>NC_137792.1:86351105-87551105 GCF_963383645.1 Muscardinus avellanarius | reverse complement strand
GAGACCCTGTTTCAAAATAAGTTAGGGCTGGGGTTTAGTTCAGGCAGAATGCCCCTGGCTTCAACCTCCAGTACCACAAAAAAATTCTTGTAATTCTTTGATATTTGAGCTATCCCTTCCTATCCTGGCAGCTGTAACGTGGACTGGATATCTATGTACTTAGTATGAAGTATTTATTTAGAGATGGGAGAGTCTTTTTCTTTTACCCACCCAGAGACTATAGGCACATGATACCACACCAATCCTACCTGAATATTTAAACTATTTACAGGGATTATTCCCTGTAAGTTCATTCATCTTCAAGCACTCTAACTCTGAATATCTCCTTTGACCATAGCACACTATAATCTGTTAGAGAGAGGGAAAGTTCAAGTTTCAAGTATCTAATATGCCTTATAATTTATAAAAAAGACCCTAACAGGATTGATTCAGCCTTTTATTTCTTTGTAATAGAATAAATGGTGTTGAGAGAAAAAAAATATGTTCCTAAATTGATAGCCTCAGAGTCCTGGTCTCACTTAATTAGAGTATGTCCTCCAACTATTCCATCAAGTTGTTTTAAGCCTAACATTTAAATTTAAAATGTGTCTGCCTTGAGGCAAAGATACACATTTTAAATAAGTAAAGCTTTGCCACATTGCTACGCTAAGAAATATGTATGTATGTATGTATGTATATATTATGTTGTTTACATGTTTCCTAAACATGTTAGAGTGAGAAAGGCCTATAAAAATAATCAACTCCCTGCTGGGCTTGGTGGGGCACATTTGCAATCCCAGTACTTGAGAGGCTGAGATAGGAGGATCGCAGTTCATGGACAGCCTCAGCTATGTAGTGAGGCCTTCTGCAACTTAATGAGACCTTGTTTCAAAATAAAGAATAAAAATTCAGGCTGGGGGTATAGCTTGGAGGTAGAATTTCTCTGGGTTCAATCTCCAGCACTACAAAAACAAACTCATAATTCTCAATTTACAAATGAAACTGGGATTGTGGTTTAGAACAACCATACAGCTATGGCAAGGACACACCCAAGCCCAGACTTTTAAATTGTAGTTATTTTTCTTTTCTTTTATGGCACTCTAAGTGTGCACTAGAATCACTGAAAGGGCATAATAAAATATATGCCTGTGTCTCACCCCCAGAGAGAGATTCAGGAGTCTAGCATAGAGCCGGCTAATTTGTATCTCTAAGATCTCAAGTGATGCTGATGCTGCTGATTGGGAGGCACCTGTTGATACACTGGCCTATACTTCTTTGACCCTTTGGATTAATAATTTATTCAAAAAAGTTCCCATATATCATTGTTTAGAATTATGACAACAGACATCGTCAAAGGCAAGAACAGTTAAATAACTTGCTAGTAGTCACAAAATTAATAAGCAATCAGGACCTAGGTTTATTTTGCTCCAAATTAAAGTTCTTCCTTAGTAAATCATACCCTAAGAAGTGTGTATCCCCAGGATAGCTGAACTGAAAGTATTAACAGGGCACATTCTTTAGTTTCTTATTCTACTCCCATAAATCCCCAAATAAGTCAGTTCTTGTCATGTTTAACTTCTGTTATCTTAACATATGCCATTAAATTACTAGTTTGTAGAGACTGTAGGTTTCTCCTTAGTGTAACTATAATATCACAAACTAATCTTTTAGGTAGATTGTCTGACCAATGATTGTTGGTGGGATTTTAATAAACTCATTTAGAGATTCAGATGAAAAAGTTTAAAACGTATCTTATGCTTTCATATACCTTAAATTGTTTCTCCACGTAAGTAAAAGTTATCTTTTCTGAAATAGCCACATGGGATTTTTAAATTTTGCTGCTAAAACACAAGCCATATAACACATAGCAGCATTCAAGACCCTAAGATAATTTTACAATGATATTACTAGGTACTGAAGCAATAAAGATTGAGCCCATTTACTTGTCAGATGTGATATAAATTTTATGTTTAGAATTTTACAAAACAGGACTAATGATAAAAAGTTACTAGCCCAGCATAGTGCCGCATACTTGTAATACCAGTACTTGAGGTTTGCCTCCAGCCTCAGCTTCTTAGTGAGGGCCTTCTGCAACTGTTTCAAAAATAAAGAATAAAAAACAGGGATGGGAGTATAGCTTGGAGGTAGAATGCCCTTGGGCTCAGTCCCTAGTACTGCAAATATAAATACATAGTTACAGAGTTTAAGGATATGGAAATTGTGGTATTTATATTGTTTCACAAAGGCCCTGTCTTTATGTTACAGACCCGACAGAGTTCTACAAGGAGCAGTGTATCCCAGTATAACAGACTGGATCAGTATGAAATAAGAAGCCTCTTAATGTGCTACCTATATATAGTAAAAATGATTTCTGAAGGTGAGTTACCAGTATATTCAGCATGAACTCTACTAGTCCACTCTCACAGATTCATAGAACCCCACTCTATGTAGAGTGTATGCATGTTGGAAATAGATCTTTAAAGACTGTAATCTTAAAATGTCACTTAAAATGAACCTTAAGATAAATTCCTGTTAATCATATAGGTTTGATTCTTTGAACTTATTTAAAAATAATTGTATAACTTATAGAATGATGCAATCATTTAAAGTGCTAAACATTTTTAAGCAGAGCATAATTCATTAAATAACAAATATAAGAAGACTGAAATAAAAATAACTACAGTTCATATTTCATAGTTCAGCTTTATTTGACCCAGGATTTGAAAAGTCAGAAACAAAAGACAGGAAGAGTTCTCTGAGGGTTGAAATGCCATCGGTATCTTTGCACTCTCAATGTATGATGTTGTCTGGTATCAGGCTGTCTTCTCCTTGATGTTTTATTTACTAATGATGGAATATAACAGAAAGGTTTTTACAAATTGCATGTCCTTTGCAAGTAAAATCAGATATCTTATTAGCAAATATCACATATATTTAAACAATTTTCTCCTTCTTCCTTTTACAATACTGCTGAAAGAAAAATATGCAGTTATAAAGAACATAAAAGCCACCTGGGTTAAGCATTGTGCAATGCATACATATCTTAAAACATTACATGGTGCCTTATTTTTTTCTATGTGCATGTATATCATTGTCACTACAAACATAATATGTGCACCAATAAAAGTATAAAAATAAAAATAAAATAATGGCCGGGCGTGGTGGCGCACGCTTGTAATCCCCACACTTGGGAGGAGGAGACAGGAGGATCACGCTGGTTGGGAGCCTCGCTGGCTTAAGAGACCCTGTTTCCAAATAAAAAGTATAAAATAAGTCTGGGAGTGTAGCCCGGAGATAGAAGGGCTTCCAGAAACCCTAGTACCGCCAAAAAAAAGAAAAAAATAACAATAAAATAATGCACCAATAAAGTATAAAAATAAAATTAAAGTCTGAAGAACATAAAAGCCACCTGGGTTAAGCATTACACAATGCATACATGTACTAAAACATCACATAGTATTTCATAAATATAAAAAAATTTAAATCAAAAAAGGCACCTGGTTCTGAATATTATAATCATTGTTATCTTTTACTAATGTTCTAATTTAACTTTTTTCCATTTTTTGTATTTTTAATTTTTTTTCTGGTGCCAGAGGTAAGTCCCAGGGCCTTGCACCCACTAAGCAAGTGTTCCACCACTGTGCTAACCCCTAGCCCCTATTTTTAAAGTTTAAAGTTTTAAAGTTTTTTCCCAGGCTGAGGATTGATTTGAACCCAGGGTTTTGTGCATGATTAAGTATGCACTCTACCACTGAGCTCCATTCCCAGCCTATTTTTATTTTTTTATATTTGGTAACTATTACCTGCAAATATTTTTATAATGCAAAATATAGACAAAATAAGTTAATAGCTAGCTTGAGAAAGAAAAATCATGTTAGATACAAATAATAAATTCCAAAATACATTAATAAAACAAAAATGTGACTGGAATCCTTTTCAAGAATGTATGATTTAGAGTGAAAATCAAAGATTGTGCTGAGGCCATGTGATGGGTCTCTGTTTTGGGAAATAAATAAAGGGAGATCATTTTAACAGAGGTGTTTCATTACAGGAGATAAAGTATCAATTAACAGTTACAGCTACAACTCACTTTTTGTCTTCTCACAAGGTTAGAAGTGGAAGAATATGGAAATTGATTCCTGCTGTTTATGGAATTTCTTTTCATAGCCACTGAAATGTTCTAAAACAATGAATCACATTTGTGATGGCTTCACAACTCTATAAATACATTATAAACTAATTGTATCATGGACTCCTTAAATGAGTAAATTTACAACATATGAATTCTCCCAGAAAATTTGTTTTTAGGAAAAGATACCGAGCCGGGTGTGATGGCACATACTTGTAATCCCAGCTTTCGGGAGGCTGAGACCAAAGGATCACTGTTCGCAGACAGCCTCAGCTACTTATTGAGGTCCTCTGCAACTCAGTGAGACCCGGTTTCAAAATAAAATAATAAAAATTAGGGCAGGGGGTGTAGCTGGGAGGTCGAAAGCCCCTGGTTTCCATCCCCAGACCCACAAAGAAAAAAAGAAAAAGAAAAAAAAAGATACCAAATATATATGTAAATGGGGGGACCCCTTAAAAATATGAATGGTTGCCGGGCGTGGTGGTGCACACTTGTAATCCCCGCACTTGGGAGGTGGAGACAGGAGGATCACGCTGGTTCGAAGCCAGCCTTGCTGGCTTTAGAGACCCTGTTTCCAAATAAAAATATAAAATAGATCTGGGAGAGTAGTGTGGAGGTAGAAGGGTTTCCAGGAACCCCAGTACCACCAAAAAAAAAAAAAAAAAAAAAAAAGAGAAAAGAAAAAAAGAAAAGAAGAAAAAACAATGGTTGAATACCACTACAGCCCAAGATAGTAAGAGGTGGAGAGAAAATGAAGGAAGAAAGGAGAGATGCATTCTTCATAAGTTCTCCCCTCCTGCTCTCCAGTAAACACATACAAACGCACACATATACACACACTCCAGTAAATACACACACAGACACACATATACACACACTCCAGTAAACACACACACACACACACACACACACACACACACACACACAACCAGGGATAAGCCCCTGGTTGCTTTTTTAAAATGTCTTGGGTAAAACCAAGACTTATTTCTTGTGAACTTTATAGTTCCTCTTCTTGTAAATGTTGACCTTGGTTGCTCTCTGCTATATATTTGGTCTTTAATTTGTTATTTTTCTTTTGCTCTTGCTTTTTGATGTGAAAAAGTATGTTTTCAATAAAGGTGTTACTGTTATATCTTCTTTTTCTCTTGCATGTATAAAGTCATGTTCTTTATAATGTATAAAGTCACGTTATTTCTGTAAAGTCATGTTCATTTATTCTGAAAAAAAATGTCTGTTTCTGTATCCATTTCAATGGATTCATTCTAGTTACCATTTCTTGTTCTTTTAGTTACTCTGTGTGTATTTAAATGTTGAGCTTTTATAAGTCCATAAGCTTAAAGGTCTCTTTTGGCTTCTTTTTACAGTTCATAAATAGTAGCAACTTTAACATCAACAAAAAGGTCTACCTGTACATTTTCATATGGAAGTAGAAGGATTCTGAAGAACAAATTTTCTTCTCTATTTGTAGCTATATTTCATTAACTGATAAGAGTTCACAATTTTAAAAAGTCACTTCTCACATATTTTTCAGGTCTTACTGCCTTGTTTATCGTGTCCTGAAAAAAAGGTTATCAGAGTCAAGAGTTATCAGTTATATAGTCTGAATTGGCAGCAAGACTGCCCTGTTTTCCTTGGGAGAGAAGTTACTTCTTTTTTGCTAACTGAAACTTGATAGTTTTTTCTAGTGTAGATCCCCGAAAGACACTCTCAAAATTACTTTGAGACCCATCAGCATCATCCCCTGTACCTGTAGACTTATCAGTATTATTTGAAGCATCTTGTTCCACCGGAAGGCCTCTCAGTATCACTTCTCTCTGAAAACCCCATGTTAAAAGGAGTAGCATATGATCTTCTTCTCCTACTATGTTTTGATGTATAGTCAAAAGGAAATACCTGCGAAGTGGATTTTCTCTTTCTCTGGATTAAAGAAGAAAGTAGACTTGTATCATCAGGCATATTTTCCTCTGAAGTTTCATATACTATATCATCAGGTATGATTTCCCCTGAGGAAATATTGGAAAGGCTCCAAGAAAGCCTGTTACTTTCACATGTTTCTACAGTCTCGAATTCCCCTTTTTGTTGGCCATCGTTGTCTTCAGGAAGGCTTGTGACACCTTCAAGCTCATCCCTCTTTTGAGAATCAAGTACAGATACTATACTAAAATCTAGGCCAGAACTGCTTGTTGTGGAAGGCTTGCTATCATTAGAGGAACTTATCTCAATAGTAGTATCAGGCACTTCAAAGATGTCTTGGCTATTAGATGCAAATGGAATATTTGCACTTTGTTCCAATTTCATTTTAGATCCAGACTTCATCTTTCTCACAGGTGGTGGTTTAATAGGCAAACACACCTTTCTTAACTGGGTAGGCTCCCTGACCGAAAAACTTCTTTTACTCTTTTTATTACATGAAATAAAATCGTCATCACTCTCAGAAAAAGAAATACGAAATTGATTCTGCTGAACTGATTTCACTTGTGCAGAAAGCCTTTTATTTTCTTTTTTTAAGTTATTTACTTCTGCAGTGAGTTCCGCAATAACTTTACGATTTTGTTGTCGCATAGTATTAAATTCTTGTTGCAGACTATTTCTTTGTGCTTCATTAATAAGACAGTAGTCACACTTTCTAGAGCTTAACTGATCTCGCATGTCATCAATGGTGTTACTGAGAATGTCACGCTGTTCCATCAACTCACTAATTGCGGCAGTGGAGCCTATCCTTTTTCTGCCTGCTACCCGCCATTTCCTCAAATTTGTTAGTTGGCCCTGTACATGGCTCAGCTCTTTATCATGGAGCGCTTTCAGTGTCAGCCATGTCTTTTTAAACTCATCAGATGGTGAATCACATACATTCCGCGGCAATTTCTTTCTTTCTGGGGCTTTCATACTATCACCCTCTTCTCCACTCACACTGCCTGACTGCATCATGTTTCACCAATTTAGAAATTGTGATGGGCCCAGCGGGGTCAAGAGTACCCTTCAAGGAAATGGCGGACGTGACTCTGACCAAAGCTGCCGCTGTGGAGCGCAGACCGCCCCGGAGATCGGACCTTCCACCCCTCTTAAAATTTTTTAGAGAGCTACCTGAAGTCACTGGCAGGTGGAGCGGGTGTTCAGGGATCAACAGAAAGTCTCAAGTTTTTTCTAAGAAGGACACAACGGCTTTTTGCTGTGAAAAATGAGCGCAAACGCTAGAGGAGCCTGCGGCGCCAAAGATGGCGCCTGCCAGACCGACCTTTGGCCATAAACCCGAAGAATTCTGGGTCTCCAGGTTGGACGATACCAAAATGCAAATGGGGAGAAGCGCAGAAGTTACTGCTGGCCTAATTTTTAATCAAATCAAAGTTAGCTGTATTACAGTTTGTATTCTTAATAACCGACATTTTTATAAATATTGAAAATGATCACTATAGTTTTACAAAATAACTGGGAAATTTTAAATCGAAACCCCTAAATATTCTCACCCCGCCATGAACCCAACATTGTGTCATCCTCCATCCCTATCTCCAGAAGGTTATTGTTCTGTTAGAAAATGAGTCAGTTAAGCTGGGCGTGGTGGTGCACACTTGTAATCCCCGTGCTTGGGGGGCAGAGACAGGAGGATCCCGCTGGTTCGGAGCCAGCCTCGCTGGCTTAAGAGGGTCTTCCGACATCATGAGTTATATCAGAGTAGGGTAAAGAAGGAATGGAAAATTAAGTGACAACATGACAATATTTTTAGTGGCTCTTTAAAAAAGATCTCTTGCAGCTGGGCATGGTGGCGCACGCTTGTAATCCCCGCGCTTGGGAAGCTGAGACAGGAGGATCGCACAGGTTCGAAGCCAGCCTCAGCTACTTAGTGAGGCTTTCAGCAACTTAGTGAGACCCTGTTTCCAAATAAAATATAAAAATAGGTCTGGGAGTATAGCCCAGAGGTAGAAAAGCCCCTGGCTTCCACCCCCAGTACCGCCAAAAAAAAAAAAAAAAAAATCTGTTGCGGAAGTAATAAAGTGGGTCTAAAGAGAAGTATATGCAATTTTTTTGTTTTGGTACTGGCGATTGAACCCAGGGACATTCTACCACCAAGCTACATTCCCAGACCTATATTTTATTTTAAACAGGGTCTCACTGAATTATGGAGCACCTAAGTAGATGAGGCTGGCGGTGAACCTGCGAGCCTCTTGTCTCAGCCTTCCAGGTACAAAGGTTACATGTACCACCACGCCGGGCTTTTAAGGCACTTTTCTTTCTGAAATTGTTCCATCGGTAGGTAGATAGAATATCAGAGTTTATAATCCAAAGGCAAAGAAGGGGAAACAAGAAAAGTTTAGCTGTTTCTCTCTCTAAAGCATAGATTCCCAAATTTATCACTGGCTACCACCCCATTTTCAGAAAAAAAAATTAGCACACCCTGGCTACTTCCAGTGCTCCCTTATCATTATTAGATTCACCCCAGTCCAGGCTACTTCCTCCATTCTGCCTCTGGCTAGCCTCCTTGGGGGTGGAACATCATCACAGACTTGGAGACTCTATGCAAAGTTCAAAATTCTTAAACTCTGGTTCATGGAGCTCTTTGAGTATCAGGTAAAGGCACCTGCCTGGTCAGAGCAATGTACATAAAACCACAAATTTGCATAAAATTTTAGAGCATTTATTTTAAAACCTTAATATTCAAGTGAAAATTTTTTCTCTGTCTTCAAAAACTATGGAAAGATTGAAATATGCCATCTAAAAGAACACATTCAAAATTAAGTTTAAAGAGGTATGACAGCTGAAATAAGTACGGATTTGATGATATATTTGCAATTGCTTTGAAAGAATACAGTGTGTGCTGAGCACTGGAATATGATGATAGGGGTGAGACAAGATTGGGTGTGGGTTAATAAGTTGTCAAAGCTGTAGTGTTGGTACTGGGGGGTTCCCTATACAAATTTGCTCTCATTTCAAGATCTAACAATCTCATTTATTCCATTTTCAGATACTCTCCTAACTTATTGGAATAAGGTATCTCCTCAGGAGCTAATAAACATTCTTATACTTCTAGAGTAAGTTATATTAATGTATTTTCACAACTCTCCCCTTGTTTGGCATGAGTTTAAACATTACCATTTTTCTGTTTTCAATAGCTTATTTGTTAAAAATGTAGAAAATTTAAATTATTTTGGTAATATAGAGGCTAGCATTCTTTACCCATAGATTGAAGAAAGACATGGAGATAGAATACTTCTGAGGTTACAGAAAACTCTCGCTTTTAATAGATCATTGTAACAGCCCAGCAGGATCTTTATGTGATCTGGAAAATCAGAAGTGATATCAGCTGTCCTGCTTCAATTATTTGGATCCAATACTGGATTAATGAGCAGCTTAAAGGATTAGAATTTAACATTCTGAGCCAGGCATGGTGGTGCACGCTTGTAATCCCAGCATTTGGGAGGCTGAGACCAGAGGATCATGGTTTGTGGACAGCCTCAGCTACTTAGTAAGACCCTCTGCAACTCAGTGAGACCAGGTTTCAAAATAAAGAATAAAAAATAGGGCAGGGGGTGTAGCTCGGAGGTAAAATGCTCCTGGGTTCAATACCCAGACCCAAGGGGGAAAAAAGAATTTAAAATTTGTACTTTTATATAGAGCTAAGTAATCTCATTTCAGAAAGACACTTGGAGAAAAAAAACCTAGTCTTGAGACAGGAAATAGTCCTGTGTCATATGCCAAACTATTTTTACTTAATTATGGAAAACTAAAAGAAAAATTAGACATAGAATGAAATGCAGGAAATTTTTACATGAATAATATATATACATATATATGTGTATATATATATGATTTTTATGTGCATGTGCAAAATACAAAGAGGATAATCATTGTATAACCATTTGATTAAAATCTTTCAAAATTCCTCAGAAAATATCAGCAGACTAAACAATAGTTAAGGTTTTAAACATACTGTAATGATACTGAAATGCTTACTAGTGAAAATATTTGATGCTTGAGATTTGCTTCCAAAACGGCAGAAAATAGGAGGATAGAGCAAATTAAGGGCCGGCCAAGTACAGAAGTTAAACAAGACTGGTCATGATAATTGTTGAAAGCTCGAGGGTGATGCGTAGGTGGGAGTTTAGTATGCTTACCTTATTTTCCTATGCATTTGAAATTATCCATAATGGAAAGTATTTGGAAGTCATTATACAAAATACAGCATTCATTCTCTTTAGAGCTTAAAACATTTTTGTATAATAATGACAATGCTGAAGACCTTTGCTATGATAGAACACAAAGGATGATTTATATTTTAAGTATTTCTAATGTCATTAGAATTATACATAAAGATATGGAGGTTATGGTATTATAGAAAATAAACATGGAAAGATACAGTACGCAAATTCACAAGTAGTATTCTGGGGATTTATCTCTTTAAAGCCATATATATTATGATTAAGGTAGGCTGTTTTGTAACTCATGACTTTTTAAATATTACTTGTTAAATTGTAGCAGATGGTAATATTTTGCTAACCTTGGTATTGTTTTTTTTTATCTTTCTAGAGTATGTTTGTTTCACTTTAGATATATGGGGAAAAGAAACATAGCAAGGTAATTCTGGTAGCACTGCAAATTTTGCTTTTCTTTCTTCTCCAACAGAGGGCAATCTTATTCATGTAATATAAAATGCATATTATTAATTTTAGGTTAGCAGTAAAAGCTCATGAATTATTTAGCAGATCCCTTCTTAAGGCTATTATGTTGTTGTTTGTTTTGTTTTTGGTACTGGGGATTGAACCCAGGGGCATTCTACCTCGGCCATAACCCCATACCTTTTTATTTATAGTTTTTATTGTGAAGCAGGGTCTTGCTAAGTTGCTATGAGTCTCGCTAAGTTGTGGAGGCTGACTTCAAGCCTGTGATCCTCTGTCTCAACTTCTGAAATACTGGGATTACAGACATGTGCCAATTTGCCTCGCTCTTAAGTTTTTAACCCATGTGAATGTGTACTTTTTTAGGTATTCAAAAATAATGACTAGAATGATACAGAAGTTTCTACCTTATGAGATCTCCTTACACTTAAGATAGATGCTAATCTTTCTTGAATGGCTTGAGAAGGGGATAGATCTGGGGAAAGGCAGAAAATCATAAAGCAAGGACAATTTTAAGTTGAGTGGTTTTGCATATAATCTATCAATCCTGAACTCAGTTACTAAGGCAAACAGAAGGATCGCGCAGGTTCGAAGCCAGCGCGCTGGCTTAGGAGACCCTGTTTCCAAATAACAATATAAAAAATAGGTGTCTGGGGGTGTAACCCGGAGGTAGTAGGGTAAATATATTATATATGATTTATATATATAAATATAATATATTATTTATATATAAATATAATATATAATTTATATATATAAATTATATATAATTTATTGTATATAAAATATATATAAGTAAATATATATATTAGTAGAGTTACTTATTAAAAGAACGCAAATATAGTTTATATACTTCTGTTGTTTAATTGGCTATGACTTGCTATTGGTAATATAAACAATTTCTATGAAGTTTACAAACTTGACAACATTATGAATTGAGCTTACAATAGTGTGTTCCTGTAAACTCTTTTTTATTACACATGAATTCTATATACACATGACAAAACCAAATATATATGTACACACACATTTTTGAGGTACCGGGGATTGAACTCAGGGGCATTTTACCTCCAAGCTACACCTCCAGCCCTTTTTTTTATTTTTTATTTTGAAATAAGGTTCCAGTAAGTTGCAGAAAACCTCACTAGGAAGCTGAGGCTCTCTGCAAACTGCATTCTTCCTGTCTGAGCCTCTCGAGTACTGGGATTACAGAAATGTACCACGACACCTGGCACGAATACATTTTTAAAGTTAAATTTATATATCACTTAAGCAGAGTGTGGTGCTGCATGTCTATAATCCTAGTATTCAGGAGGCTGAGACAGCAAGATTGCACATTCGAGACCAGCCTCAGAAATTTAGCAAGACTCTCAGCAACATAGCAAAACCCTGTTTCAAAATAGAAAATAAAAAGGACTGTTGTAGGTAGCTCAGAGGTAGAAATATCCTAAGTCTAATTCCTAGTAGCAAAAAAAATTACATAGCATTTAAAACATTAAAGAGGATTTTGTATGGCATTTATTGTTATGTCTCTGGGACATCTTAAATAATAAATAGTTCAAATGTCATGGGTTCAGGTTTCCACCATTTTTCCATTACTTGAAGTTGGTGTGCTCATTATTACCATGAGCCTTTGCCTCTAAGATTCTGCTACTTTTCCTCTATGTTTATTGGAGGATAGATAAACTATTTCTTAGTTCACGATGACCCAGATGTAATTTTTATATGTAGTCTAAAGATTAAATGAAACAGAAAAGCTCACAAATTTTAGCCATGGACATGTATACAGAGTAAGAATTTCAGATTTAAATTTACCCCAAGTTAAGAAACAGATTGGATTGACACCCATTCTTTAACATATGATTCAAGGTATGCCCTACCCCCTTTATTTTCTTCCTTTCTTCCTTCCCCCTTCTCTCCCTCCCTTTCTTCCTCCCTGTGTGCTGGGGATTGAACCCAGGGGCATTCTGCCCCTGAGAAGTCCCATTTAAAAAAATTTTTTGAAATAGTCTGGCTAAGTTACTGAGGCTGGCCTTGAACCCATGATCCTCCTATCTCAACCTCACAAGTACAAGGGTTACAAGCATGTTTCACCATGCCCAGCTTCCTCCCTCATTTCAACCCAGTGTCTCTCTCACTGTCTTCTCTCACTCTTAGCTTTTCTTCAGCCCTAATTTTAAAAGACTGAATCTTACTGGAGTGCTGTCCACTTACTTAACCCCAATGCTATTGAGAAGAAAGAAGTGAGATGGCCTTTCTAAATTATTTAATTATACTCTTATGTTATAGGCTGCATTAAATAACCATTACAGTTTTGTATAATTTACAGTGATACCTCATTTAATGCAAATAATATTTGATAGAATATTGAGCCTAGTTCTATGTTTATATGGAAGCCTAACTATGTTTTAGTTTAAAAGTATCTTACAATGAGATCTATTATTAGAACACTGCAGTTCCTAACTATAAATTGTATTTTAGGGTGCATGATGCCTGGTTGTCAAAACACTTTGGAACAGACCGAAAATCACAAACTATGCCAGCTCTTCGAAACAGATCAGGAGTAATGCAGGCCCGGCTTCAGCATCTCAGTAGCCTAGAAAGTTCATTTACACTTAATCACAGTAAGTGAAAATGTCTGTGAAACAGCTATGTAATGCTATTTAATTCTGGTTTAAAACATCAGTATGACTGAAAGTTATTTTCCATGCATAAATATATTTGCATACCTCTGCTAGGTATTTATATACAATCATTTTATATATAACTATATAATGATGAAGTATGCATGAATTGTTCAACAATCTCTAGTAATAATATTTTTTCTTAGTATTAAAGAACAACTATATCCCATGGAATTGCTGCTCTTACCATTTTTTAATATTATACATTCTATTCCTACTGTTAAACTTTCATGGAAATATTGACATGTTAGTCAAATAGTAGGTATAATATTTGTTTAGAGTTACTGTTGTTCATGTAATGATTAGGGAATTATCCATACTAAGTTCTCTGAAGAAATCAATGAACTCTATACACTATTTTGGCAAAGGTGTTATTTCAAACAGGTTGTGGTATTGACAAGGCAAACAGAACAAGGAGAGAAACCTTGCCCAGCTAAGGAAGCTGAAGGTTATATAAATGGAAGCCATCTTCTGAAAAGCAAATATTAATACAAACTCAGACTAAGAAAACTTTCATTTCAGCTGGGTGTGGTGGTACACACTTGTAATCCCAGCACTTGGGAGGCTAAGAGAGGAAGATTGCAGTTTCAAAGCTGGCCTCAGCTATAGAGAGGCCCTCTGCAAGTTAATGAGACCCTATTTCAAAATAAAGAATGAAAAATAGGGTTGGGGGTGTAGCTCAGAGGTAGAACGCCCCTAGATTCAAAGAAAATTTTCATTTTCATACATTTTTCTAGAATTTTCAGAAAAAGAAGACAGCGAAATTAGCTTTGTGCTATGACTTAGAAATAAAACATAATGTCTTGACCAGACAGGCCCTTGAGCTAAATAGATTTTACAGATTGCAAATTTTAAAGGCTTTAGCTTCTTTGAAACTATAAAGAACCCATTATCTTCATTTGGCTCAGCTACCTTCTGATTTAAAAGCAAGTCTCATATCATTGGCATAACTGAAAAGAGGGTACTACTATATGTATGTACTTAAATTTGCTATGGGTTTCTCATTTTCACATGCAAAATTTGTGGTACAGATTAAGATGCCTTCTGTATCATTTCCTAGTTATATCATCACTGTTTATCACTGAACTTGTGTCCTCAAAGAAGTGACACCTATTTGTGTGCTGCAAAAATGTTGATAAAGAGCTCATGTTAAAAGTAATGGAATCAATTAACCCAGACCATCATTAAGGAATGGGTCTGCTGGTATTGTGAGCCTCCTTTTTTCTTGCTCATATCGTTGAGTCTTTGGGAATAAAGTCATTCAACACCATTATATGAGTCTCTGATTGGACAAAGTTTAATTTCCTTTTTCTAAATCTTAGGTTCTACAACAACTGAAGCAGACATTTTCCACCAGGCTCTTCTTGAAGGCAATACTGCTACAGAAGTCTCTCTAACAGTACTAGATACCATATCATTTTTTACACAGTGCTTCAAGGTAAAGAAAGAAGAATTCAAATTCAGTTGGTATCATTACAAAGAAAACTTTTTTGGTGTGTGGTATTGGGGATTCAACCCATAGGTGTTCTACCTCTGAGTTACGCACCCAGCCGTATTTTATTTTATTTTATTTTATTTTATTTTATTTTATTTTATTTTATTTTATATACGAGGAATTGAATGCGCATATATTCCTCTGAGCTACACTCCCAGCCATATTTTTATTTTTATTTTGAAACAGGATCTCACTAGATTGATGAGAGTCTCACTACTTGCTGAGGCTGTCCTTGAACCTGTGATCCTCCTGTCTCAGCCTCCCAAGTACTGAGATTACAAGCATGCAACATCATGATGCCTGGCTTATTTTTTTATTTTGAAACAGGGTCTTGCTAAGTTACTACAGGCTGCTGGTCTTAAACTTGTGATTTTCCTGTCTCAACCTTCCAAATACTGGGATTACAGGTGTGTGCCACCACACCAGGCTACAAAGAAAACATTTTACAATATATAACTAGACAGAGGCAGGATGATGTAGTGAAAAAGATTGGCATTAATAGTGAAGAAATGTGGCTGGCAAACCCAGTTTGGCTACTTTGTGACCTTGGGAGGACATTTGAGATGCACCTGTGTCATCCTGAGCAAGGCTATTGAACTGTTTTGCCCTTAAGCTTTCTTCTGCCTCTTCAGTGCTACTGTTTAATTTTCATGTTTAGAAACAATTTTTTATATTTTTATTAAAATATGCAGTAAGTTGAAATTGAGTAGTTCAGATTGTCCCAATACCCATTGCGATGAAATGTCCTGCCAGGGCAGGTGATGCCTAGGCAAATTGGAGGTGATGTCTAGGCAAATTGGCTGGCTTCCCTGGTCAGGAGCTTTGGGTTTTTTTTCCCTCATATATTTGACTCTCGGCACAAATAACCATTAGTATAATTTTAAAAGAACGTAAAAATCAGTTTTCTTGCAAGGTTATTGATGGGATAAAATGGAATAATTGATGTGTTTAGAAATAAAAACTACCTGAGTATAATGTAAGGTGGCATTAGGAGGAGAATGCAAAAGGAGGAATTGTACTTGCTTTCTCTTTAGTTACACAGGCCATTTTTTCCTTTTCTCTGCTTCTCTAAGTAATTCAATTAATTGCCTCATCCCTTCAGATTTTCAATGGAAAATGTTCTTTCCAATGTCCTGTTCTTTTTATAGAAGCTTGTAAAGGAAAACTGAATTAGATACTAATAAGAAGTAGGCTGCAGAATCCCTTTATGAAGCATTAGGTTTGTTGTGATTAGAATACAACCCAAGTCTGGTTTTCATACAGCAGTAAATAAGGACATTTGGTCTTATGATTTGCATTACAGTCCTTCCTGCTCCTCTAAATACTTTTTATTTAACAGACATTTATCTCTTGGTAGATGTTGAATACTCTCCTAAGTAATTTACAAATATTAACTTACTCTTTTTCTTCAGAACCTCATACATGCTCTGCATATACTCAGAGCTAACTTACTTTTTTACTATGAAGGTTTAGAGGTAAGAAAGGGAAGTAATTATAAATGGGCATGAGAAATCTTATTGTGGTAATAGAAATGGTATAAAATTAAATTCTGATGGCTTTAAAACTCCTTTGATAAATGTACTAAAATTAATTAAATTGTACACTTAAAACTGATAAATTTATAGCATGTAAATTATATCTCAAACTTAAAAATAGAAATGCAAACTTACTTTTAATCCTTATAATAGTCTTATGATGTAAACACTATGGTTATTCCCATTTTTAAAAAAAAGAAACTGAGGCTCACAAGGAGCTGGCCAGAGACAGAATCAAGATTCAAACCTACACCCATTATCTAACCCCAGTGCTTGACTAAGAAGAATCACAACAATCAGACACCATTCAGAGATTGTGGATATTGATGTTACTATTAGCTCTATTAAAACTTTGCATATCATTTGTTTTTTTTTTACAAGATGTAATTTATTGAGTAGTTTCTTGAGGGGTGGGAAGATAGGTCTGAAGAAGTTAATGAATAATGTTTTTAATTTTTATTTTATTTTTTGTGGTATTGGAAATTTAATCCAGAGGCATTCTAACTCCAAGCTACACCCCCAGTCCTGTTTTTATTTTGAAATAGGTTCTTCCCAGGTTGATGAAGTCTCACTACTAGCTGAGGCTGTCCATGGACCTGTGATTCTCCTGTTTCAGCCTTCCAAGTACTGGAATTATAGATATGTGCAACCACATCTGGCTTGAATGGTATTTTCATGTCTCAGGAAGACAAATACTGAGTGTTTTCTTTCATAGTGGAATCTAGAACATTAAATTTGAAATAACAAGATGTCATGTTGGCACATGCTGTAATCCCAGTACTTGGAATGTTAAAACAGGAGGATTACAGGTTAAAGATCAGCCTTGGCAGCTTAATGAGGTGTGTGTGTTTGGGGGGGGTACTGGGGATTGAACCCAGGGGTTTTCTACCTCTAAGCTATACCCTTAGCCCTATTTTGTTTTGAAATAGGATCTCACTAAATTGCAGAGGCAGGCTATGAACCTGCTATCCTCTTGTTTCAGCTTCCCAAGTACTGGAATTACAAGTGTGTGCCACCATACCTGGATCTTAGTAATACTCTTAACAACTTAGTGAGACCTTGTTTCCAGATTAATATAAACAGGCTGGGGGTATATTTTTGAGGCAGAATGTCCCTGGGTTTAATTCCTAGTACCAAAAAAAGTAAATTAGATAATAGACTTTAAAAATAGAATTGATATATTTCTTACTACTTAAATTATTTATTCTCACTCAGAGAAATACAAAGTCTGGTTGCCTTACTTTTATTTTTAAGTTACTGATTTCTTAATTAAGAAGCAATATGAGATAGGTTAATAGAAAATGTTATTCTGATACTAGTTCTATATTTTGCTGTGTTGTATTGGAAAAATGATTTATCTTTTTAAAATTCTCAACTGCCTTTGGTATGGTGGCATGTGCCTATAATCCTAGTAATTAAGATGCTAACATCATAATTTTGCTAACAGTATGATTTTACACAGGATGATTGCAGATTCGAGTTGAGTACTGACAATTTAATAAAACACTGTTTCAAGCTAAAAAGAAAAAAATATTAAAGGATTGGGGGGTATAGCTCAGAGGTAGAAAGTCTCTGGGTTCCATCCGCAACACCCCCCCAACAAAAAAGCTGGACATAATTTTTTTTTTGGTGGTACTGGGGTTACTGGAAGCCCTTCTATCTCCAGGCTACACTCCCAGACCTATTTTTTATACTTTTTATTTGGAAACAGGGTCTCCTAAGCCAGCACATATGGCTGGCTTTGAACCTGTGCAATCCTCCTGTCTCCACCTCCCAAGCACGGGGATTACAAGCGTGCGCCACCATGCCCGGTCTGGACATAATTTTTTTTTTTTGTTTTTATTTTTTGCAGTACTGAGGATGGAACCCAGGAGCACTCTACCTCCGAGATACACCCCCAGCCGTATTTTTTAGTCTTTCTTTTGAAACAGGGTCTCACTAATTTGCAGAGGGCCTCACTAAGTAGCTGAGGCTGGCCATGAGCCTGTGATCCCCCTGTCTCGGCCTCCCAAGTAATGGGATTACAAGTGTGTGCCACCACGCCCAGGCTAGGCATAAGTATTTGAGTTTTAGTTTATGTAATATTTTTAAATTTCCAAATTAAAAAGATAGCCCAAGTATTTTAAAGTTAAATTTGAGAGGCTTTTACTTTTTGAAACTTCTAAACAGTTTTATAAGCAGGTATTAGTAAAGCCAGTTCTACATTTCATAATGGGGCATGAATTAAGCATTTCTGCAAACTATGTTTTTCATGTTTTGTAGAGCCAACTTTTAAACAATGATGGCCATAATCCTTTAATGAAGAAAGTATTCGATATTCATCTTGCTTTTCTCAAAAATGGACAGTCTGAAGTGTCACTGAAACATGTATTTGCCTCTCTGAGAGCTTTCATCAGTAAGGTAAGGAGAGAAGATTTAGAGCTGCCAGTAGCTCTTCTTCATGGCAAAAAGAAAGAGGATCATTGTATTAATTTATACTCCTATCAACTAATTAAGCCACTAAGTTCTGCCTTTGTAAATAAAATAAACGCCGGGCGTGGTGGCACACGCTTGTAATCCCTGCTCTTGGGAGGCGGAGACAGGAGGATCACGCAGGTTCTAAGCCAGCCGCGCTGGCTTAAGAGACCCTGTTTCCAAATAAAAAAGTATAAAATAGGTCTGGGAGTGTAGCCCAGAGGTACAAGGGCTTCCAGGAACCCCAGTACCACCAAATAATAATAATAATAATAATAATAATAATAATAATAATAATAATAATAATATGCATACAGAGGACCTTACCACGAATCTCCTAAAATAAGAATCTGCTTTTATTTTTCACCTTTTCTTTTTTCAGTAGATTTCTTTTTAAGAGTGTCATTTCCTTTAATTTTTTTTCTATTTATTTTTTTCTTCTGTATATAGATAGTACAGGTGATGGAAGTCAGGAACTCACACATGGTCAAGAGCAGAACATTGAAAAGGAACAACACAGAAAGGGATAGAAAAGAAATCTCTAAAGGAGAAACAAGAAAGTCAGTCATGGGCTAGGAAGAAGGGCAAGAAAGACTATCATGCAAGACAAAGGACAAAAGAGTTCCAACATTGTTATGAGATACATGGTCAAATAAGATAAGAGGGAAAAGAGATTCATTAGAATTGGCAGTTAGGAAGTCGTTGATAATTTTGGCCATTGTCCTCTCAAAGTCATGCCCTATGTATGTAGAAGACTTAGTGTAAGGATTCACTATGCCACAGCCATGCCCTCGCATAAGTATGTATTTGCACACTAGAGTATCTTGTCCAGCAAGCGTTGGTTTAATCATGTGAAATATTGATGAGATTTGCCAACCACCAATCAGAAAATATTAAGCATTTCTAACAACACTGCAGAGTGCTGCACTTGCTTCACACTCACTGAAAACACCCCTTGTGTACTCTGAAGCATCTTACTGGTTGTTTGTCTATACATGTAATCCTGCAAGATTATAACAAGACTATGTTATATCTATAGATTATATTTCACAAAGCAAACTGAATACACTCTCAAAGTAACAGGGCACTTGGCTGATTTGAAAATTAGGTAGTCATTTTTGTACCCTTTTTTTTCAAGAGACAAAATGTAATATATGCACACAATTTTATATGTAATGCAGCATCACACCATGTAGGGCATTTACTCTTATTTTTTACATTCAGATACTCAAAACAGAACATAGAAAAATAAACAAGAATATATTCAATACTCGCAAAAAGTGATATGATAAAGAATATAAAGTACTGTTTTCCTTTCAACACTACAAAAGATATGTATATATACTTTTTATACAAGCAACATCACAAATGATCACATCTTCACATGAGTATAAGTATTATTTGTGCTCAGTATAAGGCTGTTTTGTGTGTGGGGGGGTCTGGGGATGGAACCCAGGGGCATTTGACCTCCGAGCTACACCCCCTGCCCTATTTTCTATTCTTTATTTTGAAACCAGGTCTCACTGAGTTGCAGAGGGCCTCACTAAGTAGCTGAGGCTGTCGGCGAACCACAATCCTCCAGGTCTCAGCCTCCCAAATGCTGGGATTACAAGCATGCGCCACCACGCCCGGTGGCTATTATCATTTTTCATGCTTAAAATTTTCTAGTTCTGTAACAATGCAATTTTTAATCCACTCAAGTAAATTCAACCCCATAGTTGCTGCTTCCCAACTTTAAGACATGCACCATATCTTTTTAAACACTGTTTATGTGTAAAGGTTGTCTGCCTATATCCCGCTTTGTTAAAAGAGCAACCTCTGTTGAATAAATTTCAGCTATAATTTTCTCAGCGATTGGGAGGTCATAATATAAGAAACTTGTTTTAATTAATAAGCAAGCCTAGTGTGGTAGCACACACTTGTTCTCCCAATATTTGGGAGGTTGAGGCAGGAGGATCACAGGTTCGCAGCCAGCTTCAGAAATGTAGTGAGGTTGTCAGCAACTTACTGAGACCCTATTTCCAAATAATAAAATAAAAAGGGCTGGAGATGTATATCAGAGGTCAGATGTCCCTGGGATCAATCTCCAGTAGCACAAAATATTATAAGCAAAAAAGCAAGCAATGCAGATTTTCCTGCCCATTTTTGAGACCCCATTTGAGAGCTACCATTTCTTGTTTTTAATATCCTTGTATTGCTACATCATAGTCTTACATCATAATATAAATCAGGTTGACAGTGACATATATACACACATTCATTCATCGAATACATATTACCAAGTACCCAGTTAAAGATTTCAGACTCTCTTGAGCTCTTCTCCAATCTGTAGTGTTTATACAAAGTCCCTTTTCATTTTGTAGTAAGATACTGATCAAATTTTTCTGTCATTTACACATACTGGACTTTTCATTAATTAGTTCTGGGTACCTGGAAAGGAGAGCCCTAGTCTCATGCTGATTTCTGTATTCTTGAGCACTGAGCATAGTTTTAGGTGAGGATGTGATAAGCACTCAGTATTTGATGGATTTTATGTTTGGTTATTATGTTTGGGTCTTCAGGTGCTTATTTCTGTTTCCTTGTTCTTTAGTTCCCTTCGGCCTTTTTCAAAGGAAGAGTGAATATGTGTGCTGCATTTTGCTATGAGGTTCTAAAGTGCTGCACCTCAAAGATTAGCTCAACCAGGAATGAAGCATCTGCACTTTTGTATCTTTTGATGCGAAACAACTTTGAATACACTAAGAGGAAAACCTTTTTGAGGACACATTTGCAGGTCAGTGAAAATCAAAGCTCCTTTTTATCATCCTTCAGTCTTCAATCTGTATCAGGATCTACATTCAGAGAGACCCCATCCAGTACAACAGCACTTAGTCACATGTGGCCATATCGCGCTTGAAGTATGGGTGGTTTGAATTGAGATATGCTGAAGTACAAAATATGTTAGCTTTCTAGGATTAAGTATGTGAAAATAAAGTATCCTATTTGTTCTGTATTGATCATATATTTGCATGATGTGCTGGATATATTGGGTTACCTAAAATGTATTAAAATAAGTTTCAGCCAGGTGTGAGGCAGACCCCTATAATCCTAGTTCTTGTGAGGGTTAGACAGGAGGATCACAGATTTGAAACCAAATTCAGAAACTTAGTGAGGCCCCCAGCAACCTAGTAATACTCTGTTTCAATTTTTTAAAAAATGTTCTGGAGGTATAGTGCAGAGATAGAATACCTCTGGGTTCAGTCCCCAGTAAAACACACACACACACACACACACACACACACACACACACACACACACACACACACACAATCAACCTCAACAAGTTATTGAGATTCTCACGAACCTAGTGAGATGCTATTTGAAAACAAAAATAATATAAAAGGACTAGGGGTATGGCATTGGAAGTAGAAGAACACCCCTGGGTTCAAACCACTGGATGGATGGATAGATTGATGATAGATACGTTTCATCTCTGTTTAACATAGCTACTAGACAATTTAAATTTTCACATGTGACTCACATCATACTTTTCTTGGATAAGGCTGTTCTAGGGCATAAGTGTCATGAGTGCAGGCTGTAGTTCAGATTTCATGACCATAACACATGCATGACCTGGAACAATTTATTACCATAGCCTCTCAAGTACTTGAGTTTCTTCAAATATAAAATAAGGGAAATATTAGTTGTCTACCTTAGAGGATTTTGTGAAGGTCAGATAAGATGTTCAGTTAATACACTTATTAGATACTATATAGCAGTCAATGCAGTTTCTGCTTTTTATACTTTAACATACTCATTTAAAACTAAAAGAAATTGAGCTGGATTCAGTGCTTACACTTGTAGTCCCAGGTACTTGGGAAGATGAGGCAGGAGCATCATTTGAGCCCAAGAGTTCAGAGCTAGCCTCAGTGACAGAGTGAGACCCTTTTCTCAAAGCAGTGAAAGCAATCGCAAGGAATAGTAGAAAAACATAGACTTAGAAAAAAGATCTGCCTGGACTTAAATCATAGCTTAACTATTTATTTGCTATGTGACCCTGCACAAGTTGCTCAGTCTGGCTGAGCCAGTATTCTGACCTGTAAAATGAGGCCAAGTATATTTTACCTTGCAGAGTAATCATGAGGGTTAAAAATAAAGCCAGCAAGAGTGTGTGTGTGTATGTCATTCTCAACATGATTTACGTTATGTGAGACTATAATGCACCAATAAAAGCATACATACAAAAATAAAGCCAAGCATGGTGGTGTACACCTGTAATCCCAGAACGTGGGGGAAATCACAGGTTCATGGCAACCTCAGCATTTTAGCAAGGACCTCTGAAACTTAGACATAAGGCTGGGAGGTTAGTTCAGTGGTAAAATGTTCCCAAATTCAATCCCCAGTAACACACAAAAAATGTGTGCAATGTCCAATAAAATGCCCAACACATAGTAGGCACTTATTCCATAGTAGTTATTACTTAGAACACAGTGACCACTTATTACATAGTAATTATTATTTAATATATCCATGCTTTTGTTTTTACTTGATGAAACAGCTCCGGACATAATCACAATTGGGACTTTTTGGCTTTGTGGGCCTTTTAATAATAAAATATATCCTTTGTCATATTTATATCTTCTATGAATTATCAATGGAGAAATAAACAGCAGCTTGTTGAATAATGTCATCAGTACAGTGGATAGCTAATAGCAATATATTCTTCCTTTCAAAATCTGACATATAGTTGGTCATGGTGACACATGCTTATAATTCCAGTACTTGGGATGCTAAGACAAGAGGATTGCAGGTTTGTGGCTAGCCTCAGCAACCTAATGAGGCCTTCCACAACTTAGTATAATCCTATTTCCAAATAAAAGAATAAAATAGGGAAATTAGGGCTGGGAGTGTAGCTTAGAGGTAGAATGCCCTTGGATTACATTCCTCCCTCTATACACACACACATACACACATACACACCTGCTCTATAATTACTTTGACATATAAGAGCCAGCTGGCTAATTACATATTAGGTCTTTTCACTTCATGTAAAAGCAAACATTTTCTTCCAAAATTTTCTAATTTGTGTGCCAATATGCCTCAAATTACTGTATTAGGATCCATTCTTCTGGACCAAAAAGTCAGTTCTCTCAAGTCCTTTATTAAAGTATAGGTGAGTGAATAAATTTGAAGATGTATAATAGTATTTGGCATATAGTATGTGCTCAATAAAGAGTTAATGAAGGTTATTATGATTATGATATCTTTAATTGTCACAACAGTTCTGTAAAGTAGGAATTACTATATCCCCACTTCACAAAAGAGAAAAATGAGATACAGAAAGGCTAAATAGGTCGCCCAGAGCCACACAGTGAATAACTGATGAAGTCAAGATTTGAATCCAAGTTTTACTCTACAGCACACAGTTATAGCTAGCTACTTCTATATCTTGTTTCCCAGGATAGTGGTAAAGCATTCAACTATTAACATTGTAGCATAAACCATTTGGGCATTAGCCTAAGGTAGTCTGAGATATTAAAAAGGACCAACAAAGATTATCACATAAACTGCTACTAAACTGGGCAGGTTCTGATCAAAACCAATTACGGGAGCTGAAAGATTGGACATAGGAGTCCAGTGTATAAAAACAGATGAGTGAAAAGGAGTAAGAAGCCAAAGAAAACCTTTATTTAGTCTCAGTTTGGCTGTAACTACTATCTTGCAAATATGTTCAATGTAGAATCTTGACCATCATTTTCTTATCAGAGTGTATCATTAGAATCTGTAAATAAATCATTTCATACTACTGTGCTCATGCTTATATAATGGTGAGAATTACTAGCATTTTTCAAAAGCCATTTGAAAAATAATGTTTGATTCTTCCCACAGATAATAATTGCTGTAAGCCAGCTGATAGCTGATGTAGCCCTAAGTGGAGGATCACGATTTCAGGAATCTTTATTCATTATCAATAATTTTGCAAATAGTGACAGACCTATGAAGGTATGTTCTCATTTCGAGTAATAAATTAGAACCACTTTCAACATTGGCAGGATTTATACTATAGAGCTACACTGTCATTTAGTTATAACTTTTAATAGTATAAAGTATATAGAATGTAAGTTCATGAGTTGAGGGTTTTATCTTGGGAACCAGTGGATCTCCAGCACACCGGATACCGCCTGGTATATAGTAAATACTCAACATCAGTTGACTGAATGGATTTATGCTTAGTACAATGTGTATCTTTTTCTGAGCCTTATTTCTAAACTTTCTAGGAAATAAATGAATCATTTCTTTAACAACTGTTATCTTTTGTCATATTGTTTAGTTAAGCACAGAGTTTGAAATTTGACACAAAATCTCAATTTTCAGAATAGTTAACAGCTGCCTGATCCATTGCCAACAGATGAGAAGTGGTACAGAAGGTTTCATTATTTGTTGGTTTTATGAGTTTTGAAAATTATCTGTTAACTAGTTGTGACTTGCTATCAATACTAACTGGCAAGCCCAAAGCCATCATTCTTAAGGACCAGTTTTCATTGAGGCCAAAGCCAAGACCTGGATCATCATTCCTTTTTCTTGCCTATATCTTTAAACCCCATAGCATTATGAAAATGCATCTGTCTTTTGTTTGTTGTTTGTTTGTTTGTTTTGGCCTGGCCTGCAGGTCCCAATCTTTAGTGATACATGTAAAAGGAAGGAAGAGGCCTTTGCTGTAGAGGACTTTTCCTCCCAGAGAAATGAATCGTTTCCATTCTTGGGAAAGGTCATATTCAAGCATGTTTGCCAATATTGTATAAAGCCTGAAAAAACTAAAAACTCATAGTCACAGCATATTTGATGTTTGGAATGTGTAGAATATTTACCAAAAAACATTCCCATAGGAATGTTGCTTACACTGAGAAAAACACAGAGTAGTGCCAGCTACTCACAGGCTGGGAAAGTTTGCCTTTTAGTCAGTTCTATTGGTTCCCCATGGAATCGTTATATGTTCCAGCTAATCCCACAAGCATAGAAACAACATATACTATTTATACTCTTTTATTCATGCTCCAAAACTTTGTTGTTATCCAGTTTTTATCATCTTTAATATGTTATATAGGCTGAATAGCATCTTTTTCTAAGTAAATGGAGCTTTTTTGTCTTGTCTTGATGGGGGATCTTTTTATTTATTTATTTTTTACTATTTCTAAAATGACTTAGAATGACTTCTGTTAGGATAGTTGTTACCAATAAACTCTATTGTCTTTTCCTCAGTAAATGATTTATAGAAACATATAATAATTATTTTTAAAGGAATTAATGGCAGTTTTTAAAATAAAACCATTTCCTCTACTCTATATGCTTAAAACCTACAGCATTGTAAAAATACATGTTTCTTTGTTGCCTGGTATATATGTCCCAATTTCCAGTGACACTTGTAAAAGGGAAGAAGATTCCATTGCTTTTCCTTCCAGAGAAATGAGTCATCCACATTCTTGGGAAAGGTCATATTTTATAGGTCACATTTTATAATATTCACATTAAGAACCCCTCTATCCTTTCTTCATCTTTTCTGGATCAAACAGATAATTGTGACTACCCCATGAGATTAAAAAGAAGTGATGGTACTTTCTTAACAGTGGTTAGGGGAGAGAGGAAACTCTAACTTAATGATCTTGAGGCAAAAAATATTTTTATATTTTAATGATCTAAACTCTTTGGACTATTCTGGGCTTTAGGATCTTCATGTGTGTGTACTGGAGTTTATACAGTCTGATTTTCAATTGAGCATATGTAGTAGACAGTAGATGGGGTCAGTATGCTTGCCAGTATGAAAAAGTGGCTGAGGAACTCTAGCTCTGGAGTCAGACTGCCTGGTTGTTCAAGTCTGCCTGCCAATTTTGAGACTTTGACCAAGCTGCTTAACCACATCATGCCTCAGTTTTCCTGTTGGTAAAATAATAAAGAGTAGTGCTTAACTAAGAGAATTATAAATAAGTGCCAAGCATAGATCACCCCTATGGCCGCTAGGAACTTTGAATATATTGTCATCAAGTTTAGAGCCATTGATGCCTGGCTAGTTATATATTTTAAACATAACTACCTTAAAACTCTTTCGATATGCCACATGCAATATAGCAAGCAGAACTGTAAGGTGAAGTAAAATCATCTTCTGTTCCCAGGAATGGATGCTCAGGCTAAAAGCATATCGACAATGTTGTTAAACATAATGTTTTTGTTTGTTTTGAAATTAGGCAACTGCTTTTCCTACAGAAGTCAAAGACTTAACCAAGAGGATTCGAACAGTTCTTATGGCCACTGCCCAAATGAAGGAGCATGAGAAAGACCCTGAAATGCTAATTGATCTCCAGTATAGCTTAGCCAAGTCCTATGCCAGTACTCCAGAGCTCAGGAAAACCTGGCTTGACAGCATGGCCAAGATTCATATAAAAAATGGAGATTTTTCAGAGGTGACTAGTTAAAGTTCTTAAAAGGACCCTTCAAAATCCCTTGGCCACATTCTGACACCTCTCTCTTGTCATCCTTTTTCAGGCTGCAATGTGTTATGTCCATGTAGCAGCTCTGGTTGCAGAATTTCTTCACCGAAAGAGTAAGATATTTTATCTTCTAAGTTGGGGGAATTTCTTTTAGCACGACAATTTTGATCTTTGTAGCGCGAAACTATGACTGTGAGCTTTGAAAAATATGTTCGCTTTCAGCCTCAGTAAGTATTCAACAGAAGTTGGTATAAAAGAAGCCAGGATTGTTCATTTTGCTTTGTGCTGTCATAGGAGGTTATAAGTAAGTTAAATAGTACAAGGCTGGGCCTCATGCCAAGTGTTTATTTTCCAAGACTGTCATCCTGGAAGACTGCCACAAATTAAATTCTTCTTTGGGCTCATGAGAAGCTCTGCATAAAACAAATCACTCATTTTCCCCTCATCCAACTCAACTTTGCCAAGATCTGTTCACAGATCGGGTCTCCACAGCCACTTTAGTGCAGTGACACCTGGATCACAGCTTTGAAGAGCATCAGGATCCAACAGCTTAGGATTCCTCTGCCCTGATAGTTTCTATTTCCAAAAAGAACACTGTTGACTACTATCAAACCTCAAATAGTAAAACAGTCAGGCTAGGTTTAAAAATCGATTGGTAGCTAGCTTTTGTGGCATATGCCTGTTATCTCAATACTCGGGAGGCTGAGGCAGGAAGATTGCAGGTTCGAAGCCAGCCTCAGCGACTTAGTGAGATCCTGTTTCAAAATAAAAATAAAAAGGGATGGGGATGAAGCTTGGTGGTAGAGTGACCCTGGGTTCAATCCCCAGTACCAAAAATAAAAAATAAAAATAAAAATATAAAAAACATCCATGGAGATTGCAATCAAGAAAACCTATCTATCACTATCAGAAAAAAGCTACTTCCTTTAAGGCAAACAAATAAGTGACAGAGCAAAAGGGAACAAGCTTATTGGATATCACTCTTACTCTGATTTTGGTAATGAAAATATAAACTTATGAACTTGTTTTAATGTTTTGTTTTGGGTTTTGTTTGGTACTAGGGATGGAATCTAGAGACATTGCACCTCATATGTATGTATATATGTATGTATGTATGTGTATGTATGTATATATACACATATCTATATATACACAGATTTATATATGTATATGTAGATAGATGAATAGATGGATGCTGGGAATTGAACCCAGGAGCACTTTACCACTGAGCTACATCCCTAAACTTTTATTTTGAGACATAATCTTGCTAACATATGAGTTTGGCCTCAAACTTGCAATCCCCTTGCTTCAGCTGTCTAAGCCCCTGGGGTTATAGGTGTGTGCCACCATGCCCTGCCAGTCTACTTATATTTTATTTATTTATTTTTGGTACTGGGGAGTAGACTTGGGGATATTCTCTCTGTGAGCTACACTCCCAGCTCTTTATTATATTTTGTTTTGAAACAGGGTCTCAACAGGTTGCTGAGGGCCTCACTAAGTGGCTAAGGCTGGCCTGGAACCTGCCATCCTCCTGTCTCTGCCCTTGCCAAGTAGTGGCATTACAGGCATATGACACCACACCAAATACCATTTTACTTATATTTTAAATTAACACCACTGTGGTGGCATATACCTATAAATCCAGTACTTGGGAGGCAAAAACAAGGGGATTGCAGGTTTGAGGCCAGTCTCAGGAAGTTAGCAAGGCCTGTTCCAATATTAAAAAAAATAAAATGGATCTGAGGTATAACTCAGTATGCTCCTGGGTTCAATCCCTAATACCCAAAAAGTAATACTTTGTTGATGATATAAAATTCTTCTGAACAGTCCTTGTGTTTGAAATTGTTAAATTCTAGTTTTCTCTTTATAATACATTTTATTCATCATTCATTCTTTAATTCATTTGGTACTAGGAATTGGACCCAGGGCCTTGAGCATGCTAAGCATATGCTGTATTATTGAGCCATATCCCCATTCCCAATATGTGGTTTTATTTATTTATTTATTTATTTATTTATTTATTTATTTATTTATTTTGCAGTACTGGGGATTGAGCCCAGTGGCATTCTACCCCTAAGCTATACCCCTAGCCTTATTTTTTTTCTTTATTTTAAAACAGGGTCTCACTGAGTTGAAAAAAGCCTCACTAAGTAGCTGAGGCTGTGGGTGAACCACGATTATCCTATCTAGGCCTCCCAAATGTTGAGACTACAAGCATGCACCCCCATGCCCAGCTAATAATGTGGTGTGTGTGTGTGTGTGTGTGTGTGTGTGTGTGTGTGTGTGTGTGAGAGAGAGAGAGAGAGAGAGAGAGAGACAGACAGACAGACAGACAGACAGACAGACAGAGACAGACTGGGGATGGAACCCAGGGGCTTTTTACCTCCAGGCTACACTCCCAGAACTATTTTATATTTTATTTGAAAAGAGGGTCTCACTAAGTTACAGAGAGCCTCACTAAGTAGCTGGGGCTTGCTTCCAACCTGTGTGATCCTCCTGTCTCAGCCTCCCAAGCGCGGGGATTACAAGCATGCGCCACCACGCCTGGCTATATGTGGTTTTATTTTTTATTTTTATTTTTTTGGTGGTACTGGGGTTCCAGGAAACCCTTCTACCTTCGGGCTACACTCCCAGATACCTATTTTTTATATTTTTAGTTGGAAACAGGGTCTCTTAAGCCAGCGAGGCTGGCTTCGAACCTGTGCGATCCTCCTGTCTCTGCCTCCCAAGCTTGGGGATTACAAGTGTGTGCCACCACACCTGGCCTATATGTGGTTTTAAAATGAAAAAGATGATCAAAATCAGGCCTGTTTGAGGGTTTTCTTAGTTACATCACTGATAAGCCAATGACACTGCAGTATAAAGAAATGTTGAAATTTCTTTACACTGCAGTGTAAAGAAATGTGTGCCAAATAACTGACCAATATAAGAATCCTAAGCACAAAATTAACTATGACTTTAGGTGTGTCTTTCAGAGAAATTAGGTTACTACTACATTTCTAATTAATAGAAATCTAAAATAAGAATTCCTAAGCCAGGCGCGGTGGCATACGCTTGTAATCCCAGCATTTGGGAGGCTGAGACAGGAAGATTGTGCAGGTTCAAAGCCAGCCTCAGCTACTTAGTGAGGCTCTTTGCAATTCAGTGAGACCCTGTTTTAAAATAAAGAATAAAAAAATAGGGCTAGGAGTATAGCTCAGAGGTATAATGCCCCTGGGTTCCATCTCCAGTACTGTAATAATAATAATAATAATAATAATAATAATAATAATAATAATAATAATAATAATAATGAAGAAGAAGAAGAAGAAGAAGAAGAAGAAGAATTTCTTATTCACCACGTAAGTTAGCTTTTCAGCATTATGACAGATTGCCTAAGAAAAATTAAGTTAAAGAAGGGAAGATTTATTTTAGCTCACAACTTCTGAGATTTAGGTCCAGGGTCATCTAGCCTCATTGCTTTGGGGCCTGTGGTCAGGCAGAACATTGTGGCAGAAGTGCATGGTGGAGCAAAGCAGCTCATTTCATGGTGGCCATGAAATGAAGAGAGGAAAAGGGCAAAGTATCAATATTTCTTTCAAGAGTATGTTCCCAGTGGCATGCTTCAACTAGAACCCACCCCTAAAATTTCTACCATCCCCTAATTAGTGCCATTAGTTGGGGACCAAGCCTTCAACACCTGAGTTTTGGGTGATGAGTTTTTGTTTTTGGTGCAAGGGATTATAACTCAGGGGCATTCAACTTAGAAGATACACCTCAGTCCTATTTTATTTTTGTTTTGAAACAGGTCTAAGTTGAGGTTGTTATTGAACCTGTGATCCTCTTGTCTCAGCCTCCCAATTACTAGCATTACAGGAGTACACCACTACTCCTGGCTTTTATTTTTTTTTATTTTGAAACAGGGTCTCACTAAATTGCAGAGGGCCTCACTACATTGCTGAGCCTGGCCATGAACCTGCAATCTTCCTGTCTCAGCCTACTAAATACTAGAATTATAAGCATGCACTACCATCATATCTACTAAGTATAAAAATGAACTCTTTAGATTTCAAAAACAGTTAAATATGTTTAAAATGTTCCCTTAGTTTTTTTAGTTTTTTCCCTTCACAAGTACAAAGACTTTAAAACTGAGCAGAAGTCAAGAATTATTTATCTCTAGGATCAATCCTTGAGATTTAGAAATACAATTTTTGCTATGGTTATTTGGATATTAGCAACAGCCAGCTATCCTAACCACTAAACTCTGGTATGTTTTAACAGGTGGAAACCACGTTTTTAACTAGGACTTTAAGTATTTCATAATCTCAAGGTTTTCTAATATTTATTCTTCCTAGAACTTAAAGAGCTCTCAAGCTAAGGAGGGAAAAATGTTGTTTTCCATTTTTTAAAAAAAGTTAAGTTTAAAGAAGTTTATATATTTATTTATAGGTGCCATCTATTTTTAAACCTGGGAAGTTATTCTTGCTTAAATTAGAAAACCTTATTCTTTTGGGGGGAGTAGTACTAGTGATAGAACCCAGCCCTTTTTAAGATAGAGTCTCACTAAGTAGCCAAAGCTAGCATCAAACCTTAAATCCTGCCTCAATTTCCCAAGTCACTGGAATTACAGGCATGTGTCACTGAGCCTAACTCTCTTCTTTTCCTCCTCCTTCTCCTCCTCCTCTTCCTCCTCCTCCTCTTCCTCTTTCTTTTTCACTGATAGTTGAACCTAGAGGCATCCTACCACAGAGCTACACCCCCAGCTCTAATTTATTTTTTATTTTGAAAGAAGTTATCTCTAAGTTGCCGAGCCTGGCCTCAAACCTGTGATCTTCCTGTCTAGCCTCCCAAGTACTGGGATTACAGGAATACACCACTATGCCCAGCTTCTTCTGTATCTTTTAGTCAGAGTCTAGTACACATAAATTAATTGGAGAGCCCAAGAACTAAGGGACATGGGACCAAGTTGATATCTTTTTCTTGTTATTCAATATTTTATTAGTGAACATTTTTTGAGGTAGTGGGGATAAAACTCATGAATTATCTACTATTGAGGTACATTCCCAACTCTTTTTTTATTTTTTTGTCTTGAGACAGAGTCTGAATAAATTGCCCAAGCTGGCCTTAAACCTACAGTTCTCCTGCCTCAGCCTCCCAAGTAGCTGGGATTAGAGGCATACTCCAAGCCAAGACCAACTTATGTAACAAAGATAATGAAGCGACTCTAAAATTCTGTTTTCTGTCACTAAGTGTCCTTTAATAATGATGACAAAAGAAGAGGGGAGCTAGAGTATATTTTAAATCCTTGATCCACATCCACTGCCAAAATTATTGTTTTCTTAAATTCCTAAGCCATTTCTCTTGAAGTCCCTTATAAAATATTTTTAATCAAGATGGGATAAAATAATACTTATCAGCTAACACATTGGAACCAGATGTCCTACTTTTTATACTTTTTAAGAGGAAAAGTTTGTTCTATTGGATAGTTGCCTAAACATGTAAGGGCCTGGGGCTCCTGTCCCAGCCCTCAGGGGTGACTGTGTAATACCAGTGGAAGGGCCACTTCCAGATTCTTTGTTGTCTCATGGAAGGAGCTGACAGGGAAAGGAGAAGTTATAGGGTCCTCCCTGCCCCCACTTCACCCTCAGACTTCTTTCAGGCAGCCTAAGCACTCCCTCCTTCTACCAGAGAGAACTTATGGATTGTCATTCTCTTCCCTTTACCCACATTACCTCTAAAATGATGATTTTGCATATTCATTATTCTTTTAACCCCCCAAAAAATTATGGAATAAAAAACATGCCAAAATTTCCTTATTTCTGCCAGATGTGGTTGGCACATGCCTGTAATCCCAGCACTTTGGAGGCTGAGGGAGGAAGGTCACAAGTTCAAAACAACCTTAATCAACTTAGCAAGACTCTCAGCAACCTAGCAAGACTGTTTCAAAATTTGTAAAGAAAAAAATTAAAAAGGGCTGGGGGTTACAGCTTGGAGGTAGAATGCCTCTGGGTTCAATCTCCAGTACTACCACCACCACACACAAAAAAAAGAATTTCCTTATTTCTGTTTTGTCTGAGAAGATCAAAATTTCTGGATCACATGCTCTAGAGGCTAGACTTTTACATTCTCTTTTCCTGAGAGAGGGCACGACTCTTCCCCAGGGAAGACAAGAGTCAAGTTTCTGCATTCTTCCATTACCAAATAGCATCATAGTTTCAGCAAAGCCTCAGTCAGTCCTGAAGGGTTATCCCCTAAACCCAGGAAATGGAATTTTCTTTTCCATAGAGCATATTCTATTCCTTCTTTATATGGTAATGTTGCTCTCTCTCCCAAGACTTTATATCTAGTATCTAATAGCTGAAGTTCTACAGAACTTTTGGTTTCCTTTTTCTTTCCCCATTACTCTGCTCAGGACTTTAACCTCTTACCCTTCTGACCAGAACCATATGTGATCAAGGTTTGGACTGTTGCCCATCCTACATAACCATACCCATATTTTCTCATGCAGTCATTGACATTCAACATGGTCATCCCTACCTGGAAAGTTTCCACCTTGCTATCCCTTAGACAGCATTTAGGAATATGTTGGTGGTACATACCTGTAATCCTAGTACTTGGGAGGCTGAGGCAAATTACAGATTCAAGGCCAGCATCACCAGCTTAGCCTAATATTAGAATCTCCAGGACCACCTTACGCAAGGTCTACATAAGATCCCTCAAAAAGATGCCTCTTACTGTGGGGGTATACATACTAGCCACTTCTAGGATTAGCTGTTTGTTTCATATGAAAATCTTCCTAGAATTAAGAGGAACCAGAACTGTCCCCCAGCCAGGCATAGTGGCACACACCTATAATTCCAGTACTTAGGAGGAGGATTATAAGTTCACAGCCAGCCTCAGCAATTTAGCAAGGCCCTCTACAACTTAGTGAGATCCTGTTTCAAAATAAAAAAAATAGGTCTGAGGCGTGGCTCAGAAATAGAACACCCCTGGGCTCAATCTGCAGTAACTAACTAATACACACATGCATGCACTACCCCCCTCCCCGTAAAGCATTTTAAAGAACCTGACAAACAAAAGGGTTCTAATACCATTGAATGTTGGTGGGGGTTGATAAGCAAAAGAGATGGAGGGATATGTTCTTCTCTATATAGAGATAAATCATCAGGGATATATATTAAGACAACACACTTAAGAATAGTAGACTCTGAAGCTAAAAATCCACAATAGTATTTACAGTAGAGGATGTGGACAACAAATTTCAAACTGGATATTGACCTTTATGCTCTTGAGACAACATTAGTTGACCTACTTTAACTTAGGAAACACAATGGAAGACTCTTCCAAGATGCTCTTCTCATCTGTCCTCAGGCTCAGTAGTGTGCTTTGCTTTATTTTTCCCTATATCACACTATTCTATGGAAACCCTATATTTATAATTATTTAAATAATCCTTTCTGAATAGAAAGGAATTTTTCCCCAGTCCTGGAACTAACAATAGTCTGAGGCCTTCAAGGATTGACCCTTCTTTTCTTTATTTTGTATTTTTTGTGATACTAAGGATTGATCCCAGGGGCATTCTACTTCTGAGCTACACTGCCAGTCTTATTTTGTTTTGAAACAGGATCTCACTACCACACCCAACATCAGTACTTTGAATAGAACTCTGTAGAGCCCTGTAATAGACCATTTTAGGCGTGCTCACATTAAAAAATTATATACTCTTGTAATACTGGTATTTGGGAGGCTGAGACAGGACAATCACAGGTTAACAGCCAGCCTCAGCAACTTAGTGAGGCTATCTTCAACTTAGTGGGACCCTGTTTCAAAATAAAAGAATAAAATAGATCTTGAACTATAGCTCAAAGGTATAATGACCCTGTTTTCTATCCCCAGTACCACCACCAAAAATAAAAGAAAATATTAAAATGAAGTGTCTCATGGTCTGTCTTCAGTGCCTTCTACTACCTAATTCACTTGTACAGAAATAGCCAAAAATCTGGTAGATCAAAGTAAATATAACTTTTCATTTATGCCTTTCTCTTTAATAGAAACTCATTGACTATATCCCATGCATTTCTCCCTTCTTAGAAAAGTACCTCAAAATGACCTTTGGTATGCAGGTGTAGTGGCACAACCTGTAATTCCAGTATTGTGGAGGCCGAGATAGGAAGATTACAGGTTTGTGGCCAGTCTCAGCAACTTAGTGAGACCCTATTTCAAAATTTAAAAAATAGAGCTAGAGGTATAGCTAAGAGGTAGAATGCCCCTGGGTTCAATACACACACACACACACACACACACACACACACACACACACACACACTCGCGCGCGCGCACCCCCCCCACACACACACACACAACTTTGACATTGAGTTTGGTGGTGCACTTATAATACCAACTATTTTGGAGGGGGACCTAGGAAGATGACATGATCCCAGGAATTAGAGGCAAGCCTGGTTAGTATAGTGAGACCCTGTCTCAAAAATATAATAAAGCCATCTTTATCTACCAGCCATCTATCTCTCTCATAGAAATGTGTTTACTTTGATAATTTATGTTCTATCTATCATCTTACCCTTAAGATTTATATCTAGTTTGCTTTCATTTAGATAAAATTTGTTGGCAAAATCCAAGCCCTGATACATAATCTTTTCCCAGCAAGATTCTGAAATATCTCAATATGAGGTATTTTTAAACCTTCTTTATTCCTTCCCAACCTCTAACCCCAGGAAGATTACCAGCTACATAGTTACAAGAAATGCTCATTATGTCTCAGCATCATTATTAAAGAGGTGGCCAGACAGTACATTGAAATAGCTATTCAGCCACTGTCAGAAGGAAACTTTTCCCTTGGTTAACAGTCTGTTGTAAGAAGACTGAATTCTAAAATTTCAGCCCACTTTATATTGTAGTAAAAGTAGCTACCCCAGAAATATTTGGACCAGATCTATAAGGTAACTATATAGCCTTCTTCACCTAGACTCTTACTTGACACTAACAGTTTGGCCCACAGTCCTATAGCATCTCTTCTCAGTTGGGTTCACTTGCTACTTCACAGGGATCCAGCTGGAAACAAATATTTAATTCTGTCTTGGAGAAGTTAGTTTACTTATTGGGAGGCCTGTTTTGATCATGATAATTCATTAAATACTCCTTATATGCTAGGTTCTATTCTAAACATTTCACATTTTATTTAATTCTAATAAAGTGGCTATTATTATTCCCATTTAGCAGATGATAAAACTTTTTTACAATCTCAGGGAGATAAATGTGTCCCAAATCACACTTAGAATTAGGTTTAACTTAAAAAACTATTGTTCTTCCATTTCTGCCCTGTTTCTCCACATATGCTTCATTCCTGCCATCTGTTTTATTTCCTTCCCCTTTTACAAGTCCTAAGCTAGGTCTTCTTCAGCAACACTCAGTGAAATTAGGCACTAGAGAACATCTGAACATCTTTCACTGGTTAGTGGAAAAGTTCTTGCCTTGTTTAGAACATATACTATAACTGTACAAAGGATCTAAATCTGCGTGTGTGTGTGTGTGTGTGTGTGTGTGTGTGTGTGTGTGTGTGTGTTTTACTGGGGATTGAACCTAGGAACTACCTCCAAGATACATCTCCAGCCCTTTTATTACTTCTTTTGAAACAGGGGTCTCAGTAAGTTACTGAGGGTCTGAGTTCCTGGTCTTGAACCAGCAATCCTTTTTTTTTTTTTTTTTTTTTTTTGGTGGTGGTACTACGGGTGGAATCCAGGGGCTTTCTACCTCCAGGCTATACTCCTAAACCAGTTTTCTATTTTATTTGGAAACAGGGTCTCACTAAGTTGCCGAGAGCCTCACTAAGTTGCTGAGAGCCTCACTAAGTACCTGAGGCTGGCTCAAATCTGTGTGATCCTCCTGTCTCAGCCTCCCAAGCGCAGGAATTACAAGCATGTGCCACCATGCCCAGCTATCTAAGCCTTTTAAGTACTAAGATTACAGGCCTGTGCCACCACACCAGGATAGGATATAAGTTTTAATAGTCAAAGAATAAAACTTATAAGTAATTTGGGCTTTCTTTTTGGACAAAATACTGGTAGAATTTTTATAGATGAAAATAAGTTATGAAATTTGTTCTAATTGAAACTTGAGCAATCCTCAGCAATAAGAACCAGGCAAGAGGCATCACAATCCCAGACTTCACATTATATAGAGCAATTGTAGTAAAAACAGCATGGTATTGGCACAACAGGTATACTGACCAGTGGAACAGAAGAGAAGATACAAAAACAAACCACACACCTATAGTCAATCTTTGAAAAGGGGGCCAAACTCATACAATGGAGAAAACATAGCCTTTTCAACAAATGGTGCCGGAAGAACTGGATATCCATTTGTAAAAAGATGGAACTAAATCCTTACCTCTTGCCATGTACAGGAATCAACTCGAGATGGATTAAAGCCTTAGAAATTAGACCAGAGTCTGTGAAGTTATTAGAGGAGGGCATAGGCGCAACACTCCAACATACAGGCACAGGCAGTAACTTTCTCAACAAGACTTCCAAAGCGCAGAAAAGTAAAGCAAGAATTAACAAGTGGGATGGCATCAAACTAAAAAGTTTCTGTTCATCAAAGGAAACCATCAAGAACCTAAAGAGAAAGCCTACAGAATTGGAGAAGATCTTTACCAGCCACTACTCTGATAGAGGGCTAATATCCCAAATATACAAAGAGCTCAAAACACTCTACACTAGCAAAACAAATAAACCAATCAAGAAATGGGCAACTGAACAGAATAGACACTTCAGAAAAAAAGAGATACAAATGACCAATAGATACATGAAAAATGTTCAACATCATTATCCATTAGGGAGATGCAAATCAAAACTACATTAAGATTCCATCTAACCCCAATCAGAGCGGCAAACATAAAGAAATCAAATAATAACAAATACTGGTGAGGATGTGGGGAAAGGGAACTCTTTTAACACTGCTGGTGGGAGTGCAAACTAGTTCAGCTGCTATGGAGACCAGTGTGGAGATTCCTTAGAAAACTGGGAATAGATCCACCATATGATCTGGCTATACCACTCCTGGGTATTTGTTGAAAGGGGTTGAAATCAGAGAACTACAATAACATATGCATAACCATGTTCAGAGTAGCACAATTTGTAATAGCCAAAATATGGAACCAACTTAGGTCTCCATCAACAGATGAAAAATTGTGAGAAATACACACAATGGAATTCTACTCAGCTATAAAGAGGAAGAAAATCTTGTCATTCTCAAGAACATTATGTTAAGTGAGATCAGCCAGGCACAGAAAGAGAAGGGATATACATTTTCTCTAATATGCCTAAACTAGGGAGCATTAGGAATACCAGGGGGACACCAAGTAATGGAGTGGAAACCTCAGCAAAGCTAGAATGTAAGGGTAGGAGAGGAAGAAGGCTGAGGTTGATTAATGGAGGAGCTACATCCGAATAAGTGTAAAAGTATGAATGTAGCATAGTTAACCTGGACACTCATTGTTGGGAGGGAAGGGGAAACAGGGGTGGGGGATAGGGGACCAAGCACAGTCTGAATGTATGCCATATTCAATATGTTCCACATAAAAATACAAAAATAAAGAAAAGAAACTTGTACTTATGACTTAGATCCTTCCCAAAACATCTATTTATATAAAAATAGCTAGTTCTTATATGGCTTTCTGTTATTTACCAATCTTTTTTATAAATATACTTTATTGTTTTTTGCACATAGAATTATTCCCTAATGGATGTTCAGCCTTCAAGAAAATTACTCCTAATATAGATGAAGAAGGAGCAATGAAAGAAGATGCTGGAATGATGGATGTCCATTATAGCGAAGTAAGAGCCCAGTTATAAAAACTTCACTTCTTCAAATACATTTGTTTTAACAGTTTTAGAGCTAACTTAATTTTGAAGGTATACAAGGGTTAATGAGCTCTAAATATTAAACCAAAGCTTTTCCTGTTTGTAGACTTTGTCTCTAGAATAGCTTACATGATCTAGTTTTAGGAATCCAACATTAACTATCTTTGAAGCACCTTCCCAATAACTAGATCACAGTCGACATATGGGAAAACCTCCACAAAGATAGATTTAATATTGCCCTTTACTTCATCTAAGTAAAATAGGGGTAACTTATTTGAAAATGGGACTTATGCTCTGTAATTCAAATGAATAGAAAACAGCTACAGCAGCCGGGCGTGGTGGCGCACGCGATTGGGAGGCGGAGACAGGAGGATTGCGCAGGTTTGAAGCCAGCCGCGCTGGAGTAAGAGACCCTGTTTCCAAAAATAAAATAGGTCTTGGAGTGTAGCCCGGAGGTAGAAGGGCTTCGAACCCCAGTACCACCAAAAAGAAAACAGCTACAGTTGTCAGTCACTCAAAAAATATTTTTTGTGTGTGATACTGGGAATCGAACCCATGGACATTCTACCTCTGAGCAACACCCCAGCCCTACTTTTATTTTTTTCAGCTCTATTTTTATTTGGAAAAAGGGTCTCACTAAGTTGCTGAGGCTGGCATAGAACCTGCAATCCCCCTGTTTAAGCCTCACAATTACTAGGATTGCAGGTATGCACCACCACACCTGGCTTCAACAAAGATTTTTTGAGTACTGTCATAGGAGCAAGACTCTGGTCTTAGTATTATAAGGTCTACAAAATAATTAAATATGGCTTGCTCCTGACTGCCAAAGTCTACCGAAGAGGTAATACACCTGCATGAAATGAAAAGGCAAAACATTGCCATTTAAATAACATAGATATTATGTAGCATGCAAAATGAGAGGTGAGAGAGAGGCCTTTACTCTGAGGTGGCACAGAGTAGGTATGATAGAGGAGTTTGAAGAATGAGGACACTCTGATAGTATTCCAATAGAGAAGATCAGGGATACAAAGACTAAGTTAGGAAAACATAAGGTGTGTTGAGGCACAAATGAGTAGATCCCTTGGGATTCACATATCAAAGAGTAGTAGTGGAGATGGGCCAGGGTTTTAGAAACTGAATGCTTAGGCTTTATCAAGTAGAGTGTTGAATTATTATCAAAGGTTTTTGAGGATGAATATGGCAAGATGAAAGCAAAAAGAGAGGAGGTTAATTTGGTGCCAAAACTGCACATGTACTGGAGGTAGAGGAATCAAGACTGGAAGCAGAGGCTAGAAGGAAGGATGCCCCTATTGTCCACTTGTGAGACAGAGTCACACCAGAATAGCAAAAGATTCAGGAAATAATGTGAGGAAGGAAATAAGGAAGACTTTCTGACTATGGGAGGTGAAGAGTCAAAGGTAGTTCTAGGAGTTTTAGGTATCAAGGAAAAATAGTAGATCAATGGCTTTGCAGAAAAAATGGTGCTTTCTATTTTAGATGTGAATGAATTTGAAGAGAAAGTTATCAAAATGTATCAGATACATAAAAAATAACTGACAGGTAAATAGGAATGTGGAACTGAATCTAAATAGAGAGAGATTAGGGTTATAAATTAATATCTGGAAGTCATGTTGGAAGAATAAACCATGGAGGGGATAGGACATAACATAGCAAGTAAAGACCACAGACCAAGGATTGAGGTGTGAAAAAGAGTTGCAATTAAAGAGAAAAAGAGGAAAGAAGCTCACAAAAACAAGCACTGAAATCATAGTAGTCCTTTAAAAGTATATATTTAAAATATTTTATTATGAGATATAAGCAATCAAGGGTCTGGAGATATAGCCCAGTGGTAGAATATTTGTCGAGTAAGCTCAAGGCCTTATAGTCAGTCTGTAGTATCAAAAAAAAAAACCACAAAAAAATCAGGTTAAAGTTATAGTGACATAGTTTATTATATAAAAACTTTAAGTAGAATGTGGTAGCACACACCTATAATCCTAGTACTGAGGGGGCTGAGACAGGAAGAATGCAGGTTCATGGCCAGCTGAAAATTTTACAGAAGTAGGGCTGCAGATGTAACTCAGAGGTTAAAAGACCCTGAGTTCCATCCCCAGTACCACAAAAAAATTTATGAATTGATTTGAAAAATACAAGCAAATCTTCAGTTGGCTCCAATTTACATAGCTAAAATAATAGGCCTAGAATTTTTGCTTACTAAATTTGTGAGTCTCCATATATGTCAGTAAAATAAGGACGAAAATACTTTTATAAGTGATTGAGTGTAGCATAAATACCAGGTTTTATCATTGACCTACTTGATAGTAGGGGTTAACAGTAGGTTAGTCTCCTTTTATCCTTAGAACCTGGAAGACTAAATATTTTTTCTACTTAAATTTTATTTATTTATTTATTTATTTATTTATTTATTTATTTATTTTTAGTGGAACTGGGGATTGAACCCTTTTCTGGGCTACACTCCCAGACCTATTTTATATTTTTATTTGGAAACAGGGTCTCTTAAGTCAGTGCGGCTGGCTTCGAACCTGCGCGATCCTCCTGTCTCCACCTTCCAAGTGTGGGGTTTACAAGCGTGTGCCACCATGCCTGGCTTATTTATTTATTTTTTATGTGGATCATATTGGAAATGGCATACATTCAGACTGTGCTTGGTGCTCTCTCCCACCCCTCTCTTCCCCTTCCCCCTCCCAACAATGAGTGTCCGGGTTAACCATGTTATATTCATACTTTTACACATATTTGGATGTGGCTCCTCCATTAATCAACCTCAGCCTTCTTTCTCTCCCACACTTACATTCTAGCTTTTCTGAGGTTTCCCCTTCATTATCTGGAGTTCCATCTTCTTGAGAATGACGTGCGTCTTTCCCATAATTTTGCAATACATTTATGTGTTGATGGAGACCTAGGTTGGTTCCATATTTTGGCTATTACAAATTGTGCTGCTATGAACATGGGTATGCATATATTACTGTAATTCTCTGATTTCAACCTCTTTGGAAAGACACCCAGGAGTGGTATAGCCGGATCATATAGTGGATCTATTCCCTATTTTCTAAGGAATCTCCACACTGATCTCCATAATGGCTGAACTACTTTGCACTCCCACCAACAGTGTAGAAGAGTTCCTCTTTCCCCACATCCTCGCCAGCAATTGTTTTTATTTGATTTCTTTATGTTTGCCACTCTGATTTGGGTTAGATGGAATCTCAGCATAATTTTGATTTGCGTCTCCCTGATGGCTAATGATATTGAACATCTTTTCATGTATTTATTGGCCATTTGTATCTCTTCTTTTGTAAAGTATCTGTTCAGTTCATTTGCCCATTTCTTGATTGGGTTATTTGTTTTGTTAGTGTATTTTTAAAATGCATTTCCTTAATTGATCATAACAGAATTAAAATTCTTAGCATTTTGTGTATGTGGTACTGAGAATTGAACCAAGGGGCATTATATCTCTGAGTTATAGCCCCAGCCCTTTTTATTTTCTTTTTCAAACAGGTTTTCTCTAAGTTACTAAGGACCTCAATAAGTTGCTGAACTTTCATCCTGTCTCAGCTTCCCAAGTACTTTTGCAGGTGTGTATCTGCTTCCTTATACCTCACCAGCTTCTTTAGTGCTTTCTATACATATTATGATGCTACTTACACACAAATATTTTTTCAATTTGTATGCTTTTTATTGCTTGCACTGGCTAGGACCTCAAGCAAAATGTTGAATAGAAGTGGTGAGAACAGAAATTCTTGAAATTTTTCTAATTTTAGGAAGAAAGTATTTAGCTTTAGGTTTTTAAATTTTTTTTATTGGTGTTGTAGTCATACATCTTAATGGAGTATAAGATGGTAGAGGCAAACATGCACACATCACCCAAATATCCCTTCCTCAATTACCATCCATTCCCTCCTCTCTCCCTCCTTTTCATATTTGGCTTAGTGATTGACTTTGATATGTTTGTGAATGTACATCATGTACCTTAGGGAATTTCCCTCTTTCCTCCTCCCATCCCCTCAATTAGGTCACCTTATTTACTCATCTATAGTTTCTCCTTTGTCTAGATTTTCCTCCTATGCTTTCAGTTTTTTTAAGGAGATGCTCTTTATCAGACTGAAGAAGGTCCTTCTGTTTATTACGACTGAGTTCTTTTTTTAATATCATTAATGGATGTTGAATTTTTTTAATTTTTTTTCTTCCTTTGTTGATGATGGTTTCATTTTTCTCTTTATTAAGTTTATGTGGTGGTGTATTACATTGATTTCTTTCTAATCATTAGTTTGTAACTGACTGTGTGTATCTGTGTGTATGACAGAACTATACTGTCAGCCTTCCTTTATTTTTTGTTTTGAAACAGGGACTTTCTAGGTTGCTGAGAGCATCTCTTAAATTGCTCAAGCTATTCTTGAACCTGCAATCCTCCTATCTCCTATTCACAAATACTGGAATTACAAGCATATGCCACCATGCCTGGCTATAACTGCCTTTTAATGCCCCTAAAATTTGTATTATTGCTGCTAGAAATTTTTATTTGGCCATTAAATATTAATATACTGGCCTTTTATTTAGGTAGCAACATTTATTCAATACCTGCTATACTAGTTTCTGGATAAAACAATGTAAATAAATTATTGTTTTTGCTCTTGAAGCCTATTTGAAAAGTCAGATACATCAACAAGGCAAATATTGTGGAAGTATAAATATTTACCCAAAGAATTAGCAGAGTAGGAAAAAAGGTATTTAGTGTCTTGCCTACCCTATGTTGACTAGTATAAGGACTATAGAAGAGGTGATACTTAGGCTATTTTGAAAAGATAACCAAGTGGAAAAGAATAAAGGGCAGAGGGCACATTGTGAATTAAGACACAAAGCTAAGACACACCTTAGTACTTCAGGGGAACTACTACTCACTGTTATTGGAACATAAAGTATAGCACTTGGCATGTTGAATGAAAAGCTTATAGAAATTTCAATCAATCCATTACAAGCCTTATAAGCCAAATAAAGGAGCTTGTCCTTTGTCTTGTGAGTTACTGGATCTATTGTCAGGCTTTAAGAAGGGGAGAGTGACACAATTAGGTTTGCATTTTAATCAACACCCTATGGCATATGTGTAGATTGGAGGCAGGAAAATCAGCTAAGAAAAAAAAAGTAAAACCTCAAATCTCAACAGTAAGTATAGAAAAGGACTGGAAGGGTCAGTTTTGAGAAAAATTTGGGATATAAGCTGCACAATTCACCATAGCCAAACTATGGAATCAGCCAAGATGTTCATCAGCAGATGAATGGATTACAAAACTGTGGGGTATGTACACAATGGAATTTTACTCAGCCATCAAAAAAAACTCAATTACATCATTTTCAGGGAATGGATGGAACTGGAGGACATTATGCTAAGCAAGATTAGTCAATCGCAAAAAGTTAGAAATCAGATGCTTTCCCTAACATGTGAAAGCTAAGGTGAAATGGATCATAGGAGGAATTCTAGATGAAAAATGACATCCTATAGAGGAGCAAACAAGACAACCTAAATGAGGAAATGGGAGAGGAGAAGAATTAAATTCTCTAAAGCACACAATGTACTTAAACATATCGAAGTCAACCACTAAGCCAAGCATGGGAAAGAGGAATTGGGACTGAATGGGGTGGGAATTGGGTAGGGACTAAATGGGCAATGTATACATGTATGTACACACATGTTTTTTTACCCCATTATGATATATGAGTACAATGCACCAATAAAAAATAAGAAATAAATAAAAATAAAGTCAGTGGATCATCATTAAATAAAGGAAAAATAAGAAGTTTTCAAAAATTATAAAGAAAATATTTAGGATATAAGACAAGACTTGTGCTGGGCGTAGTGGCACATGCTTGTAATCCCCGCGCTTGGGAGGCGGAGACAGGAGGATTGCTCAGGTTTGAAACCAGCCTCAGCTGGCTTAAGAGACCCTGTTTACAAATGAAAAAAAAATATATATATATATTTATATTTTTTATATTTATATGTTTATATTATATTATATATTTATATGCATATATATTTATATATTTATATGCATATTTATATATATTTTAAGTTTATGTGGTGGTGTATTACATTGATTTTTTTCTAATTATTAGTTTGTAACTAACTGTGTGTATCTGTGTATGTGACAGAGCTATACTGTCAGCCTTCTTTTATTTTTTGTTTTGAAACAGGGACTTGCTAGGTTGCTGAGAGCAACTCTTAAGTTGTTAATGATTAGAAAAAACTAATGATTAAAAAAATCAATGTAATACACCACCACATAAACTTAAAATATATAAAAATATATAAGTATATTATATGTAATATAAATATATAATATAAATATATTATTTATATATTTATATTATATATTTATATATATAATAGGTCTGGGAGTATACCCCAGAAGTAGAAGGGTTTCCAGGAACCCCAGTACCACACACACAAAACAAGACTTACTGATGAACTCATTAGAGGATGAACAAAGAAAGAACATATTACTTTCTTAGGTATCTTAGTCTATTTGGACTGCTATAACAATACACAAGAATCTGAGTAGCTTATTGACAACAGAAATTGATTTATCATAGTTCCAAAGGCTAGGCAGTCCAAAATCAAGGAACCAATAGATTTTGTGGATGGTGAGGCCCATTTCCTTTTTCACAGTTGACACCTTCTCACTGTGCCCTCACATGTTAGAAGGGATGAGCTAGCTCTCTGTGATCCCTTTTATAAGGAAATTAAAATCCCATGCTTGGTGACTGTGTCACCATAAATACTGGAATAGGGTGGGCCCTGAAACCAAAATGGCAGGTATCCTCTGATTTTTACACCCTCCAGCTCTGAGATAAATTTCAGTTATTTTAAGCTACCTAATTTGAGTCTCTTTGTTATGGCAACTTGATAGCCTTTGTGGTACTTTGTTATATTTCTAAGGTCTGTTTCTTTTTTTTTTTTTTTTTGGTGGTACTGGGGTTCCTGGAAGCCCTTCTACCTCCGGGCTACGCTCCCAGACCTACTTTTTATATTTTTGAAACAGGGTCTCCTAAACCAGCGCGGCTGGCTTCGAACCTGCGCGATCCTCCTGTCTCCGCAAGCGCGGGGATTACAAGGGTGCACCACCACGCCCGGCTCTATTTGTGTCTGCCTCAATTCATATGGTAAAATCCTGTCTTTGTGATGATTTTAGGAGTGGGACCTTTGAGGGCTGATAAAGTAAACGAGCTAGAAAGATCCTGGGGCATCATGATGTGTACCTGTAATTCCAATACTTTAGAGGTCAAGATAGGAGAATTTCAGTATCAAAGCCAGCCTCAGAAAACTGTCAAGGCCCTCCGCAACTTAGTGACCCTGTTTCAACATTTAAAAATAGGACCGAAGGTATAGCTCAGAGGTAAAACATCCCTGGTTTCAATCTCAGTACCACCAAAAAAACAAAAAAAAAAAAAAATCAAAAGAGCTAGAAGATGAGTTCAGTTGTATAAGTGACATATGGGAATTCATTTTAGCAATAATTTCTATAGATTTGAAGTACATCTCTTTAAGGAAGAAATAAGCTGTTAAAACTTCTGGACAGTATAGTAATTGGCTTCATCTTTTTTTATGGTACTGAGGATTAAACCCAGGTGTGTTCTACTACTGAGCTACACCCTCAACCCTATTTTATTTTTTATTTTGAAACAAGGTCTCACTTCGTTGCTGAGAATCTTACTAAGTTGTTGAGGCTTGCCTCAAGCCTGTAATCCTCCTGTCTTGGCCTCTCAAATACTAGGATTACAGGTGTGTACCACCACACCCTGCATGGCTTCATTTTTTTTATTGTTGTTGAAAACATGAGATGATGATCCACAAAATTGTTTTGTAGCAGCTTTATCATATGTAGCCATACAAGTATACTGCTGTGCATTTCATTTAACTCAGCACATGCCACTGGTTCTTTATTAACTCAAAATGTTTCAAAACTTTTTATCTTAAATCCTGAAACTGCCTTTAATTCCTGATTGATTTTTTTCTCTTAATGCAGGAAGTTCTGCTGGAGTTGCTAGAACAATGCGTGGATGGCTTATGGAAGGCAGAGCGTTATGAAGTAATTTCTGAGATTTCCAAGTTGATCATTCCGATTTATGAGAAACGTCGTGAGTTTGAAGTAGGCGATTTACTTATTTATATCATTGGTTTATGTATTTTATTTTCATCTTGAGTAAAGCCCTAATATATCTATATTACTACTACTCTGTGTCTTCTGAGAAATAGGTTCATTCTATTCTGACATTTTTATTTTATCACAGAATGTTGATATTTAATTAGCATATCATTTGCATATACAGACCCAATTTGATAGTTACAGTCTAAGCTGAAGAGGTGGTTCAGTAGTAGAACACTTTTCCATCATACAAAAGTTTCTGGGGTCAGTTCCTGGCACTGCACACAAAAGTATATAAACCTTTAAAATACCTTAAACCAGGCATGGTGGTACACACCTGTAATTCCAGTACTTGGGAGGCTGAGACAGGAGGATCACAGGTTCGGGGACATCCTCGGCAATGTAATGAGACTCTCAGCAACCTAGTGAGACCCTGTTTCAAAAAAAGAATACATAAAATAAAATAGGACTGCGTGTGTGTAACTCAGAGGTAGAACATTTCTGGGTTTAGTCCCCAGTAACACACACACACTTTTTTTTTTTTGGTGGTACTGAGGTCCCTGGAAGGAAATCCTTCTACCTCCGGGCTACACTCTCAGACCTATTTATATATATATATTTTTTTATTTGGAAACAGGGTCTCTTAAGCCAGTCAGGCTGGCTTCAAACCTGTGCGATCCTCCTGTCTCCACCTCCCAAGTGCAGGGATTACAAGTGTGAGCCCCCACACCTGGCCTACACACAATTTTAAATCATAAGATTAATACCCAGTCTTTTATCCACATATATTTATACATTTATCAATGCAATTGAAGCTAAAAGATTCAAAATATAAATTGAAATTCAAAATCGTCAAGTGATTTTAAAAATATTTCCATCTAGCATCTTCTCCTCCTCCCTTCGGGGCAAAAAATAATCAGTGTTGTTTTCATTAAACCTTCACTTGAAAAAAAAAAGCTGTTAAATTCCATGTTGCCCAGGGGAGAGACATAGACATCATTCTGTTCTTTGCAATTGGGTGGGGAGACTAAAGGCTGGCAGGTAATAATGAGAAAGGTAAAACGACACTGAGCCTTACAATGAAGAGGTTTACTGGTTTCTTCTATTAGAGCTGTCATATAAACTATTGATAAAGGGTAATTAATAAAGAATAATAGTATAATAAACAACTCTTGCCACCAGCACTAAATAGAAATTTATATTCAAGTGTCTGTGCCCATATCATAATTTCTGCCATTGTTTTGCTGGAAAGGGGGTGATTTAAGTTTCAAATTATTTATAAAAGAGAGAGAGAGCAACTCTTCCTTCCTTACTTTCCTTCTCTTCTTTTGCACTAGGGATTGAGCCCAGGGGCATTCTACTTCTGAGCTACATGCCCAGCCCTTTTTATTTATTTTTATTGTAAAATAGTCTCACTAATATAGTTCACTCTGGCCTTCTGCAATCTTCCTGTCTTGGATTCCCATTAATATTTGATATTCTACCCTTATATCTAAAGCTATTAGAGACTTTTGTCTAATTATGACAGCAGGGCAGGAGGGTGTGAAGTTACTTTTGAAAAAGAAACATCAAGCTGGGCATGGTGGCGCATGCTTGTAATCCCAGTGCTTGGGAGGCTGACACAGGAGGATCTCACAGATTCGAAGCCAGCCTCAGCTACTTAGTGAGGCTCTCAGCAACTTAGTGAGACCCTGTTTCCAAATATAAAATAGGTCTGGGAGTGTAGCCCAGAGGAAGAAGGCCTCTGGGTTCCATCCCCAGTACCACACACACACACACAGAAACATCAGTGCTCTTTATTCTTGTATATTTGTCTTGAAGATATTTAGTGATTGACCAAAAGACGAAGCTGATCCATATATTCTCATTTTCCAGAAACTTACTCAAGTTTATAGAACTCTTCACGGAGCTTACACAAAAATTTTGGAGGTTATGCAATCAAAAAAGAGACTTTTAGGTACTTTCTTCCGAGTTGCCTTTTATGGTCAAGTAAGTATATGTTAGTTCATAGACTTATTTTCTTTTTAAACATTCACTTTTGGCTTATTACCCTATTCTGTCAGCAGCTACAGATTCTAGGATTCTGTGCTAATATAGCACCCATTATAATAGCAAGGATCCTCTTTTGCAGTTTTAAAATTTACTTTGGTTCTTATTTCAAAATCACGAGGTCAGAGCTTTCTCCCTCAGTTTCATTTTCGGTTAAGCTTCTAATAGGTTATATCAGAAGCTTCTGATAATGTATATGTAAATATCTAGTGGTTAAAACTTCTAAATAAAATTCAGGTATACATACTAGGGAAGGAGGAAAATCTTATATGGAAATCTTCAGCCAATGTGATTTTGAATTTGAAAAATTTTATTTATTTGATATAAAAGCATGTGGCTTTTACTAATATTATTTAAAATGCATTTCAAGTATGTTATTATCTTATTTAGTGAGTTGTCTTTAATTGTTCTGTATGTTGATAGTATTCATCAATTGCTTTACTTTCTAACAGTCTTTTTTTGAGGAAGAAGATGGAAAGGAGTACATCTATAAAGAGCCAAAGCTTACCGGCCTCTCAGAGATTTCCTTGAGACTTGTTAAACTTTATGGTGAAAAATTTGGTACAGAAAATGTCAAGATAATTCAAGATTCAGACAAGGTAACCTGTGCCCTGCATTTCAAAATCATTAATTGTTAATTTCAGGCATGGTATACTATTCCTGATTTTTTTTCCTTCCTTTAGCTATAGAGGAGAAGCATGAAAATAAAATCTTTCATGTAAGGAAAAATGTACAAGGGCTTCACTGGGGATGTGAAGCACTTGCCTAGCACATGTGAGGCCTTGAGTTCATCCTCAACATTGACAAAAATAGAAAAACCAGAAAAGAAAAGACAGGGACATTATAGTTTGAGAAAACAGGATCCAAGTTTGTATTTTTTGTTACTTGCTAGTTGTGTGACTGTGGGTAAGTTATGGAACCCCTCTGTGTTTATTTTTCTAATTAGTAAAATGTAGATGATAATAATACCTTCCTCATGGGGTTGTTGTACAGATAAAATAAATTGATGTATGGAAAGTTATTAGAGGTCCTGGCACAGAAAATACATTCACTACTAATAATAGAAGCTAGCATGTTTAATAGGGTTTGCGTATTGTGAATGCTGTTGCACATTATGATTCTTTCAGGTACATACCATATGACAAAAATCATTTGGGGGCACACATTTTATTCTAAAATATCAATAGTTCAGTAATTGTGCCTGCTGTTATGTTTCCAATGAAATAGATTTAGGAGAAATGCTTTTGGACCTTCACTAAATGGTTATCCATCCCACTAGACCTGGCCAAAGCAGATCCACGAGGGTCCTGGAAAGAGGGGCATTTTCATAGGAAAAAATATCCTCTGGAGACAACATGGTTGGAGACTTTGTGGTCCTTAGTTGCCATGGGTGTGCCAAGGATGCGAGTTGGTTATTTAGGTAGGAAAGATTAATTCAGAATATATAACTACACTACCATTCACTGAGTGGCCATATGTGCTCAGCGCTATGAAAAGCACTTAAAAGCCACCAGTCAGCAACATGGCTGGAGTTAGTAGCCCATGGAAACATAAGGGCTGTCTATCATGACAACAATCTCATGACAACAAACTCTTGGAGATTCTTTTATCTTGAACATATACTTAAGACATTTTAAAATAGATTTGTTGGTAGGTTCAGAATTACTGTTTGACAAAACCTCTCTACTTTCTTTATCATTTCAAGTGTGTGTGTGTGTGTGTGTGTGTGTGTGTGTGTGTGTGTGTGTGTGTGTGTTTTACTGGAGATTGAACATTGAACCCAGGGGCATTTTACTTCCAAGGTACAACCCCAGCCCTTTTTATTTTTTGTTTTTGAAACAAGGTCTCACTAGGTTGGTGAGAATCTCACTAAGTTTCTAAAGCTGGTCTTGAATCTGCATTCCTCCTGTCCTGACCTCCCAAGTACTTGGATTAAAGGTCTGCACCATCACATCCAACTTGTATTGTTTTATTGAATTAAGACAACTGGAAGGTTTCCCACACAACTGATAGCCATACAAATGGTAAGGTAATGGAGATCCAGGCTTCCTGAAAAACATGCATTTTTTTCAGGCCTCTGAAAAAAATTTTTCTGCCTCTGAAAACCTGGCCAACAAATGCTGGTGACAACCAGTAGTAGGCAGCAGGACTACTGACATATTTTAGTTATTTTCCATAGGCAGCACACACCATAAACAGTCTCTACTTTTATTAATTGTGTGTGCTACCAAGGATTGAACCAAGTGGTGTTCTGCCACTGAAGTATAACCCCAACCTTTTTTTCTTTGGAAACAAGGTCTCCCTAAGTAACCTGGCACTGGCCTTGAATCCATGATCCTCCTGTCTTAGCCTCTCAAAGTACTGGGATTACAGGCATATGCCACTGCTATCTGCCAGTTTCTGCTTTTAAAAAATATAGTCAGAGCTGGGCATTGTGGTACATACTTGTAATCCCAGTACTTAGAAGGCTAAGACAGGAGGATCTCACGTTTGAGGCCAGTCTCAGCAACTCAGCAAGGCACTCCACAACTTGGTGAGACCCTGTTTCAAAATAAAAAATAAAATACAATTGAGGATGTAGCTCAGGGGTAGAATACCCCTGGATTCAATCCCTCGTACCACAAAAATAAACAAACACTAATTAATTAAATTAAAAATACAGTCAGCCTGGGCTGATCAGGGTGGTGCATACCTATAATCCCAGTACTTGGAAGGTTGAGACAGAAGCATCCTGTGTTTAAGGCCAGCAGTAAGTAACTTAGTAAGATCCTCTTTAAAAATAAAAATTTTAAAGGGCTAGTGGTATATCTCAGTGGTAGAACTCTCCTGGATTAAATCCCTAGTATCTCACACAGACTCAGACATAAACACACACACGCGCGTGCACACACACACACACACACACACACACACACACACACACACAAAAACACAGTCAGCCCTGTGGGTTCCACATCCACAAAGTCAACCAACCATGGATCTAAAATATTCAAAAAAATTGCATGTGTGCATGCAACAGGTACAGCCTCTGTGATTTAGCAAGACCTTGTCTCAAAATAAAACATAAAATAGGGCTAACGATGTGGCTCAGAAGTAGAATGCTATTGGGTTAAATTGCATTTATCAAACAAAACAAAAAGCTCACATTATTTTACTTTGGCAAAGAACAAAATATATTTAAGAATAAGGCAATATGAAGAGGAGTTTGGCATTATTTTCCAGTATTTTTAATGTATAAGTCCTTGAACCCATCATTTTACATTTAAAATTTTTAAAAACCTATTTTTGGTATATAGATATTTTATCTTTAAAATGTTTTATTGGTATATTATAATTTCACACAATAGAGCCGGGAGTGGTGGTGCACGCTTGTAATCCCAGCATTCGGGAGGCTGAGACTGGAGGATCTGGGTTTGCAGACAGCCTCAGCTACTTAGTGAGGCCCTCCACAACTTAGTGAGACCTGGTTTCAAAATAAAGAATAAAAAATAGGGCAGGGACTGTAGCTTGGAGGTCGAATGCTCCTGGGTTCCATCCCCAGACCTGCAAAATAATAATGATAATGATAATGATAATAATAATAATAATAATTAATAATAATTGCACACAACAGTTAAATTTATAGTAACACATTAATGTATGCACATGGCACAATTTTTTCTGTTTCCTTCCCTGTACCTCCCCTTTGCATCCCGTCCTTCCTCCCTGGTCTTCTACTCTACTGGTCTCTTTTCTGCTTTCATGAGGTCCCTTTTTTCCTTTCATCTCTAGCTTCTACCTATGATCAAATTTAAGATTTTATCTTGTAGATGTACCCACATCAAAATGTAAATTTAAATATGTTCACTGCTGCAAAATCTATATAGCAAAAACCTGAAAGCAAGCCAGAAATGGGGATGCACACCTGTAATTCCAATACTTTAGGAGGCTGAAATAGGAGGAACACAGGATTGCAGCCAGCTTCAGCAACTTAGTGAGGCCCTCCACAACTTAGTGAGACCCTGTTTCAAAATAAATAGGGCTGGGTATATTTCAGAGATAAAATGACCCTGGGTTCAATCCCAGTACCCCCACACACACACAGACACACACGAGGTAGACTAAATGTTCCTATAGCTAACTAAATGGTGATATTACCCTTATGGATATATTCATCTAAGCATTTAAAAGAATGAAGTATTTATGTGACCGTATGTACCTACAAAAATGGGTTATTTAAGGAAAAAAATATGATACAACACTATATAGATAATCTGATACATTTCTGATACTTTTGTGTAAATACTTGATATTAATATATATGCTCAATTATACAAGCCTGGAAAATTTATGGAATCATACCTACAAAAACTGTTAAGCATGGTAACCCCTGAGTAATGGGACTATAGTCATGACTGGAAAAAAGAAAAGTAAATTTCTTTATCTATTCATGTGGAATTTTATACCATTTTAATGTACTTTATATATTATATAATTTAAATATATATGTTTATACATATATATTTTTTCAGTTTAGATATCAGCCTTGACCTCTTTTTTATTGCCCTTTTATACTTTGTCTAAATCACATGATACCTTTACTATCTCCTGAGATCTCTCTGGAATACTCTAGCTTTTTTGTTTGTATTTTTCTCTTTTTTTGTACTTGGGATTGAACCCAAGGCCATTCCAGCTCCAAGCTATACTCCTAGCCCTATTTTTATTCTTTATTTTTGAAACAGGGTTTCACTAAGTTGCAGAGGGCCTCAGTAAGTAGCTGATGCTGGCCTTAAACCTGCAATCTTTCCTGTCTCAGCCTCCCAAGTACTCCCAAGCGTGTACCACTACACCCAGCCTAGCACCTTTTTAAAATGGGAGTAAAAAGGAAGTTAATGTTTCTAGAAATAGGCAAACTATAGGATGGGTTTAGAGAAGTTAAAAAATTCTGAGAAATTTACTATTCTCTGTTCATCCTCTTTCTAAATAGTAATAAATGGTCCTTAATAAAAGAATAAAGACTTTTTTCAGATGCATACTCAATTGGAAACAATCATAATGGCATTGTTTCTCATGTGGTCTCAAAGGAGTAATTTAAGTCTACTTACCTTTTTCCTTTTATTGAACTAAAATAATATAAAACTGCCGTATTTTATAGGTGAATGCCAAAGAGCTTGATCCAAAATATGCTCATATTCAAGTCACCTATGTGAAGCCCTACTTTGATGACAAAGAACTCGCAGAAAGAAAGACTGAGTTTGAAAGAAATCATAATATCAGCAGATTTGTTTTTGAGGCTCCTTATACTTTATCAGGCAAAAAGCAAGGTTGTATAGAAGAACAGTGTAAACGCCGTACAATCTTGACTAGTAAGTAGGACTCTTTGTTACTCTTTGTTAGTCTTATTTGTCTTGGTTTTTTTTTTTTTTTTTTTTTTTTTTTTGTGTGTGTGTGTGTGTGGTACTGGGGATGGAACCCAGGGGCCTTCTATGTCCAGGCTATACTCCCAGACTATTTTATATTTTATTTGGAAACAGGGTCTTTTAAGCCAGCTGAGGCTGGCTTCAAACCTGTGTAATCCTCCTGTCTCAGCCTTCCAAGCACAGGGATTACAAGTGTACACCACCATGCCCAGCTTGTCTTGGTTTTTTTTTTAATAAAAACAAGTACCAGCTGGTCAGAAGGAACATGTAACAGAACTTTAAATCATAAGTTGTTTCATTGTAGAGTTACAAGTTTATACAAACATGTCCTTGTGATAAACCATTATTTATCCATATGTCCTTCATGATTGTTTAGAGGTATCTCATAAAGAAAATGTATCCATCAATCCTGAAGCAGTAGCTACTAAATGGTGAACTTGGGCATCTTCTAGAGAAATCATGGGGAGAATTAAACACAATGGATTTTTTTCTTTAATTCAGCTATTTGAACAAATGATTTTCTAAAGCCAGTAAATCAATCTTAACTTTTTAATAGCTTCAAACTCGTTTCCCTACGTGAAGAAGAGGATTCCTATAAACTGTGAACAGCAGATAAATTTAAAACCAATTGATGTTGCTACTGATGAAATAAAAGATAGAACCACAGAGCTGCAAAAGCTTTGCTCCTCTGCTGATGTGGACATGATTCAGCTCCAACTTAAGTTGCAGGGCTGTGTTTCTGTGCAGGTACGTTGGTCTCCCTGACATGTATTACATGTTTCTTAATACATCTCTTCCTTTCTTTAATAGTTACAGAACAAGCATTCATTGTAATTGTATGTTATGTTCTCATTGAGTTAAAAATATATGTTAATTTTTATTAATTTAAGAAGTTGCGTTTAATTTGGGTAAATTTTGTATTATGTCAAAGGACTCTTAACATAAATCCCTACAATTAACTAAACTATATATTTACATATCAGAAATCATTATTTAACTTAATTAGTGTCATCTTAAAAGATTTGTTTTAATGATTTTTTCACATAAATATTTTGTAAGCATAAAAATAGTTTTCCCAGATATGATTTTTTTCTTCCTTTCTTTTTTTTTTTTTGGTGTATGCATGCTAGGGATGGAACCGAGGGCCTTGCTCTACCACTGAGCCCCAGCCCTTGGGATTTTTAATAAAAAGGAGACAAAAGGATACAAAAAAACTTTTGGTTACCTACTGACAACTCTCTCATATTTCTTCTTTTGTAACTTAGGTTAATGCTGGTCCATTAGCATATGCCAGGGCTTTCTTAAATGACAGTCAAGCCAGCAAGTATCCACCCAAGAAAGTAAATGAGTTGAAAGAGATGTTTAGGTAAGTGTTTTATAGTTTTCAGACTTGACATCTATACTTCCCCTTCATTTTCTTCTAAAAACAACAACAACCGAGCATGAGGGTTCACGCTTGCAATCCCAGCTTTTGGGAGGCTGAGACGGGAGGATTAAGGTTCGCGGATAGCCTCAACTACTTAGTGAGGCCCTCTGCAACTCAGTGAGACCCTGTTTCAAAATAAAGAATAAAAAATTGGGCAGGGTGTGCAGCTCAGAAATCAAATGTCTCTGGGTTCCATCCCCAGACCCGGAAAGAAAGAAAGAAAAAAAGAAAGAAAGAAAGAAAGAAAAAGAAAGAAAGAAAGAAAGAAAGAAAGAAAGAAAGAAAGAAAGAAAGAAAGGAGGGAGGGAGGGAGGGAGGGAGGGAGGGAGGGAGGGAAGGAAGGAAGGAAGGAAGGAAGGAAGGAAGGAAGGAAGGAAGGAAGGAAGGAATCCCCAAATAATACCCTTACAAACAAAAATATACTCTGTGTGCTTTTACACTAAGTGACCTCCAGATGGTACTTTAGTGAGGAAGTGCATGATCTGTTTCATGCTGCGATATTAACAATACCTCACTGACCCAAAAGATTAAATATGCCTGTTTATCTTATCGCTTTGGGTATTTTAAGTGACACAAACACAAGCCTACATTCATAATGTGATTTCCTTCTTTGCCTGACTGATCCCTCTATTATAGCATTTTAGGCCATTTAGGGTAAGAGGAAAAGTGGTGCTGGAAGGGTTGCAGAGGCCTGCTCCTATCCTGTGTCCTTTCTTCCACTTGGATTCTGCCGGTCTGATGCACATAATATCTTGTCTGCAGTGAGCAGCCCTGTAAGCTAAGGCATGTCATTCAATGGCTTTACATTAGGTTACCTGTTTAATATAGGAAAAGATTTTACATTAAAAAAAAAGAAAAGCCATTCTGAATATAAGACTGAGGACAAAGATGAATACCTCTCAGCTCATCTGCTCCTGACTTTTCCTGTCTCTGTGTTATCAGCTATCCCAGGTTGCAGAGTAAACGGTAGATATTCATATTTATTAATAATACATGTCTAGAATATACAAAAGACTAGTTGCTATGGCAAAGATATAAAGCATGTGGACAATGAAGTACTTTGTCCTTTCAAATGTACACTATAACTGTGAACATTAAAGGTAAACACATAAAATAATGCAAAATACTTTTATGATAAGTCCTCAACTCCCTGCCCCCACTCTTGTCAGTCCAAGGAAGATAAATTACAACTGTATCACTCAACACTGTACCAGGCACATTGTAAGCCCCAGATACATTACTTTTGAATGAATGATTCATTGTTTACAGAGACAAATTAATGTTAGCACAACTTTAACTGATATAATACCAAGTGAATAACTGAGCAAGTGGGCTCCTTGGAGGGTATGTGTTTTGAGCCAGGGTTTAAAGGAGGTATGAAATCAGAGGGCAAAGATGGAAACAAAAGAGAACACATTTCAGACTTAGGCAGCACCATTATCAAATGCACAGTGAAATAATGTAGAATTCTATTCTTCCTCCTGGGCAAGGCATGGTTAAAGTGAGTTATCAAATTGATTGTTAGTAAGACTTTCTAAGAATAAATAACAAAATCTTTATCTTTGCTGTCCATCCACAGAAAATTCATACAAGCATGCAGCATTGCACTTGAACTAAATGAGCGACTAATTAAAGAAGATCAGATTGAGTACCATGAAGGACTAAAGTCAAATTTCAGAGACATGGTGAAAGAATTGTCTGACATTATCCATGAGCAGGCAAGTATTTATTCATCTGAAATGCACTATCTTAAAATTACTTCATCTTGGTGGGGCACAGTGGTGCACACTCATAATTCTAGTACTTGGAAGGCTGAGACAGGAAGATCACAGATTCAAAGCCAACCTCAGCAACCTAGTGAGACCCTGTTTCAAAACAAAAATTTAAAAGGGCTGGGGTGTAGCTCAGATGTAGGATGCACCTGGGTTCAACCCCTAGCACCACACATGCACACAAAAGAAAATTACTTGATCTGTATTTTTAAATTTTCTCTTGTTATCTATAACCAAAGAAATGATATAAAAAATTCAAATTTAGGCCAGGCATGGTGGTGCATGCTTGTAATCCCAGCATTTGGGAGGTGGCGACTGGAGGATCACGGTTCACAGACAGCCTCAGCCACTTAGTGAGGCCCTTTGCAACTCAGTTGCAAAAAATAAGGCTAGGAGTCTAGCTTGGAGGTACAATGCCCCTGGGTTCCATCCCCAGTACCGAAAAAAAAAAAAAAAATTCAAATTTGAAATAATTATCTAAAACAGTTACCTAAGCAATTTTCAATAATAAACTATTTTGTTCTTTGCACTACAATTATAGTAGAAGATACTAGCTGAGCAAGTCCAAACTGAACTACTGTGAACATGGATAAGATTCTCTCAAGAAGAAGGAAGCAGTCCAAATAATATTATGTGCAAATATAAATGTATCACTACTAATCTCACTATCATGTAAAATTACAACATAACAATAAAAACTTTTTTAAAAAATTAATTACCAGGAAAACAGAGATTGAATACAACTTTTTAAAATCCAAAAACTGGCTGGGCGTAGTGGCGCACGCTTGTAATCCCCGCACTTGGGAGGCGGAGACAGGAGGATCACACTGGTTCGGAGCCAGCCTCACTGGCTTAAGAGACCCTGTTTCCACATAAAAAACTAAAAAATAGGTCTGGGAGTATAGCCCATGGGAGTGTAGCCCGGAGGTAGAAGGTCTCTCAGGAACCCCAGTACCACCAAAAATAAAAATAAAAAATAAATAAAATCCAAAAACGGTTTATTTCAATTATACTATAGAATAAACAATTTAGAATTAAAAAAATAGCTGGGGATAGTGACTGTAATTCCAGTACTTGGGAGGCTGAGACAGGAGGATCCCAGATTTCAGGGTAGCCTCAGCAATTTAGCAAAACCCTCAGCAACTTTTCAAGATGCTATTTCAAAGTAAAATACGGTTGGGGGTATAGCTCAGAGATAGAATGTCCCTGCACTAAATCCCTAGGATACATGAAGGGAGGAAGGAGAGAAAAGAAAAAGGATACTATAACCCTTCCGAGAATATATTTCTACAGCTGCTCCTGAAATGAACAATATATTTTATCCTGGAATCTCCATTTCGGTGGTTGCTTAAAGTAATCATGCCCTCTGGAAGAATCACACAAAGGGTAGACTTACAAATAGGTACAGCGCTTGGTATCCAAAGACTGTGGTGCAATGATGAGGAAAAGAAGGAGAAAAGACACTGCTCGGAAAACAAAAGCTAGCTGGCTTTCAATCATACTCTGAAAGAGCTATGGGAAAACAGGCACAGTGGTGCATGCCCATAATACCAGTGAATGGAGAGGCTGAGACAGGAGACTACAATTCTGAGGCCAGCCTGAGCAAACTTATTAAAACTCTGTCTCAAGATAAGAATGGGCCTAGGTGTTGTGGCACATGCCTATAATCTTAGTTCTTGGGAGCCTGAAAAAACGGGATCACAGGTTGGAGGCCAACCTCAGCAAATTACCATGACCCTTAAGCAACTTAGCAAGACACTGTTTCAAAATTAAAAATAGGGGGGAAAGTTCTGGGGTTTACCTTGCAGGGAGAATTCCCCTGGGTTCAATCTCCAGTACAAAAAAAAAAAAGACAATATATAAAGAACTCAAAACCCTAATATAGCTGGGTAGGGCAGTACACGCTTGTAATCTGAGTACTTGGGAGACTGAGACAGGAAGATCACAGGTTCATGGCCAGCCTCAGCAACTTAGCGAACCCTTCCACAACTTACTGAGACCCAATTTCAAAATAAAAAATAAAATAGGGCTGGGGGTATAGCTTAGATACACAATTACCCTGGGTTCAATTCTCAGTAACACACACACACACACACACACACACACACACACACACAAAACACCCATAAGGTAAGGGTGTGGGAGGGAGGAATACTTATACATTGTTGAGTATTAAAAATTAGTACAACTTCTGTAGGAATCGGTATGGAGGTTCCTTAAAAGATTGGAAATGTAAATACCATATGACCCAAACCATTAGTGTAGCCAGGCATGGTGGCACATGCCTGTAATCCCAGTACAGGAGGATTGCAGTTTTGGGGCCAGCCTCAGCAACTTAGTGAGGCTCTCCACAATGTAGTGAGACCCTGTTTCAAAATAAAAATAAATAAATAGAAATAGAGCTGGGGAGCTCAGCCTTAGATAGCTGCTGGTTTCACTCTCCAGTACTACCAAGAAAAAAAGTCAGAATACTGTGTTTATAGCAGCTCAGTTTACAATAGCCAAGTTTTGGAACCAACCTAGGTACCTATTAACAAATTAATGGATAAAGTAAGTGTTGTATATACAAAATGGAGTTTTACTCAGCTATAAAGAAAAAAAGCAGCCAGGAATAGCCAGGCATATCCAGGCATAGTGATACACTAATATAATCCCAGTACAAGGACAGCCTCTACAATTTAATAAGACCCTGTTTCAAAATGAAAAATATAAAGATTTGCAGATGTAGTACCTCAGAAGTAGAATGCCTGGATCTAACCCCCAGTAAAAGTAATCGTGCCATTTTGCAGGAAAATGAATGAACCTGGAGATCATTATTCTAAGTAAAATCAGCCATACTCAAAAAACAAGGGGCCATATGTCTTCTCTCATATGTGGAATCTACAAACAATAAAAGAAAGAAAAGGAGCCTCATGAAAAGAAGGAGAGAGACCAGTAGAATAGAAGGGAATCAGGGAAGGGAGGTAGGGGAAGGCGGAAACCAAGTAATGTTATGTGTATATATGAATGTATCACTATGAATCTCACTATCCAATACAATTACAATGCCCCAAGAAAGGATTTTAAGTTATCATTTAGCCGGGCGTGGTGATGCACGCTTGTAATCCCCGCTCTTGGGAGGCTGAGACAGGAGGATCACACAGGTTCGAAGCCAGCCTCAGCTACTTAGTGAGGCTCTCAGCAACTTAGTGAGACCCTGTTTCCAAATAAAGTATAAAATAGGTCTGGGAGTATAGCCCAGAGGTAGAAAGCCCCTGGGTTCCACCCCCATTACCACTAAAAAGAAAAGTTATCATTTGTAGATTTCTTAATGATATATTCAGTGATGGCCATCCTAATATCTAATATCTCTTCGGTATGTTTTATAATTTGTTCTCAGTGAAAATCTTATTTGTATGTCATTTCTGACAAACGCTGATAATCATCTCTTCAACCTCTAGTATGTATTCAGATTAGTGTCATGAGTTAAGGTTTTGGGAAGAGGAAATTTCCCCATTATAGGTTTTATTGAAACATTATTTGTATCAGCACCAACAATATGACCTATTACTGCCATCATAGATGAATGTGTGTGTGTGTGTGTGTGTGTGTGTGTGTGCGCGCACGCGCGCGTGTGTGTGTGTGGTAGGGATTGAACCCAGGGGCATTTTGCCTCTGAGCTACACATCCAGCTCTGTTTTATATTTTGTTTGGAAACATGGCCTTATTAAGTTGCTAAAGATCTCTTTAAATCCTGAAACTGTCCTTGAACCTGGGCTCCTCCTTTTTCAGCGTCCCATGTACTGGGATTACTAGCGTGTATCACTACACCTGGCTTACATTTTATATTTATGAAGTTCTTCACTTCTAAGAAAAATATTCTGTATCAATTAGCTTATATAATCATAGTATCTTTTAAAATATGCACTTGTCACTTTTATCTTCATTTAGTATTATTTTCAAATAAGTCTCCAGGGAAGGAGCATGGGTATCTGCATGTTCCAGAAATCCCACAGGTGTTTCAGACAACCTGTGTGTTAGAAAATGGTCCATAAGTTCTTATCAAAAAGAAGTGCACTCTTCAGAGTTCTCATGATGGCCATCTGTTCAAAAATTTTTAACAGTTGTGTTATCTGATTTTTTATTGAATTTTCACATGTTATGGTCTTCTATTTTTCTTAATGAGTAACCACATCTTTTCTGCTTTTTTGATATGCTGCCTTTGTAATACAGCTTTGAAGACTTAAGTCGGTAATGTTATTCTTTGCTCCTTCTGCTTTTTGTCATTTGAAATAGCTCAATGTTAGTAATAAATTGAAACATGCCTGTAATTTTATGTATATATTCTTTATGGGGGCAGCAGGCATTTGCTCCATAATAACAATGTGGATTACTTTTGTTTTAGATATTACAGGAAGATACGATGCATTCCCCCTGGATGAGCAACACATTACACGTCTTTTGTGCAATTAGTGGTACATCAAGTGACAGAGGTTACGGTTCCCCAAGATATGCTGAAGTGTGAGAAAATGTGGATGTCCATGGCATGGAGATTGACCTTCTCAGGAATATTCGGAGCTGTGCAAATGATCAGATTTACAAATTTAATATCCACGGAGTGTTTCCTCCTGACAGCAAAATTTTCATGCTTTCAAACAGGGTGCTTACATATTTGTAAATATTTAAGCAACTTGAAAGTGCCTGGAATATTGCACCACTGTGCTTGGTTTGTACTTTTTTAGGTAAATCTATATGCTAAAAAGTAGAGCTCAAAATGTTAATTTCAATTTGCTTAATTATTGCTTCAAAGAATAATGGTACTATGTAAAATTGTATACTGGAACACAATAAAAGGTAAAACTTATTTGTAATTAGAAGCAAAGGACACAATTCTTTGAACTTAGCGTTTTTCTTGACAAGCTTGATTCATTATTATACTTATCTTTGGGGAAAAATTGATAAACATTTTCATAGAACATGAAAGAAAATAAAAGAGCTGGAAGTGGTGGGGCACACCTGTAATCCCAGTAGTTGGGAAGCAAGACAAGAGAATGGCTGGTTTGAGGAAAACTTCACTAACTTAGCAAGACTCTCATCAACCTAGTGAGACCCTATTTTAAAACAAAAATAAAATAAAATAAAATAGGGCTGTGGATGTAGCTTGGAGATTGTGTATCCTTAGGGTCCATTCCCATTACCACAAAAAATTAGTAAATAAATTTGGAGATAATTTGAATTCTTGCCTATTAGTAGTCAAGGCTGGGCTGAAGGAACCAAAAGCATTATATAACCAAAATATTTTCAAAGGAAAGGAAAAATATATACACGTGTGTGTGTGCTTACGTGCACACGCACACATACACATCAAGTATTAAGTTTAAGTAATAACAGATTTCTTCATTTATAGAAATGTATTTCCAAACTAGCAGTTTCTAAATCTGTAAATCTGTGGTGCTTATGTATACTGACCTCCATGTGCTGCAACCATAGAGCACTATGGAATGCTCCTTAATCTTCTAAGTGAAGACAAGTTTACTGTTCCTTGCAGTTTTGATCTGATGATGCTAGGTATTTGAGTTGGTTTCTGCTCCACTTAGAAGAACTGGGATTTATACAGAGCATAGGTTTTCCTAGTAAGAAGCATTTATTACCAAAGCATCATCATCTAGAGCTGTCCATGAAGCTAAAGAATACATTTTTGAGAATTGGCAGTCAGTATATTTTATGCAGCTTTGAAGCTTTAGCAGCAGTCCAAGATATGAATTTTGTAATGATTATTGTCTTCCGTTATATGATGAATTAGCCTTTCACTACCTCTTGATGATTGCAGCACATGGTGGGACAGCATATATAACCATCATAGATTTAGCAACTGCTTTTTGGGGATTACACTTCTATATATGAAGAAATATCAAATTATCTAAATAAATCAGGAGCAACCAAGGTATGAAGAACTTTTCAAGGTTGAATTATCCATTGAATTTTGGCTGCCTTCCATAAACTTTAAGTTCGAGATTGATTTTCTTCTTATAGACTATTTCACAGACAAAAACACTACTGATGTATAAATAGATTTCACAGAACCTTAGATTTTTTCCAATTTATTTATTTATTTTATTTTTATGTGGATCATATTGAAAATGGCATACATTCAGACTGTGCTCTGTGCCCTCTCCCCCCCCACTTCCCCTTCCCCCCTCCCAACAGTGAGTGTCCAGGTTAACCATGCTACATTCATACTTTTACACATATTCGGATGTAGTTCCTCCAGTAATCAATCTCAACTTTCTTCGTCTCCTACCCTTCCATTTCAGCTTTGCTGAGGTTTCCCCTCCATTATCTGGAGTCCCTCTGGTATTCCTATTAGTCCCTGGTTTGAGCATATTAGAGAAAATTATGGGAAATACAATGGAATTCTACTCAGCTATAAAGAATAAAGTCATGTAATTTGCAAGAAGATGGAAAGACCTGGAGAACATTATGTTGTGAGATCAGCCAAGCACAGAAGGAGAAGGGACATATGTTTTCTCTAATATGCCCAAACGAGGGAACATAGATTTTTAACAACTGTAATCAAGTAAATCTGAGAGATTATGCTCCTGACTTGGCTGGTTCATTCGTTTTGTTTGTTCGTTCCTTCCTTCCTTCCTTCCTTCCTTCTTCCTTCCTTCTTCCTTCCTTCTACTAGGAATTGAACGCAGGGTAGTCCACCTCTGAGACACACTCCCAGCCTCTTTTATTTTCACTTTAAAACAAAGTCTCTCTAAACTACAGTAACGTATGCATACCTGTGTTCATAGCAGCACAATTTGTAATAGCCAAAATATGGAACCAACCTAGGTCTCCATCAACAGATGAATGGATTGCAAAATTATGGGAAATGCACACAATGGAATTCTACTCAGCCATAAAAAAGAACAAAATTATATCATTTGCAAGAAGATGGAAAGCCCCGGAGAACATTATGTTAAGTGAGATCAGCCAAGCACAGGAGAAGATACATGTTTCCTCTAATATGCCCAAATTAGGGAGCATTGAGGATACCAGAGGACTCCAGATAATGGAGGGGAATTCTCAGCAAAGCTATAATGGAAGGATAGGAGAGGTAGAAGGCTGAAGTTGATTAATGGAGGAGCTACATCTGAATATGTATAAAAGTATGAATATAGCATGGTCAACCTGGACACTCATTGTTGGGAGAGGGGATGAGGAATAGGGAGGGGGAGAGGGTACCAAGCACATTCTAAATATATACCAACTTCAATATGTTCCACATATAAATAAAATTTGAAAATAAAACAAGTCTTTTTAAATATCTGCATGTCTAACTAAATTGCTAAGGCTGGCCTTGAGCCCGCAATCCACCTGTCTCAGCTTCCCAGATACTGAAATTACAATTGTGTGCCATCACATCCTGCTGGCCATTTTTTTAAATGTTGTTTTTAAAAAGCTTTTAGTGAAGTATGAACTTATTTATTAAAGTTAATTTTGTCTTTTAATGGGAAATTCAGAAATATTTCAGAGGCAATTTGTAATTCCTTAATATGTTAATCTATTGAGTAAGTTTTCTCTTTAAGGTGAGTATATTTGCCATGTTTGTGTAGTAAGGACCTGTCACCTACAGTGAATGCTGGAGTCTGAAAGTAAGGTATCTTAGAGAAACTCAGCAGGTTTTTTTTAACAACTAGTCTCTATCACATTCCCCAGCACAGTCCATGCACTATAGATGACTTTAGAGTATATATATGCATGGCTCCCTGGCCCCAAGCTATTTGCAATCCATTGAGGATACAAGATACAGAGTTAAATAGTACCAAAGTTAGCAATGTTTTAAGACATAAAGAATTGTACCTGAACATTGCCAACGAACAACATTGTCCATAATTCTTACCACATTCGAAGAAGTTTACTAAATTCAAAGAAAATTTAGGTCACTGTGAATTATAAAGGCTCAGGGTAAGTGTCATGAACAAAAGTAAGATTTAAAAAGGCCTTCAAAGATGGAAGGAAAATGAAATCAACCAAATTATGTTGCTTGCCTATACAAATATAGTACAATGAAGCCCATATTTATATATAATTGTGTTTTTGTTGTGTATGTGGTACTGGGGAAAGAATTCAGAGGCTCTCTGCCACTGAGCTAAACTCCCAGCCCTTTTTACTATTTATCTTGAAGCAGGGACTTGCTAAGTTGCTGAGGCTGGCCTTGAGCCTGTGATCCTCCTTGTCTCACCCTCCCAAGTATTTGGGACCACAGGCATGTGCAAATGTGCTCAGCTCATCTATGTATGATTATAATGTGCCAATAAAATTAAAGACAGGATAATCTGGGTATGATGGTACACACTTAGCAAAACCCTCGGCAACTTAGCAAGACCCTGTTTCAAACTAAAAGATATGGCTGGGGATGTACCTCAGAGGTAGAATGCCCATGAGTTCAATCTCCAGTACCACAAAAACAAAACAAAAAAATGATATAAAAGTAATATTGGCAGAAGGAATATGATGGAAAAGATACAAAAAAAGAATCAGCAAAAGTTCAGTGAATGATGAGGGAAGTATTATGTGATTATTCTAGAAAAAAATTTAGAAGGCTGGGCACATGGTGGTGCATACCTGTAATCCCAGTACTTGGGAGGCTGAGACAGGAAGATCACAGGTTCAAGGCCAGCTTCAGTAAGTTAGGGAGACCCTTAAAAACTTAACAAGACCCTGTTTCCAAATTAAAAATAAAATAGGACTGAGAGTGGAGCTCAGAGGTAGAATGCCCCTGGGTTCAATCCCCAGGACCACACACACACACAAAATATTTAGGCTTACATTTTCAAAGGCCATTTTTTGAACTTTACTCAGTAGGCAAAGGGGAGCCAGTCAAATATTTTTTAAACAAAGATCTTACTTGATTGCATGCTGTTTTTAGAAAACTAATGTTTTATATTGCTGCCAGATGTATTTGATATAGAGATGGAAATAAGGAAACTTAGTACTATTCCAGTAATCTAGCTATGAGTCCAAAACCCCTAAACTTGAATGATATGAACAAGAGAAGCAAAGCAACGACAAGTACAAAAATATGTGGGAACACCGGGCAAGGCTCATTAAGTGACTAAGGAATAAAAAGGAAAAGTCACAGAGATAATTTCTTGTGGTACTGAGGACTGAAACTAGTGGTACTCTATCACTGAGCTACATTCTCAGCCCTATTTTATTTTTGGTGGAATTGGGGATTGAACCCAGAAACATTCTACTCTGAGATATACCCCTTTGCCTTTTTTATTATTTTTATTATTTTAATTTTGAAACAGGATTTCACTGAGTTGCTGAGGCTGTCCTATAACCTGTGATCTTCCTGTCTCAGCCTCCCAAGTACTGGGATTGCAGGCATGTTCCACCATGTCCAGCCCTCTCTGTCTATTTTTATTTATTTTTGTGATAGTGGGGATTGAATCCAGGGGCATTCTACCTCCAAGCCCTATTTTTTATTCTTTATTTTGAAACAGAGTCTCACTGGGTTGCAAAGGGCCTCGCTAAATAGCTGAGGCTGTCCTTGAACCGTGATCCTCCCGTCTCAGCCTCCCAAGTACTGGGATTACAAGCGTGCACCACCACGCCCAGCTTCTATTTTTATTTTAAATCTTGAGACAAGATCTCCCTAAGTCACCCAGGTGGCCAATGAGTTATCCACGTCAAGGCACAATTTCATTAAGTTTATTTTCCTGCTTTTTAGACAAAGGGCACTAAGCTATAGAGAACAAGATAAGCTGGACTGAGGAAGCCAGGTAAATCTGTTTTGAAACACTGCATGTGTTAAGTATTGCCATTTGTACAGTTTTATTTTATGTATGTGACTTGGCCTCCACAAATTAATTCACACCAAAGAATACATTTCTGCTATGCTCTTTTGTTATTGAGCTTCAGTCCAGTGTCCTGTGGAATCTATTTTCTTGATAGACTTTGAATGTATACTCAGATGTGAGTCACTTTTGTATTACTTTCTCATGATAGTAAAAAACAAAACAGAAAATAAATCATTTCATGCATTTTTTTAAATGACATCATGTCTATAGATAAGATTGTTATTGCTACCATATTTATATGATTTTGGCTTCCTCTAAAAGTACTATAAGCATATTTTTAAAAAATGAAATGGAAAGCAGCAGTGGTAGCAATAGTCTTGCAACAATGACTAATATCAGAACTAGAGATGACTCACTGGTTGATAAACTACACACATTATCATAATCAGAACCAAAGTTTTTATTATAAATGTTTTATTTGGTTAAAGAACCTAAATGAGCTATTGAATAATAGGGATTTCTAAACTCTTCAGAATATTGGGCTACAGTCAGACATGGTGGCACATGCCTGTAATCTCAATATTAGGGAGGATGAGAAATGAAGATTGCAAGTTCAAAGTTGGCTGAAAAACTTAGCAAGACCCTGTATCCAAATAAAAAATAAGGAAGACTGTGTGTGTAGCTCAGAGATAGGATGACCGTGGGTTCAATCCCCAGCACACATACACACACACACATACACACACACACACACACACACACACACACACATATATATATATATATATATATATATATATACATACACACACACATATATATATATATGTGGTTACCTTTGCTTTCTTTTGTGTGTGCACTGGGACTTGAACCCAGGACCTTGTGCATGTTAAGCACACACTGCACCCCTAGCCACAGCTTCAATACTGTTCTAACAATACACTACATCAGCTATCAATAGACAAATGGAAAAGAAGAGAATAAAAGATGGTTGAGGATGGGAACTGGATCTGTCTCTCAAGGCTATGCTGCTGGCCTGGGAGTTATTGGAGTTCCTAACTTAAATTGTGGCTAAATTCTTTAAAAATTTTGCCTTTCTGTATATCAATTGTAAACTTCCACACATGCTTTGTTTTCCTTCCATTTTTTTGCTTTCTTGATATATAACTCATAGTCCATAAAATCCCTCCATTTAAAGTATACAATTCAGCCGGGCATGGTGGTGCACGCTTGTAATCCCCACGCTTGGGAGGTGGAGACAGGTTTGAAGCCAGCCGCTCTGGCTTAAGAGACTCTGTTTCCAAATAAAAATATATTTTAAAAAATAGGTCTGGGAGTGTAGCCCGGAGGTAGAAGGGCTTCCAGGAACCCCAGTGCCACAGAAAGAAAGAGGAAGGAAGGAAGGAAGGAAGGAAGGAAGGAAGGAAGGAAGGAAGGAAGGAAGGAAGGAAGGAAGGAAGGAAGGAAGGAAGGGAGGGAGGAAGGGAGGAAGGAAGGAAACAATTCAACCGGGCATGGTGCCCCATGCGTGTAATCCCAGCATTCTGGTGGCTGAGACTGGAGGATTGCAATTCGTGGACAGCCTCAGCTACTTACTGAGGCCCTCGGCAACTAAATGAGACCCTACTTCAGAATAAAAAATAAAAAATAGGGCAGGGGGCATAGCTCGGAGGTCGAATGTCCCTGGGTTCCATCTCCAGACCCGCAAAAAAAAAAGTATACAGTTTATTGGCTTTTTAGTATATTCACAGATAATTGTGTGTATATGCTGAGTTGTGCAAGCACCACCACAATTTTAGTACCTTTGAATCACCCAAGAGGACTCACATGCATTAATAGTTACCCTCCAAACCCCACCAGTCACCCTCAAACCCTGTCAACCACTAATCTATGTTCTGACTCTTCAGATTTGCCTATTATGGACATAATATTTAAATGGAATCATATATTATGTGTTTGGCTACTTTCATAGAGTCTCATGTGTTCAAGGGTCATCCATGTTGTAACATGTATCAGTATTTCCTTCCTTTTCATATCTGAGTAATATTCCTGTGTATATGAACACTATTTGTCAACCAATGGGCATTTGGATTATTTCCACTTTGGGCTATTAATAATAATAATGTTGATAACTGGGCATGGTGGCCCAGGCCTGTAATCCTAGTACTTGAGAGGCTGTGACAGGAGGATCATAGGTTCAGGGACAAGCTCAACATTTAGTGAGGCCCTCAGCAACCTAACTAGACCCTGTTTCAGAATAAAAATAGACAGGACTGGGGTATACCTTGGAGGTAGAATGTCTCTGGGTTCAATCCTTAGTACCACACATACACACATAAAAGAATAATGGTGCTATGAACACGCATGTACAGGTTTTTATGTGGACATAATTTCAGTTTTCTTGGGCATGTATGTAGGAATGGAATTACTGGGTCATGTTGTAATTCTCTGGATAACCTTTAGAAAAACTGCCAGACTGTTTCCCACAGCAGCTGTAGCAGTTTACATTCCCACAGCAGTGTGGGAGTTTTCAATTTCTCCATATCTTTGGCAGCACTTGATATTAACTGCCTCTTTGATTATTACTATCTCAGTGGGTGTGAAATAGTATCTCATATGGTTTAAATTTACATTTCCCTGATGGTTATGTTGAAAATTATTTCATATACTTATTGACTTTTTTTTGCAGTACTGGGCATTTTACCTCTGAGCTACATCCCCAGACCTATTTGTTAGTCTTTCTTTTGAAACAGGGTCTCACTGAGTTGCAAAGGGCCTCACTAAGTAGTAGCTGAGGCTGTCCACGAATCACGATCCTCCTGTCTCAGCCTCCCAAATGCTGAGATTACAAGCATGTGCCACCACACCTGGCTCTATTTATTGACTGTTTTTTATATCTTCATTAGAGGAATATCTAGTGCTGGGAATTGAACCAAGGGACATTCTACCTCCAAACTATACTTCCAGCCTTCTTTTTTTTTTTTTTTCGGTACTGGGGATGGAACTCAGGGGCATTCTACCTCTGGGCTATACTCCCAGACCTATTTTTTATTTTTTATATTTCATTTGGAAACAGGGTCTCTTAAGCCAGCCTCAGCTGGCTTTGAACCTGCACGATCCTTTTGTCTCAGCCTCCCAAGTGCAGGGATTAAAAGCGTGCGCCACCACACCTGGTGTGCCCTTTTTGTTTTGTTTAGAAGCACGGTCTAAGTTGCTGATGGTCTTGATAAGTTTCTGAGGCTCTCCTCAGACCTGTGATCCTCCGATCTCAGATTCCCAAGTACTGGGATTGCAGGTGTGTGCCACCACACCTGGCTACAAGGGTTCTTTACACACTGTGGGTGCAAGATCCTTCTCAGACATGATTTGAATATATTTCTCCCTTTATTTTTTAGAAGATGGGGTCGCAGCTAGACATGGTGACACATACCAGTAATGTCAGTATATGGGGGACTGAGACAGGAGGAGTGCAGGTTCAAAGCCAGCCTCAGTAACTTAGACTTTCAGCAACCTAGTGAGACCCTCTTTCAAAATAAAACAAGGCTGAAGATGTAGCTCAGAGATAATACTCCCTGAGTTCAACTCCCAGTACGACCAAAAAAAGATAGGGTCTCACCATCTTGCTCAGTTTGGCCCCAAACTCATTGGCAGAAGCAATCCTCCTGCCTCAGCCCCCGTTTAGGTGGAACTAAAGGTATGTGCTACAGCACCTAGCTTCTAGTCTGTGTGTTGCCTTTTCATTTCTGTGATGGTGTCCCTTGAAGCACGAAAGTTTGGAGTTTTGTTGTTTGTTTGTTTGTTTGTTTGTTTTGTGGTACTGATAATTGAACCCAGGGGCATTCCATTCCTGAGCTATACCCTTAGCCCTATTTAATTTTATTTCGAAATAGGGTCTAGCTAAGTTGCTGAGGCTGGCTTTGAGTTTGTGATACTCCTGTCTCAACCTCCCAAGTACTGGAATTACAGGCATGCACCACCACACCCATTTTACAAAAGTTTTAATATCAATAAAGAAAAATTGATGTTTTCTTCTGCTGTGCGTGCTTCGGTGTTAGATCTAAGAAGACTTTACCTAATCTAAGCTCGTGGAGATTTACACCTCAGACTTAAACCTCTGTTTTCTTCTAGGTGTGTGTGTGTGTGTGTGTGTGTGTGTGTGTGTGTGTGTGTGTTGCTGGTGATTGAACTCGGGTATTTTTCTTCCAACTTATACTCGCAGCCCTATTTTATGTTTTATTTGGAAACAGCCTCGCTAAATTGCTGAAGCTGGCTTTTAACCTGAGCTCCTCCTGTCTCAGCCTCCAAAGTACTGGGATCACAGGCATGCACTACCGTATCTGCTTTCTTCTAAGAGTTTTATCACTTTAACTCTTACTTTAATATTTTTGATCCAGACATGGTGGTACATGCTTGTAATCCCAGTACTTGGGAAGCTGAGACAGGAGAATTGCAGGTTTGAGGCAGCCTCAGCAACTTTGTGAGGCCCTCCACAACCTAGTTAGACTTTGCCTCAAAATGCTGGCTGGTATTATGGTATGTATTAGGGTAATTCAATTTGGACAGCACTGACATCGTAACAGCATCTTAAATGGCCACAATCACCAGATGTTTTCCCACTTATTTAATTTATTTAACAATGGTATATAATTTTCAGTATCTAAGTCTTGCACTTCTTTTGTTAAAAGTATTCCTTAGTATTTTATTCTGTTTTCCAGAACCTGGCACAGAATGAGTGATTTTGAGTATTCTCAAGGAAACAAAACTAACGTAGAAAAACAAATACCTCTGGAGACCTTTTAATGTGCTAGACAGGAAGATAGATATCCCAACTCAAAAAAGGATTATGGTGGAGGGAGATAAGAAATATTTACATTAAAAAGATACTCTGATAATAGCAAACCCATGACAATCAAAATGCTTGAAAAGGTAAAGCCTTTCATAACCAAAACCAAACCTTCTTGGAGATGGGATGAGCAGATCATTAAGGATGGTAAGAACTAGCTTGTGCTGAGGAATTACCTTTGGTATAAAATTGTTAACAGGAAGTTTAAAAGTTTTTCCTTATTTCAACTCTTATATAAACTCTGAGCATTAAAAACAAACACTACTACATAGAACATACAAAGCAAAAATAAAGCACATATAAAATTAAGTAACATTCTCTATGTTGTTTTTCTCAGACTCCCTTTTCCTATTTTAGGCTTAGACTCAAATAGACTAAACAAGCCTTTTCTTTTTATGCAGAAAACATGTGTGTGTGTGTATGTGCGTTATGTGGATTGAACCCAGGGGCCTTCTACCTCTGAACCTCAAGACCTTTTATTTGTTTTTTTTTTTTAACAGAAATAGAGTCTCACTAAGTTTATGAAGGTCTTGCCAAGTTGCAGACACTAGCCTCGAACCTGCCACCTTTCTGTCTCATCCTCCCAAGGATGGATTATAGTTATATACCTGGCTAACAGTATGTCTTTTTGATAGAAGTGAATAATAGTGCCTAGGACTGATATAGTTGAACATTTAATATATTGATTGAGAGGCAAAAGCAACACCAATGTAGTTGTGGAGTCATTTGATACAGACTGCCTAGTAGTCTACTGTGGTGTAATCAGATTTTAAGATGACTCCAAAGCTACTATAATAGCATGGTAATAGTACTATGGCTGCCCTCACATCCCAAATTAAATTTGGACACAGACCTGTAGTGAAAAAAGATGAGAGAGGAGGATATGTTAAGAAAATTATCCTTATCAGAACAAGTAGAATAAAGAAGATAAGGACTTTCAGAAGCAAATATTGGTGCACTTTGTTCCACTGCAACCTCGCAGGGTTGGATGAATGCAATGTAGGTCACGTGGGAGAGAAATGCTCGTGGAAATTGTTACAGGTGTGTGTGTGTGTGTGTGTGTGTGTGTGTGTGTGTGTGAATATATATATACTGGAAATTAAACCCAGGGATGGTCTATCTAAAAAGGAAGATACATCCTAGTGCTTTTTATTTGAAACAGGGTCTTAATAAGTTGTGGAGGGTCTTGCCGAGTTGCTGAGGCTGACTGTGAACCTGCAATCCTCCTGTCTCAGCTTCCCAAGTACTGGGATTATAGACATGCACCACCAGTCCCGGCTTGTTTAGATATTTTTTTAAAGTATGGTAAACCCACCATCACCACCTCTTTTGTTAAAAAAACAAAACTCAGAATGGGACTTTTTAAAAATCAATTTGGCAAATATTTTATAAATACAACACCAAAAGTATAATCCATAAAGGACAAAGTAATGAATTTATAAAAAAAAAATTTGGTGCATTGTAGTCATACATCAGAATGGAACTTTTAGCCCTAGAAACAGAATCTTCCAGAAGAAAAACTCCAGTTCTCCCTGTTGGTTTAACCATCTTATGATTTTTTTTTCATTTCTGTTAGAATTACCACCACTACAAGGCTCCCTAGATATGTTTTATTATAGCTCTTTGATTCTAGATGACACTGTTCTGCTGGCGGGGGTTAGAGGGAAAAGGTATTTAAGGATCCTTGTAGCCTACACAGGGGCTTTGGCTACTTTTCCTAATCATTATCATCATTTCAAGAGTTTTGACACTGCTTCCTTCTCTATAGCATAGTTGTTAATGAAGTGTGCAGATTCTGAAGCCAGACTAACTGGGTCATAATCCTAACTCTGTCATTTACTGAGCGGTGGGACCTCAGGTACATTGCTTAATCCCTGGATGTCTTCTTTTCCTCATCTGTAAAATGGAAGTATTTGTTGTATCTACTTCCTAATGTTATTGCGAGATTTTAAAGAAGTATGTAAAACAGAGAAAATGATGTCTGGCATATCTACATAATGGTCACATTCATATAAGTGCTGGCTTTAAGTACAATGTCTCCCCCAAAACATAGGAGAATGTTGCCAGCCCAAATTCTAGACCCATCCTTCCATTATAGGTGGAAGGTATGGATAATGGATGGGTCAATTTTAGGCCATTTTTGCCTTTTGATATTCCACAGGTCACATCTGGCCTCCTTGATCTCATGGTACAAAGGAGATCTGTGTCCCTATGCAGGGACCTTATTTCATGTGTGGTATGGGTACTGGTGAATATACACAAATTCTGGCTATTAACAACAGTTCTGCCATAGGGTATATCTCAGCTGAATGTTAGCCCTGTCCCTTTTATACTTCTTATCCAGATTTCCCTGAATTTTTTTACTTTATGGAAATAGATTAAGGAAGAGTTTACCTTCAGAAACAGAGTTTTCCTTCCAAACCTTCTAACGAATTAGGGGAAATTCAGTTTCCCTTCCCCACCTTCTAACCTATTAGGGGAGCTGGGCATGGTGGATTCCTAATGGGATTACAGGTTTGCAGCCAAATTTAGCAATTTAATGAAGCTCTCAGCAAGTTAGTGGGACCATATTTCAAAATCAAAATAAAATAGGGCTGAGAGTATAGCTCCAAGGTGGAGTGCCCTTGGGTTTGATATTTTAGGGGAAATTACCAAACCAATTAAAATTGTGTGTGTGTGTGTGTGTGTGTGTGTGTGTGTGTGTGTGTGTGTGTATGTTTTGTACTAGACATTGAACCTAGGGATGCTCTACCTCTGAGCAACACCCCCAGCCTAATTCATTTTTTGTTTTAAAACAGGGTCTTGCTAGGTTTCTAAGAGTCTCAATACATTGCTTAGGGTGGTCTTGAGCCTAATATCCTTCTGGCTCAGCCTCCCAAATACAGGGATTACAGACATGTGCCACCATGCCCAGGTACTGATGATCTTTTTTATTCTGTTTGTTTGGGTTTTTTTTTTGTTTTTTTTTTTGTTTTTTTTTTTTGTTTTTTTTTTTTTGGTGGTACTGGGGATGGAACCCAGGGACCTTTTACCTGCGGGCTACATTCCCAGACCTATTTTATATTTTCTTTGGAAACAGGGTCTCTTAAACCAGCTGAGGCTGGCTTTGATCTTGCATGATCATCCTGTTTCAGCCTCCAAGTGCTGGGATTACAAGCATGCGCCACCATGCCCAGCTACCGATGATCTTTAAAGACATTTAATTCTCACTTCAGATAGTGGGGCTTGAAACTGAAGTCTACCTGTTTCTTGTTTTGTGGTAAAAAATTGGCCCTTATTTCCCAGAGCCTTCCTAGACCATGTCCTCCTCACCACTCAGCACTTCCTTTCCATGAACACTCCCATATAGGTTCTCAATGTCTACCATCTGTCTGAATCAATTCCCACAGCCAGGACCTGTAACTCCAAGCCCATGTCACCTAAGGACTTTTCTGCAGGGTCCTGCAGCACTTGCAACTAGAGTTGATATTTAGCCAGGATCTGACAGATCTCATTCACTGTTTGAGTCTTGAGGTTGGAATGACTATAATTCCCTCTATCCATGCAAGATCTGAGCTCTACCTCAGGGATGAATAACATTCTGCTCTCCATGGCCCTCCCCTCCAGATACTCCTCAGCAAGACCTTCTTCCTTCAAATGGTCATGAGCAAGTCCATCTCTGTCCTTGCTTCCTTGCTGTGTTTCTTTCTCCTCCTGATCTGACAGTGGCATGTCCCTAGAAAGCCAGGCTTGACACCACCCCACCCTCTCTACTGGGATGTGGCCCTGTGGGGAATGAGGTATTTTATATTTTCCCTTTCTGGGCCAACTGGCCCAGACTAAATTACCTGGACCCCAACCTCCCTGATGGTCCTCCTGGCTGATCTTGCACACTTAATTTCTTCTTTGGTTATATGTGTTTCCCATGATCCTTGAGACCCAACAAGCAGTGGGTTTTTTTGTGTGTGTGTGTGTGTGTGTGTGTTTTTTTTTTTTTTTTTTTTTTTGCTTCGGTACTGGGAATGGAACCCAGGGACATTGCACCTCTGAACTACACCCCCAGTACTATATTTTAGTCTTCCTTTTTTTTTGTAAAACAGATTCTAAATAAGTAGCTGAGGCTGTCTGAGAACCACGATCCTCCTTTCTCTGCCTCTCAAATGCTGGGATTACAAGCATTGCGTCACCACGCCTGGCCCAAGCAGTGGTTCTTACTGGAGGTGATTTTTCCATTCAAGGGACAATTTGCAATGCCTGGGGAGTTTTTGGTTATGACAACTGTGGGGAGAAGAGTTTGCTACTGACATCTAGTTGATACAGGATAGGGATGCTGCTAGATACTGCACTATGCACAGGCAACCCCCCACAGCAAAATTGTACCAGGCTCCTGGTATCAGGAGTGTGGACATTGAGAACTGCATCATGGAAGGAGGCCTGGTTCAGTGGACTTTTGGATGGCTACCAGCAGCTGGTTTATCTTCAAGGACACTGCCATTGGTCATCTCACTGCTAAATCCAGTGGGAGGTTTCTCTTTTCCACTACTGGCTGTTTTTCCCTCTATTGCAGCTATATGCCCCTTCACATGCTTGCATCCATAAGCAGACGTGGTCTGCCTAATCTTCTTTCCTAACTTGGCACCCCATCTGCAGGTTAGTCATATATAATTACCTGAGAGTGTTCAAATCCATTTTCAATATCTATATGGCTATCTTTTCCACTTCCTGGTGAAGTGAAGTCTTTCTCTAGCAATCAGCAAGTGCACTAACTAAACCAACTATATTGTGACTACTACCTATAAAGAGCTTTAATTCATCTTTTTTTCTGATATGGGGATTAAACTTAGGGGAATTCTAAGTCCAAGCTACATTTTCAGCCTTTTAAAATTTTTTTTCAAGGCAGATATCACAAGCTGCTGAGAATCTTGCTAAGTAGCTGAGGCTAGTCTCATACCTGTAATCCTCCTGTCTCAGCCTTCCAAATACTTGGATTACAGACATACACTACCACCATGCCCAGCTAAACAAAACCTTTGGAGAACTAGAATTGAGTATGTTTCACTATGTGTACAATGGAGATGAAAAACGTCTTTCTTTTTTCTTATGGTACTAGGGATTGCAACCAGGAGCATTCTACCATGGACCTATACCCCAAGCCCTTTTTTAGTTTTTATTTTGAGACAAGGTTTCCATAAATTTCCCATGCTGGTCTCAAACTTCTGATCCTCCTCCCTCAGCCTCCCTAGTACTGGGATTATAGGTGTGTGCCACTGCACCCGACTGAAGAGAAACTTTCTAGTGAGGACTCTGAATCTAGAAGTCAAAAAGGAAAACAATTTAATACATTTGATCATACAATTTAAATTTAAACCACATGTGGTGGCATATACTTTTAATCCCAATACTTGGGTGGCTGAGACAGGAGGATTTTTGCAGGTTCAAGAACAGCCTAAGAAAATTAGCAAGGCCCTCTGCAACTTAGTGAGACCCTGTTTCAAAATAAAAGAATAAAATTGGGCTGGGGGTATAGCTCAGAGGTTTAATGACCTTGGGTTCAATCCCCAGTACCACAAAAAATATAAAGATCATATAAAAAAGAAAAATAAGAGTAAAACATTTGTAAACATATATTATAGACTAAGAATCAATATCCATTATATAAAATGAGCTCTTATTAAAAAATCAGGTGACATTTTTACAATAAGAAAATGGGTAGGATCCAGACTCAGTGGCATATACCTGTAAGCCTTGCAATTTGGGAGTCTAAAGCAGGAGGATTGAAAATTTGAGGCCCAGCCTGGGCACTTTAACAAGACTTTGTCCTAAAATAAAAACTAAAAAGGACTAAGGATGTAGCTCAGTGATAGTGTATTCTTGGGTTTGATTCTCCAATACAACAAAAAAAGGAAGGAAGGAAGGAAGAAAGGAAAGAAGGAAGAAAAGAAGAAAGGGAGGAAGGAAAGAAGGGGCTGGGTGCTCTAGTACCAGGCACTGTGACACATGCTAGTACTTGAGAACCTGAACCAGGAGAGTCTCAGCTTCATTCATGGCCAACTTCAGCAACCTCATGAAGCCCTCTGCAACTTAGTGAGATTCTATTTCAAAATAAAAATGTAAAATAGGGCTAAGTGTGTAGCTCAGAGTTAGAATGCCTCTGGATTCAATCCCTAGTACCACAAAAAAAGAAAGAAATAAGAGAAAAAGAAGGGGAAGGAGAAATCAGGTTAGAGAGGAAAGAAGGATGGAAGGAAGGAAGAAAGGAAAGAAAAAAGGAAATGGATAGGCCTGGCACAGTGGCACACTCCTGTAATCTCAACTACTTGGGAGGCTGAGTCAGGAGGATCAAAATTTTAGGCTATCCTGCGTAATTTAGTGAGACATTGTCTCAAAGTAAAATTTTAAAAAGTGCTTGGGCTGCTGGGTGCAATGACAAACACCTATAATTCTAGTACTTGGGAGGCTAAAACAAGAGGAACACAGATTCATGACCAGCCTTAACAACTTAGCAAGACTCTCAGCAAGTTAGGGAGACCCTGTTTCTTTTTTGTTCGTTTTTGTTTTTGTTTTGGGGTCTGGGGATGGAACCCAGGGGCATTCTACCTCCAAGCTACAGCCCCTGCCCTATTCTTATTTTTTATTTTGAAACCAGGTCTCACTGAGTTGCAGAGGGCCTCACTAAGTAGCTGAGGCTGTCCGCGAACTGCGATCCTCTGGTCTCAGCCTCCCAAATGCTGGGATTACAGCGTGCACCACCACGCCCAGCGAGACCCTGTTTTAAAATAAAAAATAAAATTGAGTTGGTGGTGTAGCTCAGAGGTAGAATGCCTCTGGGTTCAATCTGCAGTACCACAATAAATTAAAAAAAAAAAGTTTAGAAAGGGTTTGTAATGTGGTCAGTGATTTTGCCTAGTGGACCTTGTGTTCTACTCTGAGTATTTTTAAAGAAACAAGTAAAGGTAATAGGTAAAGGGCATGAATAGACAATTTGCAGGAGAGAAGTGCAAATGGTCAATGAATATATGAACAAATTTTCCACTTATCATTAAAGAAATATAAATTAAAACAATGATAATCAAAAGAAGAGACTTTTTATTAAACTTTGAGAGGGAATAAAACATTTAAGATACACAATGTAAAAAATAAGACAGGTACAATTTCTTCTTTTTTTGAGGCACTGGAGATTTAACTCAGGGGCATTATACCTTCAGACTACACCCCCAGATCTATTTTTTATTCTTTATTTTGAAACAGGGTCTCACTAAGCTGCAGAGGGCCTCACTAAATAGCTGAGGCTGGCTGTGAACTATATGCGATCCTCCTGTCTCAGCCTCCCAAGTGCTGGGATTACAAGTGTGCACCACCACACTCAGCAAGCCGTGTTCAATTTCACAGTCACCCTCCCTGGCTTGTTTGCTTTTCCTTCCCTGCTTCTTACCGTAACCCATAACCTGCTTCTTCCCTGAGGAGGACCCTCCTGAATACTATGATATCGTGGTAAAAATGAAAAGATTCAGACTCTTAGTAGACAGGCCAGGAAAGGATCTCCCTTCCTGCTCAAGTGTCTTTGTTCAGCTGTTTTTTGTTTTCTTATTGAGAGATAGACATGTGGTCAAGTTGACTAATGCCAGGAATTAACTTGCGCAGGCGAGGACTCACTCTTGAGCCATAGAAAACCCACTTTTCTCTGGTTGGTATAAATAAAACCATATCTAACCAAAATACAACCACCGCAGCAGTCATAAAAACAAGAATCTGCCTAAGGGCATAAATGGGATCGTTAAGAGTCAGTGAATAAGAAAGGAATGAGAGAAGGAGTGTAGAAGGTGGTGTACTTAAACATGTGCTAGGCACTCTTCTAAGTGCAATGCATACTTTACAAAAAAAGGAGAGAGGATACAGGAGATTGAACCCAGGGGCATCCTACCTCTGAGCTACACACACCTAACCCAGTTTTATTTTTTGTTTTAAAACAGGGTCTTACTAAGTTGCTGAGGCTTCCCTCAAACCTGTAATCCTCCTGTTTTGGCTTCCCAAGTACTGACTGGGATTACAGGTGTGGGCCACCACACCCGGCTGCTAGGCATAAATTACCTCAATGCTCACTAGAACTTTGTTGTTGTTTTGTGGTATTGGACATAAAATCCAAAGGAGTCTGGTTATCTTTATTTTTTATCTTTTCATTTTTATTTTTGTGTTTATTTTGATACAGGCTCCCTCTAAGTTACTGAGAGTCTTGCCAAGTTGCTGAAGTTGGCCTCAAACCTGCAGTCCTCTCTTAGAGTTCCAAACAAGTGGGTGCCACCATGCTCAGCTCCAATCTCTTAAACTCTTTTTTCCACAGTGCCTCAAATATGCTGGGCAAATGCTCTACAACTGAGTTGTACCCTCAGGCCCTCAAATAAAAATAAATTCTTAAGAGTCCTCTAGTCTTCATCCACATTGTTCCACATCCTTAGGAGTCTATAAGATACTAAACCTTCTATTGCAAACATTAAAATTGAAGATAAAATTGGAGCATTAAGTCCTCTACCAAATTAGTGGAAAGAGATGATGGATATTTGGAAATTTACTTCTTCTAAAGAAGGGAAAGAGCCGGGCGTCGTGGCGCACGTTTGTAATCCCTGCATACTTAGTGAGGTCCTCCAAAACTTAGTGAGACCTTGTCTCAAAATAAAGAATAAAAAGACCTTGTCTCAAAATAAAGAATAACAAATAGGGCAGGGTATGTAGCTCAGAAGTAGAATGCCCCTGGTTTCCATCCCCAGACCCACATACAAAAATAATGTAATCTGGGCATGGTGGTGCATGCTTGTAATTCCAGTACTTGGGAGACTGAGACAGGAAGATTGCAGATTTTCAGCTAGCCTCAATAATTTAGTGAGGCCCTCCACAATTTAGTGAGACTCTGTTTCAAAATATAAGTCTGAGGGTGTAATTCAGAGGTAGAATTCCCCTGGGTTTGATGTCCAGTACAACAACAACAAAAAGTATATAAAAGCCAGCCAGGCATGGTGGTGTGTGTATAATCCTAGCTACTTGGGAGATGGAGGCAGAAGGATAACAAGTTTGAAGCCAGTCTAGGTAATTTAGAGAGGCTCTGTCTCAAAATACAAAGGACTTAGAGTATAGCTCAGTTGTAGAGCACATCTGAGTTCAATCTTCAGTAGTGGGGGTAAAAATTTAAATTACTACTTGTTTCTGTCACAGACAAAAATATGTGGACCAGCTTTGACATAGGAACAAACTACACTGTTTTAGAATCCTCATTCTTATTTCCTCAAATCTAGTTAGGCAAATCCTGCAGATCTCACTTCCTAAACGGTTCTTGAATGTATCCTACCTCTTCATCTATGTTTATGCCATTTTAGTTCAAGTCCTTGTCCATACTGCTTTCTCTCCTGGATAGTTAAGCAAATTTGAAGACTCCAAAGAAAGATCTTCCATAAGCATAGTAGACCAGAGTAAATGTCCTTCACACATTTTTGTTCTTCTTAATATATAGCATAAACCACGGACCAGTTTGCCTCTTCCTTCATCTAGCATTGGAGAAACAAGACAGTAGTCTTGTTATCTGTGCTTTTATAAGTCCACTTATCTGTACCTTTAAATTTTACAGTTTCAATTAACCATGGTCAACTGTGGTCTGGAAATATTTAATGAAAAATGCAAGAGATAAATGATTGATAAATTTTCTTTTTCTTTGGTACTGAGGATTGAACCCAGGGGCATTCTGCTTCTGAGCACCCCCAACCCTTTTTGTCTTTTGTTTTTAAACAAGATCTCATTAAGTTGAGGAGGGTCTTGCTAGATTGCTGAATCTGCCTTCAAACCTGCACTACTCCTGTCTCAGCCTCCCAAGTACCAGGATTACGGGATTACCATACCCAGCTAATTCATGCTTTAAATAACATTTGCATATTGTCATAATTCTTCTATGTTATTATTATTGCTGTTAATCTCTCTGTGCCTAAATTATAAATTAAACTTTATCATAGGTGAGTATGTGTAGGAAAAAAACATAACATGTATATATGATTTGGTACTATCCACAGTTTCAGACATCCACTTAGGTCTTAGAACATAACTTCTGTAGATTAGGGAAGGTTACCACATTTTAATGTATGTCACTGTTTCCTGCTGTCGACTAAGAGGAGAGCATAAATGGTACAACATCATCTGGCCCCAGTGAAAGAAGATATAGAACAGAAAATGGGAAATAGTAGACTAGGCCTGGCCCCTTTGTTTCATTGTTCTTTAGACTGGACATTTAGGCATGGATTAGCATGGAGCCACATTTTCTGATTGTGGCTAAACCCAACAAATCTTCCAAGGACGTTGGAGGCATTTGCTCCTTGATTTCTAGCCATATGATCTGCTTATACTTCTATTATGTAATAGTTTGAATATAGAATGCCTTTTGGAAACACTCATGTATTAGCAATGCAAAAATGTTCAGAGGTGAAATAATTGAATCCAGGTTCTAATCTCATCAGTGGAGAAATCCACTGAAGGATTCAGAATTTGTTTTATTTCATTGTGTGTGTGTGTGTGTGTGTGTGTGTGTGTGTGTGTGTGTGTTACTGGAGATTGAGCCCAGGGTCATTCACTTCTGAGCTCTACCCCAACACCATATTTTATTCTTTATTTTATTTTTATTATTATTTTTGGTGGTACTGGGGTTCCTGGAAACCCTTCTACCTTCGGGCTACACTCCGAGACCTATTTTTAAAATATTTTTTTATTTGGAAACAGGGTCTCTTAAGCCAGCGTAGCTGCCTTAGAACCTGCATGATCCTCCTGTCTCTGCCTCCCAAAGCACGGGGATTACAAGCGTGTGCCACCACGCCCGGCTTTATTCTTTATTTTGAAGCAGGGTCTCACTAAATTGCAGATTCTGGAATATTCCTGTCTCTGCCTCCCAAGTGCTGGGATTACAAGTGTGTGCCACCACACCTGGGTAGGATTCATAATTTGAATAAATTTACTGTGTGGTTACTTAGGTGGGTGGGTCATGACTGGAGGAAGTAGGTCATTGGGGGTCTGGCGTTGGGGAATATATCTGTCCCTGGTTGTTTCCTCTCTCTCTCTCTCTCTCTCTCTCTCTCTCTCTCTCTCTCTCTCTCTCTCCTTCTCCCTCTCCCTCTCCCTCTCTCTCTGCTTTTTGCTTCCATTGAGTTGAGTTCCGCTTTCTTCCACCACATGATGCAACCATGCTGTCTGCCTTGGAGCCAGCCATCTATGGATTGTACCTCTCAGCCAAACAAACTTTTCCTCCTCTGTGTTGTTCATGTCAGGTATTTTTCTCACAGCAACAAGAAAAGCAGACTAATGCACATTTTGATATTAGACAGCAGCATTCTTTCTTTAAATCAGACAAGTAGCCAACCATCATAGGAGTTAGCCCATGGTGACAAAAAGAAGCATTAAGTAAATCACTCTTTGAGGTCACTTCTATGTAAGAAGAAAAGGGTGATAGCTTCCCTACTTTATTTTATTCATTTAATGGAACATTTTAATTTTTTATTGTTTCTTTGTTCTATGTTGTCTAATAAGTCAGTTTCCTTCGCTTATTTTTTTAACAGGATAATTTTTTTTGCGGATCTGGGGATGGAACCCAGGGGCATTTGACCTCTGAGCTACATCCCCTGCCCTATTTTTATTCTTTATTTTGAAACAGGGTCTCACTAAGTTGTGGAGGGCCTCACAAAGTGGATGAGGCTATCCGCGAACCACGATCCTCCCGTTTCAGCCTCTCGAATGCTGAGATTACAAGCGTGAGCCACCATGCCCGGCTAGGATAATTATAAGTATTTATCTACATGTCTTTTAGCTTAAAATGCTATTTTCTCCTCATTACAGTGGTGAGTTATGACAGCAAAATTGCTCATTGGAAAGTTCAAAAGCCCTTCCTACAGCAAACACCTGGAAATGTAAAATATAACATCACAAATAGCTATTTTATGTCATCTATCCTCTCTTAAAACTTTCTTTTGTCTCCTCAATCTCACTGTCAGCAAGTGATCTTCTTTCTGATTTCACTGAAAAAATATAGAAGAACCAAAAGAGAATGTGTTTATCCTCCTCCTGCCAGATCAAGCAGCCTTCTCGCTGCCTTTCCTGGTGATCCCACTCTCGTGGTCATGTATATGATGGCAGTTCCCAGCTTTTTGTGTCCAAACGCAATTTTTCTAGCCACAGGGATCCCATGCCCATTTGCATACGGGCCTCTCTCCTAGCATATCTCAAATGTAGCATGGTCAAAATAAGACCATTGATTTCTATCCTGCAAACTCATTGTTTTGTAAGAATTCCCTAACTTAGTAAATGGCATGGCCTATCAATAAGTTACTCAGACCAGAAACAAAGGAGTCAGATCTGCCTCCTTACTTGCTCTCAGACCTTGCATTCATTTCAACAGTACATATATTTTGGCTCTTGCTTCAAAATATACATGTACTTATCCTTTTTCACCACCTTTAACACTTTGATCCTACTCCAAATTACTTTTACTAAGTTGCAGAGGCTGGCCTCAAAGCTGTAATCTGTAATTATAGGGGTGGACTATCATGCACAGTTTCTTACCTTATAATACATACATATATATATATATATATATATATATATATATATATTTTTTTTTTTTGCGGTACTGGGGATGAAACCCAGGGGCATTCTATCTCCAAGCTACACCCCAACCCTATTTTTATTCTTTATTTATTTTTTTGGTGGTACTGGGGTTCCTGGAAGCCCTTCTACCTCCGGGCTACACTCCCAGACCTATTTTTACATTTTTATTTGGAAACAGGGTCTCCTAAGCCAGCGCGCGCGGCTGGCTTCGAACCTGCGCGATCCTCCTGTCTCTGCCTCCCAAGCGCGGGGATTACAAGCGTGCACCACCACGCCCGGCTTTATTCTTTATTTTGAATCAGGGTCTCATAGAGTTGCAAAGGGCCTCACTAAGTAGCTGAGGCTGGCTGCGAACCACGATCCTCCTGTTTCAACCTCACAAATGCTGGGATTACAAGCATGCACCACCATGTGTGGCTCTTACCTTATATTTTAAAAGGATTGTATTTGATTGTTGGACTTTTAGGTAGTAAAGGGTGGATGCAGGGAGATAAGTTAGAAGGCTGCTGTGGTTGGGCAGATAAAATATAATGTAAGGTAAGGGCTTGAGTGTATCTCAGTGTAAGAGCACTTGCCTAGCATGCATGAGGCTCTTGGTTCCATTTTTACTAATGAAAAATAAAACACAAAAACAAGACCATAATATCATGTTTGTTCAAATCCTCTGATGGCTTTTCTTCTCCAAGTGAAAGTGAATGCGTATGAAGTCCTGGCTGGTCTGGCACTTTACCAGGTCTAGAAAACATCCACTCTCCCTTTCTTACTTTCCATACTCCAGTCACACAGGCCTCTTTAGTGTCTCTTGCATATAACATGTCCATTTTTTACCTCAGAGCTTTGTACCTATTCTTGCCTCTACCCAGAATGCTCTTGCCCCAGATGACACCATAGTGGTCTTCCTCGTTTTAAGTTGCTACTTACATGTCACCTCATCACAGAGGCTTTCCTTAAAATAATAAGTACTCATCCCACACCCAGGTCTCCTCATCTTTTAACCTGCACTATTTTTCTCTGTACCATCTAATACCCTCTATCAGTATAGTAAAGCATTTTTCGATTTGAGGTTCATCTCCTTCAAATAAGATATAAGACCACATGTGTTGGTACACCTATAATCCCAGTACTTGAGAGGGTGATACAGAAGCATTGCAGGCACCAGTTCAGTCTGAACAACTTAGTGAAACCCTCAGCAACTTAGCAAGGCCCCTATCTGAAAATAAAAAGTAAAATAGGGCTGGGGTATATCTCAGAGGTAAAATGCCTCTGGGTTCAATCTCTAGCAACACACACACATGTGCGTGTACACACACGTGCACACACACACATGTGCGCACACACACATATAAATATAAGGTCCATGAAAGCAAAAACTTTGTCTTGTTTATTGCTGTATTTTCAGCTTCTAAAACAGTTTCTGGGACATAACGAATGCTTAATAAATATTTGCTATGTGAATGGATGAATGAAAAGCATAGATGAGAGTGCAATAAATTAAGGTAAAAAAAGGAAAAGGGAAGTATTTGAGAGTGGTATGCAGGTGATGTATGTTCTAATGGCATAAGAGTCAAATCTAGTGTACAAGACTGTTAGTATCTCCCAATATCTTTCTCTATGTTCACAGTGATAGAACTCCCAGTGTGTGTGTGTGTGTGTGTGTGTGTGTGTGTGTGCGCGTTACTAGGGATTGAACCCAGAGGCATTCTACTTCTAGGCTATACTCCCAGCCCTTTTCTATATTTTGTTTTGAAATAGGGTCTTATTAGTGTCGGAGCCTGCTCGGCTAGACCGGGATGGGGCGGTAGCTCAAGATGGTGCCTAGGCATGTTGCCAAGTCACGAGGCTCACGAGGCTGGCGGTGCCCTGAGCCTGCGCAGTGAGCCCTATCAGGCGTCCTACGGATGATCAGTGATGCAGCGCCTCGTGCTACCACCAGCCCGCCTATGAGAGGGTTAGAAATGTGCATGTCCTAGCTGTGGGAAGCTTGGGGTTGGTGGAGTGATGAGGGAGGGGTTATGAGACTGATATATATTTGCCTGCTGTGCGCATTAAGGAGGGGAAGCATTAAGGGGAAGCATTAAAGAAGAAGTATCATCAGCAGACTCGGCGTTTGTGTCTTCTTTCCTGGGGCTCTGCAGGTCGGAGCCTTAGGGACGCGACAATTAGATTGCTGAAAGTTTTTACTACATTGCTGAGGTTATCCTTATACCTGCAATCCTCTTGTTTCAGCCTCCAAGTACTGGGATTACAGGCCTGCATTACCATGCCCAGCTAGAACTCCTAATTTTTTACTGGTAACATGGCCATCCAGAATGAAGACTACCATGACTAACCTCTGACCAAAGGAATATAAAAGCAAATGTCATATGGAAGCTACTGGGAATCATCCTTAAAAGACAACTGTCAGATACCTTCTTCTTTTACCCTTCCTCTTGAACCTTCAAGGGCATCCTACCTTTCAACTATACCCCAGCCTCTTTTATTTTTTATTTGGAAACAGGCTCTCCTTAGATTGCTGAGATTCTTGCTAAGTTTCTGAGATAGACTTTGAACCTGTGATCCTTCTGTATCAGCCTCCCAAGTACTAGAACTATAAGTGTGTGCCACCATACCCAGATCTCTGGACCACTATTGCAGCAGCTATAGATAGATGATAAATCTGAGTGCATTAAGGTAAAAAATACATTTCTGAATGACAAAAGAAAGTACCATCAATGGAGTTCATGTCACAGATTGCATTAACAAGGGATTACTGCAAGGGAATATAAAGAACTCTATATTTCAACAAGAGAAAAGGCAAAGAGCCTAGTAAAAGCCATTGGGAAAAACACATAAAGAAGTACTTCATAAGCCCGATGTGGTGGCACACACTTGTAATCCCAGCATTTGAGAGGAAGTTACAGGAGGATCATGGTTCCTGGCCAGCCTCAGCTACTTAGTGAGATCCTTTGCAACTCAGTGAGACCCTGTTTCAAAATAAAGGATAAAAAAGAGGGCTGGGGGTGTTGCTCGGAGGTAGAATACCCCTGGGTTCCATCCCCAGTACTGCAAAAAAGTACTTCATAGAGGAGGAAACTTTAATGACCTGTAAACAAATGGAAAGGTGCCCATCTGTCGTATGGATCATGGAGATGTTACTAACACACCCTTCCATTGAGTCCTTACTGCATGCCAGACAGCATTACAAGTGCTGTCCAGAATCTACTGTTTCTCAACCATCAAACTGACTTTTTTTTTTGCAAAGGACCTCACTAAGTAGCTAAGGCTGCCAGCAGACCTCCTCCTGTCCCCACCTCCCAAAAGCTGGGGTTACAAGTGTGCATCACGATGCCAGGCTCTGATAACAGTTTTAATAGCACAACATATCGCCATTTTCGCAAGGATATGAGGCAGCAGAAACTTTTGTGCACTGTTAGTGAGAATACAGCCACTTTATAAGACAATTCAACAATATCTAACAAAGTTGAAGATGCAAATGGTTTCTATAAGGATATCTGGAGAAAGTCTTGCATATGTCCTCAAGAATGTTCATAAAGTTAGTGTGGTAGCACATGCTTGTAGTTCCAGCACCTGGGAGGCTGAGGTGGGAGAAGATTCCAGGTGTTTGAGGCTACTCTCAGCAACATAGTAAGGCCCTGTCTCAGAAAACAATGTCTACAGCTGGGCATGATGGTGCATGCCTGTAATTCTACTGCTTCTGAAACTGAGACAGGAGGATTGCAGATTTGAGGCCAGCCACAGCAAGACCCTTGTTTTAAAACAAAAATATCAAATAGGGATAGGGGTGTATGTCAGAGTAGAATGACCCTGGGTCCAATCTCCAGTACCACAAAAATGTTTATAACAACATTTTAATAGGTAAAAAGTGATAATATAAAGTCCCCCAATGGATACCTAAGTTATGTGCTCTGGAACATGCTACAGAAAAGAAAGCAAATGAATTGGAGCTCCATGAATCAACAGAGGTGAGCCTCAAAAACAAATGTTGAATGAAAAAGGCACATTTGAGATGATATATGCAGATTACCATTTGTGTATAGTTTTATTTTTATTATTTTTAATATGTTTTATTGCTGTTATAGTCTCATTTAATGTATAATGTAAATCATGTCAACAGTGACATGTATGTATGTATATAGTTTTAAAATATGCACAACAATCTTGTATTGTTTAAAAACACCCTCATGACACATGTGCCACATCTGGTCATGTGAGTCAGCGGGCTGGTGGAGCTCTGGGGCACTGGTGACGTGGTCACAGACAGCTCAAACTCACCAATTCTGCCAATTTCAGGTTAACATACTTAGAACTCTGATTTTCACAGTATATCTGACTATGCTAAGTACAAATGATACTTAAAATGCTCATTTTACTTTCTAGACAGGCCTAGGCTAGCTAGGTATGTTTTAAGCTACAGCACTAGTTCGTTGTGATACTTATTGAAAGCTAGGCGAATAGATGTGTGGGTGAAGCCATAAAATACATTTTCTTTAAACTCTTGAACATGGATCTTATAATAAAGGGTCAGAAATAAGATGGGTAGTTCACATAGATGGTGAGCGTATATCTTCATTAAACATGGGAAAGATGTTTATAAATGGCATTGGTGATAAATTTTTTTGTTGCAGCTGTTTTCCAAGTAATGTAAATACTTTTCCCTGTGATTATGTATAGCCTTAGAATATCACCTTTTACTAGCCCATATATGTTTAGTTTTCAATGTTTTTCTTTATATTCAGATGTATATATGTTGCTCACTTTAGGAACAGCGGTGTTGACCATTTATGCTACAAAGCTGTGTTAGAGCCTTATTAATTGTGTGTGGTTGGTTGACCCTCTGGGTTACAAATGATATTATATGTAATGTAATATAATTATAATTATAGTATATTTATAAATTATATTATATATAATCATGTATAAGATATATAATTATGTATTTCTGGCAATTCTATCTTTATTTAAAGATATTACAACCTTGACACCAATTTTAAGAATAGCTGTAAAACTGAATTGACTTAAAGATACTAGGACAAAGTTAATGTGTGTTTAGAAGGTTCAGAATTATCAACTGATTTGGTCAGTTGCTTCCAGTTCTGGTTCACTTTCCTTATTGCGCAAACATTGACAGGTATGTGAAAAATGGGAAAATAATCCAAATAATAAAGTGACATATTGGTGTTCAGCAATAAAAAACACCCTCATTGTTCTGATAGTATAAAAATATTCAAAATAACAGTGCCTCTAGAGTTAGATGGCATAGGAGGGACTCTGGAAAGGGATCGTCAACTCTGACTATAATGGTACAATTCTTTTTTTCAGATGACATCTTTCTATGTTGCCCAGGCTGGCTTCAAACTCACAATCCTCCTGCCTCAGCCTTTTGAGTAGCTGGGACTATAGGCATGTGCCACAATGCCTGTTCAGTGTTTGAATTCTTAAAGACAGTGGCTAGCGGTATAGCTCAGTAATCAAGCTAAACATGATCTTAGAATACATAGGCCCTGTGTTTAATGAAGGAGAAAAAAAGGAAGGAAGGAAAAGGAAGAAAAAAGGTGTATTAGGAAGCCTTCTGCCATTGTGACAAAATATCTGACATAATCAAATTCTGAGGAGGACAGATTTATTTTGGCTCATGGTTTCAGAGTTTTTAGTCCATGGTCACTTGGCCCCATCACTTTGGACCTGTGCTGAGGCAAGACATCAAGGTGTAGAGGGTGTGGTAGAACAAAGCTGTTCACTTCATGGAAGTCCAGAAGCAGTAAGAGAGGGGAAAGAACCAGGATCCCAGTATATCCTTCAAAGGCACACCCGCAGTGACCGACTTCTTCCAACTAGGCCCCACCTCCTAAAGTTCCTACCACCTCCCAATTGCACCACTAGCTTGACCAAATCTTTAATACATGAGCCTTTAGGGGACACTCTGGATCCAAACTGTAACAGCAGGAAACTCTGTTAAATATGGCATAGGACTGCAGCTTGATAAAGCTAAGTGGTAGATATATATGTGTTCATATGGTGATCCCTATAGATTTCTGTATATTTGAAAAATAACAATAAAATTATTTAAAAAGTAAGCCAGGCATTGTGGTACACACCTGTTATCCCAGTACTTGAAAAGCTGAGACAGGAATATTGTAAATTCAAGGCTAGTCTCAGCAATATAGCAATCTAGTGAAACATTTTTTCCAAATAAAAAAGTAAAATAGGACTGGGAGTGTAGCTCAGAGGTAGAATTTATCTGTGTTCAATTCCCAGTATCAAAACATATTTAAAAATGAGCTGGGCATGGTAGCACATGCTTTTAATCCCAGCATTTGGGAAGCTGAGACAGGAGGCTCATGATTCGAGGACAGCCTCAGCTACTTAGTGAAGCCCTTTGCAACTCAGTGAGACCCTGTTTCAAAATAAAGAAGACAAAATTGGGCTGGGGATGTTTCTTGGAGCTAGAATGCCCCAGGTTTCCATCTCAGTACCACAAAAAAAATTTTAAGTAATACAATAATTTTGAAAAATAGAAAACAATAAAAATAACCCATATAATTCCATTACCCCAAAATGTAACATTTTAATTAAATAACATTTTAATTAAAATTTTTATTGATTTCTCTTGCTTTTTTAACCCCATCCTTGACAGTCATGATACCTAAAACCAATGGTGCGGTGACATTCTTGAATATGTGCTACTGTACACTGCTATGTTTGCTACTATCATAAGGGTTACAGCTTGGTTAAGAAGTGTCTTTGAGCTGGGTGTGGTGGTGTATGCCTATAGTACCAGTGTTTAGGAGGCTGAGAAAGGAGTATCTCAATTTCAAGGCCAGCACATGATAATTTAGTGAGATCCTGTCTCAAAATAAAAAAAAATAAAAGGGCTGGGTGTACATGTCAGTGATAGAGCACCCCTGGTTGCAATTCCCAATATCCCCACAGACAAGTATTATTAGAATAATATTCAATGGTTGTCTGTCAAACGGTGGGTTGTCCACCGTTTTCTGGAAATAACAATAATTCATTTTATTGGGCATTTGCTACATGTCAGGCCCTATTCTGAGCATTTTACACGCCTGAATACATTAAATCCTCACAACTACTCTCTAAGTGGTTGCCATTATCCTCGTAATCACCCCCATTTTCAAAAGGAGGAAGCTGAGGCACAGAGAAGTTGAGTAATTTGCACAAAATCACACAAATAGGAAGTGGTTGAACCAGAGTTCCTACTAAGCATTCTGGATTCAGAGCCTTTACTCTTATTTTTCAGTACTGGGGATGGAACCCAGGGGCATTCTAACTCTGCGCTAAAACCCCAGCCCTATTTTTTTCTTTGAAACAAGGTCTCACTAAGTTGTGGCAGGCCTCACTAAGTAGCTGAGGCTGTCTGCGAACTGGGATCCTACTATCTCAGCCTCCCATATATTAGGATTACTCTTAACTACTATGAAATTTTATTTTCAGAATCATTAATTCTTCAGTAATAATACATTCAGTTGTGGCAAATAGAACTGAACCCTAGGGCAATTCTACCTCTGAGTTACACCCCCAGCCCTATTTTCAACAGTGTCACCTGCCCACAGATGGTTTTCAGTATTTACTAAACAATTGACAGAAAACCTACCACTCTTTCCACCCTGGTTTTATTTCCCAGCTGGACGTGGTGGTGCACACCTGTAATCCTAGCACTTAGGAGGTTGAGACAAGAAGATCGCAGACTGGTGTACACAACTTAGGACTGGAGATATAACTCAGAGGTAGAAAGTCCCTCTGTTAAACCCTTAATATAAAAAATAACAATTTAGTTTCCTAGGTAAATCAGGAGAAAGAGTCCTCAAGGGTCTTTTTGTGTTGTTTTGGTTTTCATTAACCTTTCTAGTTAATCACAGCTTTAATAAAATATAATATACCTGTTTATAGTGAACTCGATAGCATTTAGTATACTGGGTGAGTATATGACCATCATCACAATCAATTTTAGAACATTTTCATTAGCCCCCAAGAAGCCCTGTGCTGTTTGCTAATGTCCCCCTTAGTTGTTACTCCTCCTTTTCCTTGCTGAAGCTCTAGGCAGCGATTACAATGTTTTCTGTCTTCTGAACATCTCATATAAATGTAAAAGCAAGACATGTGGTCTTTGGGTTCGGGCTTCTTTCTTTTAGCATGTTTTCAGGGAAGATTAGTCATACAATGCACTATAGGCAATAAAAAGGAACCATGCATTAACCTTTTTTCACAAATAAGCCAACTTTAATAGATATTATTTTGTATTTATATAGCGCCCTTTTCACAAACCTTAAATGCTTTACGGATATTATTTCTAACTAATGCCACAACAACCCTGTGAGGCAAGTATTACAGCAATTTTAACAAGACAGAGAGACGGAGGAACAGAGAGATTAAGAGAAGAAGAGGTGACTTGCCCAAGGTCCTCAGTTAAATAAAACAAAGAGCCAGGACCCAAGTTCCTAAACCTCCCAGCACCCAGCCAAATACCTCATGAGAGAATCTTTAATAAATACTATTTTTAAACAAAGTAGTAAGAATTTTGTGTTATTTAAATGAGGTCTTTCTATTGTCATCAAGGAAAAAAAACCCTATACTGATGATTAGAGGTACCAGACCCATATAAAGCACATTTGTGTTAATGCATTAATACAAGGTATTTACTAACATATTACAAAATTTCAGCCTTGATTTTTATTGTAGTAAATATATACAACAAGATATACGACATTAAAAATTGTAAGTAGGGCTGAGCATGGTTGGCACACTTGTAATCCCAGCATTCGGGAGGTGGAGACTGGAGGATGTCAGTTCTGGGATAGCACTTCGAGTATAGCCTCAGCTACTTAGTGTGGCCCTTCACAATTCAGTGAGACCCTGTTTCAAAAATAAAAAGGCTATCTTCTATTCTGTTCCACTGGTCTGTATGCCTGTTGCTATGCCAATGCCATGTTGTTTTTACTACTGTTGCTCTATACAGTAACGTATGCATAGCAGCACAATTCGTAATAGCCAAAATATGGAACCAACCTAGGCCTCCTACAGCAGATGTATGGATTGCAAAATTATGGTTAATATACACAATGGAATTCTACTCCGCTATAAAGAACAAAATCATGTCATATGCAAGAAGATGAAAGATCTGGAGAACATTATGTTAAGTGAGATCAGCCAAGCACAGAAAGAGAAGGGACATATATTCTCTCTAAAATGCCCAATCTAGGGAGTATTAGGGATACCAGAGGGACTCCAGATAATGGAAGGGAAACCTCAGCGAAACTAGAATGGAAGAATAGGAGAGGAAGAAGGCTGAGGTTGATTAATGGAGGAACTACATTTGAATATGTGTAAAAATATGAATATAGCATGGTTAACCTGGACACTCATTGTTGGGAGGGGGAGGGAAAGTGGAGGAAATGGAGGGCACCAAGTACGTTTGAATGTATGTCATTTCCAATATGATCCACGTAAAAATAAATAAATAATAAATAATAAAAAGACTAAAAAAATAGGGCTGGGGGTGTAATTCAGAGGGAGAATGCCCCTGGGTTCCATCCCTGGTATTGCAAAGAAAATAATAAAGTAAGTGTACACTTTTTATTACTCTACAACCACCACCATGATGTCCAGCAGGATTTTGTCACCCCAATCTGAAAACTGTCCACATTAGACAATAACTCCCTTGTCTTCTCTCCCCAATTCCTTAAAACCATTATTTTCTTTTCTGCTTCTACGAATCTGACTATGCCAGATACCTCATATGAGACTTCAAAGTAATAATACAGTATTGTAGCATAAAGTCTGAAAAGTCCATCTATGTTGTAGCATGTATCAGGATTCCTTTCTTTTTAAAGACTGGATATACCCCATTATATGTATATACCACATTCATTATATCCGTTAATCCATGGATGGGCATTTGGATTGTTCCTACTCTTTGGTTATTCTTAATAATGCTGCTATGAACGTGAATGTAAAAACATCTGTCCAAATCCCTGCTCTCTTTTGGGTATATACCTAGGAATTTTGATTGATGAATCATATGGCATTTCCACGTCTAATTTTTGCTGTGTGTATGTGTGTGTCACTGGGAATTAAACTCAGGACTTCACACATGATAAGGAGATTCTCTGCCACTGAGCTGCATCCAGCCCTACATTTATTTTTTTAATAACCTCCATACTGTTTTCCATGGCATTTGTACCATTATACATTCCTACTAGCACTGTATAATGGTTCCAATATTTCCACATGCTCTCCAACATCAGTTATTTTCTACTTTTAAAGCAATAGTCATAGCCGGGCGTGGTGGCGCACGCTTGTAATCCCCGCGCTTGGGAGGCAGAGACAGGAGGATCGCGCAGGTTCGAAGCGCACACTGGTTTAGGAGACCCTGTTTCCAAATAAAAATGTAAAAATGGGTCTGGGAGTGTAGCCTGGAGGTAGAAGGGCTTCCAGGAATCCCAGTACCACCAAAAAATAAAAAATAAAAAATAAATAAATAAAGCAATAGTCATACTGATAGGTGCAAAGTAGTGTCTACTTATGGTTTTGATTTGCATCTCCCTATGATCTTTATGCCTATTTTTACCTTGTTTTATTTATTTATTTTTGTGATAGTACGAATTAATTCCAGGGGTTCTCTACCATAGAACTGAATGCCCAGATCCTTTTATTTGTTATTCTGAAATAGAGTCTCACTGAATTGCTTAGGCTATCCTTGAACCTGCAATCCTGTCTCAGCCTCCCAAGTACTGGGATTAGAGATTATACCATCACATGCAGCAGCAATATCAGAAAGCTTTAGAACCACTAATTTAGAGCATACTAAGGAAAGGAAAACTCTCAGTTGTGTGTGTGTGTGTGTGTGTGTGTGTGTGTGTGTGTGTTCGTGTTCCTGTGAGTTGAACTCAGGAGTATTCTACCTCCAAGTCACACTCCCAGCCCTATTTTATTTTTTTAGTGTGAAACAAGGTTTTACTAACTTGTTGAGGGCCTAAGTTGCTGAGGCTAACAATGTTAATATGATCCTCCTGTCTCAGCATATGCCACCATGTCCAGTTCCCTCAGTCATTTCCAATGAAATATTTGTCTTGAACTGGGGTTGTTGGTCAGTGGTAGAGTGCTGCCAAGCATGTGAGAAACTCTGGATTCCATCTCTAGCACCATGAAAAATTCTCTGAATACTAAAATTGAAAGACCCTCTCTCAGCCAGGTGTGGTGAAGCACACCTGTAATACCAGTACTTGGGAGGCTGAGACAGGAGGGTCACAGGTTTAAGATCAGCCTCAGCAACTTAGTGAGACTGTGCTTTAAAATAAAAATAAAGCTGGAGATGGTGGCACAGGCCTGTAGTCCTAGTACCTGGAAGGCTGAGATAGGAGGATTGCAGGTTCGAAGCCAGCCTCAAAAACTCAGCAAGACCCTGATTCCAAACAAAATTAAAAAGGGCTGGCAGTGTAACTTGGAGATTGAATATCCCTGGGTTCAATATCCTGTACAGAAAGAAAAAAAGAAAGAGAGAGAGAGAAAGATATACTACCTTTCTTGTTCCTTTCTTTCATATTTTCTGTCTCTGCATCTCTGTCTTTTCTCTATTCCTTTTCCCCACTCTTTACTAAAACTGTCTCTCATCTTAGATATTTTACTCTACACTCCTATGTGTTTGCTTCCAGTTGTTTATCTCACCTTCTACTCTTCCAATCTTTCCTGTGGGTTGTAAAAATTGTAAAGACAAATTATTACAGTAATTGGGGGACTTTCCCGCTCGGGACCCCCTCCCCTTTTGGGGAGCTGTTCTCTCTCTTGCAGGTCAGGTCGTGTTGGCACTGAGAGAAGGCAGAGTGCATCTGAGGGCACGTGGCTCGGGCGACTCTCGAGTAGTGACCTGAAGGCCTCTGCTGGACATCATGGCTGGCCAGGCCCCTAGGGGTGACCTGTACCTCTTTTCTGGCAGATCACGTGGACTCTGGGAGAAAGTAGTTTGCAACTGATGGGCACTTGGCTCGGGCGACACTCGGGTAGTGACCCTGAAGGCAGCTACTGGACCCCGGAGTTCCGACAGCCCCTATGGGGTGTTCAGCCACTTTTCTCTATTCCCTTCTGGCAGATCGCGTGGACTCCGGAGGAAAGCAGCCTGCACCTGAAGGCAACAGCTGCTGGACCCCGAGTTCCAGCCCCTTTAGGGGTGTTCAGCCACCCTTGCCCCATTCCCTGCTGCTTCCTATAAACCTTTTACTCCCCCCCCAAAAAAAATTATTACAGTAATTAATTGTTCTAATATGCTGGCAGCAACATTCTCATTAATGAAGAAAGATAAGATAGATTATATACAATTTATTTTTATAGCTCCTGAATCATAAAGAGGAACTTTGTTATTGCCTGTGTTAACAGTCTGGAATAGATTGTATTTTATCTATACCATAAGGTAATATAGCACTTTTTTGTGGTGTTGGAGATTGGGCTTAGGGGTGTTTTACCTCTGAACTACACCTTTGGCCATTATTTATTTATTTATTTATTTATTTATTTATTTATATTTTGAAACAGGATCTCACTAAATTGAGGAGGGCCTCTATATATAAATTGCTGAGGCTGGCCTCGAACCTACCATCCTCCTGCCTCAGCTTCCCAAGTACTAGGATTTCAGGTGTATTCTCCCACACCACCCAGCTTAAATAGCACCTTTTTTTTTTCTTTTGCGCTTCTGGGGACGGAACCTAGGGGCATTCTACCGCTGAACAATACCCCCAGACCTATTTTTCTTCTTTATTTTGAAGCAGGGTCTCACTGAGTTGCAAAAGGCCTCACTTAGTAGCTGAGGCTGTCCATGAACTGTGATACTCCTGTCTCAGCCTCCCAAATGCTGGGATTTATAAGTGTGTGCCACCACACCTGGCTTGAAATAGTACATTTTTTTTGGTGGTACTGGGGTTCCTGGGAACCCTTCTACCTCAGGGCTACACTCCCAGACCTATTTTATACTTTTTAAAATTTGGAAACAGGGTCTCTTAAGCCAGCAGAGCTGGCTTCAAACCTGCGCTATCCTCCTGTCTCCACCTCCCAAGTGCAGGGATTACAAGTGTGCGCCACCATGCCCGGTGAAATAGTACTTTTTTATAGAGAAATTTCAAGGAATAACAACAGCATCTGTCTAAAACTTTATTTTTTCTGGTACTAATAATTTAACCCAAGATCATTCTACCTGATTTGCACCCCAGTCCTATTTTTTTTTAAATATTCTGAAGGAGAGTCTAAGCTGCTTAAGCTGACTGCAAATATTCAATCCTCCTGTATCAGCCTCCCAAGTCCTGGGATTACAAGTGTGCACCATCATGCCTGGGTTATTTAAAACTTAATGTGAAGAATGAAAACCTATGGTCAGTTGCCATCAAAGGATTGAAAATTTGAGTTAGACACATTCGAAATATGGAAGTTCAGCATCTTTGTTTATTTCAATGCAAGTGTGGAAATCACCAGGGAACAAAAAAGCACCCAACACTCCACCAAGTGCTAGAGTTCCTCCAGGGGCACAATATATCTTGTAAGAATGTCATGCTACGAAGGACAGAGAAGCAAAAATCTAAAGCAACTAGAGTATGGGATCTCCACGGCAATCAAATAGCGAATGACAAGAGACTTTGGTTTGGGGACTTTTGGCTTTTTGAAGAGAAAATGTGTTGCTTACTCCAACCATCGAGAAAATATATATATATGGTTTGCTAAATTTAGCTGCAGTTCTGTTAGAACAATGATGACAACATTTTCCTCTAACCACATTTTGTTTGAGTACAAATTGTTCCTCTTTCCGGGCTCTTGTTTGTGCATATACAAATTCCTAGTGAGGGGACACTCACTCTCCCATAGCAGGGCTCCTTCAGAGTGGACAGTAGGGATCCAGTTTCCTCCATATGGAAAGGTGCAAAGAATCCATGTGAATCTTTGCTGGATAGCTCAGTTGCCTTGATATCCATTCATGGCAATTGGTGATCCAGTCACGCATGATGGCCCATGCCTGTAATACTAGTATTTGAGAAGGTGAGACAGGAGGATTACAGATTTGCAGCCAGCCTGAACAACTTGGTATTGCTAAATGCTAATCAATAAAATGGTAAGGCCCTTTGCAACTCAGCTTGATCCTGTTTTAAACCAAAAAATAAAAAATAAAATAAAATAGGGCTGGGGTTGTCTCTCAGAGGTAAAATGCCCTGGATTCAATCCCCAGCAACAACAACAACAACAACAACAACAACAACAACAAAAGACACTCATGATCCAGTTTCACCATGGCCAGCCTGGAGTGGCATATAGAGCTGACAGCAGGTTGGGCAGTAGCTTTACCATCTTGTGCAACGGGAGTCAGTGGACAAGGGACTGCAGACCCTCCTCCTGTCCCCCGGAACAGCTTCATCATTGCAGATTGAAGATGCAGACTAGCCTAGGGATAAAGTGTAAGAGGAAACAGGAAATTGAGCAAAGAGAAATGAAAGACAAAGGGCTGAGAACAAATGGGCCAATGCTGGTAGAAAGGAGAACAAGAAAAGCAGAAGCGCAAGCACACCAGGAGGGAACTACGAAGATGAAAGAGTACTAGAGATTCTAATATTAGTTCCCAGTTCCTGGTATTTATTATGTGCTAGATACCGCATAAATATTTCATGTGAGTTTCTACATCTCCCATGTCATGCAATCTTTATGATAAACCTTGAGCTAGATGTTATTATGTCTATTTTACAAAAGATCAAAGAGATTCTTTTTTTTAAACTTTTTGTGGTACTGGGTAATGAACCCAGGGACACTTTACCTCTGAAATACACCTCCAGCCCTATTTTTATTTATTTTATTTGTGGCATGGGAGATTGAACTTAAGGGCATTCTTCCTCTGAGCTAAATCCCCAGCTCTATTTTAATGTTTATGTTAATACAGGGTCTCTCTAAGTTGCTGAGACTCTCACTAAGTTGCTGAGGTGGCTATGAACCTACAATCCTCCTGTCTCAGCCTACCAAGTACTGGGATCAATTACAAGTATGTGCCAATATACTCCACTTATTTTTTTTAAATATGGACTGCTTCATGAATTTTCATTCCATCTTTGCACAGGGGCCATGCTAATCTTTTTTTTTTGTATCATTCCTATGTAGTATATGTGCTGCCAAAGTGAGCACCCAGCTTATTTTTTATTTTGACACAGGGTCTCACTAAGTTGTAGAGTGCCTCAAAGCTATGATCCTTTGATCTTAGCCTCTCAAGTAATGGGATTTATAAGCATGTGCCACTATGCCTGGCTAAAGATATTGGTATAATGCAAAAGCAGAGAAACAAACAAACAAAACCTCACAACATTTCAAAGACTTCAAAAAAGGAGAGAACAAAAAGAAACAAGAAAATGAGACAAACAGAAAGCACATCAGATGATAGAAATAAGTATACATATATTAGAAGTAAGTTTAAAACCTAAATTCTATAGTTAAATGACCATTATTTTTATTAGACAGAAAAAACTCAACCTACATTTTATCACTTTATGCTGTTTCCAGAAGTACATTTTTCAGTCAGGCCTGGTGGCACACACCTGTAATACTAGTAATTGGGAGGCTGACACAAGAAGATAATAGATTTGAGGTCAGCCTCAGCAACTTAGAAATACACTGTTTAAAGTAGAAAAAAATGAAAATAGCGTGGGGTATAGCTCTGATGTAAAACTCCTCTGGGTTCAATATCCAGTACAAATAAATAAATAAATTTATTTTCAGAAGAGAAAGTAAGAATGAGCTGGGCTTGCTGACCCAGTATTTGAAAGGCTTAGACAGGAGGATCACAGGTTTGAGGACAGACTCATCAAGTGGTGAGTCTCTAATCAACCTAGTGAGACTCTTTCAAATTAAAATAAAAACAGGACTGGGATTAGAGCTTAGAGGTAGAATGTCCCTGGGTTCAATCTTCAGTACTAAGAAAGAAAGAAGAAAGGAAGGAAGGAAAAAAGGAAGGAAGGAAGGAAGGAAGGAAGAAAGAAAGAAAGAAAGAAAGAGAGAGAGAAAGAAAGAACAAAAATATACCACACACATACTAAATAAAATAAAACTTATGAAGATTAGTCAAAATGGGCTTTAAGACAAAAGCAGTACTGTACTAGATTAATGAAAGTTACTTCATAGTTATAAATGATTTGTTTCACTAGGTAACTAACAATTCTAGATTTTCAGGCATTGAATGAAATAGCCTTGAAAATACATATATAAACTGGGCGTGGTGGCTTATGTCTGTAATCCCAGTACTTAGGAAAATGAAACAGTAGGATCACTGATCTATGGCTTTGGGTGATTAATCATGGTGTTTCCAGAAGTGAAATAGGAAACCCATCAAATTCTTATTTGATTTATATAAGCAGAAAAAAATCCAAGATAAGTGAACCAAAGTCTGACATAAATCACAACAAAAGGGAATCACTGGCTCCTCAACCAATTCCTAGACTTGAGCCAATACATAGACCCAAAATCCCTTGACAGAAGTGGGGGCTAGGTTCAACCCTTGAGGTACAGAACCAAAAAGTCCTACTTTTAATCTTCTATCCTTCCCCAAAGGGTCAATCTTTCACCAGGGTAACTGCATGTTGGGGAAAAGGAAATGATCAGACCTTTTGGGGACTAGTGGACACTGCCTCTGAATTAATGTTGATTCCAGAAGATCCAAAACATCATTGTGGTCCTTCAGTCAAAGTAGGTGCTTATGGAGGTTAGGTAATCAAAGGTGTTTTAGCCAAGGTCCTACTCACAGTGGATCTGGTAGGTCTCCAAACTCATCCTGTGCTTATTGCCCCAGTCCCAGAAAGTATAATTTGGAAAGACATAGTACTTGGAAGAATCCCCACATTAGTTCTCTAGTCTGTGGAGTCAGAGATACTATGATGGGAAGGCCTAAATGGAAGCTATTAGAGCTACCTCTTCTTGGGAAAATAGTGAATCAAAACCAATATCTCATACCTGAAGGGACTGCAGAGATTAGTGCCACCATCAAGGACTAGAAGATGCAGCTGGGTATGGTGGCATATGTTTATAATCTCAGCACTTGGGAGGTTGAGACTGGAGGATAACAGGTTAACAGCCAGCTTTAGCTACTTAATGAGGCCCACCACAACTTATGGAGATCCTATTTACAAATAAAGAATAAAATAGGGCTGGAGGTCTAGCTTGGAGGTAGAATATCCCTGGGTTCAATCCTCAATACAGCAAAAAAAAAAAAAAAACCCACAGGGGCAGCTGTTCCTACCATATCGCCATTTAACTCTCCTTATTTGGCCTGTGCAGAAGACAGGTGGAACTTGGGAATGACAATTGATTATCATAAGCTGAACCAAATAGTGACTTCAATTTCAGGTGCTATACTAGATGTGGTTTCCTTCCTTAAACAGATTAAAACATCTCCTGGTATTTTGGTACTTGGTATGCAGCTATTGATTTGGCTAACACCTTTCTCTCCATACCTCTCTGTAAGGCCCACGACAAGCAAGCTTTCATCTGGCAAGGACCGCAGTATACCTTCACTGTTCTACCTCAGAAGTATATCAACTCTCCATCCCTGTGTTGTTATTTGTTTCACAGAAATAATGTTCACCTTTCCACAAAGTATTACACTGGTCTGTTGCACTGATAACATTATGTTGATCCAACCCAGTGACAAGAGGTAACAACTACTCTGGACTTGTTAGTGAAGCATTTGAGAGTGAGGGGATGGGAAATAAATTCAACTAAAATTCAAGGGCACTGGGCATGGTGGCACATGCCTGTAATCCCAGCATTCGGGAGGTAGAGACAGGAGGATTGCGGTTCACGGCCAGCCTCCGCTACTTAGTGAGGCCCTTCGCAACTTGGTGAGACCCTGTTTCAAAATAGAGAATACAAAATAGGGCACGGGGTGTAGCTCAGAGGTCAAATGTTCTTGGGTTCCATCCCCAGACTCACACACACACACAAAATTCAAGGGCCTTCTACCTCAGTGAAATTTTTAGGAGTCCAGTGGGATGGGGCATGCCGAGATATCCCTTTTGAAGGAAAGAATAAGTTGTTGTACCTTAGTTGCCTCTCCCAAAACTAAGAAAGAGGCACAATGCCTGGTGGGCCTATTTGGCTTTGGGATGCAAACACATTCCTCACTTGGGTGTGTTACTTTGGCCCATGTGCCTGGTGACTTGGAAGGCTGATAGTTTTGAGTGGGACCCAGAACAGGAGAAGGCCTTGCAACAGGCTTAAGCTGCTGTGCAGGCTGCTCTGCCACTTGGGCCCTATGATCCAGCAGACCCTAAGATACTTGAGGTGTCAAGAACCAATAGAGATCCTGTCTGGAGCCTTTGGCAAGCCCCCATAGGTGAATCACAGAGGAGGCTCCTGAAGTTTTGGAGCAAGGCCTTGCTGTCATCTGAAGACAATTACTCTCCTTTTGAGAAGCATCTCTTGGTCTGCTACTGGGCCTTAGTGAAAATGGAACTTAATTTTGGGCCACCAAGTTACCATGTGACCTGAGCTGCCCATCATGAACTGGGTGTTATCAGATCCATCAAACTATAAAGTTGGACATGTGCAGAAGCAATCCATCATCAAATGGAAGTGGCACATAAGTAACTGGGTCTGAGTAGGTCCTCAAGGCACACGTAAGTTACATGAAAAGGTGGCCAAAATATTCATGTCCCCTATTGTGAACCTATGGTCTCTTGGTGTATACCAAATGATCAGTTGACAAAGGAAGAGAAAACTCGGGCCTGGTTTACAGATGGTTCTGCATGATATGCAGGCACTACCTAAAAATAGACAGCTGTAGCACACGGTTCCTCTCTGGGGCATCCCTTAAGGACAGTGGTAAGGGGAAATCTCAGTGGGCAGAACTTCATGCAGTGCACCTGGTTGTGCATTTTTCTTGGAAGGAAAAATGGCCAGATGTATGGTTATTCACTGATTCCTAGGCTATAGCCAATGGTTTGGCTGGATGGTCAGGGACTTGGAAAGAACATGATTGGAAGATTGATGACAAAGACATTTGGGGAAGAGGTATGTGGATAGATCTCTCCAAATGGGTGAAAAATGTGAAGATATTTTATTCCCATGATAATGCCCATCAAAAGGTGACCTCAGCAGAGAAGGACTTTAGCAATCATGTGGCTAGGATAATCTGGTCTGTGGGTAGCAGTCAGCTTCTTTCCCCAGCCTCCCCTGTCATTGCTCAATGGATTCATGAACAAAGTGGCCATAGTGGCAGTAATGGAGTGTATGCATGGGCTCAGCAACATGGACTTCCACTATCCATAGCTGATCTGGCTTCAGTTACTGTTGAGTGTCCAATCTGCCTGAGCCTGCGATTTGGCAGCATTCCTCAAAGTGATCATCCAGCAACCTGGTGGCAGGCAGGTTGACTATACTGGCCCCTTCCATCATGGAAGGGGCAGCACTTTGTCCTTACTGGAATAGACACTTACTCTGGGTATGGATTTGGCTTCCCTGCACATAAAGCCTCTGCCTACACTACCATCTGTGGACTTACAGAATGCCTTACCCACCATCATTTATTCCACATAGTATTGCTACTGACCAAGGAACTCACTTCATAGCTAAAGAAATGTGGCAATAGGCTCAATCTCATGGGATTCACTGGTCTTACCATGTTCCTCACCATCCTAAAGCAGCTGGTTTAATAGAATGGTGGAGTGGCCTTTTTTGTATGTGACACTGGGGATTGAACCCAGGGGCATTCTACTTCTGAGCTACACCCCCATTCCTATTTTATTTTTATTTTGAAGCAGGGTCTCACTAGGTTTATGAGAGTCTCACAACTTGCTGAGGCTTTCCTTGAATCTCCAATCATTTTCAGTCTCCCAACTATTGGAATTACATATGTGCACCATCACATTTGGCTCTGGAATGGCCTTTTGAAGACTCAGTTACAATGCCAGTTGGGTTGCAATACTTTGCTAGGCTGGGACAATGTTCTCCAGAAGGCTGTGTAATCTCTAAATCAGCATCCACTCTATGGTACTGTTTCTCTTATAGCCAGAATTTACTGGTCCGGGAATTGAGGGGTGGAAATGGGAATGCTACCACTCACCATTACTTCTAGTGACCCACTAGTTAAATTTTGGCTTCTTGTCCCTGCAACCTTATACTCTGATGACCTCCAGATCTTAGTTCCAGAAAAGGAATCTTTCTACCAGGAGGCACAACAATGATTCCATTAAAATGGAAGTTAAGACTCCTCCTGGCCACTTTGGGCTCCTCATGCCTTTGAGTCAACAGGCTAAGAATGCAGTCATGGTGTTGGCAGGGGTGATTGACCCAGATTGTCAAGGGGAAATTGGACTACTACTGTGCAATAGAGGTAAGGATAAATATACCTGGGAAGCAGGAGATCACTTAGGGTGTCTCCTAGAATAGCTATGTCTTGTTATTAAAGTCAGTGGAAAACTACAGCAACCTAATCCAGGCAGGATGATAAATGTCTCAGACCCTCCATGAATGAATATGTGGGTCACCCCTCCAGGTAAAGAATCAAGTGTTAGTTGAAGTGCTGTTGAAATGATGGCTGAAGGTAAAGGTAATATAGAATGAGTAATAGAAGAAGGTAGTTATATGTCCCAACTCTGGCCACTAGATCAGCTACAGAAACAAGGAATGTAACTGCCATAAATATTTATTTCCTATTTTGTTAAGAATATGTGTGTATTTACATGTATTAAATCAGATATCTCTGCTTTATCTCATCCCTTATTCCTCTGTTATGTAGCATAGTTTTGATGAACTTAATATCAGTACTTAATGGCACTTAAATCTACATTACAGTATCTAAGTATTATGCATAAGCATAACTCAGAAAACTTTGCCTCCTATTCAGGGGAAGTAATGGGTATGTTTTCAGTTGTATGTATGATAGTGATATCATACTAGGTAAGATTTTGATATTGTGTTTATTTGAAGATTAATATGATTTAAAGAGACAGGTTAGAAGTCAAGTTGACAAGGGGTGGACTTGTGATGGCTAGTCTAGATTGTAGGTTTGATGGATCATGAAACACCTAAGATTACGTGACTTTGGGTGTATTGATGTGATGATGGCAGATTGAAGGAACTGTCCTGCCTGGAATGTAGGTGGCACGGTTCTGATAAGTGCAGGACCCGGATAAAAGAAGGAGAAAGCCACATGAAAATATAGATGGTTCTTCCTGAGGAAAGTGCATCTGCTCTCGTCTGAGATATCAGGCTTTGGCTCATTGAATTGGACCATCACTACTGTTTTTGGGGGGAGAGTTTCTTGGCCTTTCTACCTTTGACTGGGACTGAATTAGTGGTATCTCTGATTCTGACAATCCAGCTCTTAGACTACTCAACCAGCTGCAGATTCCTCTGGCTTTCTACATACAGTCAGAAAGTTGAGACTACACTGCTTTGGACCATAAGCTGATTTAAAAAATCTCCTTTTACCATATATGTTTTTTGTGAGTTACTCTAGTGAGCCCTGACCAAAAGACTGTTCTTTTTTTAAAAATATTTTTATTGGTGCATTGTAAGAGCTTTTTATTTTTTATTTTTTGTGGTACTGTGGATTGAACCCAGGGGCATTCTACCTCTGAGCTACATATCTAGCCCTATTTTTTTATTCTTTATTTTGAAACAGGGTCTCACTGTTATAACCCAACTTAAGAGAGAAATGAGAGACTCAGGATTCCAGCGATAGGTGCCAACTGAAGCCTTTATTAGCTGGCCAGTGGCAGTACCCTTAATCCAGAAATCTGACTTGAGGGCATGCCATCTGCCAGGGGAGAGGGGCTTATAAAGGAAAAACTACACGCAGGTGGCCTTGGGATGAACATAGAACAAGCAAACAATCATAAAGAAGCAGAACTGGTGGTTATCTATATTTGGTAAGAGCTTAATGTCTCAACCTTGAACAAAACAATTTACTTTTTTTTGCAGTACTGGGAATGGAATCTAGGGGCATTCTACCTCTGAGCGACACCTCTAGCCTTAAGTTTTTATTCTTTATTTTTGGGTTTCAAAAATTTGCTGAGTTGCAAAGGGCCTCACTAAGTAGCCGAGGCTGTCCCCATCTTCCGGTCTCTGCCTCCTGAATGCTGAGATTAGAACTGTGTGCCACCATGCCCAGCAACAATTTACTTTTTTTTTTTTTTGGTGATATTGGGATTCCTGGAAACCCTTCTACCTCCAGCCTACACTCCCAGACATATTTTTATATTTTCATTTGGAAACAGGGTCTCTTAAGCCAATGAGGCTGGCTTCGAACCTGCACGATCCTCCTATCTCCACCTCCCAAGTGCGGGGATTACAAGAATGTGCCACAATGCCCAGCAACAATTTACTTTTAAAAGTCTCAACCTTGAACAAAACAATTTACTTCTTAAAGTCTCACCCTTGAACAAAACAATTTACTTTTGTACAGTGTGGTAGAAATGGAGGGGGTGGTAAGTGAAGCAGTGCAAAATGGCTGACAGAAACAAAATGGTATTACTTTGGTTCTTCCATTTCCTACTGGTTTTTGTGAATACTGAAGCAAAATCTTTGTTTCTATGGCCCTCCAAGTGTATCCATGGTGTGTATTGGTGGAGTAGGAGTTGATGGAAAAAAAAAACCCGAGACATTTCATTAACATGTGATTTTATAAACTTGAGGAAGCAGGTTGCCACCATGCATAGAAGGTAGACAGTAACAATTGGTCCTACCAAGGGAGGACCAGGTCAGGAGGGAGTTCCCTATGCAGCTCTATGGATCAGACACTCTGGCTCTTTAAGTCATTGCTAAACTTATTAAGGATATTACTTTTTTTTATCAACTTGGCCTTATTAATTAATAAAGTAGCAGCACTCCTCCCCAAAGAAGAGGCATGTACCGCCCTTTTCTACAGTTAATAAATCTAATGCTCATTGATTTTGTAAGACCACCTTTGCCACAGAGGTGATTTGCTTTTGAAGGGATTCAATGAAGTTTAAGATGGCATCGACTGCTATCCTAAGTTTGTTTTTAAAATCCTGGGCTAAGAAAACATGGTGTCCAAGGGTCCCTTTGGCCAACCCTGTGGCCCCGAAGGATAATACTGAACTTGCGCCTGCCAATATCGGCAGGAAGGCTGTCCTTCAGACATGATGGGTGGGGTATAAAAGATCTGCTAGTTCCGCCGGACCATAGAAGGTGAGCTAAGGAGTTACAAGCGCTACTATGCAGGATTCTTCCCTGCTGCAGCATTGGGAGAGGGTTCCATTCACCAGAAATGATATCCAGGAGGGGGGCTATCTGTGGGGAACTCATCATATATGTTGCACAGTACCATAAGGATGACTGGAAGGCAGGTGAGTTGGTGCAGGTTACTGGAGTGGAAATGCTTAGTCTATGAAGAGGGAGCCACAAAAGAACTTGAGAGAAATTGTGGCAAGTTGTGGGGAGAGAAGTAGAATGAATTACACCAGTGAAGTTTGCAAGGACTGCGGCTAGTAAAGGATGGGAGAGGGAGGTGCACAGAAAACAATTTGAGGAATCCACCTGTATCCATGAAACATTTAAAAACATGAGAGTACTTTGTAGAAACTGGAACCAGGAATGATAAGTAATAGAGTGAGATTGAACTGACTTTCCTGGATTTCCTAAATTGGCTCCTGTAATTTGAGTCTGTAGTTGATGTTCAGAATCCAATATGTAGGCTACCAGTTGTATCTCTTGGCTAGTGGGAACCAGGACTCTCTATTTTTATATGACCTGATGGGTAGGACTGAAAACTGAATTATGATATAGCTTTCTATGGACTCCTTGTGACCACTTAGGGTTGACGGGAGAAGAAATGATAAAGGATCCATGTTGGGGGTCCTATTTAAAGGCACTGTTACTTACATAAGCTTCATGAATGTGACAGCTCCAAAACTTACAACCCCCATATACATCTTGTTGCTTTTTACAATAACTTTTTGTTTGGTCATAAGTAAAACAAGCATAAGGCCTGCCATTTTTGCTTACAGATATAAGGGACACTGGTACAGTAACCTGGCTGTTACAACCTCTTGGGGAACAATCCTGGGTCCCAGCTATTCTTTCTTTTCACCTATCTTTATCTTCATAAGTCTCAACTATTCTGAATCTGTAGACATACGGAACATTTTTTATAGCCTGGAGACCTATTAAGAGTAAAAACATAAGATTAACAACATTTTAGGCAGAGACTGTTTTTTGGTTTTTTTTTTTTTTTTTTGGTGGTCCTGGGGATGGAACCTTCTACCTCCAAGCTACACTCCCAGACCTGCTTTATATTTTATTTGGGAACAGGGTCTCTTAAGCCAGCTGAGGCTGGCTTCAAACCTGTGCGATCCTCCTGTCTCAGCCTCCCAAGCGCGGGGATTACAAGTGTGCATTACCACGCCCAGCTCAGAGACTAGTTTTTGTATGAGTCTTATCTTAGTATGGCAGTTAGTCCGAGAGATCATCCATGTCACTTAGTTTTTGCTTTTCAGCTGGTCTGTAGCTGGCTTAGCATGGGTCCAGTGAATTCAAGCGGATTTTCCTGCCACCTTGATTACGATTTGCATGCTAAGTACTACAGTCTAGGAACCTGTCCACCTGGGTTCCAACAATGAAGAAGGCAGCTTTCTGATTGATGTAAACATGGTCTCCTGACTGGTGTGAGTGAAGGGCAGGTAACTTGTGGCTGCATCAACGTTCTTTTTAGTCTATGCCGGGACTGATTGCAATGCCAAAAATGAACTGATCATGTCACAACATTATCATAATGTAGTGGCATGAGTTTTGGTAAAACTGGTGGTGGTCTACCAAAGAGAATCTCAAAGAGGGTTAGGCCTTGTATATAAGGCGTACACCTGGCTCAGAAAAGGGCAAAGGGGAGGGGTTCTACCCAGTTTTCGCCAGTCTCCAGAGTTAAGTTGGTTAGGACCCCTTTTAGCATCCTGTTCATCCTTTCTACTTGCCCTGAAGTCTGTGGCCTATAAGCACAATGTAATTTCCAATTTACCCCTAATAATTTTGAGAGATTTTAGCTAAGTTTGGATGTGAAAGCTGGGCCATTATCGAACCCCATAGTTAAAGGTAGGCCAAATTAAGGAATAATTTATAACACTAGCTTCCTAACTGTTACCTGTGCTGTCTCTGTTCAGGTAGGAAATGCTTCCACACAACCAGAGAAAGTGTGTACAAAGACGAGGAGATACCAGTAGCAATATTTGTTAAGTTTTACCTCTGTGAAGTTCACTTCCCAATGTTCACCAGGTGAGGTTCCTTACAACCAGGGACCTCTGAAGTTGGCATGTGCTGCCAGGGGTTAACTTGAGAATCTGGTTACTGTGTTTTGTATTCTTTTACTCAATCCCTCAGTGTAATAGTCTCTATTTTTTGTGGTACTGGGGATGGAACTCTGGGGCATTTGACCTCTGAGCTACACCCCCTGCACTATTTTTTATTCTTCATTTTGAAACAGGGTCTCACTAAGTTGCAGAGGGCCTCACTAAGTAGCTGAGGCTGTCTGCAAACCGTGATCCTCCTGTCTCAGCCTCCCAAATGCGTGGGTTAAAAGTGTGCACCACCATGCCTAGCTTTAATAGTCTCTTTTAAGGAGTACCTACAGATTGGTCTCTCCTAAAGGGTTGGAACTGTGTCTGGCTGACAATGGTCCTTCCTATTTCCTCAGGGATGACAATTTTTCCATTGGGAAGTATGGCTCGGCTATTTGATTCAATTTCCGCTCCAGCCTCCTTTTATCTTTTGACATCCTGGTTTGAGTATTTTGGCTGAGTGGGAAAGAATCGGTCAAGTACAGTGGGCAAAATGTGTAGAGGTCCCACTGGTTTTAGGGCCACCTCTTTTCCCGTCTGATCTGCCAAATCGTTGCCTTGAGCCTCAGGGAAGTTTCCCTTTTGATGGGCTCGACAATGGATAATAGCTACCTTCTTGCAGAGCCAGATGGCCTCCAGAAGGGCTAGGATCTCAGGGACATTTTGATTTCTCGTCCTCCTGAAGTTAGGAGGCCTCCTTCTTTGTATATGATGCCATATACATGGGCAGTGGCAAAAGCATAGTGACTGTCTGTGTAAATATTAATAGTCTTTTCCATACTGGAGGGTTTATGTCAGGGTAACCAGTTCTGTTCTTTGTGCCAGAGTTCCAGTTCTCAAGGCTTGGGCCCATATTACCTTGTTGGCCATCACCACAGCTGCACCAGTGTACCAGACACTGTCCAGGATGAATCTGCTACCATTTGTGAAGAGTTCCTTATCCAGCTGTTCCCAGGGAGAATCCTTTAAGTCGGATATTGTTCCCTGGAAATCACTGAGAACCTCAATTTAGTCATGCTCGGGTATGGGTGGGTCACTATCTGGTCATAGGGTGGCCAGATTTAGAGCCAACGTGGAGAGAAACTTGACCCTCTGAGTATCAAGAATAAAGTCTTATAATGGGTCAATGGATCATTTGAAATCCATTGGTTTGGGGAAAACCTAATAACAGTCTCTACTGCATGGGGTGCCACTATTTGAAATTCTTGGCTCATCGCTAGCTTGGAAGCCTCCTAAGCCAGCAGAGCTGTGGTAGCTATCACCCTTAGACAGTTTGGTCATCCTGAGGCAACATAGTCCAAACGTTTGGAAACGTAGGCTACCAGCCTTTTCCAGGGTCCCAGGCTTTGGGTTATGCCCCCTCTCTCATCAACATACAACTGAAATGGTTTGTCAAGGTCAGGGAGAGCCAATGCAGACGGCTGTGTTAGGGCCCTCTTTAGAGCCTTAAAAGCATTTTCTTCCACCTCTGCCCAACATACCTCCTCTCCTGTTCTGGTGTGGTTTCATATAATGGCTTGGCTGATCATGCAGTTTCGAAGCCAGTCTCGCTGGTTTAAGAGACCCTGTTTCTAAATAAAAAATATAAAATAGGTCTGGGAGTGTAGCCCAGGGGTAGAAGGGTTTCCAGAAACCCCAGTAACACCAAAAAAATAAAAATAAAAAAGTTAACAGGTGTGTCCCCTATATCCAAAGTTACCCTGGGATCCTGGGGGCTCAATAAGAAGAAGCCCCAACCCCTTCAGTACTCTTCAGTCTCTGCTAATTGTAGGACCGGGGTATAGGCCTTCTTTTTATCAGGGTACTCATTTTTCTAGTGGCCCTCCTCCTTATAGTAGGCACATTGTTTTTATTTAGTGTAGGACGCTCCTGATGTTGTTTCTTGTCTTTTCAGGCCACTCTTCTGGAGCCAATGGACCCACCAGGGCGAGTAGTTAATAAAATTTTTGCCAGCCGCTTACCCTGTCTATCCTCCGGAGAATCTGTTATTGAAGTCTCACTGGACGATTTCCATCAACTCAGACAGCACCTTACCCTTAAAGTCCTCCAATTTCTGTAGTTTCTTTCTAATATCTGGTACTGAATGGGAGACAAAAGCTAGATTAATGACTCATCTCTTTTCAGGGGCCTCCAGGTTTATGGGCGTGTAAAGCTGGTAGGCTTCCAGGAGACCTTCTAGGAAGGCACTTGTGCCTCAGAGGGCCCCTGAATTGTCTCACTTACTTTGGACAAATTTGTGTGATTCTGAGCAGCTTCTCGGACCACATGGAGAAGAGTCTGGTGATCCCGGTCCAGAAACTCCTTACCTCTTATCACTGAGGTCCCAGTTTGGGCCGGTGCTTGGGAAAATGGTTTGAAGGCAGGCAGAATCTGAAAGACAGTGGGGTATGAGGATGCTGATGATCCTTGCCCCATGATATCGACTATGCCGAGTGAAGCACATGTACAAAGCAACACAAAAGTGTACCACAAAATGAAATTAACCACAAGGATTAAGAGACAACAGATATTTGGATAAAACGGAAAATCTGACAGGGGCCCAGGACGACGTCTCGTCCCAAACCTGGAGTCAGAGTGAGCGGCTGCACCTAACTTGTCCGAACTCCCCAGCTGGTCAACCTACCAGAAATCCAAGTGGCTTCACCAGAGGGTGTCCAATCGTAGATTTGGGTGATGTCAGAGAGTGAGGCTGAGGAACATCTTCTCAAGAGCTCCCCTCTACCCCCTCAGACAGCCCAAAGGACCACAAGGGGAGGCAAGAATTTGATTTCCACTGGAATCTCTGATTTACTCCCAAGAAATCTCATTGGGGCCTTCAAATGTTATAACCCAGCTTAAGCAAGGAATGGGAGACTCGGGAGTCTAGGGATACGTGCCAATTGAAGCCTTTATTACCTTTATTTATAGCCTTTATGACCAACAGCGGCGGTACCCTCAGTCTAGAAATCTGACTTGAGGAATGTGCTGTCTGCAAGGGAGAGGGGCTTATAAAGGAAAAACCACACACAAGTGGCCTCAGGATGAGTCTAGAGTAAGCAAGCAATCATACAGAAGCAGAATTAGTGGTTATCTATATCTTGTTTAGCAAGATCTTAATATCTCAGTCTTGAACAAAACAATTTAATTTTGTATAGTGGGGAAGAAAGGGAGGGAGTGGTAAGTGAAACAGTGAAAAATGACTGACAGAAACAAAATGGGGTTATTTTGGTTCTTGTATCACTAAGTTGTGGAAGGCCTCACTAAGTAGCTGAGGCTGGCCATGAACCTGCGGTCCTCCTTTCTCAGCCTCCCTAGTACTGGGATTACAAGTGTATGCCACCATGCCCAGAAATAGCTTTTTAAATACACCTCTCTCAGTATTTGGTAGGTCCAAGAGGCCATAAAACAAAAATAGAAAGTATGTTGATTTGACCAATACAAGCCATAAACTCGACTTAATGAACATATGTAGAACACTGGGCCATAATTGAAGAATATACATTTTCTATGTGTATTGAACATATACAAAAATAACCTGTACACTGTCATGAAGCAAATTTCATCAAATTTTGAAAGACTGGCACCGTCCTGGACATGGGTGATGAAGAGCAATGAGAAAACTGGCCTTTGTTTTTTGTTATACTTTTACTGATGCAATAGTCTCACAGTATATTTTTAGTGGCCCTTGCTTTTGAGCTGAGAAGTGGACAGGCAGAGTGCTCTCCCTTGGCCCAGAATCCACATAGCCACAGCACAGTATCAGGTAAGTCTGCCACAGACAAAGTAAGAGGCAATGTGCTCCAAGACTGACCAAGGTCAGAAGAGTCAATCCAGGTGAAGGGGTGTGGGAGAGATAGAGTAATGTGGAGACCACAATAGAATGGGTTTTGTTAAGCCTCCTGAAGCCTGGAGTTTCTCTAGGGAAAAGTGAGGCCTGGATTTCATGTTTGCATAGGGATCTATCCAAAAGCCAGATATGCAAAGAGACATCTGGGGATGCAATTGGGATATGCAAATCTGAGTGTTGATTCTCCGGGCAGTCGGGCAGTCGCTGGTATGTAAAGAGTACATTTTTCAGAGAGGCTTTGTTGATTAAGGCCAGAGGGACTGGAGGTTTCTCTGGTTACATGTAAATGTTAATTACCCCCTACTTTCAAGGTGAACAATGGAAACCTGTTAGGGCCAGAAGAATCAGGCAACTGATAAGGTAATGGAACATTTAAAAAAAATTTTTTTTTGTGTGTGTGTGTGTGTGTGTGGTTCTGGGGATTGAACCCAGAGGCATCCTACCTCTGAGATGCACCCCATCTCTGTTTTATTTTTATTTTGAAACAAGGTCTCACTAGGTTGATGACAGTCTCACTACTTGCTGAAGCTGTCCTAGAACCTGTGATCCTACTGTCTCAGCCTCCTGTGTACTGAGATTATAAGTGCGCATCACCATGCCAGGTATATATTTGTTTTGAAATAAAATCTTCCTTGGTTGCTGAGAATTCTGCTATTTTATTGAGGCTGCATTTGAACTTGCAATCCTCCTATCTCAGCATCCCTCTCAAGTACTTAATAAGATGATAGGTGTGCACCACCACATCTGGCTCCATTTGAATCTTTAGAGGACTGAGGCTGAGATACTAATGAGAGTGAGTTAAATGGTGATACACTGGTATGGCTGTTCAAAGATGCCCTTGTAAAAATTGGGCCAGTCCTGCCTGGGCTAGGGTTTTAATGCATGATGGAGAGGATGCCATAAAAAGATCACAGGTGGGCTGGAGTGTAGCTCGGTGGTAGAGTGCTTGCCTAGCATACTGGAGGCCCTGGGTTCCATCCCAAGCACTACAGGGGGGGGAGGAGGTTGCCGGGGATTCTGGCTGAAATGTTGGGATCATGGCAATGATGTACCACCTGAACAGGAAGCCAAAAAAGGTCCTTGGATGCTACCATACAAAGGTCTTTCTTTTTTCAGGGACTGAAAGATTGGAAAGCAGAAGAGGGCCTGTTCCAGAGAAAAAGGGTTAACAGCCTGAAGAGGTGAGGTCAGGAGCATCTGGTGGTAATATTGGGTGCTTTTATGGGAAACAAATGACAGTAGGGCTTCTAGGCTCCAGGGAATACTCTTGCATAGAGCAGCACCCCAAGTAATTTTACCCAGGGAGAAATCGGCCTCATGGCCCTTGAGTCCTGATTGTTATAAGGCAGAATGGGCATGTTTGCCTGAAGACTGTCCCTATCCCTGGCTGCCAACTCCTCAGTCTTTCACTGAACATCTTGCCTCTAGGCAAGAGTGAAATCTTGCCAGGTGTAGTGGTACTTGCTTATAATCCCAAGCTACTCCAGAGTCTGAGGCAGGAGGATCACAAGTTTAAGGCCAGCCTGGGTAAGTTAGCAAGAGCCTGTTTCAAAAATAAAAAGGCCCATTATTTGAGAGGCTGAGACAGGAGGGTTGCAGGTTCAAGGACAGCCTCAGCAACTTAGCAAGATATTAAGCAACTTAGTTGAGACATTGTTTCAAAATAAAAAGTAAAAAGGGCTGGTGGTATAGCTTATATGCAGAACACCCCTGGGTTTAATCCATAGAACTACTGATAATAGTAATAATAACAATAATGATAAAAATGGGCTCCGTCCCAGTGGGTCGCTCGCGGATTGCTGAGCGCTGCTGGTTCCACTGCTCCAGCGCCTGCTGGTTTGAACTTCTTGTGCTGAAAGCTGTGTATCACAATGAGGCTTGTAATTCTTGATAATTATGAATTGGCTAGTGAATGGGCAGCCAAATACATCTGTAATCGCATCATTCAGTTCAAACCTGGACAGGACAGATATTTCACACTGGGCTTACCAACAGGGAGTATACCATTAGGATGTTATAAAAAAAAACTAATAGAGTATCACAAGAATGGAGAGCTCTCTTTTAAGTATGTGAAGGCTTTTAACATGGATGATTATGTAAGACTTCCAAGAAACCATCCTGAAAGTTACCATTCTTATATGTGGAATAATTTTTTAAGCATATTGATATAGATCCTAATAATGCTCACATCCTTGATGGGAATGCTGCACATTTACAAGCAGAATGTGAAACATTTGAGAAGAAAATAAAAGAAGCTGGAGGAATCGATCTTTTTGTTGGAGGAATTGGTCCAGATGGACATATCACTTTCAATGAGCCAGGATCCAGTTTAGTATCAAGAACAAGATTAAAATCTCTAGCAATGGACATCATTTTGGCAAATGCTAAATATTTTGATGGAGATTTATCAAAAGTACCAAATATTGCACTAACTGTTGGTGTGGGGACAGTGATGGATGCTAGAGAGGTGATGATCCTTATAACAAGTGCCCACAAGGCATTTGCCCTGTACAAAGCAATAGAAGAAGGAGTCAACCACATGTGGACTGTTTCAGCTTTTCAGTAGCATCCTCAAATTATTTTTGTATGTGATGAAGATGCTACTTTAGAATCAAGAGTGAAAACTGTAAAATACTTTAAAGATTTAATGCAAAATAAACTTGTGGATCCACTATACAGTATGAAAGAAAAAATTGAAGGAGATTGAAGCAAAATTCTACTTGAAAGAAAGAACACTTTTAATTAGATGTATTTTCAGCTATGCAATATCATAAAACATGGGAAATTTTGAAGATTGTAATTTTCAAAACCCAATATCTATGTTAAACATTCCATATTTTTTTTATTTTTTTTATTGGTGCACTGTATTCATACATCATAGTAGGATACATACATTTGTAGACATACATGCACACTTTTTCCAGTCAGACCCCACCCAATCCCCACCCCATTCTCTCCCTATCCCTCCCTCCCATGCTTGGCTTAGTAGTTGACATCTAGTATTATGGCAATTTATCTAAAATTAAAAATGATAATCTCACATAACAGTTTCATTTGTCTGATACCAAGCTTTTGATGACTTAAAGATAACATTTCAATATTTCTTTTTGCTTTCTTTCTTACCAGAGAATATTTTTTTCTATTTTTTAGGTGAAACTATCATATATTTATATATTTATTTTTCAGAAAAAAATCTATCCTAGTATGGAATATGGAGTCTAGGTACCCAAAACGATCTTGAAAAAGAACAAAGCTAGAAGATATATATTTTCTGATTTCAAACCATATAAAGCTACAATAATTGAAACAGTGTAGTACTATTCTAAAGGCAGATATATAAACCATTGGAGTTAAATAAAAGCCTAGAGCTAAATTCTTCCCTATATTGTCAAATTATTTTTGACAAGGTTTCCACGAACATTTGGTGGTGGAAATATTAATCTTTTAACTAAATATTGTTAAAAAATAATAATTACATGGAAAAGAATAAAATTGGACCCTTACCTAATACCATATACAAATATTAACTCAAAATAGATAATAGACCTAAATATAAGTCTTAAGACTATAAACTTTTAGGAGAAAATCTGGGTCATAAAACCTCACAACATTGAAATTGGCAGTGATTTCTTGGTTATGATTTCAATGGCACATGCAACAGAGGAGTATACAAACTCCCTAAAAAATAAAAAAAAATTATTGTATATCCAAAGACAATGTAAACAGAGTTAACAGTTACTAATAGAATGGGATAAAATATTTCCAAATGCTATATCTGAAGGTATATTAATATTCCAACTAGAAGTCCTAGAAATTAACAACAATAAAGGCAAACAATACCATTTAGAGATAGGTAAAAGACTAACATAAATAATGAATCTCCACAGATAACCAATCTTAATTGTCTGTTGGATGGAAACTCTTGTTTCTCTGGTTCTGGTGTGTGTTACCTATTTCTTCTTTGTAGTTAATCTCTTTGAGTATTTAGAAACTGAAGGAATTTATGTCTTCAAAACCAGCACTAGAGAAAACATTCCATATTTATAATGCATCTGTTTTACACTAGGGTTTAGGAGAAATACTTGGCTCTCAAAATTGTTTGGCTGTTTAGTTTGAAGTACAGAAGCTATACAGCAATGTCTGCATGTTTAAAAGTCATTTTAAAATGAAAGATTCTGCACAGCAGGTACCATTTGTAATGTGACTCTAGTGACATAATTGGTTTTTATTTTTTAATTACAAATAGACACTCCCAGACATCCAGGTATCAAACAACTACCAGTGCGAACCTTTACTATTGGAATGCTATCTTTTCGTTTTTGTGCATTACACACGTGCTTTTCTGCACGTAGTTGCCTTAGTCATTTTCCTGCAGTAGCATTTGGATGTCAGAAGTCCTGCTGTATATTGTTGATGAAGGAAACTTGAGAGGTAAGTGCCTAAAAAGTACAGTTTACATCATTTTGGGAAAGTATGTAAGGGCATGCTTTTTGCTCACTTCCTTCTATAGCACTTTTTTACTGAGATGCTCTTATTTTTATTTAATGCCTTGTTTTCATGTTCTTAATATAAGTATCTGGCAGTTATGAGCTTTATACCTAGCTGTTCTTTTGAAGAATATTTTCTGATTATTGTTAAACTTCATAAATGATGAGTTTTCTTATATGCCTAAAAAGATAATATGAAGTATATATAAAAGGAATTACTGTAAGCTATTTTAAATTGACATGACAAATTTCATTGCATAATTAAATTGCAAGTAAAAGCATATTGTTGCCTTTAACTCAAGTAAAGCTTATAATAATAGATAAATCATCCAAAGTTTATTATCTGCAATGAAATAAAGAACATATGCATTTGGGAGATTCCAACAATTAATAGTACCTGTGCAATTCCTTTTACTTTTGGATTTTTTGCTATCATGCAATTAAGAGTTTTATTTTTTAATTTATTTTTATTGGAGCATTATAATCATATATCACATTGGAATACAAGACTTGAGAGGATATACAAGCACATATCATCCAATTAGCCCTCATCCAGTCCCCATCCCATTCCCTCCCCCTCCCTCGATCCCATGCTTGTTTGGTGATTAACTTTGATATACTTGTTTATGTACCTCCTGCATTATAAGGAGGCTCCATCCTCCACTATTCCATACCCTCTGATTGGTCACCTTAATTGCATCACTATAGGGCCCTTTCTATAGCTCGACCTCTCCCTGTTGCCCCCTCCCTCCTAGTTTTACTGATTAGGGGGAGCATCTGGTTCTTATTTTCTGTGATATTTCTCTGTGCATGCCGCGTTGCAAATACCGATCCCACTCTTGATGGCCCCAGTAGTGGCCTGGCTACCCCGTGGACTGATCCAGACCTTGCTGGCTCAAGCAGCGGCCTTGCCTCATGGGAGGCCCTGATTCTGGTCTCACTGGCCCCCACACCAGCCTAACCCCTCAGCTGGCTCCGATCCTGGTCTCGCTGGCCCCAGCACCAGCCTAGCCTCAAGGCAGGCTCCAATCCTAGCCTCAGAGGCCCCAGCACTGGCCTTGCCTCATGGCAGGCTCCGATGCCGGCAGCTGGCCCCAGCACCGGCCTAAGCCGTCAGCAGGCTCCAATCCCGGCCTTGGAAGCCCCAGCACCAGCCTTGCCTCATGGCAGGCTCCGATCCCAGCCTTGTTGGCCCCGGCTCCGGCCTAACCCCTCGGCAGGCTCCGATCCTGGCCCCGAAGGACCCAGAACCGGCCTTGCCTCATGGCAGGCTCCGATCCCGGCCTCACTGGCCCCAGCACCGGCCTTGCCTCGTGGCAGGCTCCAATCCCAGGTTTGCTGTGTCTGTCGCCGGCCTCACCCCTTGGGAGGCTCCAATTTGAGCACCCTCTTCGCCCAGCCATTTTTCCCACGTTCTCGAGGGTGCGTGGTGGTGGTAGCATTCTGTCTCTGGGGTCATTACTTCAAAGGTTCCAGGTATAATGCATCAGATCTCTGCCTCCCCTGAGTACTGGCCACTGCCATTGCCACTGCCTCCACCATTTCAAATCTTTCCCAAGCTCTTTTTCCACTCTGAATGTTGTCCAGTGTTCCTAAGCATGCGTGACGGTAGCAGTCGACATTTGGTGTAATTTCTTTTAAAAAAAAATAAGGTTGGTAGGCTCCGATTTCTGCTTCTCCTGAATACAAGTCTCCACCACCAACGCAGAGACTGCTTTCAGCACCGCCTTTCTCCTTGGTCTCCGCTAAAGTCTCTCTCCTTACAGGTGATGTCCAAAATTCTTAACAATGTAGAGAAGAAGCAGTCCTCCTTCGCGGGGAATTTTTCCAAAAGTTCTAGTTCATTTGGATAAGTTTTGTCTGCATCTCCAGTATACTGGCATCCGCCACGGCCTTCTTGACCCCACTCCGATATTTTTCTTTTTTCTTTTTCTTTTCCTTTTTTTTTTTTTAATAAGAGAAAACAGTATGTATGGCTTGAGGAGGTTGTGGGATCAGGCGCTCAGTAGCACTGTGACCTGGGCCCGGTTTCCCCAGGGGTCCAGCGTGCTCCGCACAACTCCGCCTGGGGCCCAGAGTCTTGCGACATGGGCCCTGGCTCTTCCAGGGGTCTGGCGTGCCCCACCTGACCCCCGCCCAGGGCCCAGGGCCTTGCAACCAGGCCCCGGTTTCTCCACGGGTCTGGCGTGCTCCCCGCGATCCCGCCTGGGGCCCAGGGTCCTGCGACCCGGCCCCGATTTCTCAGGGGGTCCAGCGTGCTCTGCCTGACCCCTGCCCGAGGCCCAGGGCCTTATGACCAGGCCCCGGTTTCTCCACGGATCTGGCGTGCTCCATGCGGTCTGGCCCTGGGCCCAGGTCTGGGCCTCTGCTCTTCTGGGGTGCCCCGCCTGACCCCCTCCCGAGACCCAGGGTCTTACGACCGGGCCCCGGTTTCTCCAGGGATCTGGCGTGCTCCGCGAGGTCCGGGCCCCTGCTCTTCCGGGGTCCGGCGCGCCCCGCCTGACCCCGGCCCAGGACCCAGGGTCTTACGACATGGGCCCTGGCTCTTCCAGGGGTCAGGCGGGGCACACCAGACCTAGGTTTCTCTGGTTTCTCCAGGGGTCTCGCAATTAAGAGTTTTAAAACAGTATCTGCCTATAGTTTCTAAGTGTTGATCCATGAAAAGTAAAAAAATACTCCCTGACCTTTGCATACTTTGCATTTTGTAAGCCCTGTTTTAGAAGCCTTTATTTGTTTGCATTTAGGGGTTAAAAGGAGTTACAAAAAATGTGACATGGTTGCACACTGGAACATAAGTCCAATACAACAGAACTTTTTCCTTCATCCCCCTCTCCCTCCATCCTCTTTCTCTCTCTTTGTTCCTCCCTTCTTTCCTCTCTTTCTTCTAATACTAGGGATTGGTTACACTACCAGCCATTTATTTTTATTTTCTGGTACTGGGGATGAAACCTAGGGCCATTCAACCTCTGAGCTCCACCCTACCTCTAGTCCATTTATTTATTTATTTATTTATTTATGATTTTGCCATATTAGGGATGGAATCTAGGGACATTCTACCTCCGAGCTAACCCCCTAGCCCATTTTTTATTCATTATTTTGAAACAGGGTTTCACTGGTTTGCAAAGGGCCTCACTAAGTAGCTGTGGATGTCAGTGAACTGCAATCCTCCTGTCTCAGCCTCCCAAATGCCGGGGTTACAAATACGTGCCATCAAACCCATCTCCTTATAATTTTTATTTGAAATGGGGGGTCTTGTTAAGTTGCTGAGGCTGTCCTCCAATCTACAATCGTCTTGTCTCAGCCTCTCAAATACTGGGATTACAAGAATGAGACCCTTGCTTGGTGATAACTTTTGGTTTCTTTAGAGAAACTAGATATTTGGGGACTTAGGCAATATCTGCTGGGATTTTTTTGCTTGTTTTGTTTTTCCATTTTTGGCATTTAAAGCCAAATAAATTTAAATATGAAGACCAAACATAAGTGCATACAAGGGGGCTATAGTTTAGCTTAGTGGTAGAGCTCCTGCCTTGCAAGCATAATGCCTTGTTTCCCATCTCCTGCACACAACAAAATAGTAAAATTATTCACAAGGGACATTTATCCTGAAGGTGATTAGTTAACTACTGGTGCTAGAGCGCTGAGTGACCTGGGAGCTCCCATTAGAGAGGAAGCTGGAGAAAGTCTGGGCAATCAATCTGTCCTAGAGTGGGAAGCCTATGGGTAAAGGGAGTTGGGACTTCTTTTTGTGACATTAAATGAGAGTGTCATATAAGAAGCTTAAGGTGGGACATTGAGTATGATTACACACACCTGTAACCCCAGTACTTGGGAGGTTGAGACAAAAGGGTTGCAGATTTGAGGCCAGTTTCAGCAATTTAGTGAGAACCAGTTTCAAAATAAATAAATAAATAAATAAATAAGCAAATAAATAACAAGGGCTGAGGTGTAGCTTGGAGGTAGAATGCATCTGGATTCAACCCCAGTACCAGAAAGAAGGAAGATGAGAAGGAAGAGGAAGGGGAGGAAGAAGAGGGGGAGGAGAAAAGGAGGAGAAGGAGGAGGAGGAGGAAGAGGATGAGGAGGAGAAAGAGGAGAAAGTTGTTTATGGTAGCAGGGAATGAAACAATCTGATTTGCATATGAGAATATCTGACACAAGGAGAGTAGGTCTTCAGGATTAGTTTGAAGACCATTGCTATAAATAGTCTAAGCATAGATTCTCAAAGCTGGTCATACCTCACTGGGGTTGGGAGTGCTGGACCAATCCAGGAGGACTGTAATATCCTAAAGGGAATGGTAGAAGTGCCCAGAGGATGCTGAGGATTTTTCTTTGAAAGGGGGGGGGGCGGGAAGCCAATAAATTTGGGAATCTATGGAAGGGACCAGTGATAAGGACCTGAAATAGGTCTGGGGAGGTGTTGAATGGGGAGGAAATAGATCCAAGAGACTATTTACAATCTAATAAATGATTGCATGGTTAGGCAGTGGCATGGAGGAGCTTAGGGGTGCTAGATACAAGGAAGGGGAGAGTCGCAGCTAAAGTCTCAGGAGAGATTGCAGTTTTGAGATCGTCCTGGGCAACTCAGCAAGATACTGGCTCAATAAAAAAAGGAGCTGTGTGTGGTGGCATACACCTGTAATCTCAGTATTTGTGAGGATAAGATGGGAGTATCACAGGTTCAAGGCCAGTCTCAGAAACCTAGTGAGGCTCTCAGCAACCTAGCCAGAGTCTGTTTCAAAACAAAACAAAGCATATCACGGGCTGGGGGTATAGCACTCCGAGGTAGAATGCCCCCGAGTTCAATTCCCAGTATCACAAAGGATAAAATTAAATAAAGTAAAATAAATAAAATATTAAAAAAGTTTTAGGATGTAGTTCAGTAGTAGTGTGCCTCTGGGTTCAATCCCCAGTATGATGCCAGGCATAGTGTATTCCCAGAACCAAGCCAGATATGGTGTTATGCCTGTATTCCCAGTACTTGGGAGACAGAAAGATTGAAGATTTGAGGCCAGGCTCAGCAGCTTAGCAAGGCTTTAGCAACTTAGTGAGACCCTGTTTCCAAATAAAAAACAAAAAAGGCTGGGGGGAAGCCTCAGAGTTAGAAGGCCCCTGGATTCGATCCCCTGTATACCCCCCACACACACACACACTAAAAGAGAGACAGCGGTGGGGGGTGTTGTCAAGACATACTTTTAGTATTTATCTCTCTGATATTTTGGAAAGCCTGGGGACAATATGTAGGTGGGGTCCAAGTACAAAAGAGAACAAAATGTTTTCTAGCTCAAGACTTCTTCACTTTGGTATAAGCATCATTTAGGCAGGATAAGCCTTCCCTGTGGGGGCTGTCTCATGCAATCATTGTAGGATCTTTGGCAGTATCCCTGCCATCTACCCACTGGATGCCAGGAACACACTCCTCTCCAGTCATGCCATCCCTAAACATCCCTAGACATTCCTAAATGTCTCCTTGGAGGCAAAATTGCCCTGGTTGGGAGCCATTGCTCTTGAGTCAGAAGGAGGGAAATTCCCTGTCTGACTTCCCCTTTTTCTTTGTGTTGCAGCATGGTGTGGATCTGTTTGGATTTTGCTTTATAAAAGGAACAGGACCATTTGTGCCTTTTATAAAGCAGAGACCAGCATTTTCAACTAAACCTGTGGTGTATGTGCATGTCTATTCTTTCTGGACCTGTGAGGATGTTTTTCGCTGGTAGAGGGAGACTTTACTTTATAAAAAGGACATCAGTTTTCTGTTTGATATTGCCTTGCCTCTACTCTTTTCCATCTGCGTGTACAGAGAAGGGGAAAGCCCTGGAGAGAAGGAGAAAGATGGCAAGGGCTCATAGAGTAGCCGAGGTAGGCAGGTCAGTCCAGAACCACAGCCAGCTGGGAAGCAAAGCTAGAGAAGTGACTGGCCTCACTTCAGGACTTTAAGGGTTAAGGTTAAACTCTGTGTTTCCTCACCATGATTTTAATTACTCAAAGCCAAACTGAGAGTTTCTTGTTTATTCCAGTTCCTGGAAATCCTCTAATTTGTCTTCATTCTGCCTGCACACCAGAGTAATAGCCTACTTCAATCCCTCATGCCCTTTGACTAAAAGTACAGAGATTACAAATAAAGGTTTTATGATAAAAAAACAGCATTCTTTCCAAAAAGTGTCTTTTTGTGTAGTAGTGGGGATTGAACCCAGTGAGTGGTGTTCTACCTCCAAGCTATATCCACAGTTCTTTAATTTTTTTGTTGTTGTTGTTTTGAAACAGGGTCTTGCTAGGTTGCTGAGCGTGTCAATAAGTGGTTGAGGCTATCTTTGAACCTGTGATCCTCCTGCCTCTGTCTCCCAAATACTGTGATTATAAGCATGTACCACTACACTCAGCTGAAAAAAATAAACTTTTAAAAATTATTTCTGGATGCTCAAGAGATTGTAAGGAAAGGGAACCTGTTGTTACTCACAGACAATAGGCCAGAATGAGCTCAGTGAAAGGAAATCAGGTCCCCCCCCCTTGCTGCCTTTTGTCTTTTTCCTCACAAGGCTCAACTTCTCATGGCTTTTTCTGGAGGTGGACAACTAATCCCAACCCTTATTTTCATAATCATTTGCTGTTATTACTGTTCATTTTATTATATGCTTGCTCTATGTATGCTGGGCAGTGCCCATGATGGCTCTCAGCCAGAACCCATGGCCTTTTCCAGCTAGAGACTCCTTAAATGGTAGATGACATAGTCATTTTGGAAATGTTATTATAAACTTATTGTATAATGTTTATAGCAAATGTCAACAAGTGTATAGGTCTGTGGTGATGGGGGAGGGGTGGCCTTGACTTAGAGAGTGGCTGACCTATTTGCAGAGGGATTTATTCTCAATTCTATAGGCTTTGATAGTTTTTTCATTCAATAACACCACACACACACACACACACACACACACACACACACACACACATATGCAGGGATTTATACTGAAACTTTAATGGCAAAAATCAATGTCCTGAGCCGGGCATGGTGGCGCACGCTTGTAATCCCAGCATTTGGGAGGCTGAGACTGGAGGATTGTGTTTTGCAGACAGTCTCAGCTACTTAGGCCATCTGCAACTTAGAGACCCTGTTTCAAAATAAAGAATAAAAAATAGGGTAGGGGGTATAGCTCGGAGGTCGAATGCTCCTGGGTTCCATCCCCAGAACCGCAAAAAAAAAAAAAAAAAAAAAAAAAATCAATGTCTCACAATTCAATGTAGCAGACCTTTTCCTTAGTAGCCTCCCTATTTCCTTCTATGTCATAAGGCAACCTTTGTATCTCACAATTTCATCTTCTTAACCTTATGATAGCCCATCAAGCATGCACTGTGGTGCACAGCTGAGAGAAGAAGATTGCCGGTTCAAAGCCAGTCTCAGTAATTTGGTAAGACCATGTTTCCAATTTTAAAATAAAAGAGGTTTGCTTTTAGTGAAAATTTTCCACAGTGCCTAGAAGGATTTCTTAAATATTTATTTAACATGAGAATTTTTGTTTTCTGGACTGCGCTAAACAACCTGATGCTTGTTGGATTGGGTTGACACTAAGGACATTATCAGTCTTTTTAGGGCTATATATTTTGCAGTTGCTTCCAGGTATATACATTGGCTTCATTTGCCCCCAAATATACCTTAGTTAGTAAATCTCATCATCAATTCAGACATGATTTTTTAGGGGGAGAAAGTGACAGAATAATCCTTTTTTTGAATGATGTCTATGCTATAATCCTCAGCTCCTGTGCATGTTTTTGCATGACTGCAGATGTAATTGAATTAAAACTTTTGAGATGGCAAGATTACTGTGGATTATGTGGGAGGCCCAATCTAATCCATTTTTTTGAGATACTGGGGATTGAGCCAGGGGGCACTCTACTACTGAATTATATCCCCAGCTCTTTACTTTTTATTTTGAGACAGGTTCTTGCCAAATTGCCAGACTGGCCTTGAACTTTCATTCCTCCTGCCTCAGCCTTTGGAGTCAATAGGATTACAGGTGTGTGCCACCACTACCCTATGTCATGGGTTTTTATAAGGGGAAAATGAATATAGAAAGGTCAGAGACAGAGAAAGAGCTATGACAAGGGAATCAAGCAGTGGTACAGAAACAAGCCAAGAAATGTGATCTAGAAATCTGGGAAAAACAATAAAACAGATTCAATTCTAGAATCTTGAGAAGGAATGCTGCACCTGTGCCCACATCTTTCTTTTTTCTTTTTCTTTGGTACTGGGGATTGAACCCAGGGGCATTCAACCTTGGAGCTTCAACCCTTTTTATTTTGTTATTTTGAAATAAGGCCTTAGCCTCGAATCTGCCATTCTACTAAAGTCAGCTTCCCAAGTACTGGGATTATAAGTGTGGGCTACCGCACCAGGCTTTGCCCACACCTTCAGTTTAGTTCTGTTCAACTTCTGACCTCCAGAATTGTAATACAATAAAACAATGTTTTAAGTCATTCAATGTGTGGTAACTTCTTACAGCAGCGGTGTGAAACTCATAAGGGTTCTCGTTTTCCGCATCCTCAGACTCTCACAAGTACCCATGTACCCATTTTCATGCATTCAATGTATGTAAGCCTTCTGACTCATGCTGTTTTCAATATGTGTCTTCGAAAATAAATATATAGAAAGTTGGCTGTGTGCTTTTAAACATACATTGTATGGTCCTATCCTCCATATTTGGAAATGCAATGGATTACTAGCTTTCTAATACACTGTTCGCGCTTTTCACAAACTACAGGCGCCACCAAATCCCCTATTTGGACTTTCCTGTCCACCCAGTAAAGTAGAGCTAGTATTACTAACTCTGGAATTTGATTTTAGCAAACCAGGGATGAGCCAGCGACCAGCAGGGCACAGCCTTTGGCACCTCGAGGCCCTCCAAGTCTTATCCAGCGGTGACGCAGAGCAGACGGGCGGCGCTTACTCCAGGGCTGGGGCGGGGGCAGAGGCCAGGCATGCACAGTTGCTGGGCCACACAGCCGGCATTGAGGAAGTTGTGTTGGGTCGGACTGGACTCGGGAGCGGCCGGCCGGTGGCGTCCCCGCAGCGAGGCTAGGTGTCGCGCGGTGGGGAACCGGCAGATCGCCTGGCGCCCTATGGTCTCCACCCGCGCGCTCGGCTCGGGTTACCTGCGGCCGTGGGCGGGGCGGCCTTCCCGTCTGCGCCGGCCCCCAGCTCCTGGGCGGGCGCGGGCAGCGAAGCCGGGAAGTGGGAGCGGGAGCGCGGAGGCGGAGACTGCCGAGGCTGCCGGGCCGGCCTGGATCCCGGGCAAGGGGCCGAATGGAGCGGTCAGTGCGGCTTTGCGGGCTGTGGGCGATGCTGCTCTGCGCAGGCGCTGCGGCTACAGGTGAGTGCGGCCAGGGGTCCCGGCGGCCAGGGGCTGGGGTGCGGAAGGGCACCGCAGTGAAAGGCCGCACGCCGCGGGCCGTCCCTGTGCCCCCCTCATCTGGCGGCTGCAACTTCCCGGGTGTCCGTGTCCCGGCGCTGGAGATGGTTTCGAAGTGGGGGGACCCAAAAGTGTAGGCGGCCGAGCAGGAGGACGACGGCTGGCCTGCTCACTTTCTTAAAGCCCTCGGGAAGAGCTACGGAGGCTGTTGCCCGGGGATGGGACTGAAACTTGCCTGTAGCTTCGCCTGTGAGTTCGGGAGGAGATATGGAACGCGGATTTGGCAGGGAAGGCGACCCAAGTTCGGGCGATCCTGGAACTTCCTGAGGCTTCTGGTACCGAGGTCGCTCTGATCCACCGTGGCTTTGAGAGTTGGAAGTTGTCAGGAAGTTCTGAAGATCCCTATTATAGAAAAGGTTTTGAGGCTCACCACCTGCTCTGGCGTCTAAGAAATCCAGAGGGGAACCCCAGCAGGATCCAGGCAGATGCTCCCCTACTTTACTAAACTTTATATATCTTGAGATAATTTCAGATTTATGGAAACGTTGCAAAGGTTGTTCAGAAAGTTCTCTGTCTCCCCACTCCTGTGCAATAGTTACTGTGAAAATTGAGGAGTGTGCCAAATTTTAGAGATTTTGTCACATTGACCCAAACAAATACCAATGATTTGTTCATTGCACTCTTATCATTGTGCTTTGGAACTCAAGTTGAAATTTTAATTAGGAAACTTTGATGCCATCTATTAATTCGGTCAACAAATCCTAGAGTGTCTGATTTGTGCAAGGCAGTTTTTTAAGGGTCTGAGAATGTCACAGTGAGCAAAACAGATCAAGTCTGGTGCCCCATGAAGCTAATATGGTATTGGCAGAGTGGGAGTGTGTGTAAAAATATGATATGTAGCTGGGCGTGGTGGCACATGCCTGATGCCTCTAATCCCAGTACTTGGGAGGCGGATAAAGGAAGATACCAGGTTCATGGCCAGCCCCAGCTACTTAATGACGCCCTCAGAACTTACACTTTATTTCAAAATAACTGATAAAATAGGGATAGGCAATGTAGCTCAGAGGTAGAATGTCCCTGGATTCAATCCCCGGTAACACACACACACACACACACACACACACACACACACACACACACTACAGATACCCTGTCAGGTGGCACTAAATACTGTAAAGAAAAACAAGATAGGGCCATGGTTTTCTGCTGTCAATGGGGTGTAATGGGAAGACCTTACTGAAAGGGCAGCATTCGATTAAGACCTGAGGGAGACTTGAAGCTCGTCAGTTGACATTTTTTTACAGTGCTGGAGATGGAACCCAGGCCTGGCACATGCTTGGTACATGCGCTGCGGCTGAGCTATATCACCAGCTTTCAATAATTAAATCGTCTGATTTGTTTAGTGCTGAGCCCAGCTCTGAAAGTTGACTTAGAACCTTAGAGTATGCAACATAATCCTTGCCTCCAAAGTGCCTCTAGTTCAGCTGGAGACACCAGATTTCCATAAGCACATGGGGAAACTGCAGTCCAGAGTAGGGAAAAATTTTTCTAAGGTTGCATATCTCATTAGTCTCCTGATTTTCTTTTCTTTTCTTTTTTTTTGATACCAGAAATTGAACACAGGGGCATTCTATACCCCCAGAACTTTTAATTTTTTTTAAAAAATAGAATCTCACTAGGTTGCTCAGAGTCTCAGTACTTGCTGAGGCTGTCCTTGAACCCGTAATCCTCCTGTTTCAGCCTTCCAAGTACAGGCATGTACCTCCATGCCCAGCTTCCTTTTTCACAGTGCCTCTCCAGCACTCTCCTTCCTACAGAGTTCCTCCCACACACACACCTGAAACAACAGTACTGGCAAATCCCAAATTAATTTTGCCACCATCATTTGTTGGTGACCTGATTACTTAGAATACAGAAACTTTCCCTCCCTATTAGAAATAGCAATAGAATCTCATTAAGGTATGGTGAAAAAAAAAAACAATCTCCAGTCACAAGACTCAAGTTTTAGTGGTTTTGACATTAGCAGCTGTGGGACTCTGAGATAGTCATCTCCCGGTCCCTTGGACTACGGTTTTCTCATTGGTGAAATGAAGAGGTTGAACTCCATGAGTTTTAAAAGTTTCTCCAGCTCCAATCCTTTGAGTGTTTAAGCAAGTTCAGGTTACTAAGTTAGTCTGTTTGACTCAATAGTCCGCATTGTAGCATGTCTTAATTACAGTCAGTATTTATATAGTGTTTGCTTTCTGTCCAGCACTTTTCTGAGTGCTTTGTTTATATTTCCTTTGATCTTTACAAACAACCTGAGCCATGGCTGCTGTTATGGGTTCCATTTTATATATGATGAACCTGAGTCACAGGGAGGTTAAGATCCTTGCTCAAATAAAGTGCAAGAGCAAGGCTTTCAACTCCAGCAGCCTGATTCCAGAGGCTGTGCCCTTAACCACTGCACTCAGTACCTGTCTTAATAGATGTGAGAAGAATCTTCCAACAGCATAGGAGTTGGTTCCCTCCTAGAGGAGCAGAGCTAGACTGGTTGAGACCTATAAAAGTATATGCAGACTATTAAGAAGCAAATGATCAGCTAGGTGCCTTGGCACACACCTGTTATCAAGTACTTGGAATGCTGAGATAGGAGGATTGGAGGCCAGCCACAGCAGCTAGCAAGACCCTCAACATCTTAGACTGTTTCAAGATAAAAAAATAAGTAGCATGTGATAAGGCATTCCTGCAATTCCAGTACTTGAGAGGCTGAGAAAGGAGGATCACAGGTCCAAGGCTAGCCTCAGCAATCTAGCAAGGTTTGGTTCCAAAAATAAAAAAAACATAGGACTATGGGAATAGCACAGAGATAGAATGATACTTGATTCAATCTCAGTAGTATAATAAGTACATAACTAAATGAATAAATAAGTAAAATAAAAAGGGTTGACGGTGTCACTCCTGGTAAAGAACATCACTGATGGGTTTAATTCTCAGTACCACACACATACAAAAAGAAACAATTTTTCATATATTGGTGACTGGCTTTATAGTAGTTGAATTGTATAGTCCAAACAATAAGTGCTACGGACATCCAGAAGAAAGTTTCAGAGAATAGGTAGTTTGATGGAAGAGATTTAAAAAAAAAAAACTGGACCTTCAGGCTGGCTGGGATTTGAGTAGACAGAGAAGTGACTCCCAGTGTGCGTGTGGAGGGTAAGGTTTCATAGGAGCAGAGACCCCAACATGAGGATAGAGTGCCTCTTTGTGGTCAGTAAGGAGCCTGGCTTGGCAGGCAGATGGTTGGCAAAGTCATCAGTTCATCCAGACAGATGAACTGTATTCGCCCTTGAAAACCCTGAGTGGGGCACAGCCTGAGGGAAAGGACACTGGAGGAGCAGCAAGCAGGGTGATGTGACTGGGTACAGGAGCTACCAGAGTATGATGCTCCATGAAAATTGGAAGATGTAGGTCTCCATTTGAAAGCAGTGCTCTGTACACCTGGCCAGTACCATGACTTCTTGGTGTCTACTTACGTAGTAGGGCTCAATGGAGCACATTATTGTGATTTAGGAGACTAAGAAAGATGTTGCAAGAAAAAATGGACATGTGTTGGTGAGCAAAAGAGGTTGATGACTCATATGTGACTCTTGTGATTTCCTTAACTTTTCCCGAAATGTGTATGCCTGTGCCAGCTTCTGTGACTACACAGGAGAGAGCAAAAAGCTAAGTGAAAAGTTTTAAAATTAAAGACATTGTGTTAGCTCCTAATTTATATAGCATGCACTGCTAGATAACTGTGGACTTCCTGGGATTTGCAGTTTAGCTAGAGATGATGCTTGGGTTCCTTCTCCTTCCTTCTTTTCTTTCTGAACTCAGTGATCAACCCCCAAGAAATGGTTAATAGCAGAAGCCCAAGGAAGCCAGAAGGGATACTTGTTCTGTTTCCAAGGCCATAGGTACCTAACAGTTTCACAGAAAGCCGTAACAATTGTTTAGAACTATGTTCTCTTAAAAAAAGCAGATAGCACTTGCTCTGTGCAGGAATTGTTCTAGGCACTTTTACCTGTGTAATTCATGTAATCCACATAATAACCCTTTGTAACAGGTTACTATTATCATCCTCAAGTTCTAGGTGAGAAACTGGAGGAAAAAAGAGGTTAAGTAACTTGTCAGTTAGTAAAGAGTAGAGCTGAGATGTGAATTTGGGCAGTCTGGGTCCACAGTCTGTGCACCTAATCACTACACCACAGTAAAATTAAACATGAAGAGCAGGTAGAGACTTGAATAAAATATTTTTTATTATGATTCTACCCTAACTGGAATTATTTTCTAAATTTCCTTTTCAATTTATTCATTGTTAGCATATAGAAATATCACTGGATTTTTGTGTTGAATTTGTATCCTGATACATAGTAGAATTCATTTATTCAAATAGTGTTTTGGTGTAAAACTATGGTTCTACATGTAAGAAAATATCTACAAACATAATTTTACTTTTTCCTCTCCAACTGTATACCTTTTATTTATTTTACTTATCTAATTGCTTTGATTAGAAATTCTAATAATATGTTGAATAGAAGTGGCAGATCTGGGCATCTTTGTTTCATTTTTTTTGGTGGTACTGGGGTTCCTGGAAGCCTTTCTACCTCTGGGATACACTCCCAAGGGTACACTCCCAGACCTATTTTTTTTTTTTTACTTTTTTATGTGGAAACAGGGTCTCTTAAACCAAGGCTGGCTCCAAACCAGCGCGATCCTCCTGTCTCCGCCTCCCAAGCGTGGGGATTACAAGTGTGCGCCAACACACCTGGCTTGTTTCATTATTTTAAGCAAAGCTTTCTTTCTTTCATTGTTGAATGTGATGTTTTCTGTGGCATTTTCATGTTATTATATATTATATAATATATATAACTATTTATATATATTATATTGTGAAATCATTTCCTTATATTCCTAGCTTGTTGAGTGTTCTTTTAACATGGAAGTTCATTGAATTTTTTTGTGTGTTTGTGTGCTAGAGATAGAACCCAGCATCTTGCCTATGCTAGGCAGAACACTGAGCTAAATCCTCAACCCAAGTCACTAGTTTTGTCAAGTTGCTTTTCTTTTTTTTAATTTTTTATTGGTGCACTGTATTCATACATCATAGTGGGATACAAAAAACTTTTGTAGACATACATGCACATATCGCCCAGTCAGCCCCTACCCGATCCTCACCCCATTCCCTTCCCATCCCTCCTTCCCATGCTTGGCTTAGTGGTTGACATCTAGTATTATAGCAATTTATCCAAAATTAAAATTGATAATCTCACATAACAGTTTCATTTGTCTGATACCAAGCTTTTGATAACTTAAAGATAACATTTCAATATTTCTTTTTGCTTTCTTTCTTACCAGAGAATATTATTTTCTTTTTTTTTAGGTGAAACTATCATATATTTATATATTATTTTTTCAGAAAAAAATCTATCCTAATATGGAATATGGACTCTCTAGATACCCCAAACGATCTTGAAAAAGAACAAAGCTAGAAGATATATATTTTCTGATTTCAAACCATATAAAGCTACAATAATTGAAACAGTGTAATATTGTTATAAAGGCAGATAAATAAACCATTGGAGTTAAATAAAAGCCTAGAGCTAAATTCTTCCATATATTGTCAAGTTATTTTTGACAAGGTTTCCACGAACATTTGGTGGTGGAAATAATAATCTTTTAACTAAATATTGTTGAAAAAGAATAAAATTGGACCATTACCTAACCTCATATAAAAATATTAACTCAAAATAGATAAAAGGCCTAAATATAGATCTTAAGACTATAAACTTTTAGAAGAAAATCTGGGGCATAAAACCTCACAACACTGAAATTGGCAGTGATTTCTTGGACATGATTTCAATGGCACAGGCAACAGAAGGGTATACAAACTCCCTAAAAAATCAAATACTTTATATCCAAAGACAATGTAAACAGAGTTAAAAGTTACTAATAGAATGGGATAAAATATTTCCAAATGCTATATCTGAAGGTATATTCATATTCCAAATAGAAATCCTAAAAATTAGCAACAATAAAAGCAAACAATACAATTTAGAGATAGGTAAAAGACTAGCATAAATAATGAATCTCCACAGATAACTAATCTTAGTTGTCTGTTGGATGGAAAATCTTGTTTCTCTGGTTCTGGTGTGTGTTACCTTTTTCTTATTTGTAGTTAATCTCTTTGAGTATTTTCTGTAGCGCTGGTTTTGAAGACATAAATTCCTTCAGTTTCTGTTTGTCATGGAAGCTTCTTATTTCCCCATCTAATTTGATAGAAAGTTTTGCTGGGTAGGAAATTTTTGGCTGGAAGTTGTTTTCTTTCAGAGTTTGGCATATGTTACTCCAAGCCCTTCTGGCTCTCATGACTTGATTTGGGAAGTCTGGAGCAATTCTAATTGGTTTGCCTCTGAATGTCACTTGGCTCTTTGTTTTTGTTGCCTTTAAGAGTCTCTGCTTGGCTTCCACACTGGTCATTTTGACAATTATGTGGTGTGGGGATCCTCTTCTCCGATCCTGTCTAAAGGGAGTTCTATAAGTTTCCTGGACCTGTGTATCAACCTCTTGCTCTATGTTTGGAGAATTTTCTGCTATTACTTCTTTGAAGAGATTGTTGATCCCTTTGGTTTCACCTTCTTTTCCCTCCTCTATTCCAATTATTCTTAGGTTAGCTTTCTTAAAATGGGCCCATATTTCTTCAGTATCAGATTCCTGTTGTCGGTTATTTTTTTTCTAAATTAGAAACTATGCATTCATTTTTGAACGATCATCTTCTAGGAGCGAGATTCTATTCTCCATGTGGTCTAATCGGTTGTTTGTACTTTAAATTGAGGCCTTTACTTCATTAATTGCATCCTTTATCTCTTTTTGACTCTCTCTGAATTCTTTTCGAAACACCTCTATTATTTCTACAGTTATTTTCCTGATTTGATCTTCTAGAAATCTCTGAATTTCTGTTTTATCAGGTTCTGATGTTATGGGGTTGCGGACACTCATTGCTCCATTGTTATTCCTCCTTCCCATTATTTCGGAAGTTTGTGCCTTCTCTGGGTTCTTCCCTTGCGTCACTACAACTTCACTTAAGGTGCTCTGGATCTCGAGTCTGTGGTATCTCGGTCCCCACTACTCCTTTACTGGGTTGTATCGCAGAGTCTCAGACCCTGGGAGTCAATCGAGGCTGCTTTAGACCATGGGGGGGGTGCCAGGTTGGGCGTTCTCCTATGGTGTGATATCTCTGCCACCGCCACTCCCCACTGGGTCAAGTCCCTGGGAGTGCAGTACTGGGATTTCTCCTCTGGGGCCCACAATTTTACTCACTGTTGTTGAGTACGCAGATGGAGCTGTCTTGGACTCGGTGAATTTGCTGCTGCTGCCGCCGGTGGCAATATGGTGCCACTGCCACGCCCTCTGCCGTGAGGCTGGTGTATTTCTTTTCTGTTTTTGAGGTCCGCTCTGAGTCCCTGCAGAGTGTGCTGAGCCCAGCCTCTGGGAGCTTTAGATGCTCCCTGCGCCGAGAAATCTGCCAAATTCTTCCCGGCTGATCCGCAGCGGCTCACCTCAGCTCGCTGTCCACCTCTCCTCTCTGGAGCCTGGTGGGCTGTTGAGTGCGTTGGTCTAGGGCCGTCCGGTGAACTCGCCGCTGCCGCTGGCAGTAAGGCGCTGCTGCCACGTCCTCGGGCGTGAGGCCGGTGTATCTCCTCTGTGGCTCCAAGCTCCGTTCTGAGACTTACTCCTCTCTGGGGCTGGTGATTTTTTTGTTTCTCTGGTGATGGTGTTTTCTGGCTATGAAAGGTGCTGATTTTGTGGTAATAGAGATTGGCTGTTCAAATTTTTTTTCTGCATCCAGTTGAGATGGTCATGTGTTTTTTCTCCCCTTAATTATGTCCATAAAGTATATATTAGATTGCTCAATTTTTGTATGTTTAAACATCCTTCCATGAATAAATCCCACATGGCCATGATGTGTATTCTTTTGATATGTTCCTAAGTTTAGTTTGCTAGTATTTTTTTTTAAGATTTGTGTCTCAGTTTATAAAGGATACAGGTCTATGATTTTCTTTTCTTGTAGTTGTATTTATCTGGTTTTGGTTTCAGGTAACACTGGCCTCATGTAATGGGTTAGGAAATATTCTCCAATTTTTAGAAGCATTCTAGAACTTATTATAATTTCTTTAAATGTTTTGTAGAATTTAATCATGAAGCCATCAGGACCAGGGCTTTTCTTAGGAGGCTTTTACCTTATTACTTACAGGTTTATTCAGATATTATCCTTCTTTTTTTTTTTGTTGGGGATTAAACCCAGGGGCATTCTACTTCTGGGATACACCCCCAGCCTTTTGTTTTTAATTTTAAAACAAGGTCTCCCTATGTTGTTGTCCTGTATCCTGGAATCTTCCTGTCTCAGCCTCCCAAGTAATGGAATTACAGATGTATATATCATTACACCCAGCAGATTTTATACTTCTTTGTGACTTAGTTTTGGTAGATTTTATATTCCTAGGAATTTGCTCATTTTACTTAGGTTATCCAATTTATTATTTTTACTTTTTAAAGTTTTAACTATTTTACTTTATGTAAATGTTAAGTATCAAATTTACTTTATGTAAATGTTAGGGATCAAATTATTTCTTTTTAAAAAATTTTTATTGGTGTATTGTAGTTATACATCTTAATGGGATAAAAGATGGTGGAGACATACATGTACACATTACCCAATTAGCCTTTACACAATCCCTACCCTATTCCCTCCCCATCCCTTCTTCCCATGCTTGGCTTAGTGATTGACTTTGATATGTTTGTTTAAGTACATCATGTGCTTTAGAGAGTTTCCCTCTTCCCCCTCCCATTCCCTCAGTTAGGTCGCCTTAGTTATTGATGTAAACTTTTTCAGATTGTGTTTTTTTATTTCTTAGAATCAAGTAATTTACCCATTTTCATTTCTTATTTTAGTAGTTTCAATATTTTCTTAGTCCATCTAGCTAGAAAGTTTTGTCACTTTTGTTGATCTTTGCAAAAATACCTCATTACTTTAGTTTTCATTGATTTTCTTTCTTTTTTTGTGGTACTAGGATGGAACCCAGGGGAATTCTACCTCTGAGTTACTCCCCCAGCCCTATTTTATTTTATTTTATTTTGGTGGTACTGGGGTTCCTGGAAACCCTTCTATCTCCGGGCTACACTCTCAGACCTATTTTTTATACTTTTTTTTTAAAATTTGGAAGCAGGGTCTCTTAAGCCAGTGCGGCTGGCTTCAAACCTGCACGATCCTCCTGTCTCCGCCTCCCAAGCACGGGATTACAAGCGTGCACTACCACACCTGGCTATTTTATTTTTTTTTGAAACAGGATCTCATTCAGTTGTGGAGGGCTTCATAAGTTGCTAAAGCTGGCCGTGAACCTACAATCCTCCTGTTTTAGCCTCCCAAATACTGGGATTACAAGCCCGTGCCACCCTGCCTGGCTTGATTTTCTTTATATTTCTACTTTTTATTTATCTCTGCTCTAATCTTTATCATTTACTTCCTTCTAATAAATTTGGATTTAGTGGTAAAACCCTATAACTATAGTTCTTAATTAATTACAATTTAGTTTGATACTTTAGAAAATTTGGGTGGATGATGATGATGGTGATGATGATGATGGTGATTTGTGGTACTGGGGATAGAACCCAGGGACATTCTACATCCAAGCTGCAACCCCAGCCCTATTTTTTATTCTTTATTTTTGAATCAGGGTCTCACTGAGTTGCAAGGGGCCTCACTAAGTGCTGAGGCTATCTATGAACCACGATTCTTCTGTCTCAGCCTCCCAAATGCTGGGATTACAAGTGTGTGCCACCCCATCTGTCTCCTGGGTGGATGATTTTTAAATGAATTTAATAAACTTTATTTTGAATTTTTTTTGCCATTGTGTGGATTGAACCTAGCACTTGGTTCAGCTTTTTCTCTACCACTGAGCTATGCCTCCATCCATATTGTGGAATAATTTTTGATTTACAGAAATTTTGCTAAGATAACACAGAGAGTTCCTGTGTACTCCCACCCAGTTTCTAGGGATGATATTGACTGTCCTGGACCTAGGAGTCATTCTCAGGAAAGTTTTAAATGGTCTTGCAGTTTCTCCTCTTTCCTTTCCCTCTTTAGAGTAGTACAAGTTCCAGCTCCAGCTGCTTACTGTCAGACCTCAGGGGAACAATAAAGACTGCTCAATCTCTTTCTCAGTATTTCTTTGGAAAAACTTAGAAAACAGAACAATTAACTAGATAATGTTAGCAAACACAATTAAAGATAAGCGTTTTAAACTAGCAGAAATGCTGTGTATTAAGTGAGATGTGGACCCCTTGCTTAGGGAACACTGAATTTCTAGATGACAACAATTTGGAGATGCTAGTATTTAATCATCATCTCCTCCTCCTCCTCTTCTTTTTATTTCTCTACTTAGCTTGTTTGTTTGTTTTCTTTTGGGGACCGGAAATTGAACCCAGGACACTGTGCTTGCTTTGTCACTGAGCTACATCCTAGCCCAAATATACTCTTATTTATTTTTATAGCACAGCAAGTGCAGTTGGCCCTTGTGTCTGCAGGTTTTTTTTTTTAATCTCAGGGTCCTGCATCTATGGGTCAACAAATGACAGATTGAAAATATTTGAAAAACAAGTGTCTACTGAACATGAGACTCATAGTATTGCTTATCTTCCCAGTTACTGTGAGGATTAAATGGATTCATATATGTATTTATAGCAGTGTCTGGTTTGGTAAATGTTAGATATTGTTAACTCAGCTGTTATTATTCTTGACCTTTAGTATATGGGAAAATAGATCAAATCAACCATTGATAATACTGGCTGATATTGATAAATTTATTTCTTGTGCTTAATTTGAACAGGAGCTCAGCCACCTGTGACGAATTTGAGCGTCTCTGTTGAAAACCTCTGTACCATCATATGGACTTGGAACCCTCCTGAGGGAGCCAGTCCAAATTGTAGTCTAAGGTATTTTAGTCATTTTGGTGACAAACAGGATAAGGTAAGTTGCTGAAACATTGCAATGTGTTTTCTGGAACTAGATTTCAAATTTTGTCTCTTCTTTCAGGCTGTGTGACCTTGGGCAAGTACAGTCACTTGTCACTTTCTTGTGATTTCATTTCCTTGTTGGTTTTTTTTGTGTGTGTGGCACTGGGTATTGAACCCAGGGGCATTCTATCTCTGAGCTGCACCTCCAGCTCTATTTTATTTTTATTTTGGAACAGGATCTTGCTAGGTTGCTGAGAGCCTCACTACTTGCTGAGGCTGTGCTCAAACCTGTAATCCTCCTCTCTCGACCTCCCAAGTTGTGGGGTTAAAGGTGTGTGCAACCACATCCAGCCACTTTTCCTTGCTTTTGAAATGTTGATGGAGTGTATGGAGAATAATAATAGCACCTACTTCATGTAGATGGCATGTGGATTAAAGGAAGAGAGATTTATTTATTTTCTTTTTTATAGTACAGGGGATTGAAACCAGGGGCATTCTATCTCTGAGCTCTACCCCTAGCCCTCTTTCTTGTGGTACTGGAATGGAATCCAGGGACATTCTACATCCAAGCTACACCCCCGGGCCTATTTTTTAGTCTTTATATTTTTTGAAACAGGGTCTCACTGTTGCAAAGGGCCTCGCGAAGAAACTGAGGCTGTCCAAGAAACGCAATCCTCCCGTCTCCACCTCTGGAATTCTGTGATTACAAGTGGTGTCACTATGCCTGGCCACACTATGCCTATTTTTGTTATGAAATAGGTTCTTTCTAGGTTGCTCAAGTGTCCTTAAATTGCTGAAGCTGGTTTTGAATCTGTCATCCTTCTGTCTCAGCCTCCCAAGTACAGAGGTTACAGGTATGTACTATCATACCTGGCTAAGAGGAGAGGTTTAAAATGTACCTGACATGGATAGTGCTTAAGTAAATGCCAGATATTGTTATTAATATTATTAGGTTGAAACATAAAAATAGGACAAAATTATTGAATGTTATATAATTCAGCCAAATACCGTCATTTAATTATATTCCCTTCATTTGAAGAAATCAGATGAAGACCATAAAGGTTGACCTCTAGCCAGGCATGATGGCACATATCTGTAATCCCAGTATTTGGGTGGCTGAGCCAGGAGAATCACAGGTTTGAAGCCAGCCTCAGCAGTTTAGTGAGGCTCTTGACAACTTAGTGAGACCCTGTTTCAAAACAAAAAATAAAGACTGGGGGTATAGTTTGGAGGTAGAATACCCCCAGGTTCAATCTCTAGTACCAAGAAAAAAATAAGGGTAACCTCTGCCCGTGGCTAGCTCATTAATTTTAGCCATTCCATGAGGTTGATGTCCTATATCCTACAGTTGTGATAAATTCACATATATCCTTTCAATCAGTAATGGGAGATTTCCTGTCAGGATCTCTTGGAGCTTACCATCGTAAAGCTGCAAATGAGTAGCAGGGAACATTTTCTTCCCATATTCTGTTCTTTGGATATAGCATCAACATCAGAGGCAGACTGGGGTGTATATACACCTAAATCCTATTGGAATTGTGGCATTTTATGGTTTGTACATGTTAGGAAGCTTATGCAAACATCCAATGGTTACAAGTTGCTAAAGCTTATCAGACAGGGATTTGCAGATGATTTTTTTTTTAGTACTGGGGATTGAACCCAAAACCATTCTACCTTTGAGCTAAGCCACTAGACCTTTATATTTTTATTGGGAAACAGGATCTCACTAAGTTGCTGAGACTGGCTTTGAACGTGTGATCCTCCTGTCTCAGCCTCCCAAGTACTGGGCTTATAGATGTGCACCACTGTGCCTGGCTTGCAACTAATTTTTGAAAAAGAAAAGATTAGTGACAGGGGCTACTCTCTACCATGTTTTCTTTTCTTTGTGTGTGTGTGTGTGTGTGTGTGTGTGTGTGTGTGTGTGTGTGTCTAGTGCCGGGGATTGAAACCAGCGGCATTCTGCCTTCAAGATATTCCCCAGTCCTTTTTTGTTTTTTATTTGAAAACAGTCTTACTAAATTTTCTAATCTGGCCTCAAACCTGCGATCTTCCTCTCTCAGTCTCACAAGTACTGGGATTACAGGACTGCACCATCACACACAGATTCCACCATGGCTTTATCAGTGTCTATTAGTTTCCCAATCTGGCAAGTAGAAGAAGAATCTGACATAGGATTTTAGATTTCTTTCATCATCAAGAGATAGGCAAGTCCCACTGGGAGAATAATTCAAAAGCTTCTTTTGTTTAGGCATACAGAGTGGCTAAAACTGAGGCTGAATTCCTTTCCTCCTAACAGGAATTTTGGAGCTGGGAAAGGTGCAGTCTAGCTAAGGCCAAGCGTACATGAGTCCTAGCCAGGCATGGCAGTGCACACCTGTCATTCCGAGTACTTGGGAGGCTGAGGCAGGAAAATTGATAGTTTGAGGCCAACCTCAGCAACTTAGACCCTTAGCAATTTAGTGAGACCCTGTTTCAAAATAAGAGTTGGGGGTGTGACTCAGAGGTAGAATGTTTCTGGGTTCAATCCCTAGAACCAAAAATGAGATAAATGAGTTTAGGACTTTGGCCTTGGTTTTTGATAACTCTTTCAAAGGAGGCCAGATTCCCTGAGGGGTGGAGCATAATGTCATCGAGCAGCTACCAGTAGAATGAGTCAACACCACATGTATCTCATCAAGATCTGATGCAAAGACTTTAGTTCTTTGTCTGAACAAGAGAGGCATGCTTGACTTGACAACAGAGTTGACTTGACAGAGTTCCTACTTTTTCATACTAAGTTAATATTATTTATCTTCAACTTTGAGAGAAACTTTTTTGTTATTTAAGATCTTTCTTCCTAGAATCACTTTTCTAAGTTACCTTATTATTCATCTGCCTAAAAATAAGATACACATTTATGTACTAAAGCATTTTGTAATTTAAAATTTCATTATAAGATGGGCATGGTGGTGCATGCCTATAATCCCAAAAGGCTGAAATAGAAAGATCGCAGATTCAAGCACAGCCTCAGCAAGTAGTGAGACTCTCATAAACCTAGTGAGACGTTGTTTCAAAATAAAGATAAAAGGGCTAGAGGTACAGCTTGGAGGTAGAGTGCCCCTGGGTTCCTTCCCCAGAACACAAAATAAGTAAATAAATAAATAAATAATAAAATGATGACTTTATTTTTTATTTTTTAATTTATTTTTTATTTTTATGTGGAACATATTGAAAATGGCATACAATCAGACTATGCTTGGTACCCTCCCCTCCACTTCCCTTCCCCCCTCTCAAGAATGAGTGTCCTGGTTAACCGTGCTATATTTATATTTTTACACAAATTTGGATGTAGCTCCTTCATTAATCACCCTCAGCCTTCTTCCTCTCCTATCCTTCCATTCTAGCTTTGGTGAGGTTTCTCCTCCATTGTCTAGAGTCCCTCTGATATCCCTAATGCTCCATAGTTTGGGCATATTAGAGGAAACATAAGTCCCTTCTCTTTCTGTTTTTGGCTGATCTCACTTAACATAATATTCTCCAGGTCATTCCATCTTCTTGCAAATAATAAAATTTTGTTTTTCTTTATAGCTGAGTAGAATTCCATTGTGTGTATTTCCCATAATTTTGCAATCCATTCATCTTTGATGAAGACCTAGGTTGGTTCCATATTTTGATTATTACGAATTGTGCTGCTATGAACGTGGGTATGCATATGCTATGTAGTTCTCTGATTTCAACCCCTTTCAACAAATACCCAGGAGTGGTATAGCCAGATCATATGGTGGATTTATTCTCAGTTTTCTAAGGAATCTCCACACTGGTCTCCATAGGAGCTGAACTAGTTTGCACTCCCACCAACAGTGTAGAAGAGTTCCTCTTTCCCCACATCCTCGCCAGCAATTGTTGTTATTTGATTTCTTTATGCTTGCCACTCAGATTGGGGTTAGATGGAATCTCAGCATAGTTTTGATTTACATCTCCCTGATGGCTAATGATGTTGAACATCTTTTATGTATCTATTGGCCCTTTGTATCTCTTCTTTTGTGAAGTGTCTATTCATTTCAGTTGCCCATTTCTTGATTGGATTGTTTGATTTGCTAGTGTAGTCTTTTGAGCTCTTTGTAAATTCTTGATATTAACCCCCTATCGGAGTGGTTACAGGTAAAGATCTTCTCCCATTCTGTAAGCTTTCTTTTTTAGGTTCTTGATGGTTTCCTTTGATGAGAAGAAACTTTTTAGTTTTATGCCATCCCACTTGTTAATTATTGCTTTAATTTCCTGCACTTTGGAGGTCTTGTTGAGAAAGCTACTGCCTGTGCCTATATATTAGAGTGTTGAGCCTATGACCTCCTCCAATAACTGCACAGTCTCTTGTCTAATTTCTAAGTCTTTGATTCATCTTGAGTTGATTCCTGTACATGGCGAGAGGTAAGGACTTAGTTCCATCTTTCTACAAATGGATATCCAGTTCTCCCGGCACCATTTGTTGAAAAGGCTATGTTTTCTCCATTGTATGAGTTTGGCTCCTTTTTCAAAGATTAATTGATTATAGGTATGTGGATTTGTTTCTGTATCTTCTATTCTGTTCCACTGGTCAGTCTGTCTATTTTTGTGCCAGTACCATGCTGTTTTTACTACTATTGCTCTATAGTATTATTTGAGGGCTAGGATTGTGATGCCGACTGCCTGGTTTTTATTGCTGAGGATTGCTTTGGCTATTTTGGATCTTTTCTTTCTCTATATAAAATTCATGACTGATTTTTCTAGGTCTATGAAGAATGACTTTGGTATTTTAATATGAATTGTATTGAATGTATAGATCAATTTTGGCAGAATAGCCACTTTGATATTTATTCTGCCTATCCATGAACACGGGAGATCTTTCCAACTTCCAAGATCTTCTTCAATTTATTTCTTTAATGTTTTATAGTTTTCATTGTAGAGGTTTTTTACATCTTTGGTTAGGTTTATTCCTAGGTATTTTATTGGTTTTGAAGTTATAGTGAATGTGGAATTGTTTTCTTTATTTATTTCATTGTGGATTCATTGTTGGCATAAAGAAAAGCAACTAATTTCTTTATTGATTGATTAATTTCTTTCTTGATTGATTTTGTATTCTGCTACTTTGCTGAATTGTTTAATCAGCTCCATTAGTCTTTTGGTTGAGCTTGTTTGGTCTTCTAAGTAAAGGATCATGTCATCTGCAAATAAGGATAGTTTTAATTGTTCTCTTCCTATTCAAATTCCTTTGATTTTTTTCTTTTGTCTTATTGCTGTGGCAAGAGTCTTGAGGACTATATTGAAAAGGAGTGATGATAGTGGGCATCCTTGTTTTGTTCCTGATTTTAGAGGAAATTCTTGCAGTTTTCCCCCATTCAATCTGATGTTGGCTTTAGGTTTATTGTATATTGCCTTAATGTTGTTGAAATACATTCTTTCTATTCCAATTTTCTACAGTATTTTTAACATAAATGGGTGTTGGATTTTGTCAAATGTTTTTTCAGCATCTATTGATATGATCATGTGGTTTTTGTTCTCAGTTCTATTTATGTGGTGAATAACGTGTATTGATTTGTGTATGTTGAACCAGCCTTGATTTTCTGGGATGAAACCAACTTGGTCACGATGTACAATTATCTTGATGTGGTTCTGAAGCGTATAGCTAGTATTTTGTGTAGAATATTTGCATCTATGTTCATCAAGGATATTGGTCTGTAATTTTCCTTTCTTGAGGTATTTTTATTTGGTTTGGGAACTAATGTGATACTGGCCTCATAGAAGGAATTTGGGAGAATTCTATCTCTTTCAATTTCCTGGAACATTTTATTATTTAAATAAATAAATAAATAAATATAATGTTCACTTAAAAAAAAAACAGGTGTGGTGGCGCATGCTTGTAACCCCAGTACTTGGGAGGCTGAGACGGGAGGATTGAAGGTTTGAGGATAGCTTCAGTAAGAAGTGAGACTTTCAGCAACCTAGCAAGACCCTGTTTGCAAATTAAAGATAATGTAGAGCTGGGGGTATAGCTCAGAGGTAGAATGACCTTGGATACATCTCCAGTACCACAAAGGCGAGGGACAGGGAGAGGAAGAGGGAGAGGGAGTGGGAGAGGGAGAGGGAGAGGGAGAGAGAGAGGGAGAGGGAGAGAGAGAGAAAGAGAGGATACTATTTTTCATGATGATTCTTTTGTGTTGTTGTTTTTTAATTTTTTATTGATGCATTTTATTCATACATCATAATGGGGTAAAAAAAAAACTTTTGTAGACATACATGCACACATCACCCAGGTATCCCCTACTCAATCCCCACCTCATTACCTCCCCATCCCTCCTTCCCATTATTGCCTTAGTGGTTGACTTAGATATGTTTAAGTACATCATGTACTTTATGGAGTTTTAAACAAAAAAATTGTATTGCTGTGGCTGGAACCCAGAGACTGTCATATGTTGGGTGAGCACTTTACCACTGAGCTATACCCCCAAACTCTAATATATGGTATATATTTTCTCCTGGTGTCCTCAAAGGGCAAATGCAGTTTCAAAACAAGAAAACACAAGGATTTGGAGTCAGTGTGGCTCATTGAGGGATATATGTAGCTAAGTCACCTTTTCTTTCCTCCCAGCCAGGATTAGTTTGAAGATATTTTTTTCTTCCAGGATGACCAGCCCTATTCCACTTTTTGTGATATTATGGATTGAGCCCAGGCACCTTCTACCTTTGAGATATACTCCTAGCCCTTGTTATTTTTAAACAGGGTCTCTCTATGTTGCTGAGATCTTGCTAAGTTGCTGAGGCTGACCTCAAACCTGCAATCCTTCTGTCTTGCCCTCTTAAGTACTGGGATTATAGGTGTGTGCCACCATGCCCAGCTCAACTCCCTTTTTTAGAGTACTACCTTGATTGGGCCTACACACTATTCTGTCCTTAAAAAGTGATTTTCTCATGTTGTTGCTATGGTTTGTTCACTGTTTGCTAGCTACTTCTCAGAGGGTAACCCTTAAGTCCTGGTTTGGGAGGTAACACCCAGATGCCTTCATGCTAGCATGTGAAACATCACAGAAGCTGCTTGAGATGCTAGAGAGAGCTGACTGTGACCAACTTTCCCCTTCATGGCCATCAACACATTATAAAACATAGGAAACATAGGTTCTAAACCTTATTTGTCTTACTGCCTGCTTTTCAGGAAAAAAATCTCAGTGCTCCCTCCCCCCTGATCTACCTTCTGTGTACAGGGGGTACTGAGGATTGAAATCAGGGTACACTACCTCTGAGTTGCACCCCCAACCCTTTTATATATTTTTTTGTTTTGAAATGGTCACACTAAGTTGCACAGCGCTTAATTATGTTGTTGAAGCTGGCTTCAAACCTTTGATTCTCCTCTCAGCCTCCTAAGTACTGAGGTTGCAGGCATTTGTCATCATGTCTGGTTGAAATCTACCTTCTTTAAACAAATAAATAGAAGGATACAGTGACAAATTTGTGTCTTTTTATGTATTTTGTTTCAACCCCCCCCCCGGGGGGGGTGGTGGTATTTCCCACTTTGGGAATCTGTCTTGTAAAAGGAAATACTATCTGAAACTTGAGTCAGAACCAGTTGTAAAACAGGAAGTCTTCTTTTTGGAGCTGTCAACTTTGGAAATGTGAATTTTCTAGAGAGTCTGTTAGTTTCATCCTTCTAAATCATAATAACTAGATTTGTGGCTTATGTCTGTATAAGGTGTATAGGTTACCATCAACTTATGGAAGTTTATCTAATTTTAAGAACTAAGACTATATATACTCAGTTCATATTGTAACCCCTGAAGTTTATATGCATATGTAGGATAGCCAAAATAGTGAAAAGTTAGAGAAAACATATCAAATGAAAAGCCTGCCCTTGGTTTTCAGTTTCAAAATGTAACCACAATTACTGATTTTTAATTTTTTTTGGTGGCATTGAGGATTGAACTCAGGGGCATTCTATCTCTGAGCCACACTCTTAGCCCTTTTTATTTTTTGTTTTGAAATAGGATCTCTGTAGGTTGATTACTAGATTCTTTTTGTTTGTATGTCTGTGTGGGGAATACTGGTGATTGATGTGTATTCTACCACAAAGCTACATCCTCAGCCCTTTGTTATTTTTAATTTAAAACAAGGTCTCACTAAGTTGCTGAGCTTGATGTCCAAACTGCTATCTTCCTGTCTCAGCTTCCCAATTACTAGGATTACAGGTGTACAGTACTTTATCCACCTGATTACTGGATTCCTCAAGCAATCTTTTTTTTTTACCTTGATCTTGATGGTATACTGCATTTGCTTGCTTTCAGTGATTGTTTTCTTTAATCATATGATGTTTCCTTTAAAATTGCTTTTTGTCAGTTAAATATGTTTGCATGGTAGCTTTATAGGTAAGTTTTATAAAGTTTATACTTTTAATATGTGGGAAATCTTCTTTAATCTACACCAGGCCTTGTCGATGGCAACACCATAGCCAGACTTATTTGATTCTGAATAAATTTTTTATAGGAAGGGGAGTTTCCTGTGCATTGTAGGGTGTTCAGCATCATCCTTAACCTCTATTCTCTAGATGCCAGTAGTCACCTACCTTCCAAATTTTGACAACCCAAGATGTCTCTAGACATTACTGTGTTCAGGGATATCAGAAGAGCAAAATTATCCTTGCTTGAGAATCAATGATATTTATCATTTGAGCTTATTTTTTACACTTAGGGCATGGCGATATTTTATTATTTAAGTGTATTTTTGTGTATTTGCTGCAGCAATGCTTTTTTTTGTATTTCTAATCTCAGAAAATTGCTCCAGAAACTCATCGTTTAAAAGAAGTGCCCCTAAATGAGAGGATTTGTCTGCAAGTGGGGTCACAGTGTAGCACCAATGAAAGTGAGAAGCCTAGCATTTTGATGGAAAAGTGCATCTCGCCCCCAGAAGGTAATAATTGAAAGCATTCTCTCCAGTATTAGAGAACGAACCCAGATGCTTTGTATTAATTCATTCAATTCTCAATGTTATGCTAAGTCACCTAAGTGCCAGGCAGTGTGCTAGACACTGACAATACAGTGATAAATCTGAGTATGTTTCTGCCTTCAATAAGCTCCCAGATAGATTGAATAACAGTGCCTTTTAGTTCTAGTGTTTTATAAGTTGAAAAAAAAATTAGGAGTCTGAGCCAGGAGGATCACAGGTTTGAGGATCAGCAACTTAGTGACACCCTGTTTCAAAATAAATATAATAAGGCTGAGGGTATAGTTCAGAGGTAGAATGGCTTTGAGTCCAATCCCCAGTACCAAAATATAAGTAAATAAATCAATAAATTGAAAAACGAGCACATATTTGCATACATAAACACAGTTTCCCCTAAACTCTAGTGTTACAAACTTATATTGTGAAGTGAGTAACACATGTATTATTATACTGATCCATTTTATGAGAAGGAAGGGAAATGAGTGACTTGCTCTAGGTCTTCAGATTCCAGATCCAATGCTTTTAAGAAAATAAAAATGTAGCCTGGTGCAATGACACATGCCTGTAATATAGTACTTTGGAAGCTTAGACAGGAGGATTACAGGTTAAAGGACAGTCTCAGCAATTTAGTGAGATCATGTTTCAAAATAAAAAATATAAAGGGCTAGGGGTGTTTCTCAGAGGTAGAATGCCCTTAGTTTATTCCCCAGCACCACAAGAAAAAAAAATAAGGGTTGAGGCTGATGGTGTGACTCAGTTGTAAAGCATGTGCTTAGTATTCATAGGACCCTGCTTTCTATCTCTAGCACCAAAAGAAACAAACAAACAAGCACCAAAACAAACAGAAATGAAATAAAATAGCTATATGTATTTTTGCATTTGTTTAGGAATTCCATAGCAATTCCTTGTGATTGAAATATTAACTTTATAAAAAGAATTATTGACTTTAAACCTCTCTCTCCAGTAGAAGAGTTAGGGTCCCTCAAGGATAGCAAAAGTGTGTGTGTGTGTGTGTGTGTGTGTGTGTGTGTGTGTGTGTTTTACTGGGGATTATATCCAGGGGTGTTCTACCTCTGAGCTACACCCCAAACTCTATTTCATTTTTTATTTGGAAACAGTGTGTCACTAAATTGCAGAGAATCTCATTACATTGTGAGGCTGGCTGAGGACCTGAGATCCTCCCATCTCAGCCTCCCAAATATTGGGATTACAGCCATATTTCACTGTACCTGGCTAGTAAAGATATTTTATTTGTATAAGGAGGTGAGAGAAGGTTGGGAGCAAATCATATTTGGGGTACCTTCTGGGTAACATGGGTTGAGATATTTAGAGAAGAGATTAGTTTTCTGGCAAAAAAAAAAAAAACACCCTCACCACCCCCATGCCACTGAGCCATTGGCCAGTTTGTAGTTCAAGACAAGAAGCATCTAAATTCTGGACTGAATATTCTAGGTGATCCCGAGTCTGCTGTGACTGAGCTACAATGTGTTTGGGACAACCTGAGCTACATGAAGTGTTCTTGGCTTCCTGGAAGGAATGCAAGTCCGGACACTAATTACACTCTTTACTATTGGTGAGTATGTATGTTCAGTATAGTTACTTGAGGACTGACTGTGATTGTGTTGGAAACCTTTGTATTCAACTTAGTTAAAGAACAGGAGCTGGGGATGTGGCTAAGTGGTAGGGTGCTTGCCCAACATGTATGAGACCCTGAGTTCAATCCCTGACACTGCAAAAGAAGAACAACAACAAAACATTTTTTTTTTGCAAATGCAGTAAGATGTGTACTTTGATTCAGTGGAAAAGGCACTTGCTTTAGATGTCTACTTACAAAGAGCTTTGTATTTCTAACTATAGATCCAAAGGATGTTGCAGAAATGTGTAAGGAGACCCAATGTACTTTTCACCTAGTTTTTCCCAGTGTTAGAATAAACAATATCAAAACCAGAAAATTGGCCTAATGGTAGTCAACAACCTTATTCATACCAGTTTTACATGCATTTATGTATGTGCAATTTATAACTTATATAGAATGATCCCATCATTATAAAAATATGTCAAGTTGCCCTTTTATTGCCACACTCAATTTTTGTATCCCCTTTCCTTCTGTATTCTTCTCTCCCAAGTCTTTGACCTCCAACAACTACTATATTCCCCATCTTTATAACTTTGTCATTTCAAGAGTGTTCCTGTAACAGAATGCTAGAATATATACCATTGAAAACTGGCTTTTACAAGTACAGCATAGTGCTGTTGACATTCACACAAGATGTACATTTAAAGAATATATTCCTTTTTATTGCTGAGTAAGATTACATGTGTGTACTTCTTTAGCTATTCATTAATTGAAGGGCATCTCAGTTGTTTCTAGCTTATTTTTACTATTATAAATAAAGCTGGGCATGGTGGCACATGCTTGGAATCCCAGTATTTGGGAGGCTGAGACAGTAGGATCATGGTTCACAGACAGCCTCAGCCTCAGCTACTTAGGCCCTTTGCAACTCAGTGAAACCCTGTTTCTAAATAAAGAATAAAAAAGGGCTGGGGGGTGTAGCTCAGGGGTAGAATCCCTCTGGGCTCCATCCTCAGTACTGCAATAAATAAATAAATCTGTAAATATTTATGGATATGTTTATATGTGAACATAACTTTTTTCTCTTTAACAAATGCCCAAGAGGGCATACTGATTTATATGGTAATTGCTTATTAAGTTTTATTTTAAAAATGCCAAAATATTATCTAGAGCATATGGACTCTCGTGTGTGTGTGTGTGTGTGTGTGTGTGTGTGTGAGAGAGAGAGAGAGAGAGAGAGAGAGAGAGAGAGAGAGAGAGAGGATGAGTGAGTTAGTTACTGGGGATTGAACCAGGGGTATTCTAACTCTGAGCTACACTCCCAGCCCTTTTTATTTTTTGTTTTAAAACAAGGTCTTACTAGATTACTAAGAGTCTCATTACATTTCTGAGGGTAGCCTTGAAACTACAATCCTTCTATCTCACCCTCCCAAGTACTGGGATTATAGGCATGCACCACCACTTCTAGCTAATGGTGTCTACTTTTAGAAATGACAGTGACATGACTCAACAAGAAATTTAGCTTCTCACAAAATAATTTTGATATATAATACTTTAGCATTTGATATTTGTGGCTATAATAAGCACAAACTCTTAAATTTCTAAATAACTCTGATCAATTCTTCACCTTTAAGCCCTAGAATTATTGGCAACAGAACAAGGAAGAAAAAGCCAGCTTAATCCAGTTCAATTCAGTAAGACTATTCAGCATAGTAGAGTTTTGGGTAAACATTCAATGGGCAGCAAACAAGAAAGCTATTCTCTTGCTCTTAAAATCTGAAATATAGAGGAGCAGACAGTACCCCACATAGTTACCTTTGTCACTATAAGGCAATGTATGCCCAAGGATGACCTGGAGACAAAGATTCTTGTAGGGAGCTGGGATGGAGTGGAGGAGGTGGCCTGAGATGCTGGGAGGCTTCAAAGAGGGGCAGACTAGACAGATGAGGGAGTTTCTCAGAGGCTGGTCTCTGGAGAAAAAATTTTGAGGAATGGGGATTTTTTAAAAGCAGGCTTATTTACTCTTTCTAAAGGCCCCCAAAGCCTCGTGGATACACAAATTACTTTTTAAATTTGTATTTATGTGTGTAGTTTTGAGGTGCTGGCGCTAGAACCCAGAACCTCACGCATGCTAGGCAAGTGCTCTACCACTGAGCTACATCCCTAGACCGACTTTTTAACTGACATATATAATTTATGTACATATTTATGGGGTATAAGTGTTGTAATTTGAAACAAGTACACAATGTGTAATGGTCAAATCAGGAAAAGTAACATTTTCATCTCACATACTATCATTTCTATGTGTTGGGAATTTTAAACTCTTCTTTACTAATTTTGAAATGTACAATGAATCAGTATATACTATCCTTCCTCTGTTCCTCTGTAGAACTTTAGAACTGTTCCCTCCAACTGTTTTAACCCCTATTATCCACCCTTTCACCATCACTCTTTACTTTGATAATTGGGGATATTGAGTAGAGAAGAAGAGAACTAGCTTCAACAGTCTGTCCTCCACCTGGCTCTGTTCCCCTCACTGTGGCTTGTTAAATTGGCCCTGAGAGAATGAGGATGGAGGACATGTCCAGGAATTCCAAAGCTAAGGATAACCATGACCATTAGTTCTGGACTATCAAGGCTGGAGATGTCTCTTAATGGTAGAGCACTGGCCTAGCATGTGGGAGGCCCTGGGTTTGATCCCCAGCACCACAAAATAATAAGTAAGTAAGTAAATCATCTGGGAGTATCCATTTGCCTGCTGATTTGATGATAATTTTTTGGTATATTAAAACACTTGTGGCTACATCATGGAACAGAATGCTAAAATCTGTGTGTTTATTTTTATTTAAATTGAATTTACTATTATTTGCTACATAAAAACAAAATTATACATACTCTTGAGATACTATGTGATATCCCAATGTCTGTATATAGTGTGTAATGTTTAAATTGTGTTAAGCATGCCTGCCTCCTCAAACCACATGAGTTTTGGAATTTCGAAGCTGCACTCACCTTCCTCCCAGGTTTTTGTTTTTCCTCCCTGATTTTGAGGTTCTGTAGTTTCACTTGCCAGCTTTTGGTACCTATTGTTTGTTCTTTTCATTATATTTTGGTGTTACGGAGGCTTGAACTTAAGGCTTCACACATGCTAGGCAAGTGCTCTAGCATTGATCTATATCCCTGCCCTTTTTCTATTTTTATTTTGAAAAAAGGGTCTTATTAAGCTGCTGAAGCTAGCCTCAAATTTGTGATCCTCCTGCTACAAGCTTCCAAATATTGGGATTGCAGGTGTGTAATACTTGGCCTGTATGTCTGTTTCATTTTTTTTTTCTTTTATGGCACTGAAGATTGAGCCCACAGTCTTGCGCATACTAGCAAACACTAAGGGTGATGCCAGAAGGAACCTAGTGGAGAAACCCAAGGGCATTCTATGTCTGAGCTCTGCCACCTGTAGCTCTTTTTGTTATTTTAAAATATGCTGGCTAAGCCTCAGCTACTTAGTGAGGCTCTCAGCAACTTAGTGAGACCCTGTTTCCAAATAAAATATAAAATAGGTCTGGGAGTATAGCCCGGAGGTAGAAAGCCTCTGGGTTCAACCCCCAGTACCACACACACAAAAAATATGCTGGCTAAATTGATGAGGTATCTTGCTAAATTGTTGAAGGTGGCCTTGAACCTGCAACCCTCTTGTCTCAGCCTCCTGAGGACCTGGGATTACAGAAAACCTATTCTACCAATTTTGGCTTGTTCTTCCTTTCCTTAAAACTCGTGGTGATTCCATGGTATCTTAAGGATAAAGTCCAAACTCTTTATAGCCCTGTCAACCCCTCTGGCTCTTGCCTCATTTCCCTCCCTCCGTCCCTCCCCGTCTGGCGGCCTTCTGTCCAGTCCATATGTGCCTTTTACTTCTGCAGACTGCCTCTTCACAGAGTAGTGTAATTCACAGAGAATAGTCACCCAGAATAGTGGAAAAATTCTGTCCTCTCAGAGCCCATGCTTTGCCCTTTAACCTAATGCCTCTCATTTGTCTTCAGCTTGGCTCACACACCATTTCCTCTCCAGAAAGCCTTACTTAACCTCTCAAGTCTTGATAGATGCCCTTTGCTTGTGTCCCATGGAACTATGTACTTTTGCATGTCATAGTGCTCAGCACATTGTGTGGTCATTTCCTGTTTACTGGGTGGTAGCCTGCTTCAGGCTGCAGGGGCCCTGTCTTAGTTCCCTTACTGCCTCACACAATTTTGAATTCTTGGTAGGAGCCAGAGCTAGAGCACATCCAGGATTGAGGTGAGGATTTAAGGTATCGAAGAACTTTAGAAGCATTATAGTTCAAGAATCAAAATAGAGAAGGCCTGTGTGGATTTGACTCTCCAGAGACTTGCAAGTGAAGGGGCCAAATGAAGACCTAAGCCAGAGGCTGACACCTGGCCCTTTTGGTGCTACAGTGAAGTCTAAGAAGGGCTGTTACAATAGGCTTTTAAGAAGTGGTTTATGAGTTGGTAGTATCCTGTGTTTACTGTGCTATTTAGCCCCTCTTGCTCTCACCAGTTATTTCAGGTAGTACTGTTAAAGAGTTTCTATCAGCAGGGCGTGACAGCACGATGCTTGTAATCCCAGTACTTGGGAGACTGAGACAGTTAGATCACAGGTTCACAGCCAGCCTCAGCTACTTAGGGAGTCCCTCTGCAATTTAGTGAGACCCTGTTTCAAAATAAAGGATAAAAATAGGGCTGGGAATGTAGCTTGGAGGTAGAATGCCCTTGGGTTCCATCCTTGGTACCACACACACAAAAAAAGAGTTTTTATCTATATACAGGACAGGGGAAAAAGGAAAGGTGTCTTAAAACTATCTCACTTATATTTCTCTCGTGAAATATCCTGCTTGAAAGCCAGGAGTGCTGGCACACATTTGTAATCCCAGCACTTGGGAGGCTGAGACAGGAGGATTGTGGTTCATGGACAGCCTCAGGTACTTAGTGAGGCCCTTTGCAACTCAGTGAGACCCTGTTTCAAAGTAAAGAATGAAAAAGTAGGGCTGGGGTATAGCTTGAAGGTGGAATGCACCTGGGTTCTATCCACAGTACCGCAAAAAAAAAAAAAAAAAAAAATCCTGCCTGGTTCTTATTGCTGAGAATTGCTTTGGCTAATCTAGATTTTTTGTTTCTCCATATGAAATTTAGGACTGTTTTTTTTTTAGGTCTGTGAAGAATGCTATTGGTATTTTGATAGGGATTGCATTGACTCTAGATCACTTTTAGTAGAATAGCCATTTTGATAATACTTACTCTGCCTATCTAAGAGCATGGGAGGTATTTTATCTTCAAAGAACTTCTTCAGTTTCTTTAATGTTTTATAATTTTCATCATAGAGATCTTCTTTGAGTAATGAAGTGTTATGCGACTTGTGTGTTTTTAGAAATAGTTTTTCTTCCACCCAGTTAGATCATTTGGAGGATTCTAGCTAGTGGCTGCCAAAACGGGGTTATGTGAGACAGTCATTGGGCTTAGTACCAGAGGTTGTCATTATATTTTGTTTCCAGATGATGATTTTATTTTCTCAAAAATGACCTCTTCTTGAAATTCCCTGATTGTTTTTAATATTAATCTCATGGGGCATCTTGTCCAGATTTTACTGAAAAATTTCTTACCTCTCTTTCCCCATCTGATTCTGAGATACTGCTGTTACATCCAGAGTATCTCTCTATGGTAACGATTACTCTGACCATCAGGTCTTCAAATGTAGAGGTGGTATCTTTTGACATTTTAGAGCTCCACTATCTAATACAGTACCAATACTCAGAAGGCATATAAGGACTGTTTGTTGAAGTAATAACTGTATACTTAAAAAATAAAACTATCTTGCCTAGTGTGGTGGTATACGCTTGTAATCCCAGTACCTGGAAGACTGAAACTGGAGGATTGTAGGTGCAAGGACAACTTCAGCAAATTAGTAAGACTTTGTTTAAAAATTAAAAATAAAGTAGGACTGGAGATGGAGCTCAGAAGTGGAATGCCCTTGGGGCCAATACAAAAAAAAAATACGAAAACCAAAACAAAATAAAAACAAAGCCAAAACAAAACCCTGTATCTCATTCTATGGCAGACAGTGTGGGAAAGTAGCCTAGCTGTTAGAATCAGGTGGCACTAGAGGTAGATGGAGGCATAATCGTTGGGGTTTTGATAAGACAAAACTGAGGGAGTGCCTTAAGGACATACTAACACAAACTCAGTCCCAGTGTGAAATACACAAAGAATATTTCCTTTAAATGAAAGAATTAGAAAAAACTGGACGGCCCACTTTGAAAAAGCATGTCCCTTTCTCTGGACAGAAATGTTCCTTTCCATTTGGGCTCAGTCAAAACACATAGCAGGTGGTGTTTGGGCTGGCTCTCAGCCCATTCTTGATGCCTTTTTTTTGGGCACAACCTGTACAACAACTGGAGGTGGCTCAAGAAAGTGACAGCTCACTAGCACTAAATGGGGGCCAGTATCAAAGATCATATCTTTATCATACACATTCACAGAACTGCTCTCCAGCTGGTAGACGTATGTGGCATTGACATAATTAAATTAAAGCTTAACTTGCTCAGTCTTACTAGCCAGTATCATAGGTAGCCAATGGCTATCTTGGTAGACAACACAGGCAACATTTCCATAATTTCAAAAAGTTTTGTTAGACAGTGTTGGTCTAGGTTTCTATCCTGTGCTCTCACTTGTTTTTTCTGAAGCCATGCTGCTTGGGTACAAACCATGACTCTCTTCCTTCCTAGCAGTATGATTTGGGGCAAGTGCCTTCTCTGAGTTACAGTTTTATAGCCTGTAAAATAAAGATAGTGATAATAGTGCCTACTTTTTGTGCTTCTAAGGATTGAACCAGGGATGGTTCTACCTCTAAAATATACCCCCCAGGCCGGGCGTGGTGGCACACACGCTTGTAATCCCCATACTTGGGAGGTGGAGACAGTAGGATCGTGCAGGTTCGAAGCCAGTCTCACTGGCTTAAGAGACTGTTTCCAAATAAAATATAAAATAGATCTGGGAATGTAGCCCAGAGGTAGAAGGGTTCTATCCCCAGTACCACCAAAATAAATAAAAAATAAAATAAAATATACCTCCCAGCCCTTTTTATTTTTTGGTATGGTACAGGAGATTGAACCTGGAAGCATTCTTCCTTTGAGCTACAGTTCAAGTCCTTTTTATTTTTTTATTTTGAAATGGTCTCACTAAGTTAGTGAGAGTCAGGTTAAGTTACTATGGTTGGCCATAAACCTGCAATTCTCCTGTCTCCGCCTCCCATGTACTGGAATTACAGGTATGCAATACCATGCCCAAGTCGTTTTTTATTTAGAAACAGGGTTTTGCTAAGTTGCTGAGGTCCTCACTAAATTGATGAGGCTAGCCTCGAACTTGTTATCCTCCTATCCCAGCCTTCCGGTACTGAGATTATAGGCATGAGGTACCATGCCCAGCAGTGCCTACTTCATGGGGCTGTTGTGAGGGCTCTTATTGTATGAAAAGTTTTTGAAGCCATTAGTAACTGTTAGCAAGTATAGAGTAAGCAGTGAATATGTGGTAGCTGTTGTTATTGGTATCTGTGATGCATGCCCACCCCCTTGTAGATACGTCTGCACATGATACTGCTCTTCCTCTACATGTGCAATTGGCAACAAACCCATTTCTCTTCCCTTTCTGTTATCCCCTAGATAGATCCTTTGCAGTCGAAACCACGAAAGCACAAAGTCAAGACACAGTGCTCATTAGCACACCCCCAGAAATGGTTTAGGAACCAGACTAAATCACATCATACAGACGGCCGAAGTCAGTTTTCCTAACGCCCTGCCAGCAAATCTGGAGTTATTTCTTGAATTCAAAATAATTCTTTGAAGCCCCAGGGCAGTGATTTGTTGTCCTGACAGAGACGGTCTGGCATTGAAAGAAGTCTGACCTGAATAGCTACAGACTAGCCAGGGCAATGAATTTTAGGGAATTTTTAACCATGGTAATCATCTTCAGAGTTGGAAGATAGTCTTTAATTTATCCATTTCCTCCTCACGTCTGCAGTGTGATTCTGCAGAGGAAGTCGATTGTGGATTTTAACAGAGGTCACTTACTATCTTAAATTATCATCTAACCTTTCACAAAACGGTTATCTATTCAAAAGCAGTATTTCTTTTATTATTCTTTTTAAATTCTAACAAAATTGTTATAAAATTTCACATCTCATGTCCTTGAGTTTTTGTAAAACACATAAAAAAATTAAAAGAGCCTAAAGATTGCCTATTAGAAGAGTTACATTCGTTGTTTAAAAAATAATTTAGCCGGGCATGGTGGCGCACGCTTGTAATCCCAGCATTAGGGAGGCTGAGACTGGAGGATCATGGTTCGCAGACAGCCTCAGTTACTTAGTGAGGCCCTCTGCAACTCAGTGAGACCCGGTTTCAAATTAAAGAATAAAACATAGGGCAGCGGGTGTAGCCCAGAGGTCAAAAGCCCCTGGGTTCCATCCCCAAACCTGCAAAAAAAAAAAAAAAAAAAGAATAAAAATAATTTATGCATAGTTTTGTTTAGTTATATAAGAAAAGTATCATATTTTCTTAGTTTCTGTTTTGGCTGTGGGTGGAAAACATTCCAGGATTGTCTGATCCTAAAACCAGCTGTGACAATCAGTTAAGTTTAAAAAAAAACATATTTTTCATAAACCACAAGGACCTGAAATTACAAGAAAAAGGTTTTTATGAACTCTGAAGTGGCAAGAATATTTTCTATGCTGAAGCATTTCTTTGCAGTCTTTGTAGGAATAAATAAATTTGATCTGAAACTTTAAAAAAAACTTATTCACAGCCAAATTCTGAAGAATTTGTCTCAGATGCTCTGGGAGAAGTTGAGGAATCAGTATTTATTTATTTATTTATTTATTTAGGTGGTACTGGGGTTCCTGGAAGCCCTTCTACCTCTGGGCTACACTCCTAGACCTATTTTATATTTTTGAAACAGCGGCTGGTTTTGAACCTGCGCAATCCTCCTGTCTCCGCCTCCCAAGCGTGGGGATTACAAGCTTGTGCCACCACGCCCGGCAGAATCAGCATTTTAAATGGCTACAGATGAGTTTGAGACAGTAGGCCAAGGATCTGGTACTTTTCATTCATTTTTTTTAAATGGTCTTCCTTTCAGGCATAGTGGTGCACACCTATAATCCCAGTACTTGGGAGGCTGAGACAGGAAGCCAGATTCCAGGTCAGCCTCAGTAAATTATCAAAGCCCCAAGAAACTTAGAGGCCCTGAGAAACTTAGTGGGACCCAAGAAACTTAGTGAAACCTTATTTCAAAATGAAAGAAGGAGAAGAGTGGGACCTGAGCATGGTAGCTCACACCTGGAATCCCAGTACTTGGGATACTGAGACTAGAGAATTGCAGGTTCAAAGCCAGCCTCTTAGCAACTTAGTAGGACCCTGTATCAAAACAAAAATTGAAAAAGCGCTGGAGTTACAATTTAGAAGTAGAATGCCCCTGAGTTCAATCCCCAGTACCACATTAAAAAAAAGAAAGAAAATTGTTTTTCTTAGCTAGTTAACAGTAATGCATGCCTATAATCCCAGTTCTTGGGAGGCTTGAAGACAGGAAGATTGTAGGTGTGTGAGACTGCAGGATACCAGAATGGTAACTTGATGAGATCCTTTCAAAATAAAATGCAAAATTGTCTAGGGATATATCTCAGAGATAAAATGCCCCTGGGTTCAATCCCTAGTACCACAAAAATTATCTTCCTTGTTTTGCAGAGCCTTTATACAATTCCCATTGTGTCTGGCGATACAGCCTAGACAGAAGCATATAATGAGCATCCTGCCCATCTGTACCATTCAAGATGCCAGTGACCTGTGTAGAAGAGGAAATAAGAAAACAGCAGTACTACATTATAGATAGCATGCAAAGCCAAATTGTGACCTGGATATGGTATTGCATGCTTGTAATACTAGTACTTGGGAGAGACAGGAGGATCATAGGTTCAAGGCCAGGGTCAGCAACTTAGCGAAACCCTCAGCGACTTACTGAGACCCTGTTTCAAAATAAAATAGGTCTTAGGGTATAGCTCAGATGTAGAATGCCTCTGGGCTTCAATCCCCAGTTACACACACACACACACACACACACACACACACACACCAACCATTGTGTTCTGAAAGGTTGGTCTGGCAGCATTGGAAAGATATTCATAGTGAAGTTCAGGAAGGTCAATCTGGAGAAGGAGGGAGGCCTGAAGGGATGTGAACATGAATCAAGGTCTGAGCGATGAGAATAACACAGAAGATGAGAATTCAAGAAGCTCTGCAAGCAAATGTCAGTAGTAGAATATAGGGAAAGGAAGGAACCTGGTAATTTCAAAGTATCTAAGGGGCCTAAAGAAAATGAGCCCCAAATGATGGAAGTGGAAAGGTTGGAAGAAAAGGCAGATTGGGTGGGGAAGAGAGTGTGGCATGTTTTAGACACTTTAGAATGTGGAACTACCTCTGAGATGAACAGTCAGGAATAGGAATCCCTAGAATAGAATGCATAATGGAAAGATGGGAGTGCTAAATCAGAGTGAGTGGATGATGGAGTCTGAAATAAAGAAGAATGTGAATATGACCTGTTGGGAAGAGGGAGGAAGGGGAGGAGCAAGCCCAGATAATAAAGAAGGAGTGGGCAGAGAGGGACCATGGAATTCAGCACATAGGCATTTTCAAGAAGCAGAAAAGCTCTCATTTTGGCTTCATACCAACTATGGTCATACAGAAGCAGAAGGCCAGGACTCCATTGTTTCCAAAGCTATTAATTGGACCTGTGTCCATCAGCAAAGAACAATCTTTTCCCCTTAGAACATGAAATAAACCCCATTATTAAGTATGATTTGGAAAATATCTTAGCCGGGTATGGTGATACACACCTATAATTCCAGTGACTTAGGAGGCTGAGGCAGAAGGATCAAAGTATGAAGCCCGCCTGGACCATTTAGCAAGACCGTGTATTAAAATAAAAATTAAAGGAGGACAGGGGGATCCAGGTGTGGTGGTGCATACCTATAATCCCAGTACTAGGAAGGCTGAGACAGGAGTATTGCAGGTTCAAAGCCAGCCTCAGCAACTTAGGCCCTGTGCAACTTAGTGAGACCCTGTTTCCAAATAAAAAATAAAAAATAGGGATGAGGGTGTAGCTCAAAGGCAGAATGCCCTTGTTGCCAAGACATCCTGCTGCCTCGGCATCTATGTGTTGAGACCCCCCACTCCACATAGTTAATCGGCAGAACGCCCCGAGAAAGAGGTATCGTCTCTGGCCAAAATATCCCCCACTTTTACCCTTCATGACTATTAATATTTCCTTTAACTTTCTACACGAATTGCTCCAGTGATGTGAAATTAGGACTATAAAAAGAAACTGAGTCCGTGGAGATAAACTTTCTAATAATTTGTTTAAACGTCCTTGGCTCTGCTCAACAATAATGAGAGACTGGCCAGAATTCAGGTACTGTGATAAGCACCCCAGCTGCAGCAATCACAAATGGCCTCCGACCTTCATCGTTAACTCTGGCAAATCCTGCCAAGAGACAGAGAAAAAACTTTGTGTGTGACCTTAAAGAAACAACTTAGCTGCCCAAATATAATAGACCCAAAGAAAAAGACTGTTAACTTTTATCTCAGTGTGAGCACTCCAGGAGACAGAAAAAATGGCCGCATAGTTAGAAATGAATATGACAAAATAAAGGACAGACATTCTAAATATATATATGTATGAAGAAAAGGAAATACCGTAAGAGTAAGAAAAGCATTTTTGCATGAAAAAGAGCTTATCATAAGAAAGTTCCAACTGGAAAAGAAAGAAATTAGAAGGTTAAAAGCAGGTTGCAGAGAGTTTGTGACAGGGAAGTGAATTATTAAAGATAAGTAGACTTTTAATAGGCTTGTTGTTTAAAAAAGAGTGCTCAGCAGTTAAGAAAATACATCTGACAATTAGAACTAAAAACCTTGTGGTGTTGTTTGTGGTATTTTGTCTGCCAAACTGTGTTGTGAGTATGCTTAAGCTTTCAGATTCAGAAGATAAGATGCCAATACCTGAATTACCCAATCTCCCCACACTTGTTATATGAACTGAGCCCAAAAGATGGAAAGTTCCAGGAAGGGTTAAAAGAAGATTCCCCTGAGAAGCTCCCAAGCCTCGACTATCCTGGGAGGCTGCCACCTGGAGCTGCTTATCTGCAAGACCTTGGAGAGAAACAGAATTTAATTCTTCAAAGGCCAACAGCCAGCTGAGAGACACCCGCCCCCCTTTCTCTTAACTTTACTGGTGAAGTGTATAAATTTCTTGGGTTTTTCATAATAAAGTGTCATTGGCTCAAGAAGCCTTTGTCCACCTCAGGTCCTTTTTCCAAAGCGTCGTGACTAAAAACTTAAAGAATTCATAGAGGGAAAAGGACCGCTGCAGATAAGGATCTGCAGGACTTCGCCTGCCTTTTGTCCCATCTTTCTGAGGCCCCCGACCGCTAGTGGACTTGCCCCCCACAGAACTGAGCTAGTCGGTAACACCTTGTATTCCATCTATAATGCCACAAAGAATAAAAAAGGGCTGGGTATGCAACTCTTTAGTACAATGTTCTTATTCCTAGTATCATACACACACACACACACACACACACACACACACACACCAGACAAACCCTAAAAATGGACATCTCTTTCAATCTTTAAAATCATTCTTCCCATATCTCATGAATGCCTTATTCAAAATAATGCAAAAAGTTGTTTCTTGTAGGCACAAGAGCCTGGGAAAAATTCTTCAGTGTGAAAACATCTATAGAGAAGGTCAACACATCGGTTGTTCCTTTGATCTGACTAAAGTGAAAGACTCCAGTTTTGAACAACACAGTGTCCAAATAATGGTCAAGGATGATGCAGGAAAAATTAGGCCATCCTTCAATGTAGTGCCGTTAACTTCCCATGGTAAGTTTCAAAAGTCCTAAAGGATAGTGTGGATAAAGTCATGTTATATCTTTTGAACAGTCAATAAAAATAATGATAATTCTAGTCTTTCTTTTTGTGGGTCTGGGGATGGAAACCAGAGGCATTTGACCTCCGAGCTACACCCCCAGCCCTATTTTTATTCTTTATTTTGAAACAGGGTCTCACTGAGTTGCAGAGGGCCTCACTAAGTAGCTGAGGCTGTCTGAGAACCATAATCCTCCTGTCTCAGCCTCCCCAATGCTGGGATTACAAGCGTGTGCCACCACGCCCGGCTAATTCTGGTTTTAACATCTGATCTTCCTAAATCAAGAGAATGTATTCACATAGATCTTTCTTTAAGGGTCCTTTTTAAAGAAGCAAGCTTGGGAATTCTGTTTATTAAGACCTCACATATCAGATGCTTGCCCTTGTTTACTTAGGAGTACACAGATTTTGAGCAAATAACTGTACAACCAAAATTGGAACCCAGGCTGTCTGACTCTAGGATCTATTCTTTTTGCTCATTATGCTCATATAGTTCCTGAAAAATCTCTTAGATAGAAAAAGCTTACATTAAAGTTGATATAATCAGTTGTGATATTAGGAATAATCTTTTGATACGTGATATTGAACCCAGGGTCATTCATACTAAACACTTGAATATTGACCAATGTGAAATGGACCTCAAAGTTGGGTGTGGTGGTACACATCTGTAACTCCAGTATCTAAGAGGTTGAAACAAGAGAATAGCAGGTTTAAGACTAGCCATAGCAATTAAGTGAGATGCTCAGTAACCTAAAAAGACCTTGTTTCAAAGCAAAAAGTGTCTTTTGTGATTGGTATATTTCATTTAGCTTAATGTCTTCAGTGCTCATTCATGTTATGGCATATGCTGGAGACTAGGGTAATATTTTAACTGTGGTCTTTGGCGTGAGTGAGTGACAGCTAATCGAAACCCCTTGTAACTGGATCATTGTTACCTATTAGGTAAAAGCACATCTAGAGTCAGGTGTGGTGGTGGCACATGCCTGCAAACTCAGTACTTGGGAGGCTGAGACAGGAGTTTTAAAGGTTTGAAACAAGCCTCAGAAATTTAATGAGGTCTTTAGAAACTTAGATGCTGTTTCAAAATAAAAAGAATAAAATGGGCTGGGGTATAGCTCAGAGGTAGAATACTCCTGGGTTCGATCCTTGGTACCCCCATCAAGAAAGCATATCTAGATGCAGGTACTTCTTTTCTTTATTCTCTCTGTTACAGCTAGATTTTCTGATTAGAACCTGGGCATTGTCTAATCAAATGCAGAGATTATGACATTTACCATATGCTCCCAAAGCTGTTCCTTAAATTCATTTTACTAGGCAGTTTTTAATCTACTGATTGCTTCTAATCAGAAATTCTAAAACTGTATATCTAGCTGGGTGTGGTGGCACACGCTTGTTATCCCAGCATTTGGGATGCTGAGACAGGAGGATCGTGGTTCTTGGACAGCCTCAGCTACTTACTAAGGCCCTTTGCAACTCAGTGAGACCCTGTTTCAAAATAAAGAACAAAAAATAGGGCTGTGGGTGTAGCTCAGATGTCGAATGCCCCTGGGTTCCATCCCCAGACCTGCAAAAAAAATAAATAAATAAATAAAACTATATATCTGATCATCCAAAGTCATTAAAAGTATCAGTCCTATTTTGATTTAACTTTGTGAATCTTCATTATTTATTATGTGTACATATGCACATTTTATATATATATATGTATATACACATATACATACATATATACGCACATACATATAAAATAAAGTAAACTTTGGAAACTAATTTGATTTATTCTTTCAGTGAGACCTGGCCCTCCATGTATTACAAATCTCTTCTTCCAAGCTGGTGTCTTATATGTGCAATGGGAAAATCCACAGAATTTTAGTAGCAGATGCTTATCTTATGAAGTGGAAGTCAATAACAGCCAAACTGAGATGCATAGTCATTTCTACGTAAGTGTTTTTTTAGATTGTTTTTGTTTTTCTTTGGATATTTTTATTTCACTTTAATTTCTTACTTTGAAATATCAATGAAATAGATGTCTTACATTTGTAACCAGTCAATAATAAAACTTTCTGTCTAAAATAGGGTATTTTGTAAGGTTTGAGGATATATGGTAGTATCGGTTCAAGCCATTCATTAATTTGTTTGCTCACCAAAATTTTTAACTATTTACCATGTACCAGGAACTTTTATGTGCTAGGGATGTCAGTGAACCTGATACCTGATGAACATGTTTTTTTTTTTTCCTGAAGCTTACATATTAGAATAAAGTATATAACTGGGTAAGTTAGTTTTTTTTTTTTTTTTTTTTTTTTTGCTACTGTGAATTGAACCCAGGGGCATTCTACCTCTGAGCTACAGCTCTAGAACTATTTCATTATTTTTTTTGAAACAGAGTCTCACTAAGTAGCTGAGGCTGGCTGTGAACCTACGATCCTCCTATCTCAGCCTCCCAGATACTGGGATTACAAGTGTGCACCACCAATGCCCATATTTATTTTTTACTTTTAAACAGAGTCTCATAGACTTGCTGAGGGTCTCACCAAGTTGCCAGGGCTGGCCTTGAAACTCCAATCTTCCTGTTTCAGCCTCCCAAGTACTGGAATTGCAAGCATGCAATTCCAAAGACAGAGGCAAACATGTCACAAAGACAGAGGAAAGCATGAGCTTGACATGTGTGAAAAAACAAGGAGATCAATGTGGTCAAAATATAGTAGGAAAAGATGTCTAGGCACCAGGCACAGATCAGAGCATATAGATGCTCAGAAACTGATAAGTCCAGTCTGTTTTCTTGGAGTTTGTGCCAAGGAAAGTAATCAAATTTGAGTAGTCACTAATGGATTATATATATTCTGTTCAGAATCTAATGTTCTGGAATTTACTTGCTCATTTACATAATAATTTTATAATATGCAAACTTCATGAAGAAAAAAAAACATACTCATTACAGACCCTTGTGGGGCCTTGATCAGAATGTGGTATAATGTCAGGGCATTCGTCCCTTTGTTATGATCATGTAGAGGTCACAAACCAGGCTTGATGGTGCAGGCCTGTAATCCCAGTACATGAGAGGCAAAGACAGGAGGATCACAGGTTCAAAGTCAGCTTTATCAACTTAGCCAGACCCTCAGCAACTTAGTGAGTCCCTGTTTCCAAATAACACATAAAATAGGGCTGCAGGTATAGTTCAGAGATAGAATTCCCCTGAGTTCAATCTCCAGTACCAAAGGGAGAAAAAAGAAGAGGTCACAATCCAGATCCTTATACATTTTTGTTGGGACCATAAAATGGGGGTTGGTTAGTTTCTTTGATTATTAAATGATAACTTTTGGCCTAGATTTAAAATCATGCCATCCTCAAAATGTACTTCCATAAGGTGGCGCCTCAAGACCATGAAGACTGTACCATTCACGTGTTTTCTACCTGCTTGGGCCCTTGTGCATTTGAGTTTTAGATGTTAAATGCAAAAAAAAATGTTTTTTTCTGCCTTTTCTTTTTCTTTTTCTTTTTTTTTTTTTTTTTTTTTTTTTGCGGTACTGGGGATGGAACCCAGGGTCATTCTGCCTCTGAGCTACACCCTCAGCCCTATTTCTTTTCTTCATTTTGAAACAAGGTCTCACTATATTGCAGAAAGCCTCACTAAGTAGCTGTGGAGACTGTCTGTGAACCCATTCTCCTGTATCAGCTTCCCAAGTACTGGGATTACAAGTGTGTTCTACCACACCTGACTTAATGCTGGCTTTTAAAGGAGCCTGACATCTTTTATGTGGGCAAATTCTTTAGTTGGGTTGTTTTAGCTCATCATGAAACTTTCAAAATGCTTACTAAAATAAGCCAGTGTTGACAGGCTGTAACTCCAGAGGGGAGGGGTCAGGTCTATAGCAGAACAGAGCTCTCTGGACATTTGCAGATGAATCTGCTAGCCAAAATGTGACAATCATTCATACCAGAAACCATGGTGTCCCCAAGAAATACCACAGAGACTCACGTGGGGAGGGGTGTGATGCTTGGATTTACAATGAAACTATTTGTCTCAAAACTGAAATATTACTGGTGATTCTAGCCTTTAATCTTTCCTTCTGTGTGGAATCCTGAGACTCATGCTACTTATATTAATTCATTTTGCCCCTCAGTTATGACCTGCTGCTTAAAACCTGATAAAATGTATGACTTTTTTCTCCATTGAAAATATAAACTCCTGGTGGAAAGAGTCAGAGTCTGCTTTGTGCTATTCTTGTTTCTAATAGCAGTTAAAATGTACTGAATGTTTACTATGTACTGGATATATTAGTAAGTGCTATATCTGAATTGTCTCATTTGTAGCTCACATTAACTTGGTTTCTGTTTTACAAATGTGAAAACATAGTTACTCCTAGGTCACATTTCTAGTAAGCTGTAGAATTAAGGTTTAGGCAAAGTTCTAATTCCAAAGCTAGTAGTATTAACTACTGGAAACCACTTCAATACTTTCCCTTAATAATAGCCATCATTTATTTGTATTCAGAAAGATATTCTATGTGCTTACAAACTTGTAACAACTCATGAAACAGACGCTATTGTAACCTACATCTTTCTGAGTTATGAAGGCTCAGAAAAGTTAAGTAACTTGTTCCAGGCCACACAGCTACTAAGTCCACATGTCTTCAAAGGTTGGTTGGTCTTCATGTATTTAACTTTGATCAAGAATACTTGGTGTACCACCATGTGCATAGCTATCACCTAATAAAGTTGTGTTGTCTTATTAAAATTTTGTACAAACTTGTAAACTAAAAATAACAGATGTACTATGGAAGTTAGTTCTAAATCAGAACCATAGTCTACTTTGAATTAACTGTTTATGTGATTGAGTTTTAATATTCTCCTAGCAGATGTTCATCAGCTCTTTCCTCCTGTAGAATGTCATCATTTCTATGTATGCTCACTGATTTTGAGCTCTGCTGGTTGGATATTTTTTCTTTTTGTAAGATTCTTTGAGGAGGTTGAAGGGGTACCATCACACAGGTGATATGGATGGAGGTACCTCATTGACAGAATCAGAAATAAAGAGTGACTTGTGTTTTCTACTAACCCAGCCCTGCAAACTATCTACTTCGTGCTGTGTGCCCTTGTTTTCCTTCCCTCAGAGGTATGGAGTAGCTGGTAAATTATGCAAGGAAATTTACATTTGAACAGGAGCTAGTGACTTAAATGTACCAAATGATTTTCTAGCTTTAGAATTTATACATTTGAGGAATGAGCCTGGGGAGGAGGGTCACCAGTCTGCAACTTGATCCCTCAAATGGTAGTTGACATTTGTAATACTCCTGCAGGCCTCTGATTCCAAATGCTTTTCCTCTGTCCTTGTACGTAATTTAGAAGGCATGATTCTTCATTATTCCATTCATCTTTCAGCTTTTTACAAATGCTGGTAGATACTATTTAGTGAATGGTGATGAATGCCACAATTAATGGCTTTGTTTCATGTTGAGGCTTCTCATCCCCCCCCTCTTCTTTCTCTCTCTCTCCTCTCTCTCTCCCTCTCCTCCCTTTCCCTCTCTCTTCCTTTGTTGTTATTGGGGATTGAACCTAGTAGTATTCTATCTTTGACTTTTGACCTATGCCCCCACTAAGTTGCTGATGCTGGTCTTGAACCTTTGATCCTCCTGTCTCAATTTCCCAAGTATTGGGATTTACAGGAGTTTGATACCATGTCCAGCTGAGGCATTTCTGATAGGACTTGACTGTTTAAACTAAATAATGGATTTTCTCTTCCTTCCTTTCTTTCTCTTTCTCTCTTTCTTTCTTTCTTTCTTTCTTTCTTTCTTTCTTTCTTTCTTTCTTTCTTTCTGGTGGTACTGGGGTTCCTGGAATCCCTTCTACCTCCGAGCTACACTCCCAGACCTATTTTATACTTTTTTATTTTTGGAAATAGGGTCTCTTAAGACAGCGAGACTGGCTTCGAACCAGCGCGATCCTCCTGTCTCCGCCTCCCAAGCATGGCGGGGATTACAAGCATACTCCACCACGCCTGGCTAAATAATGGATTATCATGCATTGATTTCTCACTCTTTTTAAAAAAATACTTTTATTTAAGGAACTGATTTTTTTCACCAGATAGCAAGTGACTTAAATTGTGTGGATGAGAATTTTGCATTTTACTTTCTTCAAGCCTATTCACTTTTTGTATTTTATAGATTCAATAACGATGACTCGCTCTCTCTACCCTCTCAAAAACATTTTATTGAGCAGGGTTTGGTGGTGCAGACCTGTAATCCCAGTACTTGGGAACTTGAGACAAGAAGATGGCAGGTTCACTGCCAGCCTTAGCAACATAGACTCTCCAAAACTTAGATAGTTCCTGTTTCAAAATAAAATAGGGCCGGGTTGTAGCTGAGAGGTAGAATGTCCCTGGATTGACTTTCCAGTACCACACACACACACACACACACACACACACACACACATGCACACACATTTTATTGGGTTGGTGGTGTGGCTCAATTGTAGAATGCTTGCCTAGCATGCATGAGGCTCTAGGATCAATGCTCAGTACCACAAAAAATCCAACTTTTTATTTATATATAATCTACTATGGAAAATTTATATAGATTCTAGCATCTAGCTCAATGATTTCTCATAAATAATTTTCAAAAATGACTTTTCACCTAGGTAACCAGCACCCCAGAAGCTCCCATGTCTTCTTTCAATTGTTTCTCTCCCAAAGAGCAACTACTATCTTATCTTTTAATTCCACAGACTTGGTTCTTTGCTGCTTTTAAAGCTTGCTATAAATAGAATTCTACAGAATGTACTCTTGTGTGTGTGTGTGTGTGTGTGCCTTCTTTCACTCAACAGTGTGTTTATAAGATTCTCTAGTATGGTTTCCCATAGTTGCAGATGACTCATTCCCATTGCATTCCATTGTGGGAATATACCACTTTTGATTTGTCTTTTCTCTCATGGGTATGGACAGTTTTCACTTTAGGATATTATGAACAGAAATGTATGATTATTCACTTACTATTGGACATATATAGGCATCAATGGGTCATAAAGTTATATATGATTATCTCTAGTAGATAATAATAATTTTCAAAATGATTGGGCCAATTTACAATATTAAGCAGAAATTGAGACTTCTAGATGCTTCCTTCGGGTCCTAACCAACATGTGTTATGGTCTAGTAGGTGTGTGTATCATCATCTGTGGATTCAGTTTATGTTTCCTTGATGATCAAGTTGAGCGCTTTTTTGTATGTTTACTGGGAGTTTGCACATATTCTCGTAAAGTGCCTATTCAAGTCTTATGTTAGTATTTTTGTAATATTGTCATATTCATAACAATTTGCAGAGAAAAAAGTTTATATAAGACCTTTGTCAGAAATTGCAAATGTGATCTTCCCTTCTTTGTCTTGCCTATTTATTTTCCCAATAGGGTAAATAAATTAAAAATTACTTTGGTTTTTTGTGATACTGGGGATTGAACCCAGGGGCTTTTCTATCTCTGGGCTATACTCCCAGACCTATTTTATACTTTATTTGAAAACAGGATCTCATTAAATTGGTGAGAGCCTCACTAAGTAGCTGAGGCTGGCTTCGAACCTGTGTGATCCTCCTGTCTCAGCCTCCCAAGCTCTGGTATTACAAGTCTGCACCACCACACCCGGCTTAAGTAAAAATATTTTGATGAGTGGAAGTTTTGCACTTAAAGTAGACCACTTAACTAGGCATGGTGGACACATCTATAATCCCAATACTTGGGAGACTGAGACAGGAGAATCACAAGTTCGAGGACAACCTCAGCAACCATAATAAGGCTCTCAGCTACCTAGAGAGACCTTGTTTCAAAACAAAAAATACAAAGGGCTGTGAGTGTAGCTCAAAGATTGAATATCCCTGGCTTCCATCACCAGTACCACAAAAATAAACAAAATAGGCCACTTTATAAAATTTTTTTGCTTATTAATGGGGCTTTTTTGATACTGTTTAAGAAATGTCTTTCTTGGTCATAAAGATGTTCTATGAGTTCATTTTAAGGCCTATTATGTGTTACTCAATGATTTTACTTTCCATATTTATATTTGCAATATATTTGTAATTGGTTCTTGTGAATAGTATGAGGTGTGGTCAAGATTCTGTTTTCTCATTGAATAGTAATTGACCTAGCACGATTAAAAGACCAAAATTTATCCACTATATCTAGTCCTCTTTTTTTTTTTTTTTTTTGGTGGTACTGGGGTTCCTGGAAAACCTTCTACCTCCAGGCTACACTCCCAGACCTATTTTTTTACATTTTCCTTTGGAAACGGTCTCCTAAGCCAGTGCACGTGGCTGGCTTCAAACCTGCGCGATCCTCCTGTCTCTGCCTCCCAAGCGCAGGGATTACAAGCGTGCGCCACCTCGCCCGGCTTCTAGTCTTCTTTTTAATGGGACAAAAGGAAAGTTTGTTAAAAATGACTTAATGAGCCAAGTGATGTGGCACATGCCTATGATCCTAATAAATGAAAATCCAAGATAAGAAGATTGCAGGTTTAAGGACATAATATGGCAAAATAGCAAGAACTTGTTTTAAAAACAAACAAACAAATGAATAAAAGGGCTGGGGTATGTGGCTTAGAGTATCAATGTCCCTGAATTCAATCCCCAGTATTACAAATAACGACTAAATGATGCAAAACGTGTTGTGTGTGTGTGTGTGTGTGTGTGTGTGTGTGTGTGTGTGTGTTTATGTGTATATGTGTGGGTATGGTACTGGGGATTAAACCCAGGAGCATTATTCCTCTGATCTATACCCCCATCTGTATTTAATTTTTTAATTTCTTTTTTTGTGTGTGGTACTGGGGGTGGAACCCAGAGGCTTTCTACCTCCAGGCTATACTCCCAGACCTTTTTTTTATACTTTTATTTGGAAACAGAGTCTCACTAAGTTGCTGAAAGCCTCACTGAGTAGCTGAGGCTGGCTTCGAACCTGTGCGATCCTCCTGTCTCAACCTCCCAAGCACGGGGATTACAAGTGTGCGCCACCATGCCCGGCTTAATTTTTTAATTTTAAAACAGGGTCTCACCAAGTTGCTGAGGCTGGCCTCTAACCTGCGATCCCTATCACAGTCTCTCCAAGATCTGGGATTATAGATGTGCACCACTACGTCCAGCAAAATGTATTCTAAAAATTTAGAACTCATTCTTTTTATTTTTAAGGTTGACGAGGACAAATGTCAGAATCCTGAATTTCGGAGAAATAACATAGAGGTCAGTAAATTCAGATTTAGCTATTTGAGCTTAGACTCCAAGTAACTGGGTGTGGGGCAGGCCAGCACAGCATAAATTTGAACTGCTTTAGGAAAAACAACTCTTGTTCTGTGGGTCATTGCCAGTTTTTTCAGGAGTCAAAGTCAGATAATTTGAATTGCAATCCAAAGTCTTAATCATATACAGAATTTGGCAGATAGTTCTCTTATGATTCAATAGCAGAAGAAGAATAAGCTAGTAATATTCTTTGTGTATTTCTATTTTATATCTAAGGGTACAATTTGTTTCATGGTTCCTGGTGTTCTTCCTGATGCTTTTTATACAGTCAGAATAAGAGCCAAAACAAATAAGTTATGCTATGAGGACGACAAACTTTGGAGTGATTGGAGTCAAGAGATGAGTATAGGTAAGAAAACAGAATTTTGTTAAAATTTAAAGCCTTGATACCTAGAAGCTAGGCTAAAGCAGAAAAAAAGACTGGGGAAGAGGATCATCATGCTTCTTTGATATACAGAGTACTTATAATCACAATTTATTTCTGTTTAATTGCTATCAAATTACCCAGGGTTAATTGACAATATATAGCTTGTTAGAAAAACACAGTCCAAATTTCTGTCCTATTTCCACCTTCATTGACAACTTTAACAAACATATAGAAAGCAGGCATGATCAAATGTGCAGGTGGCACCATGCTAGAGGACTATCCTATATGCTAGCTGATAGCATCAAGAGGGGAGCAGTGTGAGCCTGGCATGGTGGCGCATGCTTGTAATCCCAGCATTTGGGAGGCTAAGATAGGTAGATCACAAATTTGCAGACAGCTTCAGCTACTTAGTGAGGGCTTTTGCAACTCAGTGAGATCCTGTCTCAAAATATAGAATAAAAAATAGGGCTGGGAGTGTAGCTTGGAGGTAGAATGCCACTGGATTCACTCCCCAGTACTGCAAAGAAGAGGGGGAGGAGGAGGAGGAGGAGGAGGAGGAGGGGGAGGAAGGGGGGCGAAGCAGTGATCTTGATGGCATTTAATAAAGATAAACCTGTGTCTTGGTTTGGAAAAAAAATTATTTGCGAGTGCTAGTGGAGACGTGGAGCAAGCCAGGCTTAAGTACAGGACTGAAAAGTCCTGAGCTTTGTTTGTATGTTGTGGAGTTGCAAACAGGGCTTTACTGGACTGCAATCTTGATGGGAACCAATATCCCTAAATATCTCACATATCCCTAAAAAGCATGCATGAACTTGGTAGCAGTGCTGATGCAGCCCCCCAGCACAAGGGGCACCTGCCAGGTGGGGCTAAGTGGTGTGGCCTCATCAGAAGTGTACTATAGACTCACGTCTGGTGGTGCACTCTTGTAATCCCAGTACTTGGGAAGCTGAGACAGAAGGATCACGGTTCACAGACAACCTCAACTATTTAGTGAGGCCCTCTGCAACTTAATGAGACCCTGTTTCAAAATAAAGAATGAAAAATTGGGCTGGGAGTGTAGCTTGGAGGTAGAATGCCCCTAGGTTTAATCCCCGACACCCAAACAAAACCAAACAAAACAAAAACAAAAAAAGAAGTGCACAGTATTTCAGTCCAGATGCCAGGTTGCAGGAGATACATTGGCAGACTGGAATACACTGGAAAGGGTAATCAGGATGTAGAAGAACCTTAAAACTTGGTGAGGAGGAACAACTTATAAAATCACCTTGACAAGTCATAATTGCTGAATTCTAATATTTGTGGGATTGTCAAAGGAATAATTTCTTTTTTTTTGTGGCTTCAGTGGATGATAGAGAACCAAGTTAAGAAATTTTAAAAGAGCTGTGTAAAAGTCAGAGAGATTGGTTGTTGAAGAAGGAAGTCACTTCCCTATTGGTTAAGAGGCCGAATAAGCTAGGTACCAGGCATGGTTATATCAGTTATCTATTGCTACGTAACAAATTACCCCAAGTTTAATAACTTAAAACAGTGCATATTTTTCATCTCAAATTTTATTTTAGTCAAGAATCTTTGAATAATCTGGGCATGGTGACACATGCCTGTGATATCAGTATTTGGGGAACTGAGATAGTAGGATAGTATGTTTGAGGCCACCCTCAGAAACCTAGAGAGACTCAGTTTCAAAATAAAAAATAAAAAAGGGTTGGGGAGTGTACCTTCAGGGTAGAATGCCCTGGCTGGCTTCAATATCCAGTACCACAAACAAACAAACAAAAATCTATGAATAGTTCATGAAGTGGCAGTGAAGCTACAAGTAGGACTGTAATCTCATCTGAGGGCTTGACTGGCACTGGAGTTTATCATGTGATAAACTTCAGCTTATCATGTGACTGTTGTAAAGCCTCTGTTCTTCACTGGTTGCTAGGTAAAGGCTGTAGCAAATTTAATCATGTTCCTCCAAAAAAGATACGTGCAAGTCTCAACCCCCATACCTATAAACGTGACATTATCTGGAAATTGGGTTTTGGCAGCTATGATTGAGTTCAGGAGAAGCCATACTGGATTAGAGTGGGCCCCTAATATAAGAATTCATATCTTTCTAAAAAAATGAGACATATAGCCGGGTGTGGTGGCGCACGCTTGTAATCCCCGCGCTTGGGAGGCAGAAACAGGAAGGAGGATCGCGCAGGTTTGAAGCCAGCCGCGCGCGCTGGCTTAGGAGACCCTGTTTCCAACTAAAAATGTAAAAATAGGTTTGGGAGTGTAGCCCGGAGGTAGAAGGGCTTCCAGGAACCCCAGTACCACCAAAAAAAAAAAAAGATCAGACACACAGACACATATGAAAAGGCTATGTAGAGTTGGCGCAGAGAGCACAGTGATGCACTTAGCCACCAGAAGCTAGAAAGAGGTGAGGAGGGATTCATGTCTAGAGCTATTAGAGGGACAGCTTGCCAATACCATGATTTGAACTTCTATCCTCCCAAAGTGTGAGAGAATAAATGTCTATTCTTTTAAGTCGCCTAGCTCCTGGTCATTTGTTAGAATAGCCTTGGGAACTAATACAGAGACTTCCCTTAGTTCCTCACTATTTGGACCTCCCCATAGGGCTATTCCTGACATGAAATCTGGCTTCCCTAAGAGAGTGATCTACATTAGAATGTGTGAGTAACATGCACTGTGGAGACCTTGGTCTTTTATCACTTAATCCTGGAAATAACCTCCTAGCACTGCTGCTGTGCCATTATTTGGAAGCAAGTCAATTAGTGCAGCCTGTGCCCAAGGACAGAGGATTACATAAGAGTGTCATTGTCAGGAGGCAGGAATCACTTGGTGTCAGAGGCCACCTAAACAATGATACTAGGCCCTCATGATGCCTTCTAGATGCTCATGCTCTAGTGGGAAAGTTGAACTTATAAATAGAAAAATGACATTCCATGTGGTAGGTTTAGGAAGGTAGGCTTTGGAATTAAACCATATTATATTTGAGACCTGACTCCAACATTTACTAAATCCTTTTGACAAGTTTATAAACTTCTCCGCCTCAGTCTCATCTGTGTAGAGATAATATTACTTCTGTAGTATAGATAGGAGATAAGTATATCAAAGTATCTAGTATGGTACCAGACATTTAGTAGACATTCTTAGAATAATAGTAGTGTAGTAGTAGTTGTTAGTATCACTTTATATGTTTCTTTTTTATTGTTACTAGGGACTGAACCCAGAGGCATTACCTCTGAGTTATATCCCCAGCCCTTTTGTTTATTCTTGAATTTAGAAATGGGAGTCTTGCTAAATTGCTATGGGTCTCACTATATTGCTGAGGCTGTCCTCAAACCTGTGATTCTCCTTTTTCTGCATCCTAAGTACTGAAGTACAAGTGTATGCCACCATTACTGGCTTCTTTAGGTGTTCTGGTAGTGTAAGTAAATAATAAGAAAAGATAGCCGCTATTAATGAGATGACACATTTAATCAATACATCTTTCTTAATAAAGTCTGAAATGAAAGATATCCTGATTACAGATAATGTTTAAGGTGTTCACTCATCCAGGAAAGTTCAGGCACCAGAGCTAGACTTTTTTTAATTATTAAGGTAGAAGATAAGAATTTAGCTAGGCAGGGTAGCACATACCTGTAATCCTGATACTTGAGAGGGTGAGACAGGAGGATCCTAAGTTCAAGACCAGTGTGTGGTAAGCTAGTGAGAGCCTGTTTCAAAATGAAAAGGTCTGGGAATGTACCTCAGAGGTAGAGCACTCTTGGGTTCAATCACCCGTGCCACACACATACAAAAAATGCATATAAAAAGGGTTTGGGAAGATAGTTTGTGGTAGGAAGCATAAATAGCTGTGATCTCACAATCTAATGGTGCTGTTGCCTGGCTTATTACTAAAATGTTTCTAGTTCTCACATCTTTGTTTGCTTCCCATTCTTTAGGTAAAAAGCCCAATTCCACATTCTATATAACCATGCTACTCATCATTCCAGTCATTGTTGCCAGTGCAATCATAGTCCTTCTGCTCTACCTGAAAAGGTAAGTCACCTGCCCAGGCAGGTTTGACAGTTGCTGCTAGCGCAGTTGCTATGGTTACTACTGTTTGCATAGTTATTTTATGTTTTGTTTTGGTTTTTCTTTTGTGGAAGTGGGGACAGTTTACTCTAATTCTTGCAGACATTGCTCCACATGCTCAAGGAATTTAAAAATAATATATGAAGCCACTTGGTGTCTGTCCTCCATCTCCCCACAGGACAAGAAATGTTTTCTATATTTAGTCAGTATATTAAAAGCATTTTGACTGTAGATCATTTTGGAAGGATGGCCATTTTAATGATATTTATTCTGCCAGTCCATGAACATGGAAGATCTTTCCATCTTCTAAGATCTTCTTTGATTTCTTTTTTCAATGTTTTATAATTTTCTTAGTAGAGATCTTTTGCCTCCTTGGTTAAGTTTATTCCTAAGTATTTTAATTTTTGTGGGAGATCCTGAGTGTAAGTGTTTTCTGAATTTCTTTTTCAGTGGATTTATGGTTGGTGTACAGGAAAGCTTCTGATTTTTAAAGGTTGATTTTTGTATCCAGACACTTTGCTGAATTTGTCGATCAGTTCTATACGCCTTTTGGTTGAGTTTGTTGGGTTTTCTAAATATAGTATCATGTCATGTGCAAATAGTGAAAGTTTGAGTTCTTCTTTTCCTATTTGCACTCATTTGATTTCCTTTTCTTGCCTTATTGCTCTGGCTAGAGTCTCTAGTACTATATTGAAGAGAAGTAGTGATAATGGACATCCTTGTCTCATTCCTGTTTTTAGGGGGAATTCTTGAAGTTTTTCCCCATTTAATATGATGTTGGCGGTGGGCTTATTGTAGATTGCCTTTATGATGTTGAGGTATGTTCCTTCTATTCCAATTCTCTGCAGTGTTTTAATCATAAATGGATGTTGGATTTGTCAAACGCTCTTTCCGCATCTACTGAAATGATCATGTGATTTTTGTCTCTGATTCTGTTTATATGATGAATTACATGGATTGATTTTCATATGTTGAACCAGCCTTTTATCCATGGGATAAACCCTATCTGGTTATGGTGTATGATTTTTTCGATGTGGTTTTGAATGTGTGTTGCTAGTATTTTGTTTAATAGTTTTGCATCCAAGTTCATCAGAGATACAGGCCTGTAGTTTTCCTTCCTTGAACCATCTTTATACGGTTTGGGTATTAGTGTGATGTTGGCATCATAGAATGTATTTGGGAGAGTCCCAGTTTCTTATATTTCATAAAATAGTTTGAGGAGTATTGGGGTTAGCTCTTCTATAAAGGTTTTATAGAATTCACTAGGAAAGCCATCTGGTCCTGTGCTTTTCTTTGATGGTAAGTTCTTTATTGCTGTTTCAATCTCTTTGATTGTTATTGGTTGGTTTAAGTGTTCTATATCTTCTTGACTCAGTTTAGGAAGGTTGTATTTATCTAGAAAGTTGTCACTTTCCTCGAGATTTTCCATTTTGTTGGAGTATAGTTTTTCAAAGTAGTTTCTGATAATCCTCTGGATTTCCACACTGTCAGTAGTAATGTCTCCTTTTTCATCTCTTATCTTCATAATTTGGGTTGATTCTCCCTTTTTTTAAGTTAGGTTGGCTAGTGGTTTATCTATCTTGTTAACTTTTTCAAGAAACCAGCTTTAGGTTTTGTTGATTTTCTGTATTGTTTTTTTATTCTCTATTTCATTAATTTCTGCTCTAATTTCCTGTCTTCAGCTGGCTTCAGGGTTCGATTGTTCCTGCTTTTCAAGGGCTTTGAGGTGTGTTGTTAGGTTATTTATTTGAAGATTTTCTGTTTTTCTTATGTGAGCACTCAGTGCTATAAATTTTCCTCTTAATACTGCCTTCAAAGTGTCCCAGAGGTTTTGATATGTTGTATCATTATTTTCATTTGTTTCTAAAAATTTCTTGATTTTACCTCTTACATCTTCTATGATCCATTCATCATTCAAAAGTGTGGTGATCAGTCTCCACATGTTTATGTTGTTTCTCTGGGTCTTCTTATAGTTGATTTCTAGTTTCATTCCATTATGATCTGAAATGACAGGGAAGTATGTAACATTTTTTGAATTTTCTAGTGCTCATTTTGTGTCCCGGGATGTGATCTATTTTGGAGAAGGTTCTGTGAGCAGTTGAGAAAAATGTAAACTCCGCTGTAGTTGGGTAAAATATTCTATATGTGTCCAACAGGTCCATTTGATTAATGGTGTTCTTTAGTTCTGAGGCATCTTTACTGACCCTTTGTCTGGAAGATTGGTCTGGTGTTGTGAGAGGTGTGAAGTCTCCCAGTATTATTATATTGGGATTTATGTGTGACTGCATGTCACAAAGAGTTTGATTTATGAAAGTAACAGCACCTATGTTTGGGGCATAGATGTTGATTATTGTTATTTCCTCTTGCTGGATTATTCCTTTTACCAGTAAAATATGACTTTTTTTGTCTCTTCTAATAAGTTTGATTTTGAAGTCTAACTTGTCTAATATCATAGTTGCTACTCCTGCTTGCCTTCAAGTTCTGTTAGCATGAATTACCTTGCTCCAGCCCTTTACCTTGAGTTTGTTCCTATTTTTACTTGTCAGGTGTGTTTCTTGTAAGCAGCAGATGGATGGATTCTGGTTTTTAATCCACTTTTCCACTTTATGTCTTTTTATTGGGGAGTTGAGGCCATTTACATTCAGTGTGATTATTGAGTGATAACTTTTAATTCCTAACATGTTAAAATTTTATTTTTGTTTGAAATACTTATTACTCTTCTTTGCTTAGTTGTCTGGTGTATGGAAAATTTTGTTTCTCTGGTTCTGGTGTATATTCCCTATTTCTTCTTTGTAGTTAATCTTGACTATTTTCTCAGATGTTGGTTTTGAAGACATAAATTTCTTCAGTTTCTGTTTATCATGGAAGCTTCTTATTTTCCCATCTAATTTGATAGATGGTTTTGCTTGGTAGGAAATTTTTGGCTGGAAGTTGTTTTCTTTCAGAGTTTGGAATATGTTACTCCAAGTCCTTCTGGCTTTTATGACTTGGTTTGGGAATTCTGGAGTGATTCTGATTGGTTTGCCTCTGAATGTCACTTGGCCCTTTGTTTTTGTTGCCTTTAAGAGTCTTTGCTGGGCTTCCACATTAGAAGCTGGCATTGTAGCCTGCCATGAGGCAAGGCCGATGCTGCAGCTTTAGGGACCCTATTTCAAAATAGAAAAAAGGGCTAAGAGGTAGAGTTCTCCTAGTGTCAATCTCGGGGCTATATCTCAGCAGTAGAACATTTGCTTAGCATTTTTGAAGCCCTGTGTTAGATTTCAACATTAAAAAAAAATCAGCAAATCAGGCTGTTGTTAATGCTATTGGAAAGAAGACTTCACCAGGTTGTCATTAATATATGGTATTCAATACTTAAAAGTGTTTGATTTTCTCTATCTCACTGTATGGGCTGATATTTACACTTGTAGTTAGTACCTCAAGTCAAAATAAGGCTATTAAGCTGGATCCAGAGCCAATGTTTTATCAACATTGTTTTATCAATGTTTATTGAAACCTTCTTTCAATATGCATATTATGTATTGAATGTCTGTTTATGTGCCAGGTCCTGTTCTAAGTGCTGGGATTGTAGTAGTGAACAAGAAAATGTCTCTATCTATGTTCTAGTCAGGGAGACACACACACACACACACACACACACACACACACACACACACACACTGATTTCACATAGTAAGAATTAAAGTTGGTAGGGGTTGGGCCAGACAGTGAGAGGAGACATATTTTATATAGAATGGTCAGAAGAGGCCTCTCCAAAAGGTGAAATTTTTTGTCGTTTTTCTGGGAATTGAACCCAGGAGCATTCTGCCTCCAAGATCAACCCTTAGTCCTAGTTTTCATTATTTTGAATCAGGGTCTCTCTAAGTTGCTGAAAGCCTCACTAATTAGCTGAGGCTGGTCATGAACCTGCAGTCCTCCTGCCTCAGCCTCCCAAGTATTGGGATTATAAGCATGCACCACCACGCCCGGCTAGAAGGAGACATTTGGAGAGAGACCTAAATAAAATAAAAGAGTGAGCCATCCAGATATTTAAACAAAGAACATAGTAGGCTAAGGGAACTTAAAATACAAAGGTCCTCGGACTGGAGTGAGGTTAGTGTGTCTGGTTGGAGTAGAATGTACAAGGGGGAGAGTAGCTGGAGACAAGGGCAGATGAAATCGTGCAGGCCATAGCAAGGAACTGAGATCTCATCCTAAGCATAAGAGGAGACATTGGAGCACATTAAGCAAGGGGAAGGATGTGATCTGATGTACTGGTCTATAAAAGATCACTATAGTTGCTGAGTAAAGAATGGACAGGCAAAATGGAAGCCGGTCAGTTAATTAGGAGACATTGCAGTGTTTTGCAAGAAAGATAAAAGCAGCCTATGCTAGAGGGTTAGCCACAGAACAGTAAGGAGTGGTCAGGTGCAGGATATATTTTGAAAATACAGTCTATAAGACTTGTTGATGGCTGCATATCTGTGGAGGTGGGAGGGAGAGTGAGGATTCCAGTGCACATCTTACAGTTTCGGCTTGAATAACTGAATGCTAGGGCTTCCAGAGAAAGGTGAAAACTTCAGTTTTGAACATATTATTTGAGATGCCTGTTATCCAGATGGACATGTTAAATAGGCAATCATATACACAAATCTGGAGTTTATGGGAGAGCTCAAGGATGGAGATATGATTTGGGGAGTCCTTAGCATATGAGTTGAAAAAGACTAAAAGAAGATGATCATAAAGTGAATGAGAAACCTAGTTCGATGTACTAGAGAAGAGGATCAAAGACTGTGCTCCCTGAGAGATGAGGCAGGCCCACCTAAGGGGACTCTAAGGCTCAGAAAGAGGAGAGGAGAGAAGAAAGAAAAAGAGAATTGTACCATGTTCCTGAGTTGTCCACCCCCATATTATAAAAAGCAAGCTTCATTTTGATCTATTTAAAGTACTATTATTATTTAAATGACAGTACAAAGGTACATTGCTTATCCTCTTGGTCCATTTGCTCCATCCAAACTTAATGAATTTAGGACCTTCCTATGACCCTTTTAAAGGACGTTTTTCCAACTGCCTTGTCACTCAAATTCACTTGTATATCATGACTTTTGTCCATATCTTCTTTTAATATGACTGTATTTAAGTGGGATTCTTATATTTACTGAAAGTTTTGATCTAAAATGTCTCTGTTTTCTTACAGGCTCAAGATTATTATATTCCCTCCAATTCCTGATCCTGGAAAGATTTTTAAAGAAATGTTTGGAGACCAGAATGATGATACATTGGTACGCACTGACTCTTTTTAGGGGGGGTGAAAGTTGATATTATTTGAGGCTTTGAGATTTTTTTAAAATGTGGCATAATAGATATAATGTAAAATTTGCTATTTCAATCTTTTTTTTTTTTTTTTTTTTTGCGGGTCTAGAGATGGAACCCAGAGGCATTTGACCTCCGAGCTACACCCCCTGCCCTATTTTTTATTCTTTATTTTGAAACAGGGTCTCACTAAGTTGCAGAGGGCCTCACTAAGTAGCTGAGGCTGTCCGCGAACCGCGATCCTCTGGTCTCAGCCTCCCGAATGCTGGGATTACAAGCGTGCGCCACCACGCCCGGCTTATTTCAATCATTTTAAGTGTACAGTTTGTTATTAGGTAGATTTACAGTGTTGTGCTACCATCACTATTATCTAATTCCAGAACTTATTCATCCTTCCAAACAGAATCTGTGCCCACTAAACAATAATTCCCCTCTCCCCTGTCAACTCTATTTTCTGTCTTAATAATTTGCTTCTTTTAGGGGCCTCATATATGTGGAATTATACAATATTTGTCTTTTTCTATCTGGCTTATTTCAATTAGCATCATGTTTTCAAGGTTTGCCATGTTGAAATGGGCACAATGGCCTACACAAGTAATCCCAACACTTGGGAGGCTGAGACAAAAAGATTACAGATTCAGTGTCATCCTCAGCAATTTGACAAGGCCCTGTTTAAAATTAGGAGCTTGGGCGTGTAGCTCAGGTAGAATGCCCCTGAGTTCAATCCCTAGTACAAAAAAAGGTTACTATGTTGTACCATGTATCACAATTTCATTTTGAAATTGGTTATTTTTAGCTAGACATAGTGGCACACGCCTATAATCCTACTACTTGGGAGGCTGAGACAGGATTGAAGGCTCAAGACCAGTGCTAGCAATTTAACAAGGCCCTTTGTAACTTAGACCATGTTTTATTTATTTATTTTTTGTGGTAGTGGGGATGGAACCCAGGGGGTTTTCTACCTTCAGGCTATACTCTCAGACTTATTTTATATTTTATTTGGAAATAGGGTCTCACAAAATTGCTGAGAGCCTCACTAAGTAGCTGAGGCTGTCTTCGAACCTTTGCCATCCTCCTGTCTCAGCCTCTCAAGCACGGCAATTAGAAGCATGCACCACCACGCCTGGCAGACCATGTTTTAAAATTAGAAACAAAATAGAGCCAGGATGTAGATTGAACCTACAATACCAAAAAAGAAATAAATTGGTTATTTTCAACTATGTTTTGTTTAAAGAATTATAGAAAAAGTAGATTTAAGTTGTATATCAGGTGAAGAATATTAACTAAGAAGTCTCCAAAGCACTTTGCCCATCTCAAATCTCTGGGCTCCTTTCTCTTTCTGGGGCAGGTGAAATATTTTATACAAACATACAGAAGGAAGAGCCTGCTTTGTAAAATTAGCTTCATAGACTAATAGACTCTTAAAATTGTCTCAGAGACTGAACTCTAAACACATGGAAGTAGAGCAGACCTTACCTAACTATTGGAGTTGGTTTCAATTTTTGTGTGGGAGGGTAGTAGGGATTCAACCCAGAATCATCCTACCTTGAAGATATACTCCCTAGCCCTATTTTATTTAACTCTTAAATTTCGAAACAGGGTCTCACTTGCTGCTGAGAAGTCTTGTTGAGTTGCTGAGGCTGGGCTCGAACCTGTGATCCTCATGTCTCAGCCTTCCAAATACTGGGATTACAGATGTGCACCACCATGCTCAGCTTTATGCTAGAATTTGTAGCTAACAAGTTAAAACATTACAGGCTTCTGTGATATACTTATCTATGAAATAATAGGGACACAAAATGAAATAAATATCAATGTTTCTGTATATATCTTAAATTTAATAATAACAGGCACAGGGCAGTTATTTTATGGAAGTACCAAAACACGCTAGATAATAGCTTGGATTTTAGAGTGAAATTGCATTCAAATCTCTGCTGTGTCATTTACTGGCTTTTTTACTTTAGGCGACTTCCGTAGCTTCACTGTGACTCAGTTTTCCCATTTGTCAAGTGGAGGTAACAATAGCACCTGCCTCTAGTGTTATTATGCGGATTCAATTAATTTAATACACAATAGTCAATAGAAATTGGTGCCTGACACATTGTAAGTGCTTAATAAATCGAAGTGATGAGTATTTCTATTGATACTAATTTCCGGGCATTGTGGCACATGCCTGTACTTGGGAGGCTGAGAGAGGAGGATCACAGGTTCAAGGGCAGCTTCAGTAACTCAGCGAGTCACTCTGCAACTTAGCCAGACTCTGTTTGAAAATTAAAAAAATAAAACACTGGAGGTGTAGCTCAGAGGTAGAATGCCCCTGGAGCCAATCCTAGTGTGTACACACACACACACACACACACACACACATACATACACACACACACACACACACACACAATTTCCACTCATCTTTAATCCCCAAATCTCATAATAATGGGTAATTCACAATGCTAATGATGAGATTTGGCTAGGGAAGAAAGGCATGGAGGCTGGGAGGCTGTCAGGAAAGGCTTCTTCAGAATCAATTTTTCACTAAGTCATCTTCACAAACAATGGGTCACTGCTAGACCCAGGGAGATAGGATACCACTAGGCATGTAGCTCCACAAGTCTGATAGCTGATGAGGCAATGATTGTATATAAATGGGGTCACTATGGCAACTAGCAGTTCTTCAACCTTAGTTGAATCATAATCAACTGGAACACTTGTATGAAATAGAATTCTGAGCCCTGTCTGCAGAAATTTTGGTTCAGCAGGTCAGGGATTGAGTCCCAGGGATCTACATATTTAACAGGAGCTTACAAATGATTTCTGTCCTGGTAAAATATTCTGTAGTCCATATTTTGAAAATCACGGTGATAGATATTTTTCTTGGAATTTTCACTACCTCTTTCTTCATTTCAATAGCTACTGTGATAGATACTGAAAGTTGGGAATTGTACAGGTACCGAAGCTTCTGTAACCAGTTATTCAAAGTCTGTTATGTACCAGATAGTATAAGTGATTTCCTTTTATTGCCTTAACCATCCTATCAAGTAGGTGCTATTAGTATCATTTTACAGATGGAGAAGTAGGACCAATGAGGTTAAATAACTCAGCTGTGGCCACTCAGCTAAGTATTGGTAAGGTAAGGTTTGACCCAGGACTGATTTCAGAATTCTCTTGCTCATTCTGTTTGAGATTTGGCTAGGGAAGAAAGGCATGGAGGCTGGGAGGCTGTCAGGAAAGGCATTTTACTTCATTGCCTCTTCAGCAACCTCACAGTCTCCTAAGAGGTTCATATAACACAAGTTGGGATAGGGGAGTTCTGAGAAGAAGATTTGGGATCACTTATGAATAAGTTGCTATAAGAAGGTATTAGGAATATGTATGTATGTATGTATGTATGCATGTATGTATGTATGTATTTAAGATTGAATCCAGAGATCTTCTACCTCTCAACCCTATTGTATTTATTTTTATCTTGAGATAGGGTCTCACTAAGTTGCAGAGAGCCTCACTAAGTAAGTTGCTGAGGCTGGTCTTGAATCTGTGATCCTTCTGTCTCAGCCTCCCAAATACTGGCATTACAGGCGTGTGGCACCATCATACCGAACTAGGAATATCACTCTGACAACAGTCTGGAGGTAACAGATTAGAGAGAGGAGGTAATTGCTTGAAAGCAAGCTGGTGACCTAGGCCTGAATTGCCCCATTACATGTTTTATTTGGTCAGTATGATGTATTTAGAGTCTTTCCATTTGGAATCTTAGGTAGGCCAAGTGCTATATCCAATTCATCTCAGGCCTTACCATTCCCAGTGCCCATTGTGGTTTCTACTCTTCATAGCAGGATGGAGACTTATTACTCATGATCTGTATGAACATGTTTGGATTTACTAGTATATCTAAGACATGTTGGCCAAAGCATTGAAAGATAGATGTTTCTATCCTGATTTTAAAAAAGAGTAATAACAAGTTTTAACAAGTAGATGGAGAAGTGGCACTTGTATGCAGTGTGTCTGAGCCTGGAAAAGAGTATATAAATTGAGTATCTCTTATCTGAAATGCTTAAATGCAGAAGTGTCTCAGATTTCAGCATTGTATAGATTTTGGATTTTTGCATAAACTTTACTGGTTGTTTATCCCTAATCTAAAATCTAGAATCTATATAATCTATAATTGAAAATTTCTTAAGTGCCATGTCATTGCTCAAAAAGATTCAGTTTCAGAACATTTCAGAGTTTGAATTTTCAGATTAGGAATTCTCAACCTTTCTGGAGGGCAATGTGGTAAAATGTAACAAGAATCTTTAATTCTTTCATTATACTTTTAGGAATAGAATTTATATAAGAGAATAATCTGACAATGGCATAAGGATGGTAAATGCATTGTTTTCTTTTCTTTTTTTCCAAGGATAGAGATGTTTATTTAAAATGAGATAAAATGCACACAGATGGGTTAAATGAGAAGCCAGTTTCCATTTCAGCTAAACCTAATAACACTACCCATGCTCTTTTTCCCTCTCAAAATTCATGTGAAACTCAATCCTCACAGGATACAGGGCCTTAAGAGAAGTCTTGGAAGAGGACCTGGGCCCTACACCTTAGTGAATCCTTTACAAATGAGCTGGAGCAACTAGCCTATTCCTACCTAGTTGCACCCCCATCCTCTTTGGGCAGATGAGAATACAGCAACACATCTCTTAGCAGTGGGAACCAGGCTTGAGACACCAAACATGCCAGCATCTTGACCTTAGGCTTCCCAATCTCCAAAGCTATGAAAGATAAGCTATTATGTACAAATTACTGAGTTCTATAGTAACATATTATAGGACAAAGATGGATGTTTTTACACATTTGTTTTCTGAGCCCTGCTCCATTAATGGTTAAAGTAATTCAGAACAAGTAACTAACTTGTTAAAAAAAAAGAATGCTGTTAAGTAGTAGGATTCAGAGGCAAATTCTGGATCCTTAAAAACCTAGCTATTGGGCTGGGCGTGGTGGCGCACGCTTGTAATCCCTGCACTTGGGAGGCGGAGACAGGAGGATCGCACAGGTTCGAAGCCAGCCGCTCTGGCGTAAGAGACCCTGTTTCAAAAATATAAAAATAGGTCTGGGAGTGTAGCCCAGAGGTAGAAGGGCTTCCAGGAACCCCAGTACCACCAAAAAAAAATCTAGCTATTTACAATATATTTGAGAAACTGATTTTTTCTTGTTTTATAACATTTGACCTTCCACTTATTTTTATACATATTTTCCCCATGGTGATTTAGACCATCTTCAAACCAGTATAAATATTTCATAAATTATGTTTGGCCATTTTCTAACCTATTGAGTACACTTGATGCACAATAAGCTAATCAGCAATAATAATATTAATGTAAGTAGGCTAATACATGACACACTTAAAAAATCTTTAACTATTTCTTTAGGGGAGAAAACACCATGCTTCTACTCATTAACACCATTTTTATAGCCCAGGGGACGTTATTTATTGTTTTTATACCTATTATGCCATGAATTCCTGGGAAATAGGTTCCAGCAGCTCAGTCTCCTTTCCATTGGTTCTCACAAAGTGTGCTTTTCTGGGTGGAGCAGGTTGGCACTTCAGTTGAACCCCGTGCCTTTCTCTTTGGCTTCCTTCTTCTTCTGATCATTTCATTTCACCTGCTGCAGGAAGGTGTCTCGACTCTTAGAGTGCTTAATATGCTCAATATGCAAGAATCAATAGCAAGAATCTTGTCCTTGAGTTGCTTGTTTACTACAGTGCCAACAGCATGCTGGGTGACATTATAGACTCTTCCAGCTTTGCCATGGTAACATGTGCGAGGCATTCCTTTTTGAACAGTACCCATTCCCTTATTGTCTACAACATCACCCTCTTGTAGATTCACATATATGTGGTCAAAGGAACAACTCCATGTTTTCTAAAAGGCCTAGAGAACATGTGCTGGGTTCCTCTCCTCTTCCCTTTGGTTTCCTCATTTTGGCGAATTACTGGAAGATGGTGGTGAAATCCACTGTTTTCTTTTTTTTTTCTTTTCTTTTTGTGGTATTGGAGATCAAATCCAGGGCCTGGCAAATGCTTCACAGATGCTCTACCACTAAACTATGTCCCAGACTATTTTATTTCTTATTTGGAGACATTATCTTTTTAACTTCCCCTCCTGGCCTTGAACTTGTGATCCTGCTGCCTCATCCTCCCAAGTAGCTAGGATTACAGGCATGAGACACCACACCTTAACAGCATTTGCTCTCTTGCTTTCTTTTTTTTGTCACTGGGGATTCAAACCGTATATGCTCTACCTCTAAGCTAACCCCAGCCCTTTTTATTTCTTAAATTTTTTAAATTTGTAATACAGAAGGATCATACGTTCAAGACCAGCTAGTCCTGATGAGACCCTGTTTCAAAACAAAAAGTAAAAATCCCTATTGAAGGCAGAGGCATTCTACCTCTGAGCTGTTACAGTCCCAGCAATATTTTTTAAATTTTGAAACAGATGCTCACTAAGTTGCCACAACTGGCCTTGATCTTGTAATTTTGACTCAGCCTGCCAAGTACTGAGTATGTGCCATCATACCCACACATCATTTGTTTTCTAACATGATAAATTAGAAATCAATGAAACATCAATTTAGTTGTGTTTGTTTATGTGTGTGTGTGTGTGTGTGTGTGTGTGTGTGTGTGTTTTACTGGGTTCTAAACCCAGGGACATTCTAGTCTGAGCTATACCCTTAGCCCTATTTAAAAAAATTTTTTGCAACAATGTCTCACTAGGTTGATGAGAGTCTTACTAGAGTCTGTGATCCTTCTGTCTCAGCCTCCTGAGTTACTGGGATTACAGGTGGGCACTACCACATTTGGCTCAAGAATTTGTTTTTAAAAGTTAAGTTTTAAAGCATTTAATGACTTAAAAATCTTGTAAGAAACAGATTATAAACCTATATTACAGCCCTAATTCTTAGAGCTTTATTGGTGCAGTATAATGATACAAAATGGTAAGATTCAAAGTGATATATTTATATGTACACACATCATTTGGTGTATTTGTAATTTTTATACAAATGTATTAATGTATACATAGAACATTGAGTAGAAAGAAATGGCTCAGAATAAATGATCATCTCTAGGCCAAGGGACTGTCGGTAACTGATAATATTCTCTGTCTGCAATTCTGTGATTTCCAAATTGCCTCTAAGAGCATATATTAGTTTTATAATAAAAGAATCTCTGTACACATCATGAGCAAGGAAAGAGAATATTATAGTCATCTGGACCTGAGAGATAATAGGGACTTGAATTTAGGTGGTAGCAGCAGAGATTAATGTAAGAGACATTATTAAAGGGAACTCATAATGGCTTGGTGGCTCTCTACAGATAATGAAAGGTAGACAAAATAAAAGAATTTCAAGTTTTTGAGTCTTGGTGATAGAGTGAATGATATTAACATTGACAACAAAATTAGATCAATTATCCTTTTCAGAAATTGGAAAATTGCGTTTTTCAATTTGCCATCTAGAACATAATATGTTGTTTTTGTCCCGATGAGTCAGACAATCCTGTAATTCAGTGAGGCAAATATACTGACAAGATGGACTACTGAAAACCTGGATGTTTTTGTTCATGGTAGTTGCAGACCATTAAGTAAAATCCATTCTTTAAAACTAAAAGTATAATAAAAATGCCAGACATAGAAAAAGGGAAAAGAACATTTTTATGTCCAGTTTTTTTCTTTTTTGTGGGGGGGTGTTACTGGGGTTCCTGGAAGCCCTCCTACCTTCGGGCTACACTCCCAGACCTATTTTATATTTTTTTATTTGGAAACAGGGTCTCTTAAGCCAGCGAGGCCGGCTCCGAACCTGCGCGATCCTCCTGTCTCTGCCCCCAAGCACAGGGATTACAAGCGTGCGCCACCACGCCCGGCTATGTCTAGTTTTAACTAAATGAATAATCTGCTTTATTTACATGACAACAATCTTTGCAAATTGAACTACATATGCAGCAAAGACACCTTTTATTTCTGTGATCACCAAGTTATATTAGAGCAAACATGGCACTAGAGGTCATCTGATGAGATGTACGTTTACACGTTTAGTTACTTCCCTTTAATCATAAGTCTGTAAAACTCTAAGTTCTCATCCAACTTCTTCACTTTGTGAATTGGTAGTTTTAAGGCCAAAGAGGACTTTCTAAAAGACTGTCATATATAGAGGTAACTAGAGAACTCGGACTAGAACCAGGGATCCCAAAAGTATGAATTGTTTCCCTACGTGTGTGTGTGTGTGTGTGTGTGTGTGTGTGTGTGTGTGTGTGTGTGAGAGAGAGAGAGAGAGAGAGAGAGAGAGACAGAGAGACAGAGAGAAACAGACAGACAGACAGACAGACAGACAGACAGACACTGGGAATTGAACTCAGGGGCATTCTACTTCTGAGCTACACCTCTAGCCTAATTTTATTTTTATTTTGGAACAGGATCTTGCTGGGTTAATGAGGGTCATGCTAAGTTTCTGAGGCTGCCCTCAAACCTGCAATCACTAGTATTACAGGTGTGCACCATCATACTCGCCTATTTATGTCCTTTCAAAATACTTAGAGGCCAGGTGTGGTGGCACACCCTTATATTCCCAGCATTCAGGAGGCGGAGACCAGAGGATTGTAGTTCCTAGACAGCCTCAGCTACTTAGCGAGGCCCTTTGCAACACAGTGAGACCCTGTTTCAAAAAATAAAATGACTAAAAATAGGGCTGGGGGTATATCTCAGAGGTAGAATGTCCCTGGGTTCCATCCCCAGTACTGAAAAAAAAAAAACCTTCTTAGCCTGAGCATGGTGCCATAAGACTAATCACAGTACTTGGGAAGCTTAGACAGGAAGATCACAGGTTTGAGGACAGATTCAGCAATTTATCAAGACTTTCATCAATTTAGCAAGGCCCTGTTTCCAAATTAAAAATAAAATAGGGCTAAGAGTGTAGCTTGGAGGTAGAATGCTTCTGGGTTTAATCCCTACAACCACAAAAAACAAACAAAAAAAACAAAAACACTCTTTACTTCCATACTATACCATCAGTGGTGCTTCTTTTCTTTTCTTTTCTTTTCTTTTTTTTTTTCTTTTTTCTTTTCCTTTCCTTTCTGTGGTACTGGGATTGAACCCAGGGACATTCTACCTCCAAGCTACATCCTCAGCCCTATTTTATTTCTTAGTTTGAAACAAAGTCTCACTAAGTTGCAGAAGGCCTTGATAAATTGCTGAGGCTTGCCTTGAACCTGAGATTCTCCTGTCTCATCCTCCCAAGTACTGAGATCACAGGAGTATGCTACTATGCCTGCCTTTAATAGTGCTTCTTAAAAAATCTTACTTAGAGGTAGCCACAAATGAAGTCATCAGTAGGGGTGTGCTTAGGATTGCTAATATTTTTATGATGTTTTGCTCATCACCATAGTAACTTTTTGGCCAACTGCATTTCTCTCTATTTACTTTTTCCTTGTGACTCATAGGGCTGCTGGCTATATATATATATATTTTTTTGCTGTACTGGGGATGGAACCCAGGGGCATTGTACCTCCTCACTACATCCCCAGCCCTACTTTTCAGTCTTTTAATTTTTGAAACAGGGTCTCACTGAGTTGTAAAGGGCCTAAGTAGCTGAGGCTGTCCGTGAACTGTAATCCTCTGGTCTCAGCCTCCTGAATGCTGGGATTACAGTCGTGTACCACCACGCCTGGTAGCTGGCCATATTTTGGGTGAGGGCAGGGGACTGCAGAGTGAATTACTTCTATCTCCACTTCTTTTATCCATAAAAAAAAATCTGTTCTTCTCCCTACTTCTTGGAAACCAATTATATTTTTAGCACTGTGCCAGTTTTACATTCCTGAGCAGAAAGCAGCCTTTTAACTTCCAAATATTTTTGAAAATTTTATTTGAGTATATGTCTTTAAACACTAAGAGTATTTTCCTTCCCCATACCTAAACTAGCATTACTGTAGTTTTAAAAAGTATTAATTCATAGCTGAGCGTGGTGGCGCACGCTTGTAATCCCCGCACTTGGGAGGCGGAGACAGGAGGATCGCTGCAGGCTCAAAGCCAGCCGCGCTGGCTTAAGAGACCCTGTTTCCAAATAAAAATATAAAAATAGGTCTGGGAGTGTAGCCCGGAGGTAGAAGGGTTTCTAGGAACCCCAGTACCACCAAAAAAAAAGTATTGATTTCTTAATATCTATTAGCCCATATTCAAGATTTTCAACTGTATCAATTGTCTGTGGACATATAGCAACCAGTTGTCCCACCATGTGAGGCTATGATTGGCCACTGTATTTGAGGTGATCACAGTATGTTTCCTCCTTTTATCTGCCCTTATTTCTCTCCTTGTCATTGGAGATACTCAGTGTGGTATTATGCTAGCACCCTCTCAGCCCTTCAGCTAATACCTTTAATAAAAAAAAAAAGAAAAACTGGAGATTGAACCCAGGAGTATTCTACCTCCAGGGTCCACTCCCAGCCTTTTTTATTTTCTATTTTGAAATAGAGTATTACTAAGTTGCTGAGGCTGGCCTCAAACCTGCAGTGCTGCTATCTCAGTCTCCTAAGTACTAGGATTACAGGCATGCACCACTGTAGCTGGCTTTTCACATCATGAATATTTTTGCTCGAATAATTTCTTTAGGGATTGTAAAATGGCAGTTTTCTCATTCTATACTTTATTTATTTAGTGTGTGTGTGAGAGATACTAGGGATTGAAATCAGGAGCTATACTCCCAACCCTTTTTATTTGTATGTTTTCTTTTGTCTGGGTTGGCCTCAAACCTTTAATCCACCAGCCTCAGCATGTTGAGTAACTGGGATTACCAGCATGTATCACCATGCCTGGCTCATTCTATCACTTCACTTATAAGCTGGTATTTTCTATAAAATACTGCTTTCAATTATTCTGAGCTCTTTGGTTGGTGCAAAATTCAATTCCTGTTAGGCAGAATAGAAGTTTATTTCTTTCCTTGTTTATCAATTTTAAAGGGAGGAATGGATTAATAGCCATAGCCACCTAAAATGGTATTTAATTAGATACCTAGGCACCACATTCAACTTTTTTCTTTTTGAAGCAACAATGCTCTTTAGGTATGGGACTCTCCAATTCATGTTGTAGAACTTCCTATGAAATAGGTTCATTCATATGCAGAAGACCAGTGTTTTTACCTGGTGCTTAAGGTGCATAAAACCCACTTCACTTCTGTAGACAATGCACTTAAAAGTATTGTAACCAAATCTTGAAAATAATGTTAAATTCATATGTGATATTCCATTATACTACTAAATTTATTTCTTTGCAATGTAAGAAACCCATATAAAATCCAGGCCTGGTAGTGCATACCTGTAATCCCAGTACTTGAGAGGCTGAGACAGGAGGATCCCTGTTTCAAGACCAGCCTCAACAACTTAGTGAAACTCTCAACAACCAAGTAAAACCCTGTTTCAAAACACACACACACAAAACAACAATAAAGTGCTTGGGGGTCTAACTTGAAGGTAGAATGCCCCTGGGTTCTATCTACAGTATTACAAACAAACAGACAAACAAACTCCATATAAAGACACTATTTTTCTAGGCTCAGATTATTAACAAAAGCCAATTTAATTAGTCTCATAAACACTTATTTTTTCACCTATGATATTTTTTCTCTTTGGCCATTATTCTATTGTTGGTGACCTTATATTTAAAAATTGGTAGTATAAGGATAGAATTGCAGACTGGCAATTTTGTGGATTGATTTATCTACAAGTGATTTTAAAATTAGACTGATATGTAACTCATAAAATTGAATACTATGCCAGAGCCTTTGTAATTGTTTCTTTTTTGGTGGGTATTTGGAATTGAACTCAAGGTCATTCCCCTAGCCCTTTTTATTTTTTATTTGGAAACAGGTACTTGCTAAATTGCTGAGGCTGGCTTCAAACCTTTGATCCTCCTGTCTTAGCCTCCCAAGTACTAGGATTGTAGCTGTGCACCACTGTACCTGGATTTTACTTTTTTTCTTTTTATATTACAAGGACATATCCAATACAGTGCTCAGGGGAAGGCCACAGTGCGGATAAATGGTAAAAAATGAGAAAAATTCAAGTTTTAGGAATGAAAAAAGATATTTAAAAAGATTAATGTATTCTTAGAGGTCGTTTCTGCTTCAGTGTTCATATTATTGAAACAAATTGTTTTTTTTTTTTGGTCCAACACAGCCAAATATTGGGTCTATGATCAGAAACCAAAACATATTTCAGGAGTCATTTTTAAATATTAATATTTTCTTATAAAATAATCATGTATTTAAATTATAACTTCAGATAATCAAAAATAAAAGCACTCTTTTGTGTATATGCAGTACTGGGGCTTGAACTCAGGGGCATTCTACCTCTGATCTATAACCCCAGCCCTATTTTATTCTTTTATTTTGAAGCAGGATCTTGCTAAGTTGTGGACAGCCTCACTAAGTTGCTGAGGTTGGCCTAAAACCTACAATCTACCTGTCTCAGCTTCCCAAGTACTGGGGTTACAAGAATGTGCTATCATGCCTAACTTAAAATCACTCTTATTCCTGTCACCTAGATGTGACTATATTTAACATTATAAGAACAGCAAAAATAAACAAATAGACATGTACTCATAAATGAGATAATAACAGTAACAGTAATAATAACTGTAGTTCATAATTTCTGAAACTTTAAGCATTTTCCTCATTCATCTGTCTCCATCCTGAAGTAGGTATATATTATCTCTATTGTACAGTTGCAGAAAGTGAGGAACCCAAATGATAGGTGTAACATGCTCAAGGTTTCACTGCTATTATAGAGCATAGCAGGATCCATATTTACTTAAATATTCTCATATGGAGCCCTCATTTATTCTCCTATGTGTGGTTATGTTCTTAATGCTCACTACTGGTATTTATGTTGATATATCTCCTGTCATTTTGGTTGTTTGAAGCTCCTATTTTTTGCGTGTGGTACTGGAAATTGAACCCATGGGCATTCTACCTCCTATCTACACCCCCAGCCCCATTTTATTTTTTTTATTTTGAAACAGAGTGTTGCTGAGTTCCTAAGGCTCTCACTAAGTTGCTGAAGCTGGACAGGAACCTTCAATCCTCCTGTTTTATCCTCCTAAGTACAGGGATTACAAGTATATGCCACCACAACCACCTTGTTTGCATCTTTTAATATTTTCTCAGGAAGAATTTCATTGGGGCCAGCATTTCCTGAATTATTTACATGTTGATGGAGTTTGGTGTGTTTCTAATTGAAAGAAGTTTGTTTGGGTATGGGAGATTGAACCCAGGGGCATTCTACTTCCAAGATTCACCCCCCAGCCTTATTTTATTTTTATTTTGAAACAATGTCACTAAATTGTTGAGGGTCCCACTAAGTTGCTGAGGCTAGCCTTAAACCTATATAGCCTTAAACCTTAAACCTACCTCACCCTCCCAAGTACTGGAATTATAGATGTGTGCCACCAGGTATAATTTAAAGTAACTTTGGCAAGGAATAAAATCACATACTTGGCCTTGTGTATCTTAAACGTGTTGTCCATTTTCTTCTGGCATAAAATATCTAAGATATCTGATGACACAATTTTCTTTCTGTATTTTGTTTTCCCTGGTTGTCAAGGTTTTTATTTCTTCAAAATTCAGTAATTTGCCAGACTATATCTTGGTGTTGTTGATCATTCTGGGTTGATTTTTGAGGTACATGTTGAGCACATCTAATCTGAAAATCCAAAGGCCAGAACATTCCATTGAAATCTGAAGTGTTCTGAAGACCATGGTGCCACAAGTGGAAAATTCCACACCATGAAGCTTTGTTTTATGCTCATGATTATTTAAAGTGTTGTATAAAATTATCCTTCAGGCTCTGTACATAAGAACATAAATGAACTTGGTTTTTAGAATTAGTTCCCATCCCCAAGATTTCTCATTATATACATATGCAAATATGAAAAAAATCTCAATTCAAACCACATGTGGTCCCTTCTGTTTCAGATAAGGTCTATTCAACCTATTCTCATTTTTGTTCACTTTACCTGCTTTCTATATTTGTCACATCCTCTTGAATAATTTTCATGTCTTCTAAATTTAAATTATGCTACTTTACATCTTTTAGTTTTTACAAAATAATTTTGTTTTTATTTATTTTTTAACTTTTTATTGGTGCATTGTAGTCATACATTTTAATAGAGTACAAAATGCCGGAGGTATACATGCACACATCACCCAATTAGTCCTTACCTAATTCCTGTCCCATACATCTTTTATTTTTAAGTGTTGCCTAATTATTTGATATGTTGATTTCCCCATATTTCTTCCAGCTTACTCTCCATTTCTGAAAATAAATAGTTTCCATTTACTTCTAATTATTTCCTGAATTTTCTCATATCATTTCTGAGTTGTTCTTTTTCTGACATTTTCTTTTTCTGACATTTTATATATTTTTCTATGATATTTACATTTTTCACATCATGTCAATTTATTAATATAGTTCAGCTAGACTTGAAATGTTTATTGTAGTTTTTAATTAATTTTTGGACATTTCTGGTGAGTTTTAATTCTATAAGGATATTAATCTCTTGCTCAGTTTTACATGAAACTACTTGCTGAACTTTTAGATGTAGGCTTTTTATAGATTTTTTTTTCTGATTTCATGACTATAGAGCTTCATCCTGTATTGTTTTTGAGAATTTTTCAACATTTTGATGAATTGCTTTCTGAAATCTTGCCGTGAATGACTATCTCCTCTAATATTTATTTCCTTTTTCCTTTTTCCCCTCTCCCCTCCCTCTCTCCATCCTTTCTTTTCTTTTTTTTCCCTCTGTTTTTACTTCTGCATTTATTCGGGATTCTTTTTTGTTTCTTGTATCCCTGTCCAGGCCAATATGGATTCTAATCCCACTGGTTTTGACTTGGAGCTTTGTCTTGCAAGGGAGGTTTGGGTGATTAGTTTTTGTTTGTTTTTATATATGTTTCCTTGTTTCTTTGTTTTTGGTACTGGAAATTGAACTCAGGAGTGTTTTCCCTCTGAGCTACACTCCCTCCCTGGCCCTTTTTACTTTTATATTTTGAACCAGGGTCTCTCCAAGTTAATGAGGCTCTCACTAAGTTGAAGAAGCTGCCTTTGAACCTGAGCTTCTCCTGTCTCAGCCTCCCAAGTACTGGGGTTATAGGCATGTGCTTTGACACCTGTCTTGAGTGATTCGTTTTGAGAGTTCATAGAGAGGTTAGGCCATTCCTAGTCTAACCATGGATTCTTTATACTCAACCACTGTTTGAAAGGGCAAACCCCCTTCATTCTCACCTCATGTTCACAAATTAGCTGAATTCCTTTCAAGTTCTCAGACCTCTCAAATGCCATGTTGATTTTTCTCTTCCACAGCTGGTACTATTTTGGTCCTGTATCTACTCAAGTTTGTCCCTACCCATTCCTTTTTTCTCTTACTAGGGATTTAACCGAGGGACCTTCTACCTCTGAGCTATACTTCTGATTCTTTTTATTGTTATTTTGAAACAGGGTCTTACCTGGTTGTTCAAAGCCTCGCTACATTGTTGAGGCTGGCCTTAAACCTGTGATCATCTTGTCTCAGCCCAAATACTGAGATTACAGGTGTGTGACACAATGCCTGGCCATCCACTCTTATTTGGTGGTTCAAGGTGGGGGAATTGTTTTTGTCCAATTTAGATGTAGATTGTGTCAGTGAATTTTGGTTTTGCTTTCTTACTTGCCCTACTTATTTTTCCTGTCTGAGTTTTTATAATGGTGGTATTTGGAGAGATTCGAAACTATGCTTTCACAACCAACTTTCTCTACAGGGCATGGGTCAAAGCCATCCACCTCCCTGCCACTTGTTTTATATGACTTTGACCTAAAATGTTTTTGTAGCTTTGTTTTATCATATATGTCAAGTTGGGGGTATCGGGATGGAACCCAAGGCCTTACACATACTTTACCATTGAGCTACACCCCCAGTTCCCCAGTACTGTTTTTAAATCTTTGACTTATAGACAAATCCTCATTTTAATAGATTGTACAAGATAAATATTCAGTAAGGATACCAGTTAAATGAGTTTTAGCACATTCATGCATTGAAATACTTTACAGAGGTTAAAGGAAAGGAGGTTGATCTATCTTACAAATATATAAAAATATGAAATATATTCTGTAAAATAAAACACCCACCTTACCTATATAGTGTATGCATTTTCATATTGAGATTCAGGAACACTGAAATAGGCAAAATTAAATTTTTTACAAGAATCAGAAATTACAACTAAGTTATACCAATTTATACACCTGCCAGTAGTCTATCTAAATGGTTCTTTGGGCACATTTCTGTCAACATGGTATCATCTAATTCTACAAACTACTGTCAAGTTGATAGATGAGAAAAAGGCATCTTATTTTTACATATCAAGATTTATATTTTTCATAAATTCATTGGCTTTAATTATTTTATAAAGCTCTTGTTCCTTGTCCTTTTTTCCTGTGGTATTCATCATTTTTGGTGATTTATAAAGTTTTTTATATGTCAGATTTTAGTCATTTAGCTTGTCATCCATTTTTTGACTTTTTAGGATGATTAATGGTATACAAGAAAGTATTCATGTTTGCAGTAAACTTTTTAATTTTTGTGTGTAGAATGTCTTTCCCACTTTAGATTTATATAGTTGTTCATGTGTGTGTGTGTGTGTGTGTGTGTGTGTATTCTTTTTTGTGTATGGTACTGGGGATTGAACCCAGGTTCATTCTACCTCTGATCTACACCCCCAGCCCTATTTTTTTATTTTGAAACAGCCTCACTAAGTTGCTGAGCCTGACTGTAAACCCATGATCCTCCTAAGTACTAGGATTACAAGTGTGTGTCACCATGACCAGCTTCCTATATATTTTAGTAGTACTTGATTTTGTTTCAGACATTTAGGTCCTTAGTTCATCAGATATTTATTTGTGTAGTCTATGAGGTCGCATTTAACTTTGTTTTTTAATGCTTAAAGGACAATTGTTCCAGTGCCATTTATTGAATAAGATAATTTTTTTCAAAAATTTCTTCTGTGCATTTCCCATTAAAAACAGTTTGGTTGACATGTAATTTAAAAACAATAAAATTTACTCTTTTTAAGTAATTAAGAGTTGTAGCAAACATATGCAATTTCATCACCTCCACTCCAAAATATAAAATATTTCCATCATCCCTCAAAACTTCTCATGCCTCTTTACAATCAACTTCTTCTCTCACCCTAGACACTTGAAAACAATGATTTGTTCTCTGTCTCTAAAATTTTGCCTTTTCCAGAATGTCATTTAAGTGGAATCATGCAATCCATAGTTTTTTGAGGCTGTCTTCACTTAGCATAAGTGATGCTGTACACCTATAATCCCAGTACTTGGAAGGCTGAGACAGGAGGATCACAGCCAGCTTCAGCAACTTGGAGAGGCTCTCAGCAAATTAGTGAAACCCTGTTTCAGAAAAATAGGACTGGGGATACATTTTTTGGGGCTATATTGAAAAGAAAACTGCCATCAACACTCATGTAGAATACATGTTTTCATTTCTTCTGGATAAATGCCTAAGAATGAGATTTCTGGGTCATGTGGCAAGTGTATGTTTAGTTTTATAAGAAACTATTAGACTTTTCCCAAGTCACTCTATGATTTTCCATTTCCACCAACAATATGTGAGAGATCTAGTTATGTTTCATCTTCACTGGCCCTTGAAATTGTCAGGGTTTTTGTGGTCCTGGGGATTGAACCCAGTGTCATTCTACCTCTGAGCTATACCCCAGCCCGATTTTTTATTCTTTATTTTAAAACAGAGTCTCACGAAGTTGCAGAGTGTCTCACTTAAGTAGCAGAGCCTGGCCGCAAACCCAGATCCTCTTATCTCAGCCTCCTAAGTACTGGGATTGTAAGCACATGCCACGACACCTGGCCAGTATTTTTTATTGTCAGTATTTTTAACTTTAGCCACCCTACTAGATGTGTTAGAAGTAAATAATTTATTTAGAACAATTTGGGTGTTTTAAGCCATGTTTAAATACTCTCTAAGATTGGCTATGCCTAACTTACCCAGGCCATCTCTAAGAGCATGATCTGAGGCTGTCCAAGTTGCTCTTGTTTTTCTTTCCCTAAGCTTAAATAATCATAGAATGTCAATAGAAAAGGATCTTAGACATAACCTAGTGTAGGGGTTGGCAAGATTTTTCTGTAAAGGGCCAGAGAGTAAATATTTTGGGCTTTGCAAGCCGTTCAGTTTCTTTTACAGCTCAACTCTGTCATTGTAGTATGAAAGTAGCTATAGGCAATATGGAAACCAGTGGGCATATGCCAATAAAACTTACTGACAAAAGTAGGCAGCTAGCCAGATTGGTCTGTGGACCATAGTTTGGCCATCCCTGGTTTAGTCTAACAACTTTATTTTATAGATGAAAGAACTGAACTCAGATTTTACCCTTTCTTGAGAGTTACAAGGAAATAAGGCAAATACCAGGATATTGGCTTTCACCCTAAGAGACATGCTTGAATTGGGTTCAAGATGAGGTTGCTTTATACATAATGCCGCAGTCTAGCAAAAGATGTTAGATAAATCTGGAAAGAAATAAAGAGCTTTTCAAAAGTTTTAACTACACTATGACTTTAAGGGAATCCTATATATTTGCCATTCATATAGATGTTCATTGATTTTAAAGCCTATTTTATTTCTAGAGCAATGGTCAATTTTGAGTGGTAAGAAAACAAAGGTAAAATAAAGGTCCCAGTGAAGCAGTTAAAGTAAAGCATCTCACATTGCCAGGTATGGTAGTATATGCCTATAATCCCAGTACTTGTGAGGCTGAGAAAGGAGGATCACAGGTTCAAGGCCAGCATCAGCAACTTAGTGAGATCTTGCTTCAAAGTAAAAAATAATATAGAGCTGGCAGTGAATCTCAGAGGTATAATGCCCCTAAATTCAATCCCCAGGACCACAAAAAAGAAAGAAAGAAGAAGAAAAGCATGCCACCCTTTTACTCATCTTGAAAAGACTGTTTCCAGTTTTGGAAATGTCCAAGTTTGTTTATCTTTTGAGACAGCCATTGAATATCATGTAACAATTCCATGCTTTTCCTATCTTCAACAATAATTCTTGATTGTTTTGTTTCATTAATTGTTCAAATAGATGAATATTCTTAGGTCAAATGACAAAAACCAAAACCAGGAAAATATTCCACTCATGATTCCATGCATGAAAACCTAAAAATAAACATTGGTCATAAATACTCAGAGAAAGAACATTGTCTAGAAAATTCATCCTGTATTTTTTCTCCCTGTAGCATTGGAAGAAGTATGACATCTATGAAAAGCAATCCAAAGAAGAAACGGACTCAGTAGTGCTGATTGAAAACCTAAAGAAAGCCTCGCAGTGATGGCAATAATTTAATTTCACCTTCAGTGTGACCTTCTGAAGATCCAACACCTTCTCCATTCATTATCTGGGGAATTGCTACATGGAAATTGAAACTACTGGCTCCCTTAAAACCAGGTAGCTCATAAGAGCTACGGATCATTATGTGTTGTGCACTGAAAAACTAAAAATAATGGGACCTTTGGAGAAGAGAGTGGAGTCATGCTCATTGAATTATAAAGGCAGTTATCCTTGGTAAAGGCCACCAACTAGGGAACAAAGCAAAAAGTGGGGATAACAGTTGAATTAATCTTGTTAAGAGTTGTGACAATTCCTAAGGACCCTGTGCTTGCTTCGTGTTTTTTTGTGTTAAATGATAGCAAGAAATTTTATTTGTGAGGGAACTCATTTTGGCTTTAAATGCTAAAGTTGAACTTGACTTGCAGATAATAGGTAACAAAATTGATTCAGTCTGGTATCTATTGTTTGAGATCCTATTTAGTCATGTTTGTGGCTATTAAAAGTCTGTAATCATCAACCCCTTCCATAGCATTTTCCTCTGCTTTGAATGCCTCCAAAATAGGCATTGGTCATGACAGTGAGAACTACAGAAAAAACAGAGGCTTCTCCCTTTGTAGGGGAGGGGGGCAGGTACTGGGGTTTGGACCCAGGGGTGTTCTACCTCTGAGCCATACCCCTAGACCTATTTTATCTTGTATTTTGAAATGGCATTTTGCTAAATTGCCCGGGGCCTTTCTAAATTGCTGAGGCTGGCCTCAAACCCAGGATCCTCTTGTTTCAACCTTCCAAATACTGGGATTACAACCATGTGCCACTATGTCTGGCCAGAGGCAGTTTCTTGACCAAGACCATTCCAGTCCATTGCACATGACTCATTGTGTATTAGAATTTTATCCAAGAAGTCTCTAATGATGTGTTTTGTCTTCACCTCTGCTACTTAAATCAAGTATTGACTATGTGCCTGTCCCCAGGTATGAGGGATCACCCCAACATGTTTACAATATAGTTGGAGCTCCTCATTTCTTGCCAGTTTATCTTATACCAGTCATTTCCGAGACTTTTCAGTTTCTCCTTTGCCTTCTCCCTCATTCGCTTCCTTGTAGTCTTTTGATATTCATTGGAAATGAGGATTTAAATCTGCTCAGAACACGTAGAGGAGCAGGGAGTTAATTGCATCTCAGGTAAAGTATGAGTAGACTGAGAAACAGTGAACAATTCTGATATATTTTATAACTTCTGTGTGAATCTGCAACTGTTTGAGGTTTTTTAGCATTTGCTGTTTATGCATTTTCTATACTGAGATGAGATATTATTTTCACTTAAAACTTGGCTGTTTGCTTGAGAAAAAAAGAATAGTTATATGTTTCTTTTCTTTCTTTACAAAGTAGGCCATAGGATTCCTCCTGTCCCTGCCATAAAAGGTTAAGAAAAATTTGTGTGTTATATTAATAGCTAGCCATGCAAGGCTCCAACATGTATACTCATTTTTTGCATATTAGGGTTCCATTCTCTCCCTATCCCCCCTCTATAGATACATATAATTTAAAGAATCATTTGGAAATTAGAGGTACCCCCTTCTTTCACACAGACTCACATTATTGGTAGGAAGTTGAGAACTTTATGTCACATGTTCTCCAAACATGTATTAGTCAATATTAATAAGAAGTGCTATTTGTAATTCCTGTTCTTAGGACAGGAGGGCTAAGAATGCCTGCTTCCCACAGGTTTTGGGACAAGTGTTGCTCTGCCTCTTTGATCTGGACTCTGGCATTTCTGAGGAAGTCAGAGTGCATGACAATGGTAGAAGTAAAGGTGTTTCCTCTACTTTTGTTTTAGAAGTCACTGAAGCTGGGATACAGGCACAATAGACTGTCTACTTTGTTCTGCTATTCACTAGAAAGAATGCTTGGTTTTCCTGTGTAGGTATGAGACTGCTTCCTAGCCAAGTCTTTGTAATTCTGGGAAGCAAGACCCTTAAATGCCTCACCCAAAGTCCTTTTGACAGCCTCTTTTCATGGCAAGGAGGAGGAGAAGGCTTTGAAATTCCCAGTGCTGCTGGTGCTGACGGTTCTGTGGCCTGCAGGGAGGAATCCCACTTTGTTTCCACCCTTCTCTCTTAGCAGTAAAATAGCTAAGGCAGAAGTGGGCAGTAAATTGGAGAGATGCTGATTATTGTTTTATTGTGGCTAGAAGTGGTCCTCAGGTCTTAGGAGCTCTTGGAGGCATTAATCCATCACTAGTTAAAGAAACTAGTACATATATTTACTGCTTTGTTCAACCTATATATGGATTTTTTTTTCTATATACCTAAGTAACCCACTGTAAGGATGATCATTCATTCTGTCCAGATAAGTTTTTTTTTTTAATCTGGGCACTAAAGGGTTAGATGAAACACAGTAGTGTTTTTGGTAATATCTTCAACTAGGAGTCCTTTTTAAGTTCTTGTAGACAATCCCCAGTAAAATAAATATTGTCTTTTTGTATGTTATCTAAATGATTTCCTTTTGTCTTATTTTTGGGGAAACTGCTATGAGGAGTTGGTGGTGAAAATTGGAGTTAAATAATAAACATTGTAAAAATTCCAAGGTAACTATTTTATATTTTTATGTTATTTTTATTGGTGCATTGTAATCATACATCTTAATGGAGTACAAGATGGTAGAGGCATATATGCACATATGACTCATTGAGCCCTTCCCCAATTTCCACCCCATTCCCTTCCCCTCCATCCTTGTATTTGGCTTAATGATTAACTTTGATATGTTTGTGAATGTACATCATGTACATTAGGGAATAGAGTAATTTATTATAAGCTTCCCCTCTCTTCTATTGGGCTTATGTTTTCTGATAAGGACATGCATAAACTTAGTTTAATGTTTGTATGGTCTTTGCAAGTATTACATAAAGGGACTCACAAATATGATACATTATATTTATAATAATTATTGTAAGTGGAGAACTGGCCTGTTCTAATATTAAGCTGAAATTAGAGTGTAGTATGCTTACTGTCATGGTATATATGATGTATACAGGGTACACACAGTATACATGACTGTCATGGTTATGTGATGGTGGTGTCTAGTGAAAGTTCATCATATTTACAGGTTAGATTTGAGACTAAGATCAGTTTTCAATAGTTGTCCTACTAAGCAATGGTGCTTTGGTTTCATGCTTTCTGTAACTACGGCAATATGACTGAAATGTCAGGTTTTTTCTCACTTGTGTTAAGTTCTAAGAATGTATTGTTAGCCAGACCACATTTGTTAATTACCCTCACTCAATATCTACAGGATCCAATCCCTAAGATAAAAACAGAAGTGCTTATCTTGGTCAGGTTATTTTTATAACTATCTAGAATTATCCAGGAAGATTCTGGAACTATTCTATATATCTTCAGGTAAATATAGTATTTTTGCTTGCTTGTTCAAATAACCAATCTCTAATTGTGTGTGAGTGGGGGGTGTATTCAAGTTATACCCCTAGCCCCTTTGGTGTTTTGTTTTGAAATAAGGTCTTGCTATGTTGCTGAGAGTTGCACTACATTGCTGAGGCTGTCTTCCAACCTATGAGCCTTCTGTCTTAGGCTCTTAAGTACTGAGATTAGAGACATGCACCACCACACCTGGCTCAATTTCTAATTCTTAAATCAACATTGATTATTATGACAGAAAACTTTATTTTATTTTATTTTATTTTATTTTTTTGGTGGTACTGGGATGGAACCCAGGGGCCATCTACCTCCGGGCTACACTCCCAGACCTATTTTATATTTGGAAACAGGGTCTCTTAAGCCAGCTAAGGCTGGCTTCAAACCTGCACAATCCTCCTGTCTCCACCTCCCAAGCGCGGAGATTACAAGCGTACGCCACCACGCCCGGCAACAGAAAACCTTTAATTGAGGACACTTGAATTCACACATCTGCATGGGATCTATGGAAAACTAAATGCTGTAGCCACAAACATGCTCACTTCGTCTCAGGGGGAGTAGAGCCAGAATGATCCAAGCACATTTGCCTTCCAGAGTAATGCCATTTTATCATTACCATGAATTCCTACTCCTTTAACGTGCAACCTTATGCTCACATCAAAAGCATATTATTACTACTAGGATATTAGTAGTGTTAGAAGAACATTGATTTTAGAACTTTTTTCTTTCAAATTTAATGATTAATTAGCTCAAGAAATAAATTTTTGGAAATACTATAAATCTGGCTATGCCTTTACTTTAAGCAAGTTAGTAGTTTTATTGACATTTAGACCTACTAGATATTTTTGACATCAATCCCCAAGATGATTTCTTCCTGAAGGTTCTTTGGCCTTTAATTGTCTTTTCGAGTGATTACATTTATGATTTATCATTAGCAATAGGACTATTTCACTGCTAGTTTGAACACATTTTATGTATACTATTATGTAAGCAGAGAAAGTCAATAGTTATTTAGTGGCTACTGTGTGCCAAGTTCTTTGTATTCTGTCACTTTTTCCCTATGTCAGTCTCATATGATAGTTGCATTCTCTTCATTTTACAGAGGAAGAAAAATAATTATGTTACTTCTCAAAATCACACAGATAATAAGTGAGACAGAAAACAAGTCAGCCTAGCTTTAAGACCTGTATGATATAATTTGGGTTATACTTATTTTCTCCAAGGAAGGAGCTACTAAAGAAGAAACATCCAGTTTGGGCATGGTGGTGCACACCTGTTGTCCCAGTGCCCAGGAGACTAACAAAAGAGGATAATAGCTTTGAGGCCAGCCTCAGCAACTTAGCAAGGTCCTGTTGTAAACAAACAAAAAATTAAGTAAAATAAAAAAAGGGCTGGGAGTATAGCTTGGAGGTATAACATCCCTGGGTTTAATCCCTAGTATCAAAAATTAAAAATAATAATTTTGATTGTAGGAGTCTTTTATGTAAAGTCTTTGGTTAGGTTTATTCCTAGGCATTTTATTGGTTTTGAGGTTATAGTGAATGGAATTGTTTTCTTTATTTCTTTCATTGTGGATTCATTGTTGGTATAAAGAAAAGTGACTTATTTAGATTTGTTTTATATCCTACGACTTTGCTGAATTGGTTAATCAGCTCCGGTAGTCTTTTGGTTGAAATCTTGGGGTATGCTAGATAAAGGATTGTGCCATCTGCAAATAAGAGTAGTTTTAATTCCTCTCTTCCTATTGGAATTCCTTTGATTTCCTTAAAGACCTTGGAGGATGGAAAGACCTCCTTTGCTCATGGATAGGCAGAATAAATATCATAAAAATGGCCATTCTGGGGACTTCTGGGAAGATGGCAACCGAGAAAAGCAGCATTTACGAGTCCTGCTAAAACTCAGTCTCTATTGCCACAAAATTAGCGCTTTTAATAGCCAGAAAACACTAGCAACAGAGAAATAAATTTATAAAAACAAGGGACAGAGGATAAAAAGACTGGAAGAACAACCAGAGACCAGAAAAGAAATCAAGCTCGCAATGCAGCCACGGAGCCACGCTGGCACCATCTTCCCTCACAGGACCAGGCTCCAGAGAGAAAAGGGACTCAGAACGGAGCTCAAAACCAGAAAAGAAATATGCCAGCCTCACTGCCAAGGGCATGGCAGCAGCGCCATATTGCCAGCAGAGCCAGCCTCACGGCCGAGGGTGTGACAGTGGCACCATATTGCCAGCAGTAACGGTGAGTTCACTGTGCCCCGCGACAGCTCCTGATCAGCGCGCACAATAACCATGAGTGAAATCGCAGCCCCTAAAGGAGAAATCCCTGTACTGCACTCCCAGGGACTGGCGCAGCTTTGATAATCTCATTGGGTCTGAGATTTTGCAGTTCAACCCAGTGAAGGAGTAGCGGTGGCAAAGATACCACATCCTAGTCTCAGCTCCCCATGGGAAAATGCCAAGCCCGGCACCCCCATGGTCTCGCGCAGACTCGATTAACTCCCTGGGTCTGAGACTTTGCGATACAACCAAGTAAAGGAGTAATGGTGGCTGAGATTACCACAAACTCGAGATACAGAGCACCCTAAGTGAAATCGTAGTGACCCAGGGAAGGCACAAAATTCTGAAATCATGGGAAAGAGGAACAGCAATGGAGCAATGAATGCCCACAACCCCATACTATCAGAACCTGATAACACAGAAATTCAGAGATCTCCAGAAGATCAAATCAGGAATATAATTGTAGAAATAATACAGGACCTTCTAAAAGAATTTAGAGAGAGCCTAAAAGAGATAAAGGATTCAATCATTGAGGTAAACGCCTTAATTCAAAGTATAAACAATTGATTAGACCACATGGAGAATAGAATCTCACTCCTAGAAGATGATTATTCCAAAAACGAATGCATAGTTTATAATTTAGAAAAAAAAATCAGACAGCAGTAATCTGACATTGAAGAAATATGGGCCCATTTTGTTTATTTGTTTGTTTGTTTTGGTGGTACTGGGGTTCCTGGAAGCCCTTCTACCTCTGGGCTACATTCCCAGACTGATTTTTACATTTTTATTTCGAAACAGGGTCTCCTAAGTCAGCGCGCGTGGCTGGCTTCGAACTTCCGCGATCCTCCTGTCTCGGCCTCCCAAGCATGGGGATTACAAGCGTGCGCCACCATGCCCGGCCCAATATGGGCCCATTTTAACAGAGCTAACCTAAGAATAATCGGAATAGAGGAGGGAAAAGAAGGTGAAACCAAAGGGATCAACAATCTCTTCAAGGAAGTAATAGCAGAAAATTTTCCAAACATAGAGCAAGAGGTTGATACACAGGTCCAGGAAACTTATAGAACTCCCTTTAGACAGGATCAGAGAAGAGGATCCCCATGCCACATAATTGTCAAAATGACCAATGTAGAAGCCAAGCAGAGAATCGTAAAGGTAACAAAAACAAAAGGCCAAGTGACATTCAGAGGCAAACCAATTAGAATCACTCCAGACTTCCCAAACCAAGTCATGAAAGCCAGAAGGGCTTGGAGTAACATATTCCAAACTCTGAAAGAAAACAACTTCCAGCCAAAATTTTCCTACCCAGCAAAACTTTCTATCAAATTAGATGGGGAAATAAGAAGCTTCCATGACACACAGAAACTGAAGGAATTTATGTCTTCAAAACCAGCGCTTGAGAAAATACTCAAAGAGATTAGCTACAAAGAAGAAATAGGTAACACACACCAGAACCAGAGAAACAAGATTTTCCATCCAACAGACAACTAAGATTGGTTATCTTTGGAGATTCATTATTTATTTTAGTCTTTTACCTATTTCTAAATTGTATTGTTTGCTTTTATTGTTGCTAATTTTTAGGGTTTCTATTTGGAATATTAATATACCTTCAGATATAGCATTTGGAAATATTTTATCCCATTCTATCAGTAACTTTTAACTCTGTTTACATTGTCTTTGGATGTACGAATTTTTTTTTTAGAAACTTGTGTATTCTTTTGTTGCCCATGCCTTTGAAATCATATCCAAGAAATCACTGCCAATTTCAATGTTGTGAAGTTTTATGACCCAGGTTTTCTTCTAAAAGTCTATAGTCTTAAGACTTACATTTAGGTCTTTTATCTATTTTGAGTTAATATTTGTTTATGGTGTTAGGTAATGGCCCAATTTTATTATTTTTATGTAATTATTATTTTTAATAATATTTAGTGAAAAGATTATTATTTCCTTATCCAAGTGTTCTAGGAAACCTTGTCAAAAATAACTTGACCATATATGGAAGAATTTATTTCTAGGCTTTTTATTTTACTCCACTGGCTTATATATCTGCCATTATAGCAGCACTACACTGTTTCAATTATTGTAGCTTTATAAAATTTGAAATCAGAAAATGTACATCTTCTAATTTTGTTCTTTTTTGAGATTTTTTTGGGTATTTAGAGTTTATATTTCATGTTACAATAGATTTTTTCTGAAAAATAAATAAATGTATGATAGTTTCACCTTAAAAATATCCTCTGATAAGAAAGAAAACAAAAAGAAATATTGAAATGTTATCTTTAAGTGATCAAAAGCTTGATATCAGACAAATTTGTTATGTGAGATTATCAATGTTAATTTTGGATAAATTGCTATAATATTAGATGTCAACCACTAAGCCAAGCATGGGAAGGAGAGATGGGGAGGGAATGGGGTGGGATTGAGTAGGGGCTAACTGGGCGATGTGTGCATATATGTCTACGGAAGTTTCTTACCCCATTATGATGTATGAATACAGTACACCATTAAAAATTTTAAAAATGGCCATTCTGCCAAAAGTGATCTATAAATTCAATGCAATTCCTATTAAAATACCAAAAACATTCTTCATGAACCTAGAAAAATCAGTCATGAATTTTATATGGAGAAATAAGAGACCCAGAATAGCCAAAGCAATCCTCAGCAATAAGAATCAGGCAGGAGGCATCACAATCCCTTACTTCTAATTATTTATAGAACAATAGTAGTGAAAACAGCATAGTTTTGGCACAAGAACAGACCAGTGGAACAGAATAGAAGACACAGAAACTAACCCACACAACTATAGTCAATTAATCTTTGACAAAGGGGCCAAACTTATGTGATGTAGAAAAGACAGCCTTTTCAACAAATGGTGCTGGGAGAACTGGCTATCCATATGTAGAAAGGTGGAACTAAATTCTTACCTCTCACCATGCACAGGAATCAACTTGAGATAGATCAGCGACTTAGAAATTAGACCAGAGACTATGAAGTTATTGGAGGAGGGCATAGGCACAACACTCCAACATATAGACACAGGTAGTAACTTTCTCAACAAGACCTCCAAAGTGTGTGTAATTAAAGCAAGAATTAACAAGTGGGATAGCATCATACAAATGGCCAATAGATACATGAAAAGATGTTCAACATCATTAGCCATCAGGGAGATGCAAATCTAAACTACGCTAAGATTCCATCTAACTGCAATCAGAGTGGCAAGCATAAAGAAATCAAACAACAACAAATGCTGGCGAGGATGTGGGGAAAAAGGAACCCTTTTACATTTTTGGTGGAAGTGCAAACTAGTTTAGCCGCTATGGAGATCAGTGTAGAGATTCTTTAGAACACTGGGAATGGATCCACCATTTGATCTGGCTATACCTCTCCTGGGTATCTTTCCAAAGGGGTTGAAATCAGAGAACTACAGTAACATATGCATACCCATGTTCATAGCAGCAGAGTTTGTTATAGCCAAAATATGGAACCAACTTAGGTCTCCATCAACAGATGAATGGATTGCAAAAGTATGGGAAATACACATAATGGAATTCTACTCAGCTATAAAGAAGAACAAAATCATATCATTCAAAAGAAGATGGAAAGACCTGGAGAACATATTATGTTGAGTGATATCAGCCAAGCACAGAAAGAGAAGGGACATGTGTTTTCTCTTATATGCCCAAATTAAGGAGCATTAGGGATACCAGAGGGACTCCAGATAATGGAGGGAAAACCTCAGCAAAGCTAGAAAGGAAGGGTAGGAGAGGAAGAAGGCTGAGGTTGATTAATGGAGGAGCTACATCCAAATATGTGTAAAAGTATGAATGTAGCGTGATTAACCTGGACACTTATTATTGGGAGGGGTAAGGGCAAGGCAGGGGGAGAGGGTATCAAGCACAGTCTAAATGTATGCCAATTTCAATATATGCCACATAAAAATAAAAATAATAAAAAATAAAAGTAATAAAATAAGAAGAAAATCAGAATGTGAAGGCCCATGCCTGTAATTCTACTATTTGGGAGACTGAGACAGGAGGGTCACAGGGTTGTGGTCAGCCTCAGCAACTTAGTGAGACCTTGTTTCAAGAAGGGTCTGGCTAAAAGTAAATCCTTCGATAAAATGGGAAGAACAAAGGAATTGATGAATTGAATGAACTCTGTGGTTCCTCTAAATCAGGATTTTCACAAGGGGCTGGTTATCGTTGTGACTGGCAAGTATTTCTTAACAAGCCTGGCAGCTTCTAGGTAATTTTGCCTAGAAACACAAAAATGGACTCTGTATAGGATAGATTGCTTGTATAATGACTATGTTTGAATTATTATCTAAAATAGTCCATTTGAATTCAGTACTTGTAAATTTGGTAATTGAATTTAACATTTTGGTCAAAATAATATATGCACATAATATTCAAAGAATATCACAAGTCCTTCTGTAGTTTGGATATTATGTCTTCCCCAAAGCTACATGTGGTAAAGGCTTGGTTCCCTTTACTGGTCCTCTCCCAATACTACTGGGGGGTGGTAGAAAGTATTAAGGGGCGTGGCTTAGTAAGTCTTTGGGTCTTAGTAAGTCTTTAGGACCCTGACCCCTTCCTCTTCCTCTTTTGCTTGCCAGCCATGCTTTTTCAACATGGTGTGCTACCACAGGCCCAAAGCAGTGGAGTCAAGAAATCATGGACTGACACCTCTAAAACTCTGAACTGAAATATGCCTTTTCTATTTATAAATTGTTTTTTTTTTTTTTTTTTTTTTTTCCTTTATTCAACAGATATTTATTGGTAATTTAAGTATTTCATAGTCAGCAAGTATCTGTTGAGTCTATGACATACTAGACAGTGTACTCGGCATGCACGCGATATAGCCACGTTTGAGCTGGTATTCCTGGGCTGAGAGAAACAACGCCGTAGGCACGAGCCTCTTCAACATGCTGCCAATCCCGACTGGACAGAGGAGATGCTAAACTGTTGCAGGGCTCATCACACCAAACCCCCTGGCACCTCATCTTCTTTGGCTTCCTTTGCAAGATTCTTAAGTCATCAGGCCAAAGGTAAAGGGGTCCCCAAAGCACTCACTGGCATACGATCCCCTTTAAGCAATTACTAGTTTAAAAGCACCTTTAATAACACTGATATCATCATCATCAAATTGCCACCCAATAAGCCTTGCTTCTTGCAGAACAGCCAATTTGGATAACACATGGCTAAGTTTTCTGACTAAGGATGCATCGGGCAGGAAGTCTTCAGTACTAAAGTCAAAAAATATTAACTGCTTGAGATTCTCAAGTACGCCCATGAAGGCAAGCCACCCGTCACTGCTCACACAGTTTCCTGCCACGTCCAACAGCTCCAAGTTTTTCAGAGGGCTCTTTTTGAAAAATTTACCTAATCCCACATACAAGTATAAATTGTTTATCACAGGTATTTATTATAGTAACGAAAGCTGACTTGCATAGGGCCTATTAAGAAACAACTTTGCACTAGGTGTGATGTTACATGCCTATAATCCTAGTACTTGGGAGTTTAAGACATGAACATCACAAGTTTCAGGCCAGCCCCAGCAACTTAGCAAGACCCTGTTTTAAAATATAAAAATAAAAAGGGCTGGGGCTCAAGGGTAAAAAGACACTGGGTTCAAATTCCAATATAAAAATAATACAAAGAAATAGCTCTCCACTGCCCCATCCACTTTACCCTTCATTCCTGCTTGTCAGAAAAGATGTCCATAGCCTAATCCTTGGTACCTTTGAATATGTAACTTTATACAGCAAAAGTGACTTTGTAGATGTGATTAAAATTACAGACCTTAAAATAATGAGATTTTCCTGGATTATATGGCCAGCTCCAATCTTGAGTCCTTAAAAGCAGATAAACTTCTTTCCTGAAAGCAGAAGAGGGAGCCAAATCACAGAAATGACTCAAAGTGATGTTGCTGCTTTGAGAATGTAAGGGGCCATGTAGAACGTGTGAAAAGGAACTGGCTATTACTAGCCTTGAAGCAGATTCTGTCCCCAGAGCCTCCATATAGGAGCAAAGGCTTATTCAAAAATTTCTTTTGGCAGAGTATAACTACTGGATATCACTCTGAAACTTAGTGCTATTTTACTTTTTTAGGATTAGAGATGATCTGTTTCTAAATTTCTACCATATAATATGAGGAATTGGTGTTTGTTTTTGGAGGTTGGAGTTGCTAGGGATCCAACCCAGGGCCTCATGCTGACTTTTATTTAATCTGCTCCCACCAAGCAGGTACATACATGCACACTCATACTTCTCTTTCACAAATATAGAAAAGGCTAAAATATCCAGTATCAGCCGGTTATGGTGGCCCACACTTTAATCCCAATATTTGGAAGGCTGAGACAAAAGGATCACAGGTTAGAGTCCAGGCTTCGAAACTTAGTGAAACTCTGTTTCAAGATAAGAATTAAAAAGGAGCAGGAGTGTAGCTCAGAGGTAGAATGCCCTTGGATCCAACCTCCAATACAATAACATTTCTAGTATTTGCATGATACCATGTTAATATTGCTAGACCAATAGTCTCTAGCTTACATGTCTTTTTCTCTCAAGTTCTGTTTATTTTGTCTTTTGTTTCTGCTTTGGGGGAGATTTCCTTCTTTTGATCTGAGCCTTAGTTTTCATCTTTAAAGTTTTTGTGTGTTTCTGGTAGTGGGGATTAAACCAAGGTGGGTGCTACTTCTAGCTACACCCCCAGACTTATTTTCATTTTTTATTTTGAGACAGGGTCTTGCTAATTTGCTGAGGTTGTTCTCAAACCTGTGATTCTCCTGTCTCAGCCTCCCAAGTATTGGGATTACAGGTGTGTGCCACTACAGCCAGCTCTCATGTATAAAATTTGATAAAAGCCCTACCTGATAGGGTTTTTGTGAGGTATTAAAATAAACCATGTAAAGTGCTTAGCACAGAGAACTTAAGTAAATGGTAGATGTATGGCTAGAGATGTAGCTTTGTGGTAGAGAGCTTGCCTAGCATGGACAAGGCCCTGGGTTTTGATCCTCAACAACAACAACAACAACACACACACACACACACACACACACACACACACACACTTTTAAATAGCAGTTTTTATTGCACATACTGTTATTCTAGAGCCAGTTCCTCTCCTTTATGTGAAAATGAATGACCATCTTGGTTTAAGCAATATATCTTGTTTTTACGGTATCAGATTATACTATATAATTTCTTTATTATTACTGAATTCATAATATGTCTTTTTGTAATTATACTGTTTTTAGAAAAATTATGCTAAATATGCAGTTAATATTAGCTCTCTTATGCTCTCTAAAAACATTTAATATCAAAAGCAGATTTTTTTCTTTTTATTTTCCACTCTCCCCTTACCCCTGGGGTAGATGCAAACTGAGAGAATAATAACAGATAGCTAGTTGCTCCTTGACAATAAAATAGGTAATTTAGGGCCCAAACCAACTATTCCTCAGGATGGGTGGATACTGTAACTCATTAACATGCAAAGGTAGCTATATACTCTGCATGCAGCCCCAAATAATGCAGGCCAACTCCTGGGATCACAGAGGCAGCCAATAGAAAATGAGCCTTAAGCCCAAAGGAGATCTGGATTATCTGTTAGCTTTGCATGCAAGGGCTGCCTTGTTTGCTCCTAGGGGGACCCTAGAGACTAGACTTAGAGTTACAGAAAAAGAAAATCTGTAAGTCAGGAACAATGTAATTTTAGTTATTACTCTCTCAATTCATTATTACATCTATTTGTTCAAGAAGGAATGACATTAAAATTATATGGCATGGGTACCAACTAATTAGATCAGATGCCAGCTCTAGTTAGTTGGTAAGTATGTATCCATCATAAACTTAGCAGTTATTTATTGAGAACCTACTATGTACTAGCACTATACTAGACACTGAACAATGCTGGGCTAGTTATTTTCTTTGTCTGAGCTTTGGCTTTCTTACTTGTAAAGAAAAGAAGTAAATGATAGGGGCCCCTTGGGTCTAACATTCACAATTACTAGAGTTCTGGGGTTCAGCCTTGGCCAGTCCAGGGGTCTTGAAGGAGATGTAGGGTTGGCGAAATTGAAGAATGATAGATGCCATGCTTAGTAGCAGGGGGAAGGCATCTCTGCCTATGCCCTAGAATATACTTTATTTATACATGAATCTAACAAATTAAAGCACACCACATCATATGTATTTTGTTTTTCATTCAGTTTTTCAAAACCACATTACACATACATTGTTTTTCATTTAGTTTTTCATTAACCTGAATTCTACATAACAGACACACCTTGAAGCCACCTGTTTTTCCTGTTTTTTTAATTGATTTGTAATGAATTGAACTACAAAACTTAACTACTACTCTACAACACCATAATAAACTTTAAACTTATTCTATCCTCTGTCTTAACTACTAAATATTAGACTTACTGTCTCTACTTCTGAAATTAACTGCTAATTTTATATACTATTATGACCACTAGGTATTTTATCAACTTATTCTGACCCAACCACCAACCCCCCACTGAACTTATTCTATTTCTCTAAAATACAATGCCTACACCTAATTTTCTATAATACCTATTAAATTGTTTACCAAGAGAACTCTTTTGTGCTTTAGTGAGCAGGCACCACGGAGCTCTTTGCCTGCCTCTGTAGGAATGCCAGTCCTGATGTCAGTCCATTTTCTAGTAAGATTAACTTTGTGCTTTCCATTCATCATACACTCCTGTATAGGAAAGTAGAGGATGTTGGAGGTGGAAAAGTATTCTGATTAGTGTTAGCCCCCTGAGGGGAATACCACAGTTGACCCCTAACTTATAAACAACATATGGAGAGCTTTGCATAGTAGATATAATTTGCCTAAAATTACCTTTTCCTTTCATGGTTAAAACCTTAAGTGAGTTAGGTGCTGTAAGCAGAGGAGCAAAGAGCTCTTTTCTGTGTAGCTTCTTGAAAGTTCTCCCATAGTCATATTCTTAGTGTTATTCCCAGCACACATCTTAGGGCATTTCCCATTCATATTCACATCAATTTTCAGACTATTACAAAACAGCAATCCCCATTCAAAGCAATTTTCAAATTTCATAAATATTTTCATTATTATAACTAAAATCAAGAGGGATAATGGCTTCAGTTTTGCCAGAGTCTTCCAGCCCTGTGGAATTTTCTTCCCAGCTGCGACCCTGTCATACAGCAGGAATGGTACCACCTCTGCCAGTTAGAGTAGTCATTTAAATTTAGTTTTAGGAATGTAATGGAAACAGGTATAGACAAGCAGCAGCTTACTCAAGACTCATAGATTTCAAAATGTAGAAAACTCCTCAAATGAGTGTATGAGTTATTGCTTGACAAGAATTAAACTAAAAATACATTATGTATGACTTATCTCCACTGTGCTTCCAAAGGAACTAAAGAGAATACAAAGTTCTATTAAAAAAGTAGAATCTGGGCATGGTGGCATTCACTTGTAATCCCAGTATTTGGGAGGCGGAGACAGGAGGATTGTACATTCAAGGACAGCAGTGTGTGGTGATTTAGCAAGACCCCATTTTTTATTTTTATTTTCTTTTTTAAAAAAATTAGTACTGAGGATTTACCCAGGAGCATTCTACCTCTGAATCTTTACCCCCCAGCCCTTTTTATTTTTTTTTAAACAAGGTCACCTGGGCACGTGTAATCCCAGCATTTGGGAGGCTGAGACGAGAGGATCACGGTTTGCGGACAGGCTCAGCTACTTAGTGAGGCCCTTAACTCAGTGAGACCCTATTTCAAATTTTAAAAACACTAAAAATAGGGCTTGGGTATAGCTCAGAGGTACAATACCCCTGGGTTCCATCCCTGGTACTGCAAATAAATAAATAAATAAAAATAAAATAAAATAAGGTCTTGCTAGGTTGCTGAAACTGGCCTTGAACCTGTGATCCTTTTGTCTCAGCCTCCCAAATACTGAGATTATAGGCATATGCCACCATACCTGGCTGAAACCCTGTTTCAAACTAGAAAATAAAACAGGACTAGAGGTGGAGCTCAGATGTACAACATCCCTGGACTTAATTCCCAGTAGCACCAAATGGTGTTTGTTTAATAGCTTTAAAATTAAAGCTGTATTCCACTACCCCTACCAGTGTCCATACACCAAACACATCTTCTCCCTTCAAAGTCTTCTGCTTGCTTTCAGCATCCTCTCCCCAGCTGCTATCACTCCAAACTCTTTCCTTCAATGGCTAACAATGAATTGTCCACTCTGACAAGAGTCCATGTTCCAGGCCTTTCCTAATTTTCTACTTTTTCACTTGGCCTTCCCTATTCCCTATTTCTTTTGGCCTATCTTCTCATAAAACATTTGATCAGTTTATTCTTGCAAATATGGCCAAGGAGGGCTTAAGAAGTTTGAGAATTACCATTCTTGTATAAGATTCATCTTACAGAGAGACTCCTGAAACCATCCTGGATTTGGAGATTAGGTATGGGCTGTCAGTTTCATGATAGATTTTATTTTATTTTATTTTATTTTATATTTAATTTATTTATTTAACTTTCTACCTCTGACCTACACTCCCAGCCCTATTTTATTTTTATTATGAAATAGGGTCCTGCTAGGTTGATGAGAGTCTCACTTCTTGCTGAAGCTGTACTCAAACCTGTGATCCTACTGTCTTAAGCCTCCCAAGTATGGGATTATTGACACATACCACCACACCCACTTCATGGTGAATTAAAAAATATTTATAGTAGGAAAGTTCAAACATACATTAATCAGAGAGGCGATTACAAAGAATCACCATTTACCCATCACCCAGTTTCAACAAGTATCAGTAATTGTGTTTCATCTATATCTCCACCCACGCTCTACACAATTAAATCATTAGAAAGCAAATCTCATACACCATGTGATTTCATCTGAAAATACTTCAGTATACACCTTTACAAATTAAGAACCATTTTATTTAAAAAAGAAGACAAAGTTGGGTACAGTAGTTAACACCTGCAATGGGAGGCTAAAACAGGAGGATTGCAGGTTTAAGGCCAGACTCAACAACTTAGTGAGACTCTCAGCAACCTAGTGAGACCCTGTTTCAAAACAATTAAATAAAATAAAATGTGTGCTCAGGAGTTTCACACCAGCCTCGGCAACATAGCAAAACCCTATCTCAAAAATAAATCTTAAGTGCAATAACATTATTAAATTTAAAAAATTGCTTGATGTTATCCAACATTCAGCCAGTGTTCACATTTCCCTAATTGTTCCATAAATGTTTTTCTATAATTCACTCAAATCAGAATCTAACAAGGTTCATGGTGGTTTTTATAATATTGATAAATTGTAATATACAGAAGAGTGGATTGAGGAACAAATGATTGGCCTTTAAGACCATATTCTATTAGAGAAGCCCTCTGCAACTTAGAGAGACACTGCTTAAAAATAAAAAATAAAATAAGGCAAGAGTATAGCTCAGAGATATATTACCCATGATTCAATTCCCAGTCACACACACACACACACACACACACACACACACACACACACACACATACATACACATGAGCGACCATATTACATTTGTTTACTAATGAATATGGCCCTGTCACCACAAAGTAGCTCTTTTCTCCCTTCCAGATTGCTGTGACTAAACATTTGTTTAATATCCCCTTGGATTCCAGAAACTCTTCATAAGCACAGTAAGACATCTGTGAAAGTGTGAAAAAGTGACAACTCAAGTTCAGCATTGAAACTGCACAGTTTTTACACAAGCATAAAAGAAAAAATCTGGGCAGGGGGTGCAGCTCATTGGTACAATGTATTCTTAGCATGGACGATAATGCATGAGGCTTTGGGTTCCATCCCCAGCACCAAAGCCCAAAACAATACAGAAACCCCTCCAACTGCCCTCACATGCACATTATTGCCAACCTCTAAACTGTCAAGGGAATGTTTTAGCAAATAGCAGGAGAGAGCACATCTGTCTTGTATCATTTTCTCCCCACAGGATAAGGGCCAATATAAGTGTGTTAGAAATGTGATATTAAAAGAGAGTACTTCATAGCTGGATGTGGTGGTGTAATCCCAGCATTTGGGAGGCTGAGACTGGAGGATCATGGTTCGCAGACAGCCTCAGCTACTTAGCGAGGTCCTCTGCAACTTAGTGAGACCCTGTTTCCAAATAAAGAATAAAAATTAGGGCAGGAGGTGTAGCTCGGAGGTCAAATGCCCCTGGGTTTCATACTCAATCCCCCCCAAAAGAGAGTACTTCAGCTGGGTATGGTGGCTCACGCTTGTAATCCCAGTGCTTCGGAGGCTGAGACAGGAGGATCACATAGGTTTGAAGCCAGCCTCAGCTACTTAGTGAGGCTGTCAGCAACTTAGTGAGACCCTGTTTCCAAATAAAATATAAAATAGGTCTGGGAGTGTAGCCCGGAGGTAGAAAGCCCTTGGGTTCCGTCCGCAGTACCACAAAATATAAATAAATAAATAAATAAATAAATAAATAAATAAATGTACTTCCATTTAGATTAATTAAAACCAAAATGGTGCAACTATTTTTCAATAATTTAAAAGGCACTAAAAATTTAAAGCAGGGTGGAAGGACAGGCTTCTGAGTCTGAATTTTAGTTCCAGAAAAATGATACATGGTTAAGTGTGTGCTTCTTAAATCTGTTGAATTAACTAACACTTGATCCTGAAGTTTGCAGTAAGTTGGTGCTTGAATGCCATTGAGAAATATTGATAGAAACCTTGCAACTGTAACCAGCTAAATATATAGATACATTGGAGTGAAAAAGTGGATTAAATTGAACCATGGGGTCTGGGAGCAGTATTCCTGTTGCCAGGGCCTGCTCTTCCATTTTACTTTTTAATTGATTCATTTAAGAAAACTTTACATGAATATAGATTCTGTGCAAGATGTGGTGTTGGATTAAGACCAAATAGGGCATGGTTTCTGTCCTATTCTTGCTTATAGTTCATGGCAGGGGTGGCATATTTATTTCATCGTGTGGATCAGCTCTGCTTGGAGTACTGCTTTGCGCAGGATTTGGAGGTTGGATTTGGGCTCAGTGAGAGGACAGCTAAGATCAGTTAGTGCTGTCTCTCTTTGGGTACTGGTGGAAGGGGGCAAGCTGAAGCATTTGTGCCACCAAGTCACCATCAAGGGGTAAGGGTTTGAGGGAAATATCCAGGTATGTAAATGATGAATAATCTACAAGGAAGAATGTTAAAAATTAAAGCTATAAAAGTATTTCCAAGAAAAATATTGTAGACAGTAGTAGAAAGGATGATTGGGATACAGGGGCCAGGAGAAGACCTAGAAAATGTTCTCTCTGGTTGATCTGCACCCTGATACATGAGTAGAATCTAAGTAGATTAACAAAAGAAGGGCAGTCCTATCTCTGGGGGAAGTTTGAAAAGAGGTACAGGCCGGGCGTGGTGGCGCACGCTTGTAATCCCCGCGCTTGGGAGGCGGAGACAGGAGGATCGCACAGGTTCGAAGCCAGCCGTGTGCGCTGGCTTAGGAGACCCTGTTTCCAAATTTTAAAAAATGTAAAAATAGGTCTGGGAGTGTAGCCCAGAGGTAGAAGGGCTTCCAGGAACCCCAGTACCATCAAAAAGAAGAAGAAGAAGAAGAAGAAGAAGAAGAAGAAGAAGAAGAAGAAGAAGAAGAAGAAGAAGAGGAGGAGGAGGAAGAAGAAAAGAAAGAAAAGAAAGAAAAGAGGTACAGATCTTGATGGCAGGATGCGTTGTGAGGTAAGATGATGGAGATCAGCAGATGAGCTAGGAAATAGGTAAAAAGTGGGGATGATCTGCCTTGCTCCTGGCCAACTGGACAATAGGACACAGATCTGACATCATTCAGAATTGGACACAGCAGGACTTGACAAATGGGAGGGAGATGGTCAAAATAGTCAAAATGATATAAATATTTGAAATGATAGGCTCGGGCAAGAAGGAGTGGTGATGCATGAGAAATATTAATTGTATTTTTGACATAGCAGATAACGGAGCACTAGAAGGACTGTTAGCTCATAACTGCCAGCAGGGCAGGGCACTCAGGGCTGGCAATAACAGCTGCTTCAGGTATGCGGGTCAAGGGAGCCAGCCATCAGAACAAGACCAATGGGGCTACTCCCTGAAAACAGTGCAACCCTTCTCAACACAGGTTCAGGAAACCCCAAATCTAAGCCTATTATGGGGCATTCATGGGATGGCAAGTTAGATATTATCAAAGCAGAACATTGAGTTCACTGTGGTGGGGCATGCCTGTAATCCCAGTACTTTGGAGACTGAGACAGGAGGATTACAAGTTCAAAGCCAGCCTCAACATCTTAACAAGACCATGTTTCAAATTTCCAAAAATCAAGCTTAGGATGTATGTAGCTCAGCGGTAGAATGCCTTAGATTCAAGCCTCAGTGCCACAAAAACAAATAGAGAACTCATCTGGTACTTGCCCCTCAAGAGTAACTCACTGTTGCCCCCTGGGGGCCAATGAGGAAACTGTAATAGCCACGTTGTGAAAACTTCTTGAGACATTATTTTGGAGCCCTCAAGACCCCTCTTCTTTTAAGCTTTTTATAGCTCTTTCTTGAACTATTTTCAGCCTACCTCTACTTCTATGTCCCCAGCATAGAAAACTACTGGGGCTTGGATTTTGAAGCATTATTTCTTTTCAGAAGAGTTTAATCGCTGAAAGCAGACTACATCCATTACCTACATCCTAACACTGAATTGAGATCCTTTGTGCTGCAGCTGCTGTCCTGTAGCTACTGGTCCAAGTTCTGCCCTGGACCACATCTCCCCATTGGATCTACCGTATTCCTCTTTTTGACTAAGACACTGCATGGCTCTGACCTTTGCTAATAGGAATACTGAATTTTCTCTTCATGTAGGTTTTCTTATGCTAACACCCTTTTTTGAAGAAGAAATTTTCATTCATCCATTCAAGAAATATTTGTCAAAGGTCTACAGTGTGCCAGGTACTGGGGATACCTTAGGAAGCACAAATGGATGGAGTGCTTCAACTTATTGCATTTCAGCCTCACTATACAGGACTGAAAACAATAGCTTGCCATGTGGTGATTGCTAAGAAGGAAAGGTTCATGGTGGAGTAAGAGCAGGTAATAAGGAAAGGTGACTTAGTCTTGGAGGGCAGTACAAACTTTTCTGAGGATGTGACATTTACGCTGAAATCTGAAGGATAGGCTTAAATTGGTCAAAAGTTACCTGTTTTAAAGAATGCGGCCAGGCATGGTGGCGCACACTTGTAATCCCCGCACTTGGGAGGCTGAGACAGGAGTATCACGCAGGTTCAAAGCCAGCCTCTGCTACTTAGTGAGGCTCTCAGCAACTTAGTGAGACCCTGTTTCCAAATAAAATATAAAATGGGTCTGGGAGTGTAGCCTGGAGGTAGAAAGCCTCTGGGTTCCACCCCCAGTACCACAAGAAAGAAAGAAAGAAAGAAAGAAAGAAAGAAAGAAAGAAAGAAAGAAAGAAAGGAAGAAAGAGAGAGAGAGAAACCTTCAAGGCTATGAAAAGAAGGGGCCATTCTGGTTCCTCTATCTTCTAAAATGGTAGTGCACCAGGGAGCCTCAACTGTTTAACATGTGACATTCCCTAGGAGACTGAAACAGCAACCAAAGTGAAAATTGTAAGTCTAAAATAAAAATAGTAATTGCCATGACAATCAGAAAATCAAGAAATGTAAAAATAGAGGAATCCCCTCTCAAGAAAGTTCCTCTGGAATAGACTCCCCTATTCTTAAAAGAATAGGTATAAATAAATAAAGAGAAGCTGATTGTCTTGAAATAGCTCTGTTTGGGTTTCTTTCTGTCATTTTTTCGTGTGTGTGTGTGTGTGTGTGTGTGTGTGTGTGTGTGTGTGTTACTGGGAATTGAACCCAGGTGCATTCTACCTCTGAGCTACACCTCAGCTTTTTTTTTTTTTTTTTTTTTGGTGGTACTGGGGTTCCTGGAAGCCCTTCTACCTCCGGGATACACTTCCAGACCTATTTTTACATTTTTTTTATTTGGAAACAGGGTCTCCTAAGCCAGCGCGCGCGGCTGGCTTCGAACCTGCGCGATCCTCCTGTCTCAGCCTCCCAAGCGCGGGGATTACAAGCGTGCGCCACCACGCCCGGCCTTATATTTTTTGTTTTGAAATAAGGTCTCACTAAGTTGGTGAGGGTCTCAATAAATTGTTGAGCCTGATCTCAAACCTGCAGTCCTCTCTCAGCCTCCCAAGTATAGGCATTTCAGGTGTATGCCACCACACCCAGGCAGAATTGTGTGTATGTGTGGGTACTGGGGATTGAACTCACAGGTACTCTAAAACTGAGCTTTTTAGCTTTCATTTTGAAACAGAATCTCAGTAAGCTGCTGAGCCTGTCCTTGAACCTGAGATCCTCCTCAGCTTTACAAGTACTGAGATTACAGGTGTTTGCCAGTGTGCCCAGCAACTTACAGAAACTTTTTATTAGTGCAACTCTTCTATATTTTGAGATTGTTTGAAAATTAAAAGTTAATTTAAAAAATCCTCCTCTTCCATATGATAGCTTTTCAAAGGGTAAAGACAATTCACCACAGCTATTCTATTCTTCTCTTCCTCACTCATTCACTCTTCCTTTTTATTCATTCCTTTTTGAGCAAGTGTTGATCACACGTCTGCTTTGTACCAAACCCAGAACTGGGCACTGTGGATACGATAGGAAAGAAAGTTAAGTCCACCTCCTCTCACAGAAATTGGAGGCACTTGTGGATGACTGAAGGAAATAAAACTGTTCAACAGTTCCTTCTGTGACTGGGCTGTGAAGGAAGGATCAGGGTGGAGACTTCGTCTGAGAGAATCTACCAGAAGGTTCTAAGCCTGGCAAATTGCTGCAGCATCTAAGGCTATATAGGGACGCAAAGGGCAGCAAGCCAAAGAGATTAGCACTCCTTTATGAAAATCTGTGTGCTGAGAGGAAGGATTTGCGAGCCCAGGTAAGGGGCATTGGACAAGCATTCGACAAGTTTTTTCTTTCCGCTCTGTTAAATGTCACAAGATGTTGAAAAGAGATTACCTGGATTTGAATGACAGATGCTGTGTCTCGGCCATGGAATTGTAAATGAAGAAAGGATAGCTTAGGAGCTTCAATACAAGTTGGAACCCATCAATGGTAAAAGTCCAGCTGACTCCTCAAAATGTTGGGGATCTTTCAGAAACCAGGGTCTCAGATTTACTCTGCCCCTGTCCTTATCGCCCCCCGCCCCGTTGATAACAGCTCTGCCTAATAATAGAGCTGTGGCAGGGAGCCCCTTGCTACGGTTTCAAGTTGAATATGGTTAGGGCCCTGAGGAGTTATGAGAACAGGAAGCATGCCTATGTCTAGAGTAGGAGATGCCTTACAGCCTCCATAAGAAAAGTTAAGCATCAGAGGCATTGACATGTATTTTCCTCGTAAGAAAAATAGCCACTAAGTATGGGAGTGGATTCGGAGATGAGGCTAATGTGCTTGTGGAGCCTAGTGCCTAGACCAAAATAATCCTGGATGATTGGCAGCTGCTCTTCTTGTCATCTTTGGTAAGTGAGCCAAATGTGAAAAAAGGTGATAGCATGAGGACAGTGGATATTTAGTATACCTGCAAGGCACTGTCAAGGAACAGGGGACAGGGCTCCAAACAGATGCAGCAATTTACTTTTGTCTATCTTGTAGCTTTTCTTATCACAATTGCTTAGTATTCTAAATGGTAAATAGTAATCCAGGTATGTTGGCACACACCCGTAATACTAGTACTTAGGAGGCTGAGACAGGAGGATCCCAAGTTCAAGGATACCCTCAACAACTTAGGGAGACTCTGAGCAACTTAGGGAGACCTTGTTTCCAAATAAAAATTAAAATCAGGCTGGGGGTTTAGCTCAAAAGCAGGATGCCTCTGGATTCAATCCCCAGTGCCACAAAAAATAAAATAATCAATACTGAAAAGCTAGGGTCTATCTACACATGTACACACACACACACACACACACACACACGCACGCGCGCACGCGCGCGCACAACTGGACCCAGCAGCATTCTATCTCTGAACAGAGCTCATTAGATTGCTGAGAGTCTTGTCGCTAAATTGCTAAGACTGGCCTCAAAACTGTGATCCTCCTGTCTCAGCCTTCTAGACGTGCACCACCATGCCTGGCTGAAAAGTTGGTAATATATCATTCATTCATTCATTCATTAAACAGATGTTTATTGAGTGATTTTTGTGTCAGACACTGTCCATGCTGCTGGGAATGTGCACCTAACAAAGCAAGTAAACATCTAACCTCATGCTTCTATATTTCTGAGAGTTCCCATAGTGCATTCATTTCCATGACTTCATCTAATCCTCACAGCAGTTCAATGACATAGCTGCTATTGTTATTGCCATCATTTTGTAGATGAGGACACTGATATAGCCAGAGATTATAATTAGTTTGCCCAGGAGTGACAGAGCTGGCATTTGATCCCACACCTCCAGGCCATGGTTTAGTAGTCCCTTCATTGCAAACAGAATGGCTATCAGCCTGATATGATTTTTGCCAGCTTCCTTTCTGCCAGTGGGCACCCCAGGTTTTCCAGTCAGCTTTCTGTCTCTGGATTCCACTCTCTTCCCTTAGTCTAGATCTCATCTCAGGCAAGAAGTCCAGCTGATCCATCAGTGAGAAGTTTTGAAGTACTTAACTCTGTGAATTCACAGGAAATATGTCCCAAAGGCCCACTTGGGTCTCAGTCATCTTATTCAACCCAGGCCATCAGGGAAGGAGCTGGGCGACATTTTCAGAGAAGTCAACTGTGCAGATTTGGTTGTACAAATAACAGTAGAGTGCCCTTCTGGGCCCGTCTGTTATGGTGCTCTAGGGGGTGCTGCTCTCCTATGTTCAGAGACCTGGGTCAGAAGGAGGGTAACTGAGCCAGGCATTATGACACATGACTACAATCTCAGTACTTGGGAGACTGAGACAGGAGGATCACAGGTTCAAGGCTAGTGTCAGCAAGTGAGCAAGGCCCTCAGTATCTTAACAAGACCCTGTTTCAAAATGATAATAATAAAAAGGGCTGGGAGTATAGCTGGGAGGTAGAATTTCCCTGGGTATAATCCACAGTACCCCCCTAAATAAGGAGGGGAACTGGTGAAATAACACTGTGCGTGCCAGGTTCCTCATCAGAAGTTTGGCACTAAGCTCTCTTCGGCTTGGTAGCCTGTACTTTCTGACCTAGAAATCTTACCACTGTATATTCCTGGAGATTGTCAAGACTTTAGAAACTTGCTGGATTATTATAATTTAAGCAACTTCTAGGAATAATGATGTACCAGTGTACAGAGCACAAGAGATTTAGGTTTGCTCATAAATGGTACACTTTCACTATATAGACTCATCCAGAAATGAAGAACTCAGACTTTTTAATGTACTTTTTCCACACATATAAATATGTCAGAGCTTGGATCTTCAATGTATCACAGAGTACTTTGTGTTGAAATTTTGGTCCCTATCCTAGGAAGATGTTGGGATCTCTCTCTTTCTCTCTCTCTCTCTCTCTCTCTCTCTCTCTCTCTCTCTCTCTCTCTCTCTCCTCTCTCTCTCTCCCTCCCTCCCTCCCTCCCTCCCTCCCTCCCTCCGTGTGTGTGTGTGTGTGTGTGTGTGTGTGTGTGTTTTCCAGGGGGATTGAACTAAGAGGTGTTCTACCTCTGAGCTATACCTCCAGCCCCTTTTTTATTTTGAAAAAGGGTCTTACTAAATAACAGAGAACCTAAGTTGCTGAGGCTAGCCTCAAACCTGTGATTCTTCTGTGTTAGCCTCCCAAGTACTAGGACTACAGGTGTGCCTCACCATGCTGGTAAAAGCTTTAGCAGGTGGAGCCTAGTTAAAAGGAAGTTAAGTCATTGGAGGAGTGCCCTTGGAGGGGCCACACCCATTCCTAGCTGCCATATAGTGAGTAGCTTTTTAAAATCATGTGCTTCCACCATGATGTACATACAGCCTTACTACAAGCCCAAATTCATGGGCAAATTGATCTTGGAACAAAATTTCTGAAATTGTGAGCTGAAGTATATCTTTCTAACTTTTTGTTGTTGCTGTTGTAATGGGGATTGAACCCAGGGGCGCTATACCACTGAGCTACAAGCCCAGCCCTTTTTACTTTTTGTTTTGAAATAAGGTCTTGCTAACTTGCTGAGGCTGATTCGAACCGGCAATACTCTTGTTTCAACCTCCCAAGTACTAGGATTACATGTATGCACCACTGAAACTGGTTAAACCTTTCTTACTTTTAAGTTCTCTCATGTACTCTATCACAGTGATGGAAATCTGACTAGTACAAAATAATTTAGTAAAGCAGTGTTGTTTTCTTTTAGAAAAGTATTTGAAGTTGTGTGTGGTGGTGCACGCTTGTAATCCCAGCATTTGGTAGGCTGAGACCGGAGGATTGCGGTTCACGGACAGCCTCAGCTACTTCGTGAGGCCCCCAACTCAGTGAGACCCTATTTCAAAATAAATAATAAAAAATTGGACAGGGGGTGTACCTCGGAGGTCAAATGCCTCTGGGTTCCATCCCCAGACCCGAAAAAAAAAAGAAAATTATTTGAATTCCCCATTGGACAATAGGTATGGCTAATTACAAGAAAAAAGGGTGTGTTAGAAAGTACAGAGGAAGCTGGGCATGGTGGTGCACGCTTTTAATTCCAGCATTTGGGAAGCGGAGACTGGAGGATCATGGTTTGAGGATAACCTCGGCCCCATATTGAGGTCCTTTGCAACTGAGTGAGACCCTGTTTCAAAAATAGAAATACAAAAAATAGGGATACGATGCCCCTGGGTTCCATCCCCAGTACTGCAAATAAGTACTGAGTTAGATAGACCTGTTTTCAGAGCATGACTTTCACTCTTACACACTCTATGACTTTAGACTTCTTACTTAACCTCTCCAACCATCTGTTTCTATTAAGCATGCCGTTTCAGAAGATTATATTGAGGAATAAGGGAGTTGGTAAATGTAAAACACCTGACATCATGCCTGCCACATTGGAACATTCAATAAATATTTATTCCTTTTAACCTCCTTTGGGCTAACTAAAGAGGTATAACCAATATTAAACAGTGAAGCAACAGAAATGCAAATATTTGAAGCTGGGGGTTTAGCTCAGTGGTACAAGGAATGCTTAGTATGTGCGAGGCCCTGTGCTTGATCCTCAGCACCACCATAAAGGAGAGAATGCAAAAAGAGAGAAATGTAAATGTCTTAAAATGCAATTTTATTTCATGTATTTAAAATATGAGTTAAATAGATGAGCCTTTCTGGGCATGGTGATACCCACATGTAATCCCAGCATTTGGAAGGTTGAGACAGGAGGATTGCAGGTTTGAGACCAGTGTGCAGTAACTTAATAAGAATCTGTTTCAAAATAAAAAATTAAAAAATGCTAGGGATGTGGCCCAATGGTAAAAAGCCCCTGGGTTCAATCCCAAGTTTAAAAAAATAAAGACAAGCCTTGAAAACATTATGGTAAATGAAACAAGATAGACACAAAGGGCCCCGCGTTGTTTGATCAATTTGCATGGAATACACACACACACACACACACACACACACACACACACACACACACATATATATATGTGAGAATACCAATCTCAGTATCTTTTATAGGGAAAGGGGAAGTAGAGAGACCTGGGAGAAAGCCCACCAAGTGCTATGTGCACGAATGTCACTATCACTCTGAATTACATTATAGTGTGAGGCTATAATGCACCAATAAAAGTATATTTTGAAAAAGACTCATCTGTGTTATAGCATGAATTAGCACTTCTTTCCTCTGTCCGTTCATCAATTGATGGACATTTAGGTTATTTCCACTTTGGGGATATTATTGTTAATAATATGCTGCTATGAATAATAGTGTAGACGTTTTTGTGTAGATATTATATTCATTTCTCTTGGGTATTTAAGCGTGAAATTGTTGGATCATATTGTAATTTTATATTTAACCTTTTGCGGAAATTCTAAACTGTTCTCCAAAGTTGCTGAACCATTTTAGATTACTATCAGCAATACTTAAGGGTTCTAATTTCTGCATATTCTTTCAAACATTTGTTATTGTTTTTTTTTTTTTTTTTTTTTGTGTGTGTGTGTGTGGTACTGGGGTTCCTAGAAGCCCTTCTACCTCTGAGCTACACTCCCAGACCTATTTTATAGTTTTGAAACAGGGTCTCTTATGCCAGTGCGGCTGGCTTCGAACCTGCGCGATCCTCCGGTCTCAGCCTCCCAAGCGCTAGGATTTCAAGCGTGTGCCACCATGCCCGGCATGTTATTGTATTTTTATTACAGCCATTTTAATAGTCATAAAATTTTATCTGTGTGTTTTGGTTTTTTTCGGTTTTTTTTTTATGGTGGTACTGGGGTTCCTGGAAACCCTTCTACCTTGGGCTACACTCCCAGACCTATTTTTAATATTTTTATTTGGAAACAGGGTCTCTTAAGCCAGCGCAGCTGGCTTCGAACCTGTGTGATCCTCCTGTGTCCGCCTCCCAAGCACAGGGATTACAAGCTAATCTCACTGTGCTTTGTTTTTGTTTGTTTGTTTGTTTTTGCTTTTTTTTTATTTTTGAAGTACTGGGGATGGAACCCAGGGCCATTCTACCTCCAAGCAACACTTTCAGCCCTATTTTCTATTTTTTTTATTTTAAAACAGGCTCTCACTAAGTTTCAAAGAGCCTCACTAAGTAGTTGAGGCTGTATGTAAACCGTGGTCCTCCTGTCTCAGCCTCCTAAATGCTGGGATTACAAGAATGTGTCTGGCTCTCATTGTGGTTTTGATTTGCATTTCCCTGATAGCTAATGATGCTGAGCATTATTTATGTGCTTATTGGCTATTTGTATATCTTTCCAGGAGAAATGTCTATTAATTGACTTGTAAAAATCCTTTATGCATTCCAGATAAAAGTCTCTTATCAGATATATAATTTGTATATATTTCTCTCAATCTGTATATTGATTTTTTGCTATTAGAAATTGAAGCCACCAACATTCTTCCTCTGAGTTACACCCCCAGCCCTTTTTATGTTTTTGAACAAGGAGGTCTCCTTAAATCACTGAGGGTATCACTAAAGACTAGCCTCAATTCAGCGATCCTTCATCTCAGCCTCCCAAATACGGTGATTGTATTCATGTACCACTGCACCTAGGTGTAGATTGCTTTTTGTTTGTTTGTAGTGCAAAGTACTTTTTTCTTTATAAGGTAACAATTTAGAGATTCTTGTAATTAGGGTTGGATTTATTGGAATGGACATTATTCAGCCTGCTACGGATTCTAAAATCTTTATCTACAATTTCAGGAATATCTGGAACCCCAGGTTGGAACAGCTGCTTTGGAGTTGCATTTCACCACAGATATGCTATACAGAATACATTAGAGACAGGCCCATTTATTTATTCACAGATCTATCTACACCTATATCTTTTATTAAAATTTTAAAAATACAAAATCATACCTTCTAGCCCCTAGTCCTAGTAAATCAGAATGCCCTCGAGCTGGGGCGCAGGCAACTAACAAGGTCCCTCAGATAATTCTGACGTAGTCAGCTTTGCACCGATAGGAGTGAATGTTGGTTAAGAGTTATTGTGCTTCAAGTCTCCTCTATGAAATGCACATACTGACACCTCCTTCATAATAAACGAGGAAACGTTCGTACAAGCCCAGCTCCACAAAAGATGCACTAATGTGCCCCTCTCCTTAAGCAAAGGTGAGGGACTTCTGCGGTTTTGATTTTAATTCCGTCTCGTGTATAATTAACCTGGCCTCAAGACACAAAATTGAGCCACGGGAGAAGAGGAGAGGGAGAAGGAAATGGTGGAGGGAGAAAGGGCAGCAAACTCGAATAAAACGCAAAGGGCTCCCTCCACTGACTGCAGCCCAGTGCAGCGGGCTGGTCCCCTGGGGCATAGATTCGCTTCAAGGAGGATGCGCCTGGAGCCCGCCCCCGCCTTGCACTGATTGGCCATTTCGGCCCGCTTGTCATGCTCTTTTGTCCCTGTAGGCAAGGGATAAAAACTGCCTCCGCTGCCTTGGGAACGCGCTGCCTTTACTTGGCTATCCATTGCTGGGAGGCAGTGCGAAGCAGCTCCGTCGGGCAGTCGCAGTCGCTTCGCGGGCGAGGAGGCGTCCGTTCCTTTCCCCTGTAAGGCCGAGGACACCAGAAGGCGGAGTCCATAGTTGAAAACACCAGAGCCTCCACTGCCCATCTGCGGTGCGCAGGTAAAGACAGAAGGCTCGATTCGCGCGTGTCAGGAGGGAGGAAAATGCATTGGGTGGCTTCTGGCTTGCAGAATTCGTAATCCGGAGGTAGGGGCAAGGAGCATTTCCGTGGCCCGGCTGCGCTGGGGAAGGAGATGGGGTTCATCTGGATGCTACCGACTGCGTAGGATTTGCCTAGTTTGAGGAGGGAAGGAGGCCACAAGCGGGAGGAGGGGTAAGAACCCGTGTTTGCAGTGAACCCCCTTTTCTCTGTGGCAGCTCATCAAAGCCGAATCTGAACTTGAATTCTGTGCAGCCCATAGTAGAGCTGGCAGGCCGAGGGTCTCCCAGGGTAAAGAGTCGGGCTGGAGGAAGGTTTTGACTGGCATTCAGAAGGTGGGAGAAGGAATTTTCCGCTCAGCTACAGCAGAGGCGGCGGGAGGGTGTGTGTGTGTTGGGGGGTGGGGGAGTAGCAGGATGAGCTTGAGGTTGTTTCTGACCGTTCTCTTCCCTCCTGTTCTCTGCTTTGGCGCAGTTTGCACACCCTGAACACCTGTATCTGCGATCCCCTGTGGTCAGAGGTGCACCATACCCCCGAGACGAGATTTCTCACGAAGGCCACCAGTTGCAGAGGCTGAGCCTGAAATAAAGGCAGACGCTATTTTCCTAACTCTCGGATAAAACGTAAGAATCTGAAAAACAACGGGGGGAGGGGGAGGTGTTTCGAGAAGGGCGTGTGGTCGAGGCCAGAGAGCATTAAGTTCATGAGATCTTAAACTATTTCCACAAATTTTTGAGCACTGTGCGCCATATCCAGAGTCCGACACTGGCTCCACGCTATTAAATACAGAATTTGAAGCAACAGTTGCATTCTGTCTTAATGGACAGGTGGGAGGAGATAGATGTACCTGCGAACAGCACCCTGGTAGCATGGGGCAGAGGCAGAGGCTACCTCTGGGAGACCATAATTGCCAGTTTCCTGCAGGATATTTTTAGGGCACTGGGCAGTTATAAAATGTAATGCACCGTAAGCCAGGCATGGTGGTGCAAGCTTGTTATCCCAGCATTTGGGAGGCAGAGACTGGAGGATCGTGGTTCGTGGACAGCCTCAGCTACTTAGTGAGGCTCTTCACAGCTCAGTGAGACCATGTTTCAAAAATAAAAGACTAAGAACAAATAGGGCTGGGGGTGTAGCTCAGAGGTAGAATGCCCCTGGGTTCCATCCCCAGTACCGAATAAATGAATGAATGAATGAATGAATGAATAAATAAATATAAAATGTAATGCATGGTATTGAGGTAGGGAGAGATTGTAGCTGCCATCTGCTCCTTATTAACTCCTTTCTTTTTTTTTTATAGCTCCTATTGAAGTAGAAAGGCAGAGCGCCCTGCAGATTAGGCTTTTCCTAAAAAGCCTGAACATCTTGCATTCTGATACCCCATCATCGTCAGGCATGGCTAGCATCATTGCCCGCATGGGTAACAGCTGGCGGCAGAGTGCGGCCTTGCCCCCGTGGGCCCACTCTATGCTGAGATCCCTGAGGAGGAGTCTTGGTCCTTTGATGGCCAACATGGCAGAGAGAAACATGAGATTATTCTCAGGGAAGGCGGAGCCAGCCCAGGGGGAGGAAACCTTTGAAAACTGGCTAACCCAAGTCAATGGGGTCCTGCCAGATTGGAATATGTCGGAGGAGGAAAAGCTCAAACGCTTGATGCACACCCTTAGGGGCCCTGCCCGGGAGGTCATGCGTTTGTTCCAGGCCGCCAACCCCAACCTAAATGTGGCAGATTTTTTGCGGGCAATGAAACTGGTGTTTGGCGAGTCTGAAAGTAGCATAGCTGCTCAAGGGAAATTTTTCAATACCCTGCAGGCACAGGGGGAAAAAGTCTCCCTTTATGTGATCCGCTTAGAGGTGCAGCTTCAGAATGCTATTCAGGCAGGCATCCTGACCGAGAAAGATGCCAATCAGGCTCGCCTGCACCAGCTCCTCGTAGGGGCTGAGCTGAATAGAGACCTGCGCTTCAGGCTTAAGCATCTTCTCAGGATGTATGCAAATGAGCCAGAGGGACTTCCCAGTTTCCTGGAGTTAATCAGGATGATAAGGGAGCAGGAGGATTGGGATGAGGATATTATTAGACAGAAGCGGCCCAAAAGATCTGAGTCCATGGTAGAGAGAGCAGCCAGCCCCGTGGCATTTCAGGTCTCCCAGCAGATAGCTATCCACAGTGTTGACTGCAATGTGATAGAGATAGATGATACCCTGGATGACTCTGATGAAGATGTGATCCTGGTGGAATCTGGGGACCCTCCATTTGCATCTTTTGGAACCCCTTCCCTCAGAGGCTGGGCCAGACCTCAGGACCAAGTGCTGATCATTGATTCTCCAGGGAGTTATGGGGCTCAGTCTCCCTCCACCAGTAGTGGTTTTGGTCATAACAGTAATAGTCCCGTGGAGATGCGAAGAGCCAGGAAGCGCAAACACGAAGTCTGCTGTTCCTATTGTAGTAAGGAGGGCCACTCAGAAGAAAACTGCAACAATGATGACAATGATGGCAACCAGGCCCAGGCTTTTGAGAATGTGGTCATCACTCTGCAGGAGCTGACACACACTGAGCTGAGGCGGAGAAAGGCCCTTGGTGGGCCCAATGATCTCTCTGAGCTGCAGTAAGGTGCTAGCCCCAAGCCTTAAGTGAACCCTTCCCCATATTTAGAGTTCAGTGATGGGAAAACTGGAGGTGGGGACTTCTAATTGCATGAATTAATCCACAAAGCAGCTTTCTTCATGGCAGAGATGAAAGGGTCATGCACACCAGTGCAGTGGAGGTGGATGACTTGACCTCCACCCTTCCTTCCTCTCCCTGGGGCCTAAGAGTCTATTTTCTGTGTGTGTCCATTTCCTTGATGGCTTTATTCTCTTTGTGAAAGTGGTTTAATTCATCATTAAATCTTCAAACAGTAATGACAAATACAAAACGTGAAATGTAAATGACCCCCAACTCTCCACCCTTAAGTAGCTGTTGTCGCCCCTTTGGTGAATGTCCTTCTAGATCTTTCTCTACACCTAGATACCCAGATAAATATTCCTATAGATAAAAGTGATCAAACATAAGTACTGTTATATATGCTGTATTTTTTTCAATGAACTATATATGTTGTGGGCTTCTATGTCAATAAAGAAATATACCACCATCTACTTTAATTTCTGTGTTATTTTAAGAAGTAAAGGGAAAAATAAAAATAAAGTGAACAGCTATAAAGGAAGAGTCATACACTAAATTGGCATTTTTATCTACCTCATTTTGCATTGCAGGTGAGGAAAAGTGAATAAGTTGAAATATTCTCTAACAGTGGAGAGTCCCTTTACCACAACTGACCTGTCCCCTACCTCACAGAGCCATAATATGGCCATAATAATTGACAACACCCCAATGTTTTCTAATACACCCTGAGGAGCCTGAGGGAGAGGAAGTCTGGTGCTAATAGCCAAACATAGGGGTCCAAAAAGCTCCATTCTTCACTTTGGGGAGGGGCAGTTCTCCTTCTTGGGGGAATTCCTTAGCTTGTTGCAGCTGCTTTTGGGCAACATTTGGGTTGCAATGAGGATCTTCTGTGGGCTAATACTACACTCGGCCTCCTACCTGATTAAGGACAAGAGAGAGACGCACACACCCATGCTTGGGAACCTCAGTCCCTGCCAATGCCCAGGTATCACCCTGTAAACTGGGATGCTGCAGGATATGGGAGGGGCTGGAAAGCAATCTAGTAGCCTGGGCATGTGAAAGAACACGGGATACAAACAACCAGGAAGCCTTATGCTTCTCCATGTTAACAGAGTGGAAGGCATTCATGGGGGAGAATGACAAAAGAGGGGTCTTCCCAGAAGCCTGCCCTCCAGGAGCTGAGACAGGAGGATCACACAGGTTCAAAGCCAGCCTCAGCAATTTAGTGAGGCTCTCAGCAACTTAGTGAAACAGGTTTCACTAAAAAGCCTGCCCTGCAGGAGCCCACCATGTCCCATCTCCTGGTCTCAGGTTAAAGGATGATAATAGAAGACATGTATGACCTCATAGCCCAAGGGTCCCTATGGTTCTGGTAGGGGTGTAAGTCCCTTTGTTGCGTGTGAGCAGGACATGGCTGGGGCTGGGGATGAGAATGATTTATTTAAAACAGAGTGAAATGAATGTGCATATTGGGGTGTCTTTTTTGCAGGACAACTGGGCTCTGCAGAGCTGAGAGGACAGAGAATGTAGCAGGGGGAGCTGGTGCAGGGGAGAAACAGAGGAGTCTTTGGGTCAGAAATCAGAGGCAAGGGCACCATGACCAGCAGACCCATGGAGATTTTCAGGGACAGGAAGCCTGGCAAGAATTACAGACCATAGGGTTTTATGAGGAATTCTGGGATTCATTGTGCTAAGAAAGGCACAGAAAGACACAGGTTGAGAGTCCCAGGGACGATTAATAGGGATAATTATTCTAGCAGTTGAGAATTGACATATTAGGGACAAAGGGGAAACAGGCTGAGGCCCCAAGGGAGGCCTGGCAACCAAATGCTACCCAGAAGGCTTTCCTTGGGTGCTGTCCCCAGAAAGTTGCTTGAGCTTGAGTATGCTGATTTTTTTTTGGGCGGGGGGTGGTACTGGGTGTGGAACCCAGGTGCTTTTCTACCTCCGGGCTACACTCCCAGACCTATTTTATATTTTATTTGGAAACAGGGTTTCACTAAGTTGCTGAGAGCCTCACTAAATTGCTGAGGCTGGCTTTGAACCTGTGTGATCCTCCTGTCTCAGCCTCCCAAGTGCTGGGAATACAGACATGTGCCACCATGCCCGGCCCGGGGGTGCTGATCTTTCTAGAAACTCTCCACCCATCCTTGGCTTCTTAGTCCTGCTCTGTTCACCACTCCACAATCTGATATTACAATCACCTCAAATCCCCAGAGAAATACGCACTCTTTGGTGACAGGTGTGGAGGCTCATCCTCCCATATTCTTCCACCTCTCCCTGTCATCCCCAGCATTTGATTTTACTTTAAACCTCAGCCTCCTTAACCCTCATGGGCAAATGGAAAATAGAAGGTCCCTCTGCCTCTGACGTTTTAGCCAAAAGCTGGGTCAGAAACAAAGACTTAAGAGGGCCACTACTCACCCTATTCCAGGTCACCTCTGAGTTCCTGGAAGCCCCTGAATCTTTCAGCGCCTAAGAAGGTACCTCCCACAACCCCAGGCAGGAGGCAGCTCTACCCAAACCTCCACAGTCCCAGGAGCTGCCAACATCTTTCCCTAGCCTGTATATTTTAACCTTTAATTCTTCCTTACTCCTCTATAAGTCTACCCTTGGTGGCTATCTACTCCTGACATTTTGTCCAGTTAAAAAAAAATGCTTCCAAGCCAGGTGGTGGTGGTGCACTCCTGTAATCCCAGTACTTGGGTAGCTGAGACAGGAGGACTGAAAGGTCGAGGACAGCATCAGCAACTTAGTGAGACAGCAACCTAGCCATATCCGGTTTCAAAATACAAAAAAATAAAGTGGGGGATGTAGTTCGGAGGTAGAATGCCCCTGGGTTCAATCCCCAGAAGAAGAAAAAAAAGAAAGAAAGAAAAAAAGAAAGAAAAAAAATGAAAGAGTTAGGTTCCATTTCCAGCTCATTTTTAATCCATTTTACTCCGTAAACACTTGTTGAATGATTTCCCCAATGACACAGATTATACAGTTATCATTTCTTTCTGGTATCAGATAAAGTAGAAAAATGATAACAAAATAAATCCTGTCCACCCTCTTATGAGTGAGCTCTAGAATTCCAGGTTGACCATCACTTAGAGAACCTGTTCTGTGATCTATCCCATCTTTTCCTTCTCCCTAGCCTTTTCTCAATTGTGCATATTTGAAATTGTCAAAAACCCATTAACCTGGTATAACCCAACATTTCTTTTTTACTTCATTTTGTTTGACATTGCCTTTTCATATACTCAAGAAATATGTATTTTCTCTAATTGGGTACCTGGGTATTCAGATCAGACTAATGGAATTAGACCAAAGAAAGCTTTTAGAGAATTTTGTGTCTGATATCCTTTATTTCAAGTGATGGGCTTATTTTCTTTCCTCTGCCTCCCTTCTCATTGGGTGCTAAGGGATGAAACTCACTCTTTTGTTTGAAGACACTGTCTTCTGCATGCCCTTTTGTATTATCTCCCTCTTTCCTAGCTTCTTACCTCCTGGTTTCCATGACACCCTTTTCTTTCAGTTCCCTCCCTCTCTGGCCTTTTGGTGCCCACTTCCCTAAATTGTTGAAATTTCTCCTTCTTCCTAATCTTTGTACAACATTAATACAAGTAAGAAACCATCATGACTGTTTTTTAATAGCTTTGGGCCAGGCATCGTATATCAAAAGCTTTAAACATATAAGCACCTTCAATCCTCATATCAACCACATAAGAAAGGTATTACTATTACCACATATTTCAAAACAGGAGATGAAAGGGAAAATTAAGATACTCCTCTAGGTTTGTGCAACTCACTAGTGGTGGAACTAGAGGTCAGATTCTAGGGTGACTGATTCCAGTGTCGTAGCTCTCCTATGTTCACGACCCCATGATCATGTAGTATCACTGTCCACATAGGATATACAAGGAAACAGAGGTTTATAAGGTGTGCCCTGTGCATAAGTGATTAGCAAAGGATGAGTCTATTGGAAGTACTCAAGAAATGGCGGCTACTAAACGGTGTGTATTTAGGATTAATCCGAGAATAATCTGGCTACTTAAGCTACATGGAGTTTATACCCTGACAGGCTATACCAGTGGATCCAGACATTTTCAAGAGTTTAATATGATGGTGATGTGGTATGATAAAGGGGCCCTTATCAAAAGCTGAAGTGAATTAAGGAGACAGGTGTGACATTGGCACCATCCCCACCCAGTAAGCATGATTTGTGTGTCCCCAGGAAACTTATCTCTACCTTTTTAGATAGCTCAAGACCAGCCAATCCACTGCCTCCAGCAACAGGGGTGAGGGAAGTGGGTCTCAGCAAGATACAGAGCTTTCCTTGTGCATGATGGGAGAGAGAGGTAAGATTTTGTTTACCATCCAGGTAAACTTGTTATTCTGCCTCTACTAGGGATCTCAGGGACAGGTTAAAAAGATGGAGAGTACTAGCATGGTCACTGTGTAACTGAAACATTTTGGAGGCATACATGGCTTGATGTGGTGCAGAAGGAGCTCTCGATGTTTAGATCTTAACTAATAAACAAGGAGGAATAATAGACAGGAAGAAAGTAATTTTCTGAGCCAGGTGCGGTACACATGCTTGTACTCGCAGTACTTTGGAGGCGGAGATAGGAAGATCATAGGTTTAAAGTCAGACTCATCAACTTAGTAAAGCCCTCCCCAACTTAGTAAAAACCACCAATATGAAAAGCATCATAGTGTGAGATTAAAATGCACCAATATGTGTGCATGTATGCCTCTATCATTTTGTCCATTAAGATGTATGACTATAATACATGAATAAAAATGTATAAAAAAGTAAAAAAATAAATAAAATAGGAATAGGTCTGGAGGTGTAGCTCAGAGGTAGAACATCTCTGGGTTCAATCCCTAGCACCACATAATAATAATAAAATAATAATAACAATAATAATAATAATAATTTCCCAAATATTGCAAAAGGTCTGTAAGCACAAGAATTAGGAAGCTTATGTGTAAAGTAAGACTTCATACCTGTTTGGGAAAGATGGTGCCAATTAAAACATCATTATTAGTTAAGGTATACAAGGTGCTTTTCATATGTCATTGTTCTTATTTTTTATTATGCTGATTTTTTGTGATTTTTATACTGCCATAGAACAAATAAACCTGTAACTTGTATCTCACCAAAAAGGGTGGAGGGAGGGAGCCAGGTGTGGTGTACATGCTTTTAATTTCAGTACTTGGGAAGCTAAGACAGGAGGATTGTAGATGGGCTACCTTATTTCAAACAAAAAATAATAAAATAGGGCTTGAGGTATAGCTTGGACATAGAATGTCCCTGGGTTCAATCCCCAATACCACAAAAAGGGGAGTGGGGGACAGAGAGAACAGGGCTGGGTCTTGTGGCCTCTTCCTCTCAGGAGACATGGATTCCCAGCTGCAGCAGTTCATCTGGTCATCTCAGACCAGAGCCAACAGCTTAATGTGGCCTCTCACAACTGCTCCCTCAGATATATAGCATGCCCATCATCCTCACTTTGTAGATAATGACTTTACAGCACAGGTATTTTTTTTCTAAGTTCAGCTAATATGGACTGAAACTGAAATTGAACTTCAAATTTTGCCTGTCCCCAGAGGCAGAAGTCATTTCTATTGTGCCGTGAAGCTATTTCTAAAACAATAAGTGCGAGTATCTGATTATTCTATTGGCTATATCCCAGTGCCAATTCCTTCCTCCTTTCCTGATTGCCTGCCTGCCTGCCTTCCTGCCTTCCTACCTTCCTGCCTTCCTGCCTTCCTGCCTTCCTTCCTTCCTGTATTCAGTATTGAATTCAGGGACATTCCACCTCTGAGCTCACCTGGCCCCATTTTATTTTTCATTTTGATACATGGTCTATGTTGTTGAGGGTTTTGATAAGTTGCTGAGTCTAGCATCAAACCTGCCATCCCTCTGTCTCAACATTGCAAGTAAGGAAACTACAGGCATGTGTCACCACACTTGGCTATTTTTGTATCATTTTGAATCTTACAGTGATGTATAATTATAATGACCCATAAGAATATAAAAAATTAGAGAAAAGCAGGGCTTATGAGCCCCGCTAACAACCAATCTCTATTACCACAAAATCAGCACCTTTCATAGCCAGAAAACACCATCAGCAGAGAAACAAAAAAATTAATTACAAGGGACAGAGAAAAAGAGGGCTGGAAAAATGAGACACCAGAAAGAAACGAGACTGCAGTGCTGCGGCCAGAGCCACAGCACGGAATGGCGCGGGTGCCATATTCCCTTGCAGTACCAGGCCCCAAAGAGGAGGGGGACTCCGAGCCAGAGAGGAGATATGCTGGCCTCACACCTGAGGACGAGGGAGCAGCGCCTTACTGCCGGCGGCAGCGGCGAGTTAACCAGACGGCACCAGACCAACGCACTCAACAGCACACCAGGCTCCAGAAAGGAGTGGCGGACAGCGAGCCGAGGTGAGTCGCTGCGGAATAGCTGGGTGGAATTCAGCAGATTTTTTGGCGCAGGAAGCATCTAAAGCTCCCAGTGGCTGGGCTCAGCACACCCTGCAGGGACTCAGAGAAAAGCTCAAAACCAGAGAAGAAATATGCCAGCCTCATGGCCAAGGGCGTGGCAGTGGTGCCATATTGCCACTAGCGGCAGCAGCAGCGAATTCACCGAGTCCACTACAGCTACATTTGTGCACTCAACAACAGTGAGTAAAATTGCGGCCCCTAGAGGAGAAATCCCAGTACTGCACTCCCAGGGACTTGACCCAGTGGGGGAGGGGCAGTGGCAGAGATATCACACCATAGGAGAACGCCCAACCTGGAACCCCCCATGGTCTAAAGCAGCCTCGATTGACTCCCTGGGTCTGAGACTCTGTGATACAAGCCAGTAAAGGAGTAGTGGCGACTGAGATACCACAGACTCGAGATCCAGAGCACCTTAAGTGAAGTTGTAGTGACCCAAGGGAAGAACCCAGAGAAGGCACAAACTTCCGAAATCATGGGAAAGAGGAATAACAATGGAGCAATGAATGCCCACAACCCCACAACATCAGAACCTGATAAAACAGAAATTCAGAGATTTCTAGAAGATCAAATCAGGAAAATAACTATAGAAATAATAAAGTTGTTTCAAAAAGAATTCAGGGAGAGCCAGAAAGAGATAAAGGATGCAATTAATGAAGTAAAGGCCTCAATGCAAAGTACAAACAACCGATTAGACTACATGGAGAATAGAATCTTGCTTCTAGAAGATGATGACTCCAAAACTGAACGCATAGTTTCTAATTTAGAAAAAAATATCCAACAGCAGGAATCTGACATTGAAGAAATATGGGCCCATTTTAAGAGAGCTAACCTAAGAATAATTGGAATAGAGGAGGGAAAAGAAAGTGAAACCAAAGGGATCAACAATCTCTTCAAGGAAGTAATAGCAGAAAATTTTCCAAACATAGAGCAAGAGGTTGATACACAGGTCCAGGAAACTTATAGAACTCCCTTTAGACAGGATCGGAGAAGAGGATCCCCACGCCACATAATTGTCAAAATGACCAATGTGGAAGCCAAGCAGAGAATCTTAAAGGCAACAAAAACAAAGGGCCAAGTGACATTCAGAGGCAAACCAATTAGAATCACTCCAGACTTCCCAAACCAAGTCATGAGAGCCAGAAGGGCTTGGAGTAACATATTCCAAACTCTGAAAGAAAACAACTTCCAGCCAAGAATTTCCTACCCAGCAAAACTTTCTATCAAATTAGATGGGGAAATAAGAAGCTTCCATGACAAACAGAAACTGAAGGAATTTATGTCTTCAAACCCAGCGCTAGAGAAAATACCCAAAGAGATTAACTACAAAGAAGAAAAAGGTAACACACACCAGAACCAGAGAAACAAGATTTTCCATCCAACAGACAACTAAGATTGGTTATCTTTGGAGATTCATTATTTATTTTAGTCTTATACCTATCTCTAAATTGTATTGTTTGCTTTTATTTTTGCTAATTTTTAGGATTTCTATTTGGAATATTAATATACCTTCAGATATAGCATTTGGAAAAATTTTATCCCATTCTATTAGTAACTTTTAACTCTGTTTACATTGTCTTTGGATATACAATATTTTTTTTATTTTTTAGGGAGTTTGTATACCCTTCTGTTGCCTGTGCCATTGAAATCATATCCAAAAAATCACTGCCAATTTCAGTGTTATGAGGTTTTATGACCCAGATTTTCTTCTAAAAGTTTATAGTCTTAAGATTTATATTTAGATCTTTTATCTATTTTGAGTTAATATTTGTATATGGGGTTAGGTAAGGGTCCAGTTTTATTCATTTTCATGTAATTATTATTTTTCAACAATATTTAGTTAAAAGATCATTATTTCCTCTACCAAATGTTCATGGAAACCTTGTCAAAAATAACTTGACAATATATGGAAGAATTTATCTCTAGGCCTTTATTTAACTCCAATGGTTTATATATCTGCCTTTAGAACAGTACTACACTGTTCAATTATTGTAGCTTTATATGGTTTGAAATCAGAAAATATATATCTTCTAGCTTTGTTCTTTTTCGAGATCATTTTGGGTATCTAGAGTCCATATTTCATATTAGGATAGATTTTTTCTGGAAAATAAATAAATAAATATATGATAGTTTCACCTAAAAAAGAAAAATAAAAAATATTATCTGGTAAGAAAGAAAGCAAAAAGAAATATTGAAATGTTATCTTTAAGTTATCAAAAGCTTGGTATCAGACAAATGAAACTGTTAAGTGAGATTATCATTTTTAATTTTGGATAAATTGCTATAATACTTGATGTCAACCACTAAGACAAGCATGGGAAGGAGGGATGGGGAGGAATTGGAGTGGGGATAGGGTAGGGGCTAACTGGGCGATGTGTGCATGTATGTCTACAAAAGTTTTTTTTTTTATCCCACTATGATGTATGAATACAGTACACCAATAAAAAATAAAATAAAAGAAAAAGAAAAATAAAAAAGAATACAAGTACTGAACCTAAAAAAAAAACAACAAGAAGATCCTCTCCCGGAGGTAAACTGAGGCCCTGCCTGGGACAGGGAACTGCCAAGGAGGCTTCAGGGTAGAGACTGGACTCTGAGTCCTGCGGTGGGTCAGCATGCACTCTGTTTTCCCATGGCAAGAAAAGGCCTCTTCCGTTTCTGTAGTTAATTTGTCTCTTGTGTCTCCTCCATTTCTCTAGTTAATTTGCCTCTTGAGAGCAACTATATTGTATAGCTTCATTGTTTTTATAATAATAATTTAGTTAATAAAAGTGTGTTCTAGAGCAAAAAAAAAAAAAGAATATAAAAAATGCCTGGGGGTATAGCTTAGTAATAGAGTGCCCTTGGGTTCAATTCTTGGTACTGAAAAAAATAAAGATTATCAGTTTTTAAAAGTTCCTTCTTAGAGTCTGAAACCATCTTCTCATGTTTATTTTTATATCAAGCTTTTGGGAAAAGATAATAAAACATAAAACTCCTGATAAGGATGCGATCACACAGGCGGTCTCCCACACTGTAGGTAAGGCTGAGGATTGACACATTGCTGCTGCTAGACTTTCTGGGAAACACATCAAAGGTTGAAATATGAAACTCCCAGGATCCAGCAGTGTGATTTCCTGGAATCGATGCTGAGAAAATAGCTGGACAAATGTAAAAGTTTTTATGAACACAGATGCTAACCCTAGCCTTTTTTAAAGTAATGGTGGAAAATTGGAAACAACTTAAAAGACCACGAGTAAGGTTTGGCTGAATAAATTAGGCTCTATACTTGCAATGGAATGCTGCACATTTAAAACTCTGAGTGTGCTGTCAGATCTTGTGTTTAACTGGAAACATATGTGGCCTTTCCAGAAAAAAGCTTAGAAAACCACTTCTCTGCAAGGTCTTCTGTGTTATCCTTGACTGTCCAATGAGCTGCTCTACCAGTCTGGACACCCCGCTTCACCTGGCAAAACCCTTGTCTACCTTTAAGTGTCATTTCACCTGGCATTCCCTCAAGCCAGTTTACCTTGACTTTGTTAAAGTTTATCCCTTGTATTTGAGATAGTATTTATAGTTTTGTTATAATTGATGGTCAGTGATCTGTCTTCACTACTAAGTTTATAGGTCCCATGCCCAGAAATGTTGCTGGGGTATCTCCTGGTACAATCTCACCTTATATGTTTGTCCCTGCTGTTGTCACCATTCTTCCAGATCGCCTGGTGACTTGATTCCTAATGATGGTTCAGTATTTGCTCAAATGTCATCTTCTCAAGGGGGCTCACCCTGAACATCCTATTTATTTATTTATTTTTGGTTCTGTGGATTGAACCCAAGGGTATTCAACCCTTGGGAGCTATACTCTCATCCCTATTCTCTTTTACTTTTTGAAACAGGGTCGCTTTAATTTGCTGAAAGTCTCGCTATGTTGCTGAAGTTGGCCTCCTATCTGCAATCCTGTTTCAGCCTCACAAATACTGGAATTACAGGCATGCACCACCACACCCGGTTTAAACATCCCATTTAAATTGTATATTTACTCACTGGCCATTTTATTCTTCTCCACAGCTCTATTTTTCCCAACTGATGCCCCTCTTCTACTATACTGTACTACATAATTTACTGACTTATGATATTGTATATTGCCGTATCTCCGAATCTGCAATTTATATGTTAGTTTGCTTAATTCATGGATGCATTGTCAGCTCCTAGAATAGTACCTGGAATGTAGCTGGTTGATAAATGTTTGCAGCTGGAATGAATGAAGTGCTTGACACACAGTCGGCATTCAATGAATGGCAAATGCTGTTATTGGTGTCCACCTGGGAAAGGTGCTGGATCAAGATCACCAATGAGAGAACAGTACATATTGGTGAGCTACTATTCACCTAAATGATGAGATCAGAAACCTGGGAGATTTTCTAGATTGCTTGATAGATTCTCACTTCCCCTTGGGTACTGCTGATTAGTTAGACCATTCATTCTTGGCAGAAAATGAGTTTCATCTATGTCACATCATTGAAGTTTAGATTTAAAGGTTTCAAATTCTTAATCCCCTACATGTATTTGTAAATATTAAATATAAATATCATCCAGGTGTAGTGGCTCATGCCTGTAATCCCAGCCTATAGGAGGTTGAGACAAAAGGATCACAGGTTTGTGGAAAGTTTATCAGCAACCTAGAGAGACCCTGTTTCATTCATATATATATATATATATATATATATATATATATATATAGTCTCTGACTTTAATTCCTAGTGCCATGAAAAAAAATGTACCCAGCAAAATATGAGTGTCTTGGATACTCTGCTATTTTCCTTCTATTAAAGAGTAGTCAAATCAGGAATGGTGGTACATGCCTGTAATTCCAATATTTGGGATGCTGAGACAGGAGGATTACAAGTTCTCCACCAGCCTCAGCAATTTAGCAAGGTCTTTTGTAATTTAGATGGACCTGTTTCCAAACATCATGCAAATAACAGTGGACCAGCAAAGTCCTCCTTATGAAGACACTAACGTGGGATTTTGTTGATCCAGGCTTAGTGTGGGGAGAGATGGATTTAATTTCACATGCAGAGATTTAGGTGCTTATTTTATGCTGTCAAAATCCTATTTCCCTTAGCCCTGAAGAAAAAGAACACCTATTCTTGTTTGCTAGACGCTAAGAAACAAATTAAACACCTACCTTCAACTAGCCTATTAAACCCTTTAGATAGGAATAGTTTAATCCTCATAAATACTTTGTGATGTAGTCATATATAAATATGTGGTATTGGGGATTGAACCCAGCAGCATTCTACCTCTAAGCTACAACCCCTTTCCCTTTTATTATTGTTTTGAAACAGGGTCTCACTAAATTATTAAGTCTTGCACTCGAACCTGTAACTCCTATCTCAGTCTCCCTAGTACTGGAATTACAGGCATGTGCCACCACAACTGGCTTAATATCTATGTTGTATAGATTAATAGACAGAGAATCAAAGAAATAATAATTAGCACACATTATCTCGGCTACAAATACATATTTTCAGGGATATTACCAGTGACAACAACCCCTTAAATCTTTTGTATTCCACTTTTAGCACAGAGCTGAGATTCCGGTTCAAGATAATTATATGGTCATTCTGTCACGGGGCGGGGGGATCCTCTTCCCTCTGGAAATACGGAAGGAAAGGGTGGAAGCCTCCAGTTTGGGCCTGGGGCGGTTCCCCGGGGCATCACGTTGCCAGCCACGCAGCCCTTTCCGTTTCAGAAGCCAAGACCAATGCCCACTCCAGTCTGGCCCTTCCTACCCAGTTCACAGCGCGGCTCCGGCGCCGGCTTTGCCCGCAAGCGGTCACCAGGGGGCGCCACGTCACAATTGCGCTTCGCTGGTGCGGAGGGGGCCACGTGAATAAGCTGTCACACGCCGGCCGGTTGGGTCAGCTGGCCTGGCCGGGATGGCTACTAGGAGTACACAAGGAGGCGCTGCACCACCGGCTCGGGTTGCTTTCCTTCCTCCTTTGCTGTCGCTTGTCCTTTTTCGGGGGCCGGAGGGTGGGACTGCAGCAGCAAAAGCGACATAAGTCCCCGAGGCCGCGTGAGTTGTCTGGGCATCAGGAAGCCCGGGAGGAGACACCTCACTCAGATTTTGTGGCGGCTTTTGCCCTTCCCGATAGGTTAAAAAAAGAAGGGCTTTGCCCAAGCCTTTCCCCTATTTGGGAGAGGTACCCTTACATCTCTGCGCCTCCCCACTGCCTTGAGAGGTGCTTTCCCTTGGAGGAGTCCAGGGGAGAAGGCCCAGGGGCTGGATTGCCTATGTCTGGGCGGATTTGGAAAGGCATCCTTGCCCAATAAGCGCTGACCTAGTTTCCTCCTCCCATTTAGGTTAGTCATTTGGTCAGTCAACATTTTGCATGGATGTGCCACAATAGAACAGCTCATCTGGTTTTGAACAGGACTTGAGAATCCAAACAGGGAATTTGATGCCTTACTACATACAGACTCTTGCTTCGAGTAGGGAGTTAATTTTAGGCACACAGATAAGATACTGGAGCAACCTAAATGGAAACATGGGATACGCCTCAAAATAGCTTAACCTTTCAGAGATGCCCACTTTGATGTTTGTGTTAGCACAATCACAAGTCTCACCCACCAAAGATGCCACAAAAACTTCATTCACCGCAGTTCTTCATACAGTCTGGGGGGAATTTTAATTTAATGAGAAACTGAATAACATAATACATTGAGAGATTTTCCCTCCAAGCCTTATTGTGATTTACCTAGTAGAAAATCTATTCATTTTAAGTATAGTTATGATTGGTAAATTTATGAAGTAATGTAAACATCACCACCACCCAGTTCTAGAACATTTCTAACATCCCTCTCCCAAATTCCCTTTAGCCTCTTTGAAGTTAATCTCCCCTCTCACTTTTCATCCCAAACAACCATTTAATCTGCCTTCTGTCTCTATATTGTTGCATTTTCTAAACATTACATGTGAATTAACCCATACAATATGTAGTCTTTTCTGACTATTTTCTATCACCTAATGTAATATTTTCAAGGCCCACCAGAGTTATAACATTCTCAGGCCTTCATTCCTTTTTCTGGTTGAATTGTATTGCATTATATGGATATAATACATTTTGTCTTTCCCATTTATCAGTTGGTGGACATTTGAATTGTCTTCACTTTTTGGTTATAGATAACTCTACTGTGAATATCCTTGTGTGCATATTTTTTTGTGTGTGGTACTGGGGATGGAATTCCCCAGGTAGAATACTTATTCTACCTCTAAGCTACACCTCCAGCCCTCTTTTTATTCTTTATTTTGAAACAAGTCTTACTGAGTTGCAAAGGGCCTCACTAAGTAGCTGAGGCTGTGCTTGAACTGCGATCTTCAGGTCTCTGCCTCCCAAGTACAGCAATTACAAGTGTGGGCCATCGTGCTCGGCCCCCTGTATACATTTTTTAGTGAACTTATGATTTCATTTATGGGTGTAGACCTGGGAGTGTAATTGTTGGGTCATATAGTAACTCTATTGAATTTTTTAAAAGAACTTCCAGTCTGTTTTCTAGACTGGCTGCACCATTTTCTATTTTCACTGGTAAGTGCATGAAGATTCCAATTTCTCTCCACCCTTAGCAACACTGCTTTTCTTCCTTATTGTATCTAATTGTGATGTTACTTTGCCCAGACTGAATGATTTGGGGTTGTATTTGGTTTATCAATTTTCACTTCACTTTAATGAATATATTTTTAATGTTATAAAAATTAGAAGCAAAAATGAATAATATGTAGTTCCTTTTTGAAAGGAACTTGTGGTTCCTTGAGGGAGACAGAAACAACTAAGAGTATGTTAAGTGCTCTCTTATGGAGTTGAGCAGGGGCTTCTGTGCAAAGTAGAGAAGAGGGACATTTAACACAGCTGGGAGAAGAAAAATGGAGGAAAGTATTAAGGACACTTTTTCTAGAAAGAGTTAATTTTTGTGTGTGATGCTGGGATTTGAAACTAAAGATTCTTTACCACTGAACTACAGTCCCAGCTGAGATAGGAGAACTGCAGCTTTGAAGCTACCCTCAGCAACTTAGCAAGACAGCCAGCAACTTAGTGAGACCATGTTTTCAAATAAAAAATAATAAAAGGGCTGGGGGCGTAGCTCAGAGGTAGAATATCCCTGAGTTCAATATTTAATACCCATTCTCAAAATGAAACTGAATTAGTCATTCAGTAAATATTTGTTGAATGAGTGAATGAATTACATGTAGTAAGTTGTTTGGATTGTATTGGGAATTGAAGAGGTCTGCATTGGCAGTGCCTAAGGTAACATGGGGTTGTTTTGTATGCTCAATGTAGACCAGAAATTCACTTTTCCAAAATTGCCCATCAGTACTGGAGAATTATTCATTCCTCCTCCCCTACCAACTTTTCTCCTCCTCCTCCTCCTCTTTTTTCTTAGCAGGAAATTGAACTCAAGATTGTGTAAATTATAAGCACATTCTCTACCACTGAGCTAATCCCATTGCCCCTCATTCATTTATTCTATCAGCACTTGTGTGGGAAAGTCTATGCTAGATGGTAGGGATACAGCAGGACATATTCGATCTGCCCTCATAGAGTATTTATTCTATTGAGAATCATAGGTCAAAAAACAAGTAAAACTGTAAGTAATAATATATTACAGGCTCTGATAAATGATATGGAAGTGAAACAAGTTACATTACAGTACTTGAGGAAGGCAGTTCCATCATTAGTGATTGGTAATAGCTTCTTTGAAAATGCTTTGGGGTGAGACTGGATGAATAGCCAAACACAAAGAGCTGGGGAAAGGATATTCTAGGTAAAGTATAGGAAGTGCAAGAGCCCTGAAATCAGAAAGGATGTGACAACATCAAGAGAGGAAGAAGGCAAGGGAGGCTAGAAAGATTAACAAGTTGGACTCATTCTAAAAGTTGAAGGAAGCCATTTCATAATTTTAAGAAGGAAAGTGGCATGATGACTGCACAATTCACCATTGCCAAACTATGAAACCAGCCAAGATGTCCATCAACAGATGAATGGATTACAAAACTGTGGGATATGTACACAATGGAATTTTACTCAGCCACCAAGAAAAAACAACTACATCATTTATAGGGAAATGGATGGAACTGGAGAACATTATGCTAAGTGAGATTAGTCAGTAACAAAAAATAAGAAATTGGATGCTCTCCCTATTATACAGAAACTAGGGAAAAATGGGTTATAGGAGAAACTCTGGACAAATAAGGAGATATTATAGATGAGCAAATAAGGCAAACTAACTGAGGGAGATGGGAGGGGGAAGAGGGAAATTCCCTAATGTACATGATGTACTTGAACAAACATATCAGTGTTAATCACTAAGCCAAACATAAGGAGGGAGGGAGAGGGAATGGTAAGGGCTAATTGGGTGATGTGTGCATCTATGCCTCCACCATCTTGTACTCCATTAAGATGTGTATCTTTTGATTTTCATTTTATGGCACAAATATTACATGTCAGATTTTCCTGGTTTATGTTTACAAATTTGAAAAGTTTATGATACATTTTAGTAGCATTAAATGTGTTCAAAATGGATAGTAACTTCAGTTGTATGGCATTTTCTGTGGCTCTATTTGGCAATCAAGTAATGCAAATTTAAATGTTTAAGGAATAATAACAAATCCTAATGATTTTAAATATTCAAATTTCTTTAACTTGAAGAATTATATTTTATCTAAGTTGGATGTTCATAGTTGAAAGATAGTCTTTTAAATAGGTGATTTACATTTAAACTGACTATTTTCTAAGTTAAAATATTCAGAACCTAAAATGGTTCTATAGTTTGACACTAATCATTTATTTTGGAATACTATTGACATATTTTAATAGAACAATCAAAACTCTTGGGGCATGCTTTTAATTTTTAATGGAATTCTGTTATTCAGGCTAGTATCACCACATTAGATTCCTGCCCCTCCTAAGCCAAGTAGAAAATACTGAGGAGAATTTATGTTTAGTGGTCTTTGTTATTTTCCCATCTACGAATGGCACTTTATCATACAGTAAGCAAATATGCAGTGTTATGTGGAACATTTACAATAAAGCTGCTAAAGTAAAAAAGATGTATGACTACAATACACCAATAAAAATAAAAACATAAAAATTAAAAAATTAAAAATACTTATTAAAAATAGGAGGTATATCACAGGACTGCATTACTCCGGGCTCATCAGACTTAAGAGCATATAAGTGAGTGCTTAAATCAGAGGTTCCAGGCCTGGGTAGATAAATGAACCAAGGACCAAGGAGTATGTGCCCAGTGAAATGGCAGTGAAGACCAGCAAGCGGCTCACAGGTGAGGGGCTGGAGGGCCTGGTGCCCTGTACTACCACCTGTGACACAGAGAACCTGCACTTTGTGAGCATTAACATGTATCCTCGCAAATACAGCACAGTATTCAAAGCCCCTTAACAGCAAAGCCAGAGCAGATAATGTGAGGGAGTGTGTGTGTGTGTGTGTGTGTGTGTGTGTGTGTGTATGTGTGTGTGTGTGTGTGTGTATGTGTGTGTGTGTGTGTGTGTGCACATTCACCGAAGAAGCAAGGATAATGCCTTTCAAGCCTCACTGGGCCCCTCTGGGACATGGCCACGAGTACAACTTGGCAGCAAGTGGGATATACGTAAGGAATGTGGCTATCTTACAAAGCTGGTACTGGTACTTTTCCCAGGGGAGCTTTGGTTCTTAGCTTCCCTTGGAGAGGAAGGAAGTCCATGCCAGCACAGAGACATGCAGTCTGCTTGCACACACCAGCAGAGCTAAGACTAGAGTCTCCTGACCTTTAGTGAGGAAAACAGATTCTATTCACACCTTGAATGAAAGTACATTTACAAAACAGATTGGAGGAGGATTTAACAATCAAATGGATTGTAACTGTGATGATCACTGCTCCTCTCCCTTCCCTCCAAAAATGAAAACAGGGCTAGATTTGTTTTGTTTTGTTTTTCCTGGTCACTCGAGTACATCTAAGATCACCCATTAGGTTTTATTTGGGACCTGCAGTCGGTCTTTGGGGTTGATCATCTTGTGGATTTGATTCCTCACAAACCCCTTGCTACCCACCTTTCTCTCTTCTGGTTCTCAACCTCACGAAGTTTAGATGAGTCATCCTTTTTGACTCCCATGGAACTGACTGTTGTATACCTTCATTTTTACTAATCTAACCTAGTGCCATCCACCAGCTTTATTCTGACACATACAGTGTACACACACACAGAAATTTTAACTTGTTTTTCTAAATAATGTACATACTGCCAATTTTTTATTTAAAATATACTTTGATGTGCTAGCATAACTTCTCTAGCTTCTTGTGTACTATAGTACTATGTGGCTTCAGATTTAGCACCTTTGAACAGATATACAGACATTTATTACACTTTTTACCAAAAGGAGTCACCATTGTAGTATTTTTATGTAAAAGTTGTCTTCCCTTTCACCCCAACTTTTTTCTAAATAAATCAAGCTTTGTTTTTACTTAAAGAATAAACTCTCAACTGAAGTCCGTCGTGCTCACCAGAGAGCAACTATGAAGCAGAAATCCTGCAGTTCCTTCTCCAGGGTACAAATAGCATTTTGCTTTAAGTAGTCAATCATTTGTACTTGTCCCAAATCAAAATATCTAAGATTATCTTTTGTGGTAATGGGGATGGAACCCAGGGCGCATTCTACCTCCAAGCTACACCCCTAGACCTATTTTTAAGACTTTTTTATTTTTATTTTTATTTTTATTTTTTATTTTTGGTGGTACTGGGGTTCCTGGAAACCCTTCTACCTCTGGGCTACACTCCCAGACCTATTTTTATACTTTTTAATTTGAAAACAGGGTCTCTTAAGCCAGAGCCACTGGCTTCGAACCTGCGCAATCCTCCGTCTCCACCTCCCAAGCGCAGGGATTACAAGCGTGCACCACCACGCCCGGCTAGTCTTTTTTATTTTTGAAACAGGGTCTCACTGAGTTGCAAAGAGTCTTGCTAAGTAGCTGAGGCTGTCCGCAAACCTAAATCCTCCGGTTTCTGCCTCCTGAATGCTGGGATTACAAGCGTGAGCCAGCACACCTGGCAAAATATTTAAGATTTTAAAATAGAGAGACCCCTGGAGAAACCAGACCCAGTAAGACGCTGGGTTCTGGGCGGGGGTCGCGGGCTGGGCAAGCCAGATGGGGCCCGGGTCGCGGGACTCTGGGCCCCTGCCGAACTGCGCGTAGCACGCCAGACCCCTGGAGAAACCAGACCCAGTAAGACGCTGGGTTCTGGGCAGGGGTCGCGGGCTGGGCACGCCAGATGGGGCCCGGGTCGCGGGACTCTGGGCCCCAGGCCGAACTGCGAGTAGCACGCCAGACCCCTGGAGAAACAAGGCCCAGTAAGACGCTGGGTTCTGGGCGGGGGTCGAGCACAGGGCACGCCAGCTGGGGCCCGGATCGCGGGACTCTGGGTCCCGGCCGAACTGCGAGTAGCACGCCAGACCCCTGGAGAAACCGGGCCCAGAACAGAAAAAGATAAAGAAAAATATCGGAGAGGTGGTAAGAAAGCCGTTATGGATGCCAGGACACTGGAGATGCAGACAAAACTTATCTAAATGCACTGGAACTTATGGAAAAATTCGCCGTGAAAGAGGACTGCTATTTCTCTATATTGTTAAGAATCTCAGACATCACATATAAGGAGAGAGTTTAGCGGAGACCAAGGAGAAATGCGGTGTTGAAAGAGTTCTTCGCGATGGTGGTAGAGACTTGTATTCAGGAGAAGCAGAAACCGGATCTTACCAACTTTATTTTTTTGGAGAAATTACACCAAATGTCGAATGCTACCATCACGCATGCTTAGGAACACTGGACAACATTCAGAGTGGAAAAAGAGCCTGGGAAGGATTTGAAACGGTGGAGGCAGTGGCAATGCCAGTGGCCAATATTCGGGGGAGGCAGAGATCTGATACATTACAACTGGAACCTTTGAAATACTAACCACAGAGACAGTGATCGGAACCTGCTGAGGGGTTAGGCGGGCGCCGGGGCCAGTGGCCGACATCGGAGCTTGCTGTGAGGCAGGGCCACTACTGAGGCCTCCGTGGCCGGGATTGGAACCTGCAGAGGGGTTAGACCGATGCTGGGGCCAGCGAGGCCGGCATTGGAGCCTGCCATGATGCAAGGCTTGTGCTAGGGCCTCCGAGGTCGGGTCCGGAACTTGCTGAGGGGTTAGGCCGGTGCTGGGGTCAGCGAGGCCGGCATCGGAGCCTGCCGTGAGGCAAGGCCAGTGTCGGGGCCCCCAAGGACGGGACCGGAGCCTGCTGAGGGGTTAGGCCGGTGCTGGGGCTAGCAAGCCTGGCATCAGAGCCTGCCATGAGGCAAGGCCGGTACTTGGGCCTCCGAGGCCAGGATAAGAGCCTGCCGAGGGGTTAGGCCGGTGCTGGGGCCTCCGAGGCCAGGATAAGAGCCTGCTGAGGGGTTAGGCCGGTGCTGGGGCCAGCGAGGCCGGCATCGGAGCCTACCTTGAGGCAAGGCCGGTACTGGGGCCTCCGAGGCCAGGACAAGAGCCTGCCGAGGGGTTAGGCCGGTGCTGGGGCCAGCGAGGCCGGCATCGGAGTCTGCCTTGAGGCATGACCAGTGCTGGGGCCTCCGAGGCCGGGATCGGAGCATGCCGAGGGGTTAGGCCGCTGCTGGGGCCAGCGAGGCCGGCATCGGAGCCTGCCTTGAGGCAAGGCCAGTACTGGGGCCTCTGAGGCTGGGATCGAAGCCTGCCGAGGGGTTAGGCCGCTGCTGGGGCCAGTGAGGCCGGCATCGGAGCCTGCCAGGAGGCAAGGCCGGTACTGGGGCCTCCGAGGCCAGGATAAGAGCCTGCTGAGGGGTTAGGCCGGTGCTGGGGCCAGCGAGGCCGGCATCGGAGCCTGCCTTGAGGCAAGGCCGGTACTGGGGCCTTGAGGCCAGGATAAGAGCCTGCCGAGGGGTTAGGCCGGTGCTGGGGCCAGCGAGGCCGGCATTGGAGCCTGCCGTGAGGCAAGGCCGGTACTGGGGCCTCCGAGGCCAGGATAAGAGCTTGCCGAAGGGTTAGGCCGGGGCTGGGGCCAACAAGGCCGGCAGCGGAGCCTGCCGTGAGGCATGACCAGTGCTGGGGCCTCCGAGGCCGGGATCGGAGCATGCCGAGGGGTTAGGCCGGTGCTGGGGCCAGCGAGGCCGGCATCGGAGCCTGCCGTGAGGCAAGGCCGGTACTGGGGCCTCCGAGGCCAGGATAAGAGCCTGCCAAGGGGCTAGGCCGGTGCTGGGGCCAGCGAGGCCGGCATCGGAGCCTGCCTTGAGACATGACCAGTGCTGGGGCCTCCGAGGCTGGGATTGGAGCCTGCCGAGGGGTTAGGCCGCTGCTGGGGCCAGCGAGGCCGGCATCGGAGCCTGCCGTGAGGCAAGGCCGGTACTGGGGCCTCCGAGGCCAGGATAAGAGCCTGCCGAGGGGTTAGGCCAGTGCTGGGGCCAGTGAGGCCGGCATCGGAGCCTGCCTTGAGGCAAGGCCGGTACTGGGGCCTCTAGGCCAGGATAAGAGCCTGCCGAGGGGTTAGGCCGGTGCTGGGGCCAGCGAGGCCGGCATCGGAGCCTGCCGTGAGGCAAGGCCGGTACTGGGGCCTCCGAGGCCAGGATAAGAGCTTGCCGAGGGGTTAGGCCGGGGCTGGGGCCAACAAGGCCGGCAGCGGAGCCTGCCGTGAGGCATGACCAGTGCTGGGGCCTCCGAGGCCGGGATCGGAGCATGCCGAGGGGTTAGGCCGGTGCTGGGGCCAGCGAGGCCGGCATCGGAGCCTGCCGTGAGGCAAGGCCGGTACTGGGGCCTCCGAGGCCAGGATAAGAGCCTGCCAAGGGGCTAGGCCGGTGCTGGGGCCAGCGAGGCCGGCATCGGAGCCTGCCTTGAGGCATGACCAGTGCTGGGGCCTCCGAGGCCGGGATCGGAGCCTGCCGAGGGGTTAGGCCGGTGCTGGGGCCAGCGAGGCCGGCATCGGAGCCTGCCGTGAGGCAAGGCCGGTACTGGGGCCTCCGAGGCCAGGATAAGAGCCTGCTGAGGGGTTAGGCCGGTGCTGGGGCCAGCGAGGCCGGCATCGGAGCCTGCCTTGAGGCAAGGCCGGTACTGGGGCCTCAAGGCCAGGATAAGAGCCTGCCGAGGGGTTAGGCCGGTGCTGGGGCCAGCGAGGCCGGCATCGGAGCCTGCCGTGAGGCAAGGCCGGTACTGGGGCCTCCGAGGCCAGGATAAGAGCTTGCCGAAGGGTTAGGCCGGGGCTGGGGCCAACAAGGCCGGCAGCGGAGCCTGCCGTGAGGCATGACCAGTGCTGGGGCCTCCGAGGCCGGGATCGGAGCATGCCGAGGGGTTAGGCCGGTGCTGGGGCCAGCGAGGCCGGCATCGGAGCCTGCCGTGAGGCAAGGCCGGTACTGGGGCCTCCGAGGCCAGGATAAGAGCCTGCCAAGGGGCTAGGCCGGTGCTGGGGCCAGCGAGGCCGGCATCGGAGCCTGCCTTGAGACATGACCAGTGCTGGGGCCTCCGAGGCTGGGATTGGAGCCTGCCGAGGGGTTAGGCCGCTGCTGGGGCCAGCGAGGCCGGCATCGGAGCCTGCCGTGAGGCAAGGCCGGTACTGGGGCCTCCGAGGCCAGGATAAGAGCCTGCCGAGGGGTTAGGCCAGTGCTGGGGCCAGTGAGGCCGGCATCGGAGCCTGCCTTGAGGCAAGGCCGGTACTGGGGCCTCTAGGCCAGGATAAGAGCCTGCCGAGGGGTTAGGCCGGTGCTGGGGCCAGCGAGGCCGGCATCGGAGCCTGCCGTGAGGCAAGGCCGGTACTGGGGCCTCCGAGGCCAGGATAAGAGCTTGCCGAGGGGTTAGGCCGGGGCTGGGGCCAACAAGGCCGGCAGCGGAGCCTGCCGTGAGGCATGACCAGTGCTGGGGCCTCCGAGGCCGGGATCGGAGCATGCCGAGGGGTTAGGCCGGTGCTGGGGCCAGCGAGGCCGGCATCGGAGCCTGCCGTGAGGCAAGGCCGGTACTGGGGCCTCCGAGGCCAGGATAAGAGCCTGCCAAGGGGCTAGGCCGGTGCTGGGGCCAGCGAGGCCGGCATCGGAGCCTGCCTTGAGACATGACCAGTGCTGGGGCCTCCGAGGCTGGGATTGGAGCCTGCCGAGGGGTTAGGCCGCTGCTGGGGCCAGCGAGGCCGGCATCGGAGCCTGCCGTGAGGCAAGGCCGGTACTGGGGCCTCCGAGGCCAGGATAAGAGCCTGCCGAGGGGTTAGGCCAGTGCTGGGGCCAGTGAGGCCGGCATCGGAGCCTGCCTTGAGGCAAGGCCGGTACTGGGGCCTCTAGGCCAGGATAAGAGCCTGCCGAGGGGTTAGGCCGGTGCTGGGGCCAGCGAGGCCGGCATCGGAGCCTGCCGTGAGGCAAGGCCGGTACTGGGGCCTCCGAGGCCAGGATAAGAGCTTGCCGAGGGGTTAGGCCGGTGCTGGGGCCAACGAGGCCGGTAGCGGAGCCTGCCGTTAGGCATGACCAGTGCTGGGGCCTCCGAGGCCGGGATCGGAGCATGCCGAGGGGTTAGGCCGGTGCTGGGGCCAGCGAGGCCGGCATAGGAGCCTGCCTTGAGGCAAGGCCAGTACTGGGGCCTCCGAGGCCAGGATAAGAGCCTGCCAAGGGGTTAGGCCGGTGCTGGGGCCAGCGAGGCCGGCATCGGAGCCTGCCTTGAGGCATGACCAGTGCTGGAGCCTCCGAGGCCGGGATCGGAGCCTGCCGAGGGGTTAGGCCGCTGCTGGGGCCAGCGAGGCCGGCATCGGAGCCTGCCATGAGGCAAGGCCGGTACTGGGGCCTCCGAGGCCAGGACAAGAGCCTGCCGAGGGGTTAGGCCGGTGCTGGGGCCAGCGAGGCCGGCATCGGAGCCTGCCTTGAGGCAAGGCCAGTACTGGGGCCTCCGAGGCCAGGATAAGAGCCTGCCAAGGGGTTAGGCCGGTGCTGGGGCCAGCGAGGCCGGCATCGGAGCCTGCCTTGAGGCATGACCAGTGCTGGAGCCTCCGAGGCCGGGATCGGAGCCTGCCGAGGGGTTAGGCCGCTGCTGGGGCCAGCGAGGCCGGCATCGGAGCCTGCCGTGAGGCAAGGCCGGTACTGGGGCCTCCGAGGCCAGGACAAGAGCCTGCCGAGGGGTTAGGCCGGTGCTGGGGCCAGCGAGGCCGGCATCGGAGCCTGCCGTGAGGCAAGGCCGGTACTGGGGCCTCCGAGGCCAGGATAAGAGCTTGCCGAGGGGTTAGGCCGATGCTGGGGCCAACGAGGCCGGCAGCGGAGCCTGCCGTGAGGCATGACCAGTGCTGGGGCCTCCGAGGCCGGGATCGGAGCATGCCGAGGGGTTAGGCCGGTGCTGGGGCCAGCGAGGCCGGCATCGGAGCCTGCCGTGAGGCAAGGCCAGTACTGGGGCCTCCGAGGCCAGGATAAGAGCCTGCCAAGGGGTTAGGCCGGTGCTGGGGCCAGCGAGGCCGGCATCGGAGCCTGCCTTGAGGCATGACCAGTGCTGGGGCCTCCGAGGCCGGGATCGGAGCCTGCCGAGGGGTTAGGCCGGTGCTGGGGCCAGCGAGGCCGGCATCGGAGCCTGCCGTGAGGCAAGGCCGGTACTGGGGCCTCCGAGGCCAGGATAAGAGCCTGCTGAGGGGTTAGGCCGGTGCTGGGGCCAGCGAGGCCGGCATCGGAGCCTGCCTTGAGGCAAGGCCGGTACTGGGGCCTCAAGGCCAGGATAAGAGCCTGCCGAGGGGTTAGGCCGGTGCTGGGGCCAGTGAGGCCGGCATCGGAGCCTGCCGTGAGGCAAGGCCGGTACTGGGGCCTCCGAGGCCAGGATAAGAGCTTGCCGAGGGGTTAGGCCGGTGCTGGGGCCAGCGAGGCCGGCAGCGGAGCCTGCCGTGAGGCATGACCAGTCCTGGGGCCTCCGAGGCCGGGATCGGAGCATGCCGAGGGGTTAGGCCAGTGCTGGGGCCAGCGAGGCCGGCATCGGAGCCTGCCGTGAGGCAAGGCCGGTACTGTGGCCTCCGAGGCCAGGATAAGAGCCTGCCAAGGGGCTAGGCCGGTGCTGGGGCCAGCAAGGCCGGCATCGGAGCCTGCCTTGAGGCATGACCAGTGCTGGGGCCTCCGAGGCCGGGATCGGAGCCTGCCGAGGGGTTAGGCCGCTGCTGGGGCCAGCGAGGCCGGCATCGGAGCCTGCCTTGAGGCAAGGCCGGTACTGGGGCCTCCGAGGCCAGGATAAGAGCCTGCCGAGGGGTTAGGCCGGCGCTGGGGCCAGCGAGGCCGGCATCGGAGCCTGCCGTGAGGCAAGGCCGGTACTGGGGCCTCTGAGGCCAGGATAAGAGCCTGTCAAGGGGTTAGGCCGGTGCTGGGGCCAGTGAGGCCGGCATCGGAGCCTGCCGTGAGGCATTACCAGTGTTGGGGCCTCCGAGGCCGGGATTGGAATCCTGCCAAGGGGTTAGACCGGTGCAGGGGCCAATGGCCAGCATCGGAGCCTGGCGTGAGGCAAGTTCACTCCTGAGGCCTCCAAGGTCGGGACCAAAGCCAGCTTAGGGGTTTGACCGGTTCAGGGGCCAGCGAGACCAGAACCGGGTCCTCCCATGAGGCAAGGCCGCTGCGTGAGCCAGCGAGGTCCGGATCAGTCCACTGAGTAGCCAGGCCACTACTGGGACCATCAAGAGTGGGATTGGTACTTGCAACACAGCATGCACAGAGAAATATCGCAGAAAATATAAATCAGACGCTTCTCTTAATCAGCAATAACTAGGAGGAAAAGGGCAACAGGAAGAGGTTGAGCTATAGAAAGGGCCCTATAGTGAAGCAACTAATGTGATCAATCAGAGGGTATGTAATACTGGAGGACGGAGCCTCTTTAAAATGCAGGAGGTACATAAACAAATGTATCAAGGTAAATCACCAAAGAAGTGTGGGATGGAGGGAGGGGGAGGGAATGGGACGGGGGCTGGAGGAGGGCTAATTGGATGATGTGTGCTTGTATATCCTCTCAAGTCTTGTACTCCAATGTGATTGATATATGACTACAATGCACCAATTTAAAAAATAAATTAATTTAAAAAATAAATATTGGCAAGAAAAAAAAAATAAAGTGAAACGTAACATTAACCTGATTAAATAGGTCATGATGCTTTTGTGCAAAGTGCACATGGAATATCTTAACAAATAAATACTTTACATGGTTTATTGTAGGCATTTTTCTATCCTTTCAGTGATTTCTGAATATATTTTGTGTTTTTGTTCATGCATACTTTATGTATATCTATAACTCATCCTTCATGCCAAGAAAAATTGCTAATGGTCATTGCATTTTCTCAGTAACAAAATTGTAAAGAGTGATTTAAAAATGAATAGACTAAGTTTAAAATATGTAATTTACAATGTCAAGATATTATAATTACCATACTGTCAAATAAAAATAATCAATTTAAAAAAAAAATAAAATAGAATACTTTTCTTTTGTTCAGCTATTTGAAATATTTTATATATGGGTAAGTTGTCAAGCTATGTAGATTGTATTTCTACACATTTTTTATCCTTATTAGGAATGAGTGAACCACTTAAAATACCAAACCAGTATTTATTTATTTATTTAACTTAGTTTTTATTTTTTTATAAGTGGAACATATTGAGAGTGGTGTACATTTACATTGTGCTTCATGCCCTTCCTCCTCCCTTTCCCTCCCCCCCAATAGAGAATGTCCACCAAACCAGTATTTAAAAGAAGTGTATATATGGTGTGAACTGTAAGTGAGGTTGGTAGGAAGATAATTTGATATATTTCTTTAGCAATTGCAAGTGGGAGAAATATGTATACACACATTTTTAATTACATAAATTTAAATGGGCATACGTTCAAACATAAATACGATTTTTATTTGTGATTAGCTTGCATTTCCTGAACAAAAACCAACTAGCCCCCCCCCCCATTACTCTGGTGGACTTTTCTCCAGCAAACATCACTAGTTTTTTTGTAATCAATAGTGTTTTGTGTGTTTTTGTTTGATTTTTAATTGAAAATACCCAATACCAGTATAAGAAAATAAAAATAAAAATAGAAGGTGGGCAGAATAAGGCCCCCAAAGATTTCCATGTCCCAGTCCCCAGAACTTCTGAATATGTGACCTTATATAACAAAATGGATTTTTGCAGATGTGATTAAATTAAGGGTCTCAAGACATGGTAATTACCCTGTATTATCCAGGTGACCACACTATAATTACAAGGGTTCTTAGAGGAGGGTGGGCAGAAAGGCCAGAGTCAGAGGAAGGGAGATGGGATGATTGAAGAAAGGACCACAGCTAGAGAGATTTGGAGATGCTATGCTGCTACCTACAAGATATAAGAAGGGGCCATTAAACCAAGGAATAAATGTGGTCCCTAGAGGCTGGAAAGGGTAAGGACACATTTTCTCCTAGGGCCTCTAAGAGTGAATACAGCTTGCAGATAACTTTATCCCTATGAGAGTCATTTCAGAACTCTGACTTTCAGGTCTGCAATATAATACACCTATGTTATTTCCAGTCACTAACTTTGTTGTGGTTTTATTTTTTATAAGAGCCCTTTGTGGAAACATAAACTCAAAACTGAGGATTACTATCAGATGAGAGCAGGGTAGGAGAAGGGAGGAATAGAAATGGGGCAGAGGGATGAGTATTGGCACTTGTTTTTCATACTGGGAATTGAATCCAGGAGCATTCTGCCTCTGAGATACACCCCATCTCTATTTTATTTTTTATCTGGAAACAGGACCTTGCTAAGTTGCTGAGGATCTTGTTTAGTTGCTGAGGCTGGTTTCAAACCTGAGATCCTCTTGTCTCAGCCTCCCAAGTATTGAGATTACAGGCATATGCACCATGCTCAGCTGACTCTCTTTGGAATATATCTTTATGTAGATAGTTTAGATTTTTGTAACCATGTATATATTTCACCTACTAAAAAATTAACATGGACAAGGGGGAACCCAATATGGAATACAAACAAAAATAAAGGAAATTAACTAGTAAAACTTAATAACAACCATAATGACGGAAAAGAGAAAATAACTTAGTTGTTACAAACTAAATTGTGTTTCCCTGACAATTTCTGTGTTGGATTCCTAATCCCCAGTGTGACTGTATTTGAAGATAGCACTTTTAAGGAACTAATGAAGGTTGAATAAATTCATAAGGGTGGGGCCTTACAAGAAAAGGAGGAAATACCAGAACAGACCCACAGAAACGGCCACCTGAGAGAGAACCCAGCAGGAAAGCAGCTATCTGTAACCCAGCAGAGAGGCCTCACCAGAAACAAGTTCTGCAAGAACCTTCATCTTGGACTTCTAGTCTCTAAAACTCTGAGAAATAACTTTCTGCTAAGCCACCACTTGGATTATTTTATGGCAGACCCAGATGGCCAATGTTCTAAGTAAATGGTAAATAGCATTTTGACTATAGACTAGGAGATAATTTTCCTCCAACCCAAGTATGCATCAGAGTCACCCAGAGAGCTTGTTATAACTGATTGCTGAGCTTTGTCCCAAGAATTTGATTCCATATGTCTGGGTTGGGTTCCAACAATTTGCATTTCTGACAAGCTCCCAAGTAATGCTGCTACTGCTGCTGGACCTCACTTTAGAATTAAAGATGAATTACCTACTGTAACTAGTAGGGGTGTTTTCCACAGGGGTAGGGGATAGCAATTCTAACTCTCTCTCTCTCTCTCTCTCTCTCTCTCTCTCTCTCTCTCTCATTAGAGAGACCTAATGAACTAATGAACTATATCTAGAGATAGAGATATGAATATATATATATATTCAATATATATATTTTTATTTATTTTTCATTGGTGCATTGTATTCATACATCTTAATTCATACATCTTCCAGTGTATGTTTTCAGCACCATTGTCCAATATCAATTGGTTGTAAGTGTGTGGATTTGTTTGAGTCTTCTATTCTGCTCCATTGGTCTATGTATCTGTTTTTGTGTCAGTACCATGCTGTTTTTATTACTATGGTTTTGTAGTCTAAAGTCAGATATTGTAATTACTCCTGCTTTTGTTGCTGAGATCTACTTTAACTATTCTGCATTTTTTTGTTGTTCCAAATGAATTTAAGGACTGATTGTTCTGTCTGTGAGAGATGATCTTGGTAATTTAATGGTTATCATGTTGAATCTGTAGATCAGTTTTGGAAGTATGGCCATTTTGATGGTATTTATCTTGCCTATCCATGAACATGGAAGATTTTTCCATCTTCTAAGATCTTCTTTGACTTCTGTTTTCAAGGTTTTATAATTTTCTTTGAGGAGGTCTTTTACCTCCTTGGGTAAGTTTATTCCTAGGTATTTTATTTTTGGGGGGAAATTCTTTTTTTGTGTGTGTGGTACTGGGGGTGGAACCCAGAGGCTTTCTACCTTCAGGCTATACTCTCAGACCTTTATATTTTTATTTGGAAACAGAGTCTCACTAAGTTGCTGAAAGCCTAACTAAGTAACTGAGGCTGGCTTTGAACCTGTGCGATCCTCCTGTCTCAGCCTCTCAAACGTGGGGATTACAAGCGTGTGCCACCACGCCCGGCTTGGGGGGAAATTCTGAGTGGAAGTGTTTTCTGAATTTATTTTTCAGTTGACTTATGGTTGGTGTACAGAAAAGCTTCTGAATTTTTAAGATTGATTTTGTATCCAGACAATTTGCTGAATTTGTTGATCAGTTCTATAAGCCTTTTGGTTGAGTTTGTTTGGCCTTCTAATTATCATGTCATCTGCAAATAGTGAAAGTTTGAGTTCTTCTTTTCCTACTTGTATTCCTTTAGTTAATTTTCTGCCTTATTGCTCTAGCTAGAGTCTCAAGTACTATACTGAAGAGAAGTGGTAATAATGGACATCCTTGTCTTGTTCCTGTTTTTAGGGGAAATTCTTGAAGTTTTTCCCCAATTAATATGATGTTGGTGGTGGGCTTATTGTAGATTGTCCATTATGATGTTGAGATATGTTCCTTCTATTCCAATTCTCTCAAGTGATTTTATCATAAATGTATAATTTTGTCAAATGCTTTTTCAGAGTATATTGAAATGATCATGTGATTTTTGCCTTTGGTTTGAGCACGTGATTTTTGTCTTTGGTTCTGTTGATAAGATGAATACAATGAATTGATTTTCAAATGTTGAACCAGCCTTGCATCCCTGGGATGAATCCTACCTGGTCATGGCATATGATTTTCTTGAGGTGGTTTTGAATTTATGTTGCTATTATTTTGTTTATCAGTTTTGCATCCAAGCTTATAAAAAATATAGGCCTATATTTTCCTTCCTTGAGCTGTCTTTATTTGGTTTTGGTATTAATGTGATGTTGGCTTCATAGAATGTATTTGGGAGAGTCCCATTTTTTCTATTTCATGAAATAGATTGAGGAGTATTGGGATTAGCTTTTCTATAAAGGTTCTATATAATTCACTTGGGAAATCATCTGATCCTGGGCTTTTCTTTGATGGCAAGCTCTTTATTGCTGTTTCAATCTTTTTTATTGCTATTGGTTGGTTTAAATTTTCTATATCTTCTTGACTCAGTTTAGAAAGGTTGTATTTATCTTGTAAGTTGTCAACTTTCTCCAGATTTTCCATTTTGTTGGAGTATAGTTTTTCAAAGTAGTTTCTGATAATTCTCTGGATTTCTACAATGTCAGTAGTAATATCTCCTTTTTCATCTCTTATCTTCATAATTTTGGTTGTTTTTCTCTTTTTTGGTTAGGTTGGTTAGTCGTTTATCTATCATGATAATTTTTTTTTGAGAAACCAGCTTTTGGTTTTGTTGATTTTCTGTATTGTTTTTATCTTCTACTTGGTTGATTTCTGCTCTGATTTTAATAATTTCCTGTCTTTTTTGTGTATGTGTCGTCCTGGGGTTGGAACACAGAGGCTTCCTACCTCCAAGCTATACTCCCAGACCTAGTTTATATTTTATTTGGAAACAGTGTCTCACTAAGTTGCTGAGAGCCTTATTAAGTAGCTGAGGCTGGCTTCGAACCTGTGCGATCCTCCTGTCTCAGCCTCCCAAGTACAGGGATTACAAGCGTGTGACACCATGCCTGGCTTAATTTCCTGTTTTCTACAGGCTTTGCTTACATTATTCCTGTTTTACAAGGGCTTTGAGGTGTGTCATTAGGTTATTTATTTTGTGATTTTCTGTTCTTCTTATATGAGCACTCCGTGCTATGAATTTTCCTCTTAATACTGCCTTCAAAGTGTCTTAGAGGTTTTGATATGTTGTATCTCTATTTGTTTTGTTTGTAGAAATTTCTTGATTTCACCCCTTACTTCTTCTATGACCCATTCTCCATTTAGCAGTGTGGTGTTCAATCTCCATATGTTTATGTGGTTTCTCTGGGTCTTCTTATAGTTGATTTCTAGTTTCATTCCATTATGGCTGAAAAGTCACAGGGAAGTATGTCACATTTTTTAAAATTTGCTAGTGTTCGCTTGTGGCCCAAGATGTGATCTATTTTGGAGAAGGTTCTTTGAGCAGCTGAGAAAAATGTGAATTCTGATGTAGTGGGGTGGAATATTCTATATGTGTCTAATAAGTCCATTTGGTTGATGGTGTTTAGATCTGAGACATCTTTACTGTTTGTCTAGAAGATTGGTCTAATGGTGTGAGAAGGTTATTGAAGTCTCCCGTTATTAATATATTGGGATTTATGTGTGACTTAATGTCACAAAGAGCATGCTTTATGAAGGTAGCTGCCCCTATGTTTGGTGAATAAATGTTGACTATTATTTCCTCTTGTTGGATTGTTCCTTTTAATGCTAAAAATGACCTTCTTTATCTCTTCTTATTGGCTTGGTCTTGAAATCTAACTTGTCTGTTATCATAATTGCTACTCCTGCTTGCCTTCAAGTTTTGTTGGCATGGATTACCTTGCTCCAGCCCTTTACCTTAAGTTTGTTAATATCTTTGCTTGTATGGTTTGTTTCTTTCAGGCAGCAGATAGATGAATTCTGGTTTTTAATTCATGTAGCCAATTTATATCTTTTTTTTGGAAGTTGAGTCTAACATAAGTTCAGAGTGATTATTGAGAGATGGTTTTTAACTCCTAACATACTGAGAGTTAACTTCTGTTTGAGGTAGAGTTTATTCTTCTTTGCTTAGTTGTCTGATAAATTGAAATTCTTGTTTTTCTTGTTCTGATGTTTATTACTTATTTCTTCTTTGTAGTTAATCTATTTTAGTATTTTCTTTAGTGCTGGTTCTGAAAACAAATTCCTTCAACTTCTGTTTGTTGTGGAAGATTTTTATTTCTCCATCTAATTTGAGAGATAGTTTTACTGGGTAGGAAATTTTTGAGTGCAAGTTGTTTGCTTTCAGAGTTTGGAATATGATACCCCGGGCCCTTTTGGTTTCCATGACTTGGTTTGGGAAGTCTGGAGTGGTTTTAATTGGTTTGCCTCTGAATGACACTTGGTCTTTTGTTTGTTTTTGTTTCCATTAAGATTATCTCCTTGTCTTCTACATCAGTCAGTTTGACTATTATGTGGTGTGGGGAAGCTTTAATCTGATCTTGTCTAAAGGGGGTCCTAGGGTCCTGGCCGCTGGCCCCGACCCTGGGCGGATGGGCAGGCGCTGGCGGGGTACCCTCAGGCGATCCCCTCCCCACCCAGAAGGACCCTGAGGTCCAGGCCGCTGGCCGCGACCCTGGGCAGATGGGCAGGTGCTGGCGGGGCACCCTTAGGTGACTCCTTCCCCACCCAGCAGGACCCTGAGTTCTGGGCTGCTGGCCTCGACCCTGGGCGGAGCAGGCGCTGGCGGGGCACCCTTAGGTGACCCCCTCCCCACCCGGCAGGACTCTGAGGTCCGAGCCATGGGCCCTGACCCTGGACAGATGGGAAGGCACTGGCAGGGCACCCTTAGGTGACCCCCTCCCCACCCGGCAGGACTCTGAGGTCTGGGCCATGGGCCCTGACCTTGGACGGATGGGCAGGCACTGGCAGGGCACCCTTAGGTGACCCCTCCCAACCCGGCAGGACCCTGAGGTCCGAGCTGCTGGCCCCGACCCTAGGTGGATGGGCAGGTGCTGAAAGGGCACCCTTAGGTGACCTCCTCTCTACCTGGAAGGACCCTGAGGTCTGGGCTATCCCTACCTTGGGCGGATGGGCAAGCTCTGGCGGGGAACCCTTAGGAGACTCCCTCCCCACATGGCAGGACCCTGAGGTCTGGGCCACCCTGACCTTGGGTGGATGGGCAGGCACTGGTGGGGCACCCTTAGGCGACCCCCACCCCACACACCCTGAATGAAAAAAAATTTTCACTGTTACCGAGTGCCTGATCCCACATCCTCCCCAAACCACACATACTCTCTTCTCTTATTTAAAAAAGGGGGGGGGGAGAGAAAAGAAAAATATTCGAGAGGGGTTAAGATGGCCGAGGCAGCAGCTAGAATATTGGAGATACAGACAAAACATATACATCTGAACTGGAACTTTTGGAAAAATTCCACGCGAAGGAGGACTAAGGCTTCTCTACAACTTTAAGAGTCCTGGACTTCACCTGTAAGGAGAGAGTCTAGCGGAAACCTAGGAGGAAGGCAGTGGCAGCAGCAGTGGCCGAGATGGCGGTGGAGACTTGTCTTTGGGAGAGGCAGACATCTGATCCAACCCACCCTGATCCTCTGAAGAAATTACCCCAAAGGTCGAATGCTACTGTCGCGCATGCTTAGGAACACTGGACATTATGTGGTATGGGAAAAGAGCTTGGGAAAGATTTGAAATGGTGGAGGCAGTCGCATTGGCAGTGGCAAGTACTCAGGGAAAGCAGAGATCTGACGTAATACACCTAGAACTTTTGAAGAAATTACCTCAGAGGTAGAATACTACCACCACACACCTCAGGAATGTGGGACAACCTGCTGAGTGAAGAGGTGGCTCAGATCAGAGCCTGCCATGAGGCAAGACAGGTGATGGGGCCTCCGAGGCTGGGATCGGAGACTGCCGTGGGGTTAGGTCGGTGCCGGGGCCACCGAGGCCGAGATTGGAGCATGCCATGAGGCAAGGCCAGTGCTGGGGCCTCCAAGGCCACGCTTAGAGCCTGACAAGGGTTTAGGCCAGTGCTGGGAACAGCAAGGCCAGGATCAAAACCTGCCGTGAGGCAAGGCCGGAGCTGAGGCCTCCGAGGCCGGGATTGGAGCCTGCCGAGTGGTTAGGCCAGTGCCGGGGTCATTGAGGCCAGGATCGGAGCCTGCTGTGAGGCAAGACAGGTGCCGGGGCCTCTGAGGCCTGGATAGGAGCCTGCCGAGGGGCTAGACCGGTGCTGGGGCCAGCGAGGCCGGATTGGAACCTGCCTTAAGGTATGGCCGGTTCTGGGGCCTCCAAGGCTGGGATTGGAACCTGCCAAGGGGGTGAGGTCAGTGCCGGGGCCAACGAGGTCAGGTTCAAAGCCTGCCGTGAGGCAAGGTCAGTGCTGAAGCCTCCGAGGCAGGGATCGGCGCCAGCCAAAGGGTTAGGCTGGTGCCAGGGCCAGCAAGGTTGGGATTGGAGCCTTCCATGAGGCAAGACCAGTGGTGGGACCTACAAGGCTGGGATCGGACTCTGCTGAGGGGTAAGGCCAGTGCCAGGGCCAGCTAGGCTGGGAACGGAAACTGCCGTGAGGCAAGGATGAAGCTGGGACTAACAAGTCCAGGATAGGAGCCTGATGAGTGGATAGGCCAGTGCCAGGGTCAGCGAGGCCAGGGTCAGTGCCTGTCATGAGGCTAGGCCAGTGCTGGGGCCTCTGAGGCTGAGAGGAGCCAGCCAAGGGCTTAGTTTGGTGTGGGGTCCAGCAAGGCCAGAATTGGGGCCTCCCATGAGGCAAGGTCACTGCTGGAGCCAGCGAGGTCAGGATATTAGTTCTCCGGGTGGCCAGGCCACTACTGGTGCCATCAAGAGTGGGATCAGAACTTGCAATGCAGCATGCACAGAGAGATAGCACAGAAAATAAAATCCAGATGCTTCCCCTAGTTAGCAAGAACTAGGAGGAAAGGGGTAACAGGAGGAGGTCAAGTAGTAGAAAGGGCCCTATTGAGAAGCAATTAAGGTGACCAGTCAGAGGGGGGGTGTGGGGGAGGATGGAATCTCTTTAAAACTCATGAGGTGTGTAAACAGTTATGTCAAAGATAATCCCCAATTAAGCATGGGATCGAGGAGGGGGAGGGAATGGGATGGGGATTGGATGAGGGCTTAATGGATGATATGTGCCTGTATATCCTCTCAAGTTGTGTATTCCAAAGTGATGTATGACTACAAAAAATAATAAAAAATAAAAATAAAAAATAAAGGGGGTTCTATAAGTTTCCTGTACCTGTGTATAGATCTCTTGCTCTAAGTTTGGAAATTTTTCTGCTATTACTTCTTTGAAAAGATTGTTGATCCCCTTGGTTTCACCTTCTTTTCCCTCCTCTATGCCAATTATTCATAGGTTAGCTCTTTTAAAATGGGCTTATATTTCTTCAATGTCCAATTCATGCTGTCAAATTGTTTTTTCTAAGTTATATACTATGTGTTTGTTTTTGGAGTGATCACCTTCTAGGAGCAAGATTCTATTCTCCATGTAGTCTAATTAGTTGTGTATAATTTGAATTTGTGCATTCACTTTGATGATTGCATCCTTTTTTTCTTTCAGAATCTTTCTAAATTCTTTTTGGAAGTCCTGTCTTATCTCTACAGTTACATTCCTGATTTGATCTTCTGGAGATTCCCTACAATTCTGTTTTTTCAGATTCTGTTATTATGGTGTTGTGGGAGCTCATTGCTTCCTTGTTATTCCTCTTTCTCATGATTTCATAAGTTTTTCTATGTTGCTTTTGATAGATTTCTTTCAGTCCCTAAGTGTCATCTGGTATACCCAAGGGCAAGTTGTGTTGTAGTTCATAATAAAGATTGAGTGAGAAGTAAAATGAAGTTGTAAATGCAAGAATAGAGTTAAAAGCACAGATAGGATCAAATAGAATGAGGGTATGGGTTTGGTAAAGGTAGTGTAGAGATTAGAAACAGTGAATATGTAGTGGTATTCTAGTAACAAATATTAAGTTTTTAGTTCATTGATCTGAAGTGGATTTAATACAAGACACAGAAGAGAAGCAAGGACAAAAGAAAACAAGTAAAGCAATGGAGAGAAGATAGTATGTATGTACAGGGGAAAAATTGGGAGAGGGTTTGGGGAAAGGGTAAAAAAGCTTTACATACTCACACACACACACACACAAAAAAAAAACAACAACAAACCAAAACAACACCAAGAACATATTAATACACCTCCACAAATATATAAATACTTAGCAGACTGTGCAGACACCAGTACAACCTGCACCTTTCTTGCTGTAAGCCTGGTTCTCTGAGTCTTTCTCAGTTTATGAAGATGGCTGGTATCAATGGGGCTGGATCTAGTGTTAAGTGCAGGTCACCCTCCATGCTTTCCATAGATTTGGAGACTTGGTCTCACCCTGTCTCTGTAGGTGGTGGATGCCTCTGAGACAAAACTCAGTGTAAGAGTCTCTGTTCTCCACAGCTATGGCTGATTTAGTCTGACTTCTCCACATTCATCACAACTGGGCGGTCTGTGATGATCCCAGAAATCCTACTAGTTGGGTCTAGTGCTAGGTATAAGTCTCCCCCCACACTTTCCACTGATGCAGAGCCTGAGTCTGTCTGAGCCTCTGCTATGTCCAAGAGCAGAATCAAGCCCCACCTTTGGGTTGAACCGCAACGTCTCAGACCCAGGGAGTTTATCATGGCTGTGTGAGTCCCTGAGGGTGTCATGCTAGGTGTTCTTTTGCAGGGACAGCAGCTTCACTTAAGGTGATGTTATGCACTGATCTGGGTCGCTGGCAGGTGTGGTAAGCTTGGCCACCACTGCTATTAGTTGTAGACTCCATCCCCACCCTTGGTGGGTTTAACTGTAAAGTCTCAGACCTAGAACATTTATCATGGCTGCACCAGTCCCAGGGGGTGCTGCACTGGGCTATTTCTAGCAGGAACCTTGGCTTTACTTATGGTGGGTTTTTTTTTTTTTGGTGGTACTGGGGTTTCTGGAAGCCCTTCTACCTCCGGGCTACACTCCCAGACCTATTTTATATTTTTGAAACAGGGTCTCTTAGGCCAGCAAGGCTGGCTTTGAACCTGCGCGATCCTCCTGTCTGCCTCCCAAGCACAGGGATTACAAGCGTGTGCCACCACACCCAGCTACTTATGGTGTTTTTGAGCACTGGTCTGGATCCCTGGAGGGTGTGGTGAGCTCAGATGCCACTGCTGCAAGTTGTAGCCAATGTTTGCACAGGAGGAACAGATGACTCACAATTCTGATGATCTTCAGCTGCTCATTTCAGGTCCCTGGTTACCCTCCTGTTCATGCCTGGAGTCAGGTGCAGCCAGACAAGATGGTGCTGTTGTGCTCACTGCTGCAAGGCAGGCGGGTTTCCCCTATGGTGCTCTGGATCCCTGGAGGGCACAATGAGTTTGGCTGCCACCAATGGGAGCTGGAGCCGGTGTTTGCACAGGAAGAACTGATGGCCCAAAACTCAGATGATCTGCAATTGCTCACTTCAGGCTCGACTGTTTTCCTGTTTGTCTCTGGTGTTGAGTGAAGTTGGGTGCAGTGAAGCAAGATGGCGCCATTGCGGTGCCTGCAGCTACAAGGGGGTGGGTTTCTTTTCTGCTCTCTGATTGGTCTTCTAAACTTTATTTTCTTCCACCCTTGTACATTTTCCTCTACTGGTAATATTTTCTGGCTTTTTAGAATGCTGTTTCCAAGGCAATGGAGATCGGGTGTCAGCGGCACATGTATGTGCTGCTTCCTTCGGTCGCCATCTTCCCAGAAGTTTCTATATATATATTAATACTGAGCAAATAAATATATTGTGAATAACATGAGCTAGATTTTACTCTGTCAGAGGAAGGAGTTATGAGTAAAAATACAGACAAAAGACTGGAATGGATCACTTGATCATCAGAGGTATCAGTATGAACCCATTGCTTTATATAAGAACATACACTACCCCTTTCCACACTTCCACAGAGATAGATATAGAAGTTTGTGTATATGCATATATTTCCTAACGTTGTTTGCTGGGAAGGCCTGGAAGCAAAGACAGGCAATAACAATGAGCATATCTAGTGCTCAGATTTTGGGCTTAAAAAGTACCTATTTTAGTCAGATGTGGTTGTGCACACCTATAATCCCAGGAGGCTGAGATAGAAGGATCACAGATTTGAGGATAGTGTCAGTGACCTAGTGAGACCCAGTTTTAAAACAAACAAACAAACAAAAAGGCTAGAGTGTAGTTCAGAGGTAGAATACCACTGGGTTCAATCCCCAGTATTTCTCTCCCTTACACAAAGTATTTATTTATTCTAGTGCTGGAGATTAAATCCAGGGCCTCACACATGATAAATACATGCCAGATCTTGGTTTTAAAACACCCTTCTCTAAATAAAAGGAAAAAAATGGCTGATGCCATGTCTGTGACAGATAGCGTATAAGATAAGCTTGGGATATCTTCTTCTGTCAGTAATAAAGTGCGTCCCAGGAGTCAACTTGAAAGTGTTCCCAATGGTAAAATCTGGGAACAAAATTTTATTTAAGCAACAAAATAAATAATAATGATAACAATGGCTTATAACCCACAGAATAAAATAGTACATGAGTCCAATATAAAGAAATAATTGAATAAATAAATGAAGAAGAAAACGTGTGATCCTCTTGTCTTCGTGTCTCACCCTTCTGTGTACTGGAATTATAGGCGGGCACCAAAAAGCCCAGCTGGGAATGCACTTTTTTTTTTATAGGAGAATTCCATTTAGTTAGTGCAGTAAAATAATGGAAACAAATGTATCATATAGCAATTACTACAGTAGTAATTGTTTAAGGCAAGAATCATCAATGGCTGCTATAATTAATATGCAAATATATGATGAGAAACAATATTTATGTAATTTCAGAATATGTATTCATATATTGCTTATTAATTTCAAAGGGTAAAATAATAATTTAGGTCTGGAGAAACCTGACAGATGCCATTTTAACCAAGGGATCAAAGTAAACATCACTGGTAATGGAACAAATTAATGTTATGTGCTGCTGGATATTGTGCACTGAGAGCACAACATGACATGTCTGTAGTAATCTTGCCAGAACACACATCCCAAGTTTAGTCGTTTAGAAAGACCCAACATTGAAATTGATCAGTATTTTTCAAAAATATTATGACAGTGTAAAAATAAAAGAGAAAGACTAAAGATTAATGGAGACTAAGGCCGGGCGTGGTGGTGCATGCTTGTAATCCCCGTGCTTGGGAGGTTGAGACAGGAGAAGTGCACAGCCTCAGCTACTTAGTGAGGCTCTCAGCAACTTAGTGAGACCCTGTTTCCAAATAAAAGTAGAAAATAGGTCTGGGAGTGTAGCCTGGAGGTAGAAAAAAAACCCTGGGTTCCACCCCCAGTACCACCAAAAAAAAAAAAAAAAAAAAAGGAGACTAAGGAGGCATATCATATATGATCTATAAATTATATTATGTTATTGCTTTAATGTTTGTTTCTTGGTTTATAATACTGTACTGTGCTTATGTAGGATTCTAATATTTGGAGAATCTAGATGAAGAAGATATGGGGATTCTTTGTACTATTGTTGCAACTTCTTTTGTAAGCCAGTTTTATTTGGAACTGAAAAGCTGAAAATAAAGCCAGGTGTGGTGGTACATACTTGTAGTTTCAATACTTGGGAGGCTGAGACAGGAGGATAGAGGGTTTGTGGGCAGTCTCAACTACTTAGTGAGGCCCTCTGCAAGATAGTGAGATCTTGTTTCAAAATACAGAATAAAAAGTAGGACTGGGAGTGTAGCTCTGAGGTAGAATGCCCCTGGGTTCAATCTCCAGTACCACAAAGAAAGAGAGAAAAAGAAATAAGGAAAGAAAGAAAGAGAGAAAGAACAAAAGAAAGAAAGGAAGGAAGGAAGGAAGGAAGGAAGGAAGAAAGAAAGAAAGAAAGAAAGAAAGAAACAAAGAAAGAAAGGTTATTTACTTACTCCAAAAATATCCCAGAATGATCTGATAGCTCTCTGCAGCATGGCCAACAGAGGGCCCAGTGTGTAAATTAAAAGACCAGTCATGAGGCTGTTGCATTGCCCAGATCATCATAGCTTGACCTAAAGAAATCATGGTTGTGGAGATGGAGAGGAGTGGATTGATTCAGGATGCATTTTGACATCTCCATGAAAAGAACATTACATAGGAAGGAATGGAACCCAAAACAATCTTCTTCAAACAGGTGTTCCTTTGTGTAGTACCATCTGGTAAAATATGGAACAGAATAGACCCCACATTTCCCCACAGTTCTTAATAGTTTTCTTCTCATCCATGGGAAAACAAGGAAAGGTTTCCTTTTGTGTTCAACTCTGCAAAGGACATTTCTCGTGCTAACATAGTGATGCTTTTCTTTTCTGTACTGAGGATTGAGCCCAGGGACATTTTACCTCCAAATTACATTCCCAACCCTTATTTTTATTTTGAAACAAGGTATCACTCAGTTGCCAAGTTCTGGCCTTGAACCCATGATTGTCTTATCTCAGCCTCCCAAGTACTGGGATTCCAGGCGTGCACCACCATGCCAGGCTCCTCTCTGCTCTTTGCAAGGAGGAGTTGTGTTTTCACCTAAATGATAGCCTTCACAAAACTCCACCAATATGCTTGTGTTTCCATATAATTTGCACCATCCTACATTTAAGTCTTCACTTAGAATACTCTCTTATTAACTTTTTTCTGTCTTCCAAGGCTCTGCTCAAGAGCCACCCTCTTCCAAGACATTTTCCTGGACTTACTCAGCTTCAAGTAATTCCCCCGTTCCTGGGTAAGTCATAGCTCATAGTTCCTCCCTCTGATTTTGCCTACATTCATTAATTTACAGGCTCACTCATTGCTTTGTACTTGTTTGTATTCATGACATAGTCTCTATCATATTTTAAATTCCATTGCTCAAGTTTAAATGAATTAATTTTTCCTGCTGTTAGATGCAGAAGTGGTCCAACAGTGCAATATGTTGAAAAATTCCTCCATATTTTACCTTGTTTTTATTGAGAACTTTTCCTGTGAAATTTTGTAGTCACTTCCTTTGTCAGTAACATTCAGCAACTGCCCATTCCACAGCTTTGGTGTAGTTTCATCCACCAGGGGGCGCTCCACACTATAGAAAGTTCTATTTCTATGAGAGGTAAGAGAAAGAATACTTTCTCAGATAAAAGGTCAAAGCAATGGAAAAACAAATAATAAAAAGTAAAAAACTAACCATTTCCCATGACTTGACTTGGTCCTAGCATTGGCTTGTCACTCAAATACCATTTCACTCTTATTGTTGCTCGTTGTACTTCTGGCTCATTTGTCAACTTTACTTATTTTATCTTCACAAAAATATATTTTTTATTTTATATTTTATTTATTTTTATAAATAATATTTTAATAAATATTTTATAAATATTTATAACTAATATATGTTTATATTATATATTTATATATAATATTTACATATATTTATATAAATATATTTGCGGTGCTGGTGATGGAACCCAGGGGCATTCTATCCCCAGCCCTATTTTTATTCTTTCTTTTGAAACAGGATCTCACTGAGTTGCAAAGGGCCTCACTAAGCAGCTAGAGCTATCCACGAACCGGGATCCTCTTGTCTCAGCCTCCCAAATGCTGGGATTACAAGTGTGCACCACCACGGCTGGCTATAAATGTATATTAAGTGCATATTTATGTCAAGTATTTTTGTAGATGCTGAGGTTTCTTCTGTGACTAAAACAAGTCAAGTTCCTGGAATCATAGAGTTTATATTAATAAATTGGCAATAGTTGAGAAGTAAGATAAATGAATAAAACTCATGTTCTATTAGAGATTAATGTGAAAGAGTAAAAATGCACTGCCTTGTAGGCCATTGTAAAAACTTTTAGCTTTTACTTGGAGTGAGGTGGGAAGCATTGGGAAATTATGATTAGAGCAGTGATATGATCTGATTTTATTTTATTTATTTTAGTTCTGGGGATGGAATCTGGGAACATTTTACCTCTGAGCTACATCCCAGACCTTTTTATTTTATTATTTTGTTTTGAAACAGGATCTCATTAGGTTGCTGAGGGCCTTGATACATTTCTGAGGCTGTCCTTGAACGTGTGATCCAAGTCCTAAGATTACAGGCATGTACCACCATATGTGGTTTGATTCATATTTTAAAGGGATTTCTCTGGTTGTTTATGGAAAGTTTTTCTGTAAAGAGAAACAAAGAAATAAGGCGGTAGCCCGAATGGTGTGGAAGGTCAAAGGGGGCAGTTAGAATAAGAGATGCCATCACAAATGTGCCTCTAGGAGTTCTAACTTGGAGTTGTATTTCACTTGTGCATTTCTTGAGGGTAGAATCCAGTAGTCCTCAGGGAAGATGGACATCACAGGAGGGCATGTTGCCAATATGTTGGAGGAGAATGAATTCTAAGGAAACCCACGGATACCATTTAAGAAAAGTGAACTCAAGCTGGGCATGGTCGTGCATGCTTGTTATCCTAGTGCTTGGGAGGCTGAGACAGGAGGATTGAGGCTTGTGACCAGCCTCAGCAGCTTAGCAAGATTCTCAGAAACTTAATAAAACCCTGTTTCAAAAAATAAAATAGGGCTGGGGGTGTAGCTTAGAGGTAGAATGTGCCTGGGTTCATTCTTCAGTACCACAAAAAATAACAAACAGATAAACAAAAAAGGAAAACTGAGCTCAGAACTTCTGTAGTTAGCAAAAACAGAGAGTATCGCTACTTCCGGGAAGATGGCGACCGAGAAACGCGGGGCTGAAGAGCCCTGCTAACAACAAATCTCCATTACCACAAAATCAGCGCCTTTCATAGCCAGAAAACACCATCACCAGTGAAACAAACAATCACCAGGCTCCAGAGAGAAAGCAGACTGAGAACAGAGCCACAGAGGAGATAACCGGCCTCGCGCCCGAGGACGCGGCAGACGCGGCAGCAGCGCCATACTGCCGGCGGCAGCGGGGAGTTCACCGGACGGCTACAGCAAGCCGAGGTGAGCCACTGCGGAACAGCCAGGCGGGATTTCTCCAAGCAGAGAGGGTCTAAAGCTCCCAGTGGCTGAGCTCAGCACACGCTGCAGGGATTCAGAGTCGAAATCAAAACCAAGAAGAAAACGCCAGCCCCATAGCCGAGGGTGTAGCAGCGGCGCCATATTGCCACCGGCGGCAGCAGCAGCAAATTCAGCGAGGCCAGTACAGCTACATCTGCGAACTCAAGAACAGTGAGTCAAATTGCGGGCCACAGAGGAGAAATCCCAGTACTGTACTCCCTGGGACTTGACCCAGTGGGGGAGGGGCGGTGGCAGAGATATCACACCATAGGAGAACGTGCAACCTGGCACCCCCCACAGTCTAAAGCAGCCTCTATCGACTCTCTGGGTCAGAGACTCTGTGATAAAACCCAGTAAAGGAGTAGTGGGGTCTGAGATACTACTGACTCGAGATCCAGAACACCTTAAGTGAAGTCATACTGACCCAAGGGAAGAACCCAGAGAAGGCACAAATATCCGAAATCATGGGAAAGAGGAATAATACTGGAGCAATGAATGCACACAACCCCACAACATCAGAACCCGATAAAATTGAAAATCAGAGATTTCTAGAAGATCAAATCAGGAAAATAACTGTAGAAATAATAGAGGTGCTTCGAAAAGAACTCAGAGAGAGCCAAAAAGAGATAAAGGATGCAATTAATGAAGTAAAGGCCTCAATTCAAAGCACAAACAACCGATTAGAACACATGGAGAACAGAATCTCACTCTTAGAAGATGAGCAATCCAAAAATGAACGCATAGTTTCTAATCTAGAAAAAAATATCCGACAGCAGGAATCTGATATTGAAGAAATATGGGCCCATTTTAAGAGAGCTAACCTAAGAATCATTGGAATAGAGGAGGGAAAAGAAAGTGAAACCAAAGGGATCAACAATCTCTTCAAGGAAGTAATAGCAGAAAATTTTCCAGACATCGAGCAAGAGGCTGATACACAGGTCCAGGAAACTTATAGAACTCCCTTTAGACAGGATTGGAGAAGAGGATCCCCACGCCACATAATTGTCAAAATGACCAATGTGGAAGCCAAGCAGAGAATCTTAAAGGCAACAAAAGCAAAGGGCCAAGTGACATTCAGAGGCAAACCAATTAGAATCACTCCAGACTTCCCAAACCAAGTCATGAGAGCCAGAAGGGCTTGGAGTAACATATTCCAAACTCTGAAAGAAAACAACTTCCAGCCAAAAATTTCCTACCCAGCAAAACTTTCTATCAAATTAGATGGAGAAATAAGAAGCTTCCATGACAAACAGAAACTGAAGGAATTTATGTCTTCAAAACCAGCGCTAGAGAAAATACTCAAAGAGATTAACTACAAAGAAGAAATAGGTAACACACACCAGAACTAGAGAAACAAGATTTTCCATCCAACAGACAACTAAGATTGGTTATCTGTGGAGATTCATTATTTATGTTAGTCTTTTACCTATCTCTAAAGGGTATTGTTTGCCTTTATTGTTGTTAATTTTTAGGATTTCTAGCTGGAATATTAATATACCTTCAGATATAGCAATTGGAAATATTTTATCCCATTCTATTAGTAACTGTTAACTCTGTTTACATTGTCTTTGGATATACAATATTTTTTTTATTTTTTAGGGAGTTTGTATACGCTTCTGTTGCCTGTGCCATTGAAATCATAACCAAGAAATCACTGCCAATTTCAATGTTGTGAGGTTTAATGACCCAGATTTTCTCCTAAAAGTTTATAGTCTTAAGATTTATATTAGGTCTTTTATCTATTTTGAGTTAATATTTGTATATGGGATTAGGTAAGGGTCCAATTTTATTCTTTTCCATGTAATTATTATTTTTTAACAATATTTAGTTAAAAGATTAATATTCCCACCACCAAATGTTCGTGGAAACCTTGTCAAAAATAACTTGACAATATAGGGAAGAATTTAGCTCTAGGCTTGTATTTAACTCCAATGGTTTATATATCTGCCTTTAGAATAGTACTACACTGTTTCAATTATTGTAGCTTTATATGGTTTGAAATCAGAAAATATATATCTTCTAGCTTTGTTCTTTTTCAAGATCGTTTTGGGTACCTAGAGTCCATATTCCATATTAGGATAGATTTTTTTCTGAAAAATAAATATATAAATAAATGATAGTTTCACCTAAAAAATAGAAAAAAAATATTCTCTGGTAAGAAAGTAAAAAGAAATATTGAAATGTCATCTTTAAGTCATCAAAAGCTTGGTATCAGACAAATGAAACTGTTATGTGGGATTACCATTTTTAATTTTTAGATAAATTGCCATAATACTAGATGTCAACTACTAAGCCAAGCATGGGAGGGAGGGATAGGGAGAGAATGGGGGGGGTTGGGTGGGGGCTGACTGGGAAAAGTGTGCAAGTATGTCTACAAAAGTATGTATCCTACTATGATGTATGAATACATTGCACCAATTAAAAAAAATTTTTTTCAAAAAAAATAAAAAACAGAGTATCTTCATGTGTGGACAGAATTGGAGCAGTGAAGATCAACTATTCCCCTTGCCCACAAGGGGATTCCACAAAGGGGATTCCCCTGTGCCAGCATTATAGTATCTGGTCTCATCAGTATTAAAGAGAGAAAATGGGTCCCCTCTAGAAACATTATCATTGTATTGAAGGGAGAAAAGAAGTTCTTACAGATGCTATGAGGATGACTAAACCCCAGCTAGAATTTGAACCAAGTGTGAAAACTGTCATAAAAATTCAGGCCATAGTATGTTGGTACAATGGCATATACCTGTAATCCAAGTACTTGGGAGGCAGAGACAGAAGGATCACAGGTTTGAGACCAGCCTCAGAAACTTAGCAAGACCCTCTGCAATTTAGCAAGACCCTTTTTCAAAGCAAAAAATAAAATAGGGCTGGGAGTATAGCGCAGAGGTAGAATGCCCTTGGGTTCAATTTTCAATAACACACACACACACACACACACACACACACACACACACACACATATATATATATATACATATACATATATATATACATATATACATATACATACATATATATATTCAGGCCACAGTTCCACTAAATCATTGCCTTGTTTCTTGGTGAAAAGTGGCTTCAGCAGTAGAAGAAAGTTCAGTGCTTGACTACTTCTTAGCTTTTAGCTTCAGTAGCGATGGCTTTGAAAACAAGTTTTTCTGATCTCCATGTTGTGCTTCTGTATGAATTCCTTTCCTAGTCTCACATCTTCAAGGTCATGCTCATGTTTCACCTGCTCTGCAGAGCTTTCTTTTAAGTCTCTTCTCAAGCCAAATGAATCATTTCCTCTGCATTTCCATGGCATTTGTTGGTTGCTCATTGCTAGCACGTATCACATTGTCTTTGAGCTGTGTGTGGTCGCAAAGTGAAGTGGCAGTACAGTGTACTGGCTAAAGCCTGGTCTTTGGAATTTGGCTGCTGTGATAGTCTCAAATGTCCCCCAAAGGCTCAAATCTAAAGGCTTGGTCTCCAGCCTGTGGCACTCTTAGGGGGTGGGACCTGGTTGTAGGAAGTTAGATTGTTGTGGGTATGGCCTTGAAGGGGATATTGACACCCTGATAACTTCTTCTCTCTCTACCTATCCCCATGAGGTAAGCAGCTTCCTCCCCAGTGTGTTCCCTGCCACATCCCAATGTGACAGGGCCAAGGGACTGAATCCTCTGAGCCAATACAAGCCTGTGCTCCTTATAAGTTGATTATCTCAGGTATTTTTGTTGCAGTTACAGAAAGTTGACCAATACGGCTGCTGTTTAGATAGTAGCTACTGCAAAAGTTTTGACCTCCCACAGCCTTGGTTTGTCATGTCTTATTTCAGTTTAAAAATAATAAAAATAGTAGCATTTCTGGGGTTTGTAATGGAGATTATATAAAAATGATAGAAATAAATACATGTGAAATACTTAAAATAGTGCCCAGCAAATAGTAAGTGCTCAGTGAATTTTTAGTATTTGTTTCTCTTCTCCTTGAGGAACAAGACCATATATTTATCCTTGTACCAACAACCCTTAGCACTGATAAACCAGGTTTCTTTTTTGTGTGTGTGGTACTGGGGTTCCTGGAAGCCCTTCTACCTCCGGGCTACACTCTCAGACCTATTTTTACATTTTTTAAAATTTGGAAACAGGGTCTCCTAAGCCAGCGCGTGCGGCTAGCTCCGAACCTGTGCGATCCTCCTGTCTCTGCCTCCCAAGTGAGGGGATTACAAGCATGCATCACCATGCCCGGCCAATAAACCAGGTTTCTAAGTGAAGCTAAGTCTTTGTTTAATGCTCTAATATGTGTATACTCTTTTTATGAGATCATTCATTCATTCTGTGTACCACTCTGTGCAATGGTCGAGAGAAGGTTCTAGAGCCTGATTTAGTTGGTATAACTGTTTTACCAATTGTTCTTTGGATGAGATTAGGCATGATATTAACCTCTCAGTGCCTCAGATTTTTCACCTGGAAAATATAGGAAGTTGAACACAAACTTATTAAGCACTCAAATATTAATAAATATTATTGATCTTTCTTGTGGTACTGGGCATTGAACCCAGGGGTGCTCTGTCTCTGAGCTATACTTCCAATCCAGTTTATTTTTTGTTTTGAAACAGAGTCTCACTAAGTTACCATTCTCTGGCCTTGAACATTTGATCCTCCTATCTCAGCCTCCCAAGTACTAGGATTATAGGCATGAGCCACTGCACCTAAATAATACTATTAATCTTAGCACTAGTTAAATGATTTAGTGACATCTATGATGTTCTAGGAACTGTGCCAGACAATGGGCATACAGAGGTGAAAGAGGCTTAACCTCTGCTCTCAGAAACTCATAAGCTAGTGAAGGAACCAAATATAAGTTGGTATGTATAGAGTTTATCAGGGGATGGGGCCAAATTTACAGGAGGAAATGGTGAGGGGAAAAGGCAGGACAGTAGAGATTTAGACAGGAGGGAAATCCCAAGCTTTGCATCTATGGGTTGAGAGTCCTGGGATAATAATATCAAATAAATATTTTTAAAAATTCCTTTTTTATGGTACTGGGAATTGAAACAAGGGGCATTCTACCTCTGAGCTATACCCCCAGCCCTATTTTTTTAAATTTTAAAACAGGGTCTTGGTCTTTTGCTGAGGACCTCGCTAAGTTTCTGAGGCTAGGCTTGAACCTGCGATCCTTCTGTCTCAGTTTCCCACATGCTGGAATTACAGGTGTGTGCCACCAGGCTGGCTAAAAATCCCTTTTGTGGTTCATCAGAATTGAGTGACATCCTTTCTTATTTCTCCCACCAGATTTCCTTAGCAAGATCACAGACCAAGAGGCCCTCTCCTGTATTTTGAAACCCAGAACAGCCCTTCAGGGCCAACATCTTACCATCAGACATTCCTTAGTGAATTGAACATAGATTTGAATCATTTTCCTTCGGCCATGCTCCTCTTTCATTTTGAAGTTGAGCCAGAGGGCCCTCACAGGCAAAAGACTGCATCTTAGATGCTTCAGTCCTGCCCACTCCCTCCCAATACATTTTCTGAAAATGTTGACATTTAGACTCTTCTCATCCTCATCCCAGTGACCAGACAGGAGGGAAGTGGAAAGTGGCATGTTTTCCAAGAAAAGGTCAGGGTTCTTTTCTAGCTCACACTTTTAATAGGGGACTCTCAGAGATGACGGGACTAGAGCTATATTTAAATTATTGAGCTCTAGGACAGGGTGTGGGCAGAGGAAAACCTTTATGCTTTCTGTCTCTCAGAAAACCAATAAAGCCATTGAAGCTTGTCTAGTTCCCCCAAGTAGTTAATGAGAACAATAGAATTTAGAGTTCCTGGTGTTCTTCTGGAGCTGATTTTGGCAGATGATAAGCAGCTTGTAAAAGGGCTTATTATTTGAGTCCAAGCTTTGGCTGCCTGACTTTTAAGGTTGATTATTTATTTTGCATGTTGTATAACAGGAGTGTTGGGCAATGCTCAAAAAAGGCCTTCTGGGTCAGAGATGTAAGGGCTTCTCAGACTGCCTCCTTCCAACATAACTGGCTTCCAGCTGTGAAGTAAGGGGCAAGGCTACATGCAAGGTCCAGGCCCTGGCCCTTGTATAGCCCCTAACCTTCAGTCAGGCTCCCTTCCTGCTTTCTGTACAGATTGAAAACATTGAAATTTCCATCAAGTCACTATCCCAAGAAAAATATTTCTCTGTGTATATAAGTCTTCAAGCCTACACTGGTAATGCAGCCTACTTTTTTGAGCAATGTTTTTTAAAGACAGAGTTCAGTCGTTTGCAACAAGTGGTCATTATTGGGCCCTGTCATCTCAGTAAGTAGATACTTTGAAAGGCAGGAATTTCAACTGGTTAGAGTAAAAAATAGGCAAGAAGTCTTCCCTTTACTGGGAAGAATGCCAAGCCAAAGTTGTCCCCAGCCCTTTTGTTTCAAGGTTTAAAGTGTTGTGCCTCTTCTCTTACGCTGGGCTTGCTGGCTTACTGAGAGAGACCCAGAGGTTAACTTTAGACATTTTAGAAACTGTAAGTGAAAAAAGTTTCTCTTCTTTCTGTTCTAAAGTTAAAAAGTGAGTGACTGGCTTAATTTCTTACACCAAATTCTCTGGCATTCTAGATGGACTCTTGCTTTCTCTCTTATATTAGTTAGGATAATCTAGACTGTGATGCAGTAACAAATAAACCACAAATTTTTTTGCAGATTGGTTGAGCCTCTCTTACCTTCTATCAATACCATATGAAACATATGACCTCCAAGGACACCATAGCAAAGCAAAAGACAGCTAGAAGCCCACACACTTTAATTTCCCTATCCTAGAGGTCATACACATAACATTTGCAAACATTTCATTGGCAGCAACTAATCACCTTGCCCTAATCTAACTGCAAGGGAGTCTGAGATATGAAGAGGCATTCTTGGCAGAATGGAGGCTATTGACAATCTGGCTATTGGCTGCCCAGCCTACATACAGGGAATATATGAGTCATTATGATTTTCGTCTTATTCTGTAAAAGACTAGACTGTCAGTACCAGGCCACCTCTTCAGGTTAACAGACAGTGCCTATTTTACCTAAGGATAGGGGACAGGGTTGGCAATATTCATCTGTATCTCAGTCACAGTCCTTTTCTTTCTCTTCCCTAATTACTCACTGTGCAACACATATTATCTTTACTGCTTCTGCCTTAAGAATCACACTCATTAGAATGTAAGAAATTACCTCCAAAGCCAGGTGTGGTGGTGTGCACCTGTAGACTTATCTACTCAGGGGGCTGAGGCAGAAGGATCACTTGAGCCCAAGAGTTTAGGGCTTGTCTGGGCAAAAAAAAGATTGTCCCCAATTCTAACACCTTTGTCATTCTTGTCCCAACTTTTACACCTGATTAGAGCAATGGAGTGTTTGTTAAAAAGGGATTATAGTTCTTTTTTGTGCTACTGGGGATTCAATCAAAGAGAATTTTACCTGAGAACTACACCCCAGCCCTAATTTATTATTTATTTTGTAACAGGATATTGCTAAGTTTCTGAGGGTCTCACTAAGTTTCCGAGACTGTCCTCAAACCTGTGATCCTCTTGTCTCGAGCACTGCGATTACAGGCATGTGCCACCAGGCCCAGTAATAGTTGTTCTTTATTAGGTTTACCTTACAAAGTTGGGGCCAGCCATACCCTATATATGTCTATAGGGACCCTCTGACAGAATTGGTAAACCCTCTGACAGAATTGCTCACTTCCTGTAAGTATCACAGATAAAGGGAAACTAAATGTGATACTTCTCCCAGGAGAAGGATAACCAGTGGGGTTTTCCAGATTTCTCACTAGAGGTAAAGGCCAATTCCAAGAAGGAATCCGGTGGATAAATGGTTGGTAGCTCCTGACCTGACCATATTGTTTAACTGAACCATAACTACTAGAGTATATTAACATACACAGACACACACACACACACACACACACACACACACACACACACACACTCCTGTGGTATTTGATGACCTTGGATGCTTAGCCCTTTCAACAATTTGCTGTGTCATTGTTATTTTCTCTTTGAAGCTCATGGATAAACATACTAAGGAAGTAGTGCCTTTTCACTACCTTTAGTGATTTTCACAGTGGCTGGTGTCAGTGTAATCAACTCAAGTATAAATCTGTCTGAGATTGTAGCTCAGTTTCCAAGCCTCTGACCTACATAGTTTCAGAAGGGTTTGCCCCTCAAGCAGATACAAACATCTCATCCACTCTACAGATAACTGGTTGGCTGATTAGCTGGTGACCTTAGAAGGGGAAGGGGCATAGGTGTAAGGAGGTAGAGCTTAAGAAGAGCTGGAACTGAAACAGGTCACGAATGAATAGTTTCACTGTCCTTTGTCTTCATGCTATACTAACATGGGTCTTATTATCTTAAATGTATATGAGACTTAAATAGTCAGTTATTGAATACAAATCACATCCCTTTATAGAATTACTACAAAGCTCATTATGGTTAAAATATTTTTAAGATCCAGATGCAGTATTCACATTGATTGGAGTTCACCATTTGAAATTATACATATATATATATATATATATATATATATATATATATATATATGTACATATATAGATAGATATAGATATAGATATATAGATATATATAGATATATAGATATATATAGATATGTTCTATCATCTATCTGTGTGTGTCCTTCAAAATATGCTCCTAAAATAAAAAATAAAGTATGCTCCTAATTGTTTCCTAGTTCTTCTAGATTGAATTTCTTTAAAAGATTTCCTTATGTAGTTGACAAAACTCTTGATGATTTGCCCTTTCTTTTCCAGTAACAAAAATTCAATTCTTCAACTTAATATTTTCACATCTTCCTACTTCCTATTCATACTGGTAATTACCATTTTCTTTGCTAAGTTTTCTTTCCTTCTTCAATATTATGTCTTAAGTTTTTCTTATTTCTTATTTGAAATACTGCATATGCTTTCTAGTCAAACTTTTAAGACTCTGAGGACATCTAGTTTTCAGCCAGTTAGAATCGTTCATATTTATGTGAGCTTTCCAAGGAATTTAAAGTAATTCACTTAAAAAATCTAAAGCATTCTATGACACTTCATTTGTCATCTCCAAATACCTGGTAGGGACCAGTTTGACTCTTTTGATTTTAAGAACATATGCAATGCATATATACTTCAAAACATCATGTTGAACACGATACATGCATATAATTTTACATTCCCACTTGATAATAAATTTGAAAACAGGTGGGAAAATCAAGGTTCAGAGATGATAAATAACTTTCCCTTCAACGTCTAGACTAAAATAATTAACTGATGGCCTGTACATTCTGCATTATCATCTCCTTCCTGAGCTCTAAATGATGCTTTAGCAGGTTGATTTAGACTGCTGTGCATTGTGTAGGGGTGAATGGTCTAGCAGAGGCACAGCTCTGTAGTTAGAGGTCCCTCAGAGGCAGGGACACTAGTATCTAAACAACTCTCCTTTTAAATTCTGTGCATAGCTGGGCATTTTAGGTCTGGCCAAGCTCTCCCACCAGAATTCTATAGGACATGGACATAGTGGACATTTAGATGCCAAGAATGTTATAGACAATAGAAATTCAGAAATTTTCAAGTGTGATGGTTGCGAATAGGGAGAATCTCTTGTTTTCTCTCTCTCCCGCGCTCTCGCTCTCTCTCTCTCTCTCTCTCTCTCTCTCTCTCTCTCTCACACACACACACACACACACACACACAGGATTGAACACACAGACATTTTACCTCCAAGCTATACCCTCAGCCCTATTTTATTTTTTATTTGGAAACAGGTATTAGAAACAATTTGGGGCCGAGAAATTATTGGCTTACTAATCAACAGCTTTCTTCTTGATTTGATGGAAGACTATCCGAAGGGGTCACCAAAGGCAATAGCTGCTGCTCTTGCTCTTTCTGCTATATTTCTTTCTAACATAAACACAATTTCTTAGGCTTTTTGTTGTGGTAGCTTAGAGTTAAAGTTAAACCCATACAATTAACATTTGTAATGCTTGATATGCTTTAATCAAAACATAGATAATGTCTTTGTTCCTTTCTAAAGAAATAACCTGAACTTGGTGTGACCTTTATTAACAAGAGGGAGGCTTGAGATTTGTTCAAAGAGGTTGACTATTGATTTGTTCAAAGAGGTTGACTGTCTTGCCTTCTCCCCTATCACCCTATCAAAGTCAACTCCAAAACTTTGTCTTGAGAGAATTGAATCATGTTAACCTGGGACTCTGCTAGTCCCGTGCCTGGAAGAACAACTACAACAGAGAGGGTCTCACTAAACTACTGAGGTTGGCCTCGAACCTGTGATCGATCCTTTCATCTTAGCCCCCCCCAGTACTGGAATTATGGGTGTATGCTACCATGGTTGGCCAGGAATGGGCTTTTCTATAGCTTACTAGATGAGGTAGTGACTATTAAAAGTAACTTCTAAATTGTAAAGCCATAGAGCATATGATGGTGACTGCTATGACATTGTAAATTCTGTGTGTTACTTCCCCCAAATGTCCCTCTCCAATATTGCTATCATAATGAAACTGCACAATTCACCTAATTTAGCTTACTTCTGATTAGTGCATTTTTATGTTACTGGCTTTCTCTACGGGTCTGCCTAAGCCTGAAAAGTCCTCTTTTTTAATTTTCTCAACATTTACCATTCCCCTAGGAGCTGCACAGAGATGCCCCTCTGTTGGAGGTTCTAGCACTGTTGTCCCTGATTTGCCAACACTTTTTTTTCATTTTCTGGAAGAAGAATCTTGCTTGACTTCATGTTTATTCTTATTTTATTTTTAATCAGTGCATTGTAGTTATACATCATAGTGAGGTTTAAAGTGATACAAACATACATGTACACAGCATTTGGTATGTTGCCCCCTTCTGAAAAGTTGCCCCAATCCTGGAAAGCTGAAACAATGACAAACTCTATCAGACACACAGAAAGAATACTCAAGCTGCAGACTTGATTCTCCAGACCTTTTCTATGGCCTTGTTTGTAACACAGCTCTAAAGAGTTTTGTAATATGCTTCCTCAGCTGTACAGATTTAGAATAAACAGGAAGAGCTACTGCAGTGGGGGATGGAGTGAAGAATCTCAGACAAACTGACAGGGGATGTGCCCACTGAAGGCCTCTTGTCCTGGGAAGAGACAGAAAAACAGAATAACATAACATAATGAAGAATGTGATTGATATTATCTTAAGATAGCGGGGAAAAGGTTAGAGTGGGTTAAACAGTCTGGGAAGCAAGTAATATAGTCCTGTATATTTCATGTGTCATCAAAATATTGTTTTAAAATATTAGTGTTTAGCTGGGCATGGTGGCATGTGCCTCTAATCCCAGTATTTGGAAGGTTTAGAGGAAGATCGCAGATTTGAGGACAGCCTCAGCAATGTAGCAAGACTCTCAGAAACATAGCATGATCTTGTTAAAAAAAAATACAAAGGGCTGAAAGTGTAACTTGGAGATAGAATGCCTCTAGGTTCAATCCTCAGTACCCCTCCACACATTTTGTGTTTAAAGAATAAATCTCTTAATAGCCCAAATCTAAGTATTTCTAAATGCATTTTATGTCATTGTCTCATCTAGGCCAGTTATGACTATTTACTTGTAATGACAATAGAATGCTTGTTATTGTAAGGCTCTGACATGGTGGTTTTGTGAATGATTCAGGTATCAGGTAAAGATGTTATTTGAATGTGAAATTCATTCATTCTCTGATCTGTTACTACAACTGTCGCATTTAAAACTAATCCAGAGGCCAGACCCCTGGAGAAACCGGGCCCAGTAAGAAGCTGAGTTCTGGGCAGGGGTCGCACGCAGGGCTGGGGCCCGGGTCGCGGGACTCTGGGCCCCAGACCGAACTGCGAGTAGCATGCCAGACCCCTGGAGAAACCAGGCCCAGTAAGACGCTGGGTTCTGGGCGGGGATCGCACGCAGGGCACGCCAGCTGGGGCCCGGGTCGCGGGACTCTGGGCCCCAGCCGAACTGCGAGTAGCACGCCAGACCCCTGGAGAAACCGGGCCCAGTAAGAAGCTGGGTTCTGGGCGGGGGTCGCGCGTGGGGCACGCCAACTGGGGCCCGGGTCGCGCGACTCTGGGCCCCGGGCCGAATTGCGAGTAGCACGCCAGACCCCTGGAGAAACCGGGCCCAGTAAGAAGCTGGGTTCTGGGCAGGGGTCGCGCGCGGGGCACGCCAGATGGGTCCCGGGTCGCGGGACTCTGGGTCCCGGCCGAACTGCGAGTAGCACGCCAGACCCCTGGAGAAACCGGGCCCAGAACAGAAAAAGATAAAGAAAAATATCGGAGAGGAGGTAAGAAAGCCGTTATGGATGCCAGGACACTGGAGATGCAGACAAAACTTACCTAATGCACTGGAACTTATGGAAAAATTCGCCGTGAAAGAGGACTGCTATTTCTCTATATTGTTAAGAATCTCAGACATCACATATAAGGAGAGAGTTTAGCGGAGACCAAGGAGAAATGCGGTGTTGAAAGAGTTCTCTGTGATGGTGGTGGAGACTTGTATTCAGGAGAAGCAGAAACTGGATCTTACCAACTTTATTTTTTTGGAGAAATTACACCAAATGTCGAATGCTACCATCACGCATGCTTAGGAACACTGGACAACATTCAGAGTGGAAAAAGAGCCTGGGAAGGATTTGAAACGGTGGAGGCAGTGGCAATGCCAGTGGCCAATACTCAGGGGAGGCAGAGATCTGATACATTACACCTGGAATCTTTGAAATAATAACCACAGAGACAGTGATCGGAACCTGCTGAGGGGTTAGGCGGGCGCCGGGGCCAGTGGCCGACATCGGAGCTTGCTGTGAGGCAGGGCCACTACTGAGGCCTCCGTGGCCGGGATTGGAACCTGCAGAGGGGTTAGGCCAATGCTGAGGCCAGCGAGGCCGGCATTGGAGCCTGCCATGAGGCAAGGCTTGTGCTAGGGCCTCCAAGGTCGGGTCCGGAACTTGCTGAGGGGTTAGGCCGGTGCTGGGGTCAGCGAGGCCAGCATAGGAGCCTGCTGTGAAGCAAGGCCGGTGCTGGGGCCCCTGAGGACGGGACCGGAGCCTGCTGAGGGGTTAGGCCGTTGCTGGGGACAGCAAGGCTGGCATCAGAGCCTGCCATGAGGCAAGGCCGGTACTGGGGCCTCCGAGGTCAGGATAAGAGCCTGCCTAGGGGTTAGGCCGGTGCTGGGGCCAGTGTGGCCGGCATCGGAGACTGCCTCGAGGCAAGGCCAGTGCTGGGGCCTCCGAGGCAAGGATAAGAGCCTGCTGAGGGGTTAGGCCAGTGCTGGGGCCAGCAAGGCCGGCAACGGAGCCTGCCGTAAGGCAACGCTGGTGCTGGGGCCTCCGAGGCCGGCATCAGCCTGCCTTGAGGCAAGGCCGGTACTGGGGCATCCGAGGCCGGGATAAGAGCCTGCCGAGGGGTTAGGCCGGTGCTGGGGCCAGCGAGGCCGGCATCGGAGCCTGCCGTGAGGCATGACCAGTGCTGGGGCCTCCGAGGCCGGGATCGGAGCCTGCCGAGGGGTTAGGCTGGTGCTGGGGCCAGTGAGGCCAGCATCGGAGCCTGCCGTGAGGCAAGGACGGTACTGTGGCCTCCGAGGCCAGGATAAGAGCCTGCCGAGGGGTTAGGCCGGTGCTGTGGCCAGCGAGGCCGGCATCGGAGCCTGACGTGAGACATGACCAGTGCTGGGGCCTCCGAGGCCGGGATCGGAGCCTGCCGAGGGGTTAGACCAGTGCTGGGGCCAGCGAGGGCGGCATCGGAGCCTGCCTTGAGGCAAGGCCGGTACTGGGGCCTCGAGGCCAGGATGAGAGCCTGACGAGGGGTTAGGCCGGTGCTGGGGCCAGTGAGGCCGGCATCGGAGCCTGCCTTGAGGCAAGGCCAGTACTGGGGCCTTGAGGCCAGGATAAGAGCCTGCCAAGGGGTTAGGCCGGTGCTGGGGCCAGCGAGGCTGGCATCGGAGCCTGCCGTGAGGCATGACCAGTGCTGGGGTCTCGGGGGCCAGGATTGGAGCCTGCTGATGGGTTAGGCTGTTGCTGGGGCCAGTGAGGCCGGCATCGGAGCCTGCCTTGAGGCAAGGCCGGTACTGGGGCCTCCGAGGTCAGGATAAGAGCCTGCTGAGGGGTTAGGCCGGTGCTGGGGCCAGTGAGGCCGGCATTGGAGCCTGCCGTGAGGCAAGGCCGGTACTGGGGCTTACGAGGCCAGGATAACAACCTGCCGAAGGGCTAGACCGGTGCTGGGGCCAGCAAGGCCGGCATCGGAGCCTGCCGTGAGACATGGCCAGTGCTGGGGCCTCCTAACCAGGGAACGGAACCTGCCGAGGGGTTAGGCCGGTGCTGGGGGCAACGAGGCCGGCATTGGAGCCTGCCGTGAGGCTATGCCGGTGCTGGGGCCTCTGAGGCCGGGATTAGAATCCTGCCAAGGGGTTAGACCGGTGCAGGGGCCAATGGCCAGCATCGGAGCCTGGCGTGAGGCAAGTTCACTCCTGCGGCCTCCAAGGCCGGGACCAAAGCCAGCTTAGGTGTTAGACCAGTGCAGGGGCCAGTGAGACCAGAACTGGGGCCTCCCATGAGGCAAGGCCGCTGCTTGAGCCAGCGAGGTCTGGATCAGTCCACTGAGTAGCCAGGCCACTACTGGGACCATCAAGAGTGGGATCGGTACTTGCAACGCAGCATGCACAGAGAAATATCGCAGAAAATATAAATCAGATGCTTCTCTTAATCAGCAATAACTAGGAGGAAAAGGGCAACAGGAAGAGGTTGAGCTATAGAAAGGGCCCTATAGTGAAGCAACTAATGTGACCAATCAGAGGGTATGTAATACTGGAGGACGGAGCCTCTTTAAAACGCAGGAGGTACATAAACAAATGTATCAAAGTAAATCACCAAAGAAGCGTGGGATGGAGGGAGGGGGAGGGAATGGGATGGGGGCTGGAGGAGGGCTAATTGGATGATGTGTGCTTGTATATCCTCTCAAGTCTTGTACTCCAATGTGATTGATATATGACTACAATGCACCAATTTAAAAAATAAATTAATAAAAAAAAATAAAATAAAATAAATAAAATAAAACTAATCCAGAGGCTCTCTCAGTTGCCCATAGGCTTTCCCTCATGTTTCTCCCATTGGCCCAGGAGCCAACTGTGATCCTCTGTGGAAGTCCAAACTGTGCGGGATTGTGGATCTCCAAACAAGATCCCAAACAGGAAGTGACTTCACTCCTCCAGAAAGAACCTGCCAGGTTATTGCCTGGTCTCAGTGCTGGTGAACTAGCCTAGCCCATTCATCACTCGCCTGAGTCAGAAGGCTGGGCAGGGCCCAGAGGCTGGTGTTCAGATTCCACTTTGTAGCCTGTTCTCAGGGCCACAAGCTTTCTGACTGGCTGCTGTGACTTGGCAGGCACTAGGTGGAGGGTGATACTGGTTGGGCTAGAGTGTTCTGCTGCTGTCACATGCATCTGCAATTATTTCTTTTTGCTTGCAATTAATAGTCTGGCCACGCACCTCTGCCAGCAAGGTCTGCTTTATTCACTCATTCTCACTGAAACCCCCACCCCCACCCCATGACACAGAGTATGACTGACTTGGCTCAAAGCAAAGAAGCAATGAGGCTGCAGAGCCCATAAAGCAGACAGAAACGTGTCTTGCTTAGCCCTTGCAATTGTAGTGCTTTGGCTGAGCCTTTTGCTGCCCTTCCCTGTTCTAGCCTCTAATGTGCTACATCGAGCAATGAGTGCTAATTGGGAAATTTATGGCATCAAACTTTCTTAGGGGATGATTCCTATATCTATAAAATTACTATATATGGCATTAAAATAGAGAATAATGATGGACTTGGAATTAGTCCTCAATTAGCTGTCGGCTGCTCCACTCTCTGATTTTGGACAAAGCTCTTATTCACCACCAGAAGGGTGGTGGGGGCTGTGAGTGCACTAGATGATCTAAAGGTCTAAGTGCTAAACTTTCCATCCTCCTTACTGCTCATACAGACCAAAATGTTTTGGTCTGTTTCCTAGAGTGTGTTTTCTTTCCCTCTGTATCCATGTCTACATTCACTCGATTGTCTCTTTTGGTGGAGTAGTTATCCATCTGTTGCATTTCAAAGCTGCCCTGGGAATATGGAACGATGGTAACCAGAGAGGCACATAGATTCTAGGAATTTTTGTTTTGAAATCAACATATGGAATTCAGGATTAATAAAGCTATTTTAGTCCCATCTGGAATTTTAATCATCGAATCACAGGGAGAGCAGCCAAGTTGACCACGATGCAATGAGATTTGGGACTAGAGGTCTCAGCCTCAGTTTACTCCCTTGCAAGTGGTTTAGGTAGGAGCAGAAGAAATATGCTATCTTATCGCTCAACATTAGTGCCACCCAGAAAAAAGGAGGGAAGGGAAAATCCTGAAAAGGGAGTGGCCACAAACTTGGACAATGATGCCAGAAAAGTAGCAGACTTTATTAAATGGCCACTGTTTGGCAAAAGAGTCAGGCATTGTAGAGCAGGGAGACGCAGAGGACAGCTCTCTACAAACAATCCCTGCCTATTTGTGCTTTGGGGCCTCCAGCAAGTTGTTTCCTCCAGTTGGCACTTTCCCTTTCTCTTAACTTATTTAAAATCCTACCTTTTGGTCAGGAATGGTGGCACATTCTTGCAACCCCGGCATTTGGGAGACTGAGATAGGAGGATGGCAGTTCGTGGCCACCCTCAGCTACTTAGTGAGGTCTTTTGGAACTCAGTGAAACCCTGTTTCCAAATAAAGAATTAAATAACAGGGCTGGGGTGTAGCTTAGAGGTAGAATGCCCCTGGGTTCCATCCCCAGTACCACACGAAAATAAATAAAATCCTACCCTTGCAGCAAGCTCTACCTCTTCTGTTAAGTTTAGCAAACCTTGGGGCCAGTTACCCAGCCCTTTTTGGGGATACAAAGATAAATACTTAGACCCTGTCTTCAGGCTGACTGTACTATATTATCCTGTGTGAGTCACTGTTGCTTCCTGTAGACTCCTTTTAATTTTTTTGGAGTACTGCGGATTGAATCCAGATGAATTCTATCTCTGAGCTACACTCCCATCCTTATTTTATTCTTTTATTTGGAAACAGGGTCTCACCATGTTATGGAGGGCCTAACAAGGTGGCTAAGACTGGCCTTGAACCTGCAATCTTCCTATCTCAGCCTCCTAAATACTGGGATTATAAAGGTGTGCCACCATGCCTGGTGCATATATGTTCCATTTCCCTCTTCAGTTAAAAGTTAATCTCTTGGAGGACAACAACTATGTTTTGGGGATCCTATAAGCACCCCAAGTCGGATGATTTGCTAGAAAGACTTACAAAACTAAGCAGCAGGATTTACTTACAGTTAAGATTTATGTCACAAAGGATACAGAGCAAAGCAGCAAGAAAAAATATATGTATTTATCAGGCACAGGCTTCCAAATCCTCTCCTATACAGTATTGATGGAAAGCCACTAACAGCAAAATACAGAAACACCTCTTAAATGTTTCTGCTCAAGAAAGTCCACCCAGGTTTCACAATCTCTCAGAATGTTCCAGAAACTTAGGATCCCAGCATCAAAAGCAGGTATAACATAGCTGGGTTCAATGGCACACACCTCTAGTCTCAACACTTGGGAGGCTGAGACAAGAGGATCACAAATTCAAGGCTAGCCTTAGCAACTTAGCATGACCCTATTTCAAAATAAAAAATTAAAACAGGTCTGTGGATATAAAATGCATCTGAGCTCAACTCCCAGTACCAAAAATGAAAAAACCACCCAGGTACATCATAAATCTTTCTAAATAATTCTGTGAAGTCTTGACAAACTGGTATCGTATGCACCATTTCTCCAGTCATATAAAACAAATTCAAGACATTGTGAATTGGTGACACAAACAACATTCAGAGGGCTATATTTCCAAGGGTAAGACTAGGAAAAAATATTATTTCATATGTATGGAATTAAGATCACCTCTAGTCCATGCAAGGACCAATCAGCCAGTTTGTGTCAACCTTTTTTTCAAAACTGTGACTAATAAATTTCTTATGTTCCCTCAGAATCCTCTTGAGCCCAGAGGAAACACCTGGCCTTTCCTCTCGGTTGAAGACTCATTTGTGTCACTGTTTAGTTATCATGTCCAGCCCCCAACAGACATCAGCACCTCAACATGTTCAAATTGGAAATTGGACCCTCCCCTCACCTTGATCACTGCCATTAAGAGATATGGGTGGTAGCTTTGATTCTCCTCTTTCTCTCATCTTCCCTAGTCAACAGGAATTCTTGCTGATTCTGACTGAGAGGCATATATCAGGTGTGATTATCTCTTAGTCTTCCAGTCACCCTCAACTGAACCCTCGCCAGCTCTCATCTGGACTGCTTGCTTCATCTTCTATGGCCTATTCTCCACTCATTATCCAGAGAGCTCCTTCAAAATGGATACCAGATGATGTCACACTCAGCTGTCAATAACCTGAAATGGCTTCTCAATGAACTTGCAATACAATTGAAGCAATTTGTTCTCTCGATTGCTCACCATGTTCCAGCCTCAGCTTCACTGCATGGGTTTCTTTTCTCTTTGTGTGATTTTTCTCTTTGAGGACTGTTCTTCCTCTAGCTCTCCAAACCACTGATCCGTCTCCTCTAAGTCTCACTTCTGCTGTCAGCTCCTAATGGAGACCACCTTCTGACCACCCTATCTCTTCCTCTGAAACCATGACTATTTGTTTATATAAACCATGGCTATTTGTTTTATGATTGTGTGTATGTATGTATGTATGTATGCATGTATGTATGTATATAGTGGGGATTGAACTCAGAGACAGTTTACCTTTGATCTATTCCTCCAGCCCTATTTTATTTGGAAATAGGATCTCACTAAATTGCAGAGAGGATCATAAAGTTGCTGAGGGTGTCCTTGAAACTGTTATCCTCCTGTCTCAGCCTCCCAAATACTGGGATTATAGACATGCACCACCACGTCTGGCTTGTTTATATATTTGTTGTCACTCTACATTGACTAGATGATAAGCCCATGAGAGAAAACCTTTCTGTATCTTGTCCACAGTGATATTTCCAGCACTTAGCACTATGTCAAATTCAGATTTCAATGGATATTTGATTAATGTAGCAGGTAGTTAATTGAGTTTAATTACTTAAAAGTCACAAACTGAGCCATGTGTTGTGGTGCATGCCTGTCAATCTCACTACTTGGGAGGCTGAGATAGGAGGATCACAGGTTCAAGGACAGCCTCAGCAACTTAGCAAGACCCTCAGCAACCTAGGGAGATCTTGTTTTAGGAAATAAATAAATCTGAGAGTATATCTCAGAGGTATAAATCCCCTGGGTTTAATACCACAGTACTACACACACACACACACACACACACACACACACACTCACTGTGATGAAGTGATGAATTGTTCTCTGTCTTAAAATGTTTACATTATACAGATGAGTTGAATAGGAAATAAAATCAAAATGGAAAACTTTTCTAGGCTTTCTGGTATCAAAAGCAAGAGGAAGGCCATAGGAGCAGCCGGACAATATCCAGCTGAGGATTTGGTCAGGCAGGGGCTTGGGGAAGCTGTTTGAAGGAAGATCCTAGCAGTTTGAAAATTCCAAATTCCAAGGCTAATGAGGAGTTGATGTCTTCTCTATACAGTGATGTTTTGGCCAGAGCAGCACCCTCAGTGTGTTTGTACCTTGCTTCTGGCCTTTTCAGGGCCTGCATTAATTTATCTTTAGAGGTCTGTGAGCTATGTAATATTACTTAATAAATTTCCTTTCTCTTACAGTAGAGTTGATTTTGTAGTTTTTGACAAAGAATTCTGCCCTAATAAGCTGAAAATAAAAAAGGTTGAAGTTCAGAATCCTGGCTTATTTCAAGTTTGAATAGATAGTATTATTATTATAATGATATTGGAGGCATTATTTAAAAACTGAACAAATACATTAACTTTATCAAAGCAACATGCTAACTTTTAGGCTGAATAATTTATTTCCATATCTGGGGAATATTATGTATATTTTCATGTATACATAAAGCTCTATTTTTTAAAAACGAGCATTTTTGAGCATGTACATTGTATGCTATTATAGTTCAGTGTCATTGTTTTAGATGTATATTGGTTACTAGGTGAAAGAGACTTCAAATGATTTAAAAAGGCAAAAACTGAACTATAGTGTTGCAGGCTATAATTTGGATGATAAAACTATCAAGAAAAGCAAGAAAGAGAATACAATGAAAGTCAGTATAATGGTTAATTTTAAGATTGGAATGGAACATGTGCTAGATTCCTAAAGTAGTTGGCAAAATTCTGTCGCTTGCCTGAGATGGTAATTAGAAAGGTATTTACATTATAATACTCTACTAAGGCATTTATCTTTATATTTTACAATTAAAATGATAAAAAATAGGTATACTTACTCAAATGTAAGTTATTTTTATGGAACTGTTTCTTGATTCTTATTTCAGAATCCCTGAGTATTATGAATTTAATCTGTGGGAACCTGTGAGTTCCTGTATAAGCTTAACAGAGAACTAGCTTCAAATGTTGGTCATCCCTTCCAATCAACATCATAAAAAGGAAAACACAAGACATCATTTTACCTATCAAATTGACAGACATTTTAAGAGCATTATTGTTCACTTTTGGTGAAAATATGGAAGGATTAGTACTTACTGCCCTGTGAGAAGAAACTTAAATGTGCACAACCTTTTTTGAAAGTAATTTTGCAATTCATAAAAAGAGCCTAAAACCCTTCATGCACTTGTACCCAGGAAACTCAGTTCTAGGAAATTTATATTAAGGAAATGATCAGTGATGTATAAGAAGATATATGTACAAGAACATTCCATGCAGCAGCTTTGTAATAGTAAGACTGTGGAAGCAACATCAATGTTTGACACTAGAAAACTAGCAGAGTCACAAGATGCAACTACGTGTATGGATGGTTTGGATACATGCATATAGAATAATGATAATGATATTGAGGTCGAACATCTATTGATCACTTACTATTTCCAGGTACTGTTAAACCTCTTTACATTAACTCTCCCATTCTTGAGCACCTTAAGGTAAGTTTTCTGATCATTTTCATTTTGCACATAAGAAAACTGAGGCTCAGAAATGTTGAGTAACTTTCCCAAGGTTGTATTGTTAAGTAAGTAATAGAGGTAGGAATGAATACTGTGAAATTATAAATAGGCTGCTAACTCTAATAATCTTTTTGTGATGGTATTATAGGGACTTTTCTTATCCTTTTTTTCTTTTTTATCCTCCACCTCTTTTTCCTCCTCCTCCTCTTCCTCCTTGCCATACAGAGGAGTAAACCTATGGGTACTCTACCACTGCTACATCTCTAGTCCTACCTTATTTTTTATTTAGAGACAGGGCCTTGCCTAAGTATCCAAGGATGGCTTCAGATATTTAATCTTCTTGTCCCAGCCTCCCAAGTTGCCGGGATTACTGTGCTACCATACCTGGCTGAGTTGTTTATCTTCTACTTTATAATTTTCTTTGTGCTATTAACCTTATATCATAGCCACTTATTAGTTTCATAATCAGAAAACAGCTGATCCCAAATGTTTCTGCCACTTAGAGATGAGTGAGACTTCTAGGAAAGTGTCTAGGGATGAGTGTAGGGTCATGGGTCTCAAGGCAGAAGGTACAAAATAGTTTCCTTGGCTGTGGCTTCCCCTGTACCGTGAATATTTCAGTTTTTTCTAAGAACACTGCCTCCTAACTACAGCCTAGAAAAGTGGCTGCGTTGTTCTGGGTTCCTTGCTTCTGAGCAAGTATAATCTTGCTGAGGAAGGGAATGGCATGTGGGGCAGTGACAAAGAGAAGGCACTGTCTGTTTTCTGAAGTTCCTACCAAGACTGTCTTCTTTAATTTGTACTTTCTCCCCGCCTGCCTCCTAGCTGTGTGCCATGCATCAGAATTCTTATTTGGTGCTTCTTGGTTACTTCTCTACCACCTCTACCTCCAGACCAGGGGTTATGTATTCTTGGTTTGGCTTTGGCTTCCAGCCACATTGGTTCATCCAGGAGGACTCATGGCTCCAGCACCTCAGAGCTTTGTGTTGTTCTCCTCCAGTCTCCTTCCAAACTTGGGTCTTTTGCAGAAAGACGAGGCAAGGAAATACAGCAGACTCCCTTATAACTTTCTCTCTTGGAAAACTTACTCAACAATCTTCCTGCTTTACTAAGAGTAAATCAGTATATGAAAGAAGGACACTCAGGGAGTTTGTCCGAAGGTGAACTCAGAGACCTGGAAATGCAACCTAGCTCTTCTGCTTCCCAGCCCCACTGTGCTGTCTATATTTACCCAAGCTGTCTGAGCCCTGTCCACTTCAACTGAAAGCCAGAGTAGGTAGAGTATGCTCATAAACATTCCTCTACTTGCCAGCTCACTCAGGCCAACCATTCAAATGTTGGCTTGAAAATATTGAGCCCCCTGCTTGCATCCAAACTCTTCGGGTTTGCAGGGAGACTTACAGGGGATCAACAGCCTGAATTTTCCCCAAAGCTAAATGACCTCAGCCAAATGCCAAAAACAGAGAGGAGTGCCTCTTAGTGCTCATCTTGGCAGGACTCAGCGAATGACTTTCTCCCAGACCAGTGTTCCTGGTCACAGTTCTTTGAGTGTGTTGACCTACTTTCTCCCCTTCATAGGAAAAACAGAGACCAATAAATGTCTCCAGTGAATACTCTTGATTTTGGGAGCATATTGGCCCTTTTGGCCTTTCCTTTCTCCATTATCACTCTGCTATGACCACTTCAAGCATGATTGAACCAGAACATGCCTGTGGTTTACTGTCCCTTTATATGACTATGTGGGCTTGTGTGGCCCACATATCACAGGGATAGAGCAGAACCCTCTCATTTTTCCTTTCCCTGGTATGCCTCAGTGTTATCTGGCAAGAAGGGGACTGAAGTTGCTTTTGCATGAGAATAGTGTGTGTGTGTGTGTGTGTGTGTGTGTGTGTGTGTGTGTGTGTGTGTGTATGTGTATTTTTATGGTGCTGGGGATTAAACCCAGGAGCATTCTACTTCCTAGCTACCTCTCCAGCTCTCCCTTTTTATGTTTCGTTTTGAAACAGGATCTCACTAGGTTGATGATAATCTCTATGTGTCACTGAGGCTACAATCTTCCTGTCTCAGCCTCTCAGGTACTGGGATTATAGGTGTGTTGGTGAAAACCTGGATCTGCATGAGAATCTTTTAAAAATAAACAAAATGTCTTTGATTTGGGCCACATTATACTATGTGACTGCCAGCATTATAGATTTAAAAACGTGCAGTTCAAGACACCTTTATAGTTCTGTAGGGCTCTAAGAAGATTATTAAGTTGTTCAATTCTTAGTTGCCTTAACAGGTAGAAACCCTCTTTGGAAAGTGTGTACGAGTGACACTCAAATACCTGCATTGAGATTTTCCACAGCAAGTTAATAATTTTAGGCTGTTCTTACCTTTCCTGGTCTTCATGCTGTGGCCCACTTCCTCTAGCCATCAGCTGGAATCAGCTTAGAAAATAAATGCCCATTTTAATGTAAAGTTTGTTAAGAGGGATAAGTCTGCTGGAGTGTACAAGTCAGGTGTGCATGTGTCATATAATGTATTACAGACTGCCTTTCTCTCTGGCTTTTTTTTTTGGTACTGGAGATTGAACCCAACAGGCATTCTAACTGTGAGATACACCCCCAATCTCCAGGCCTACTTTATATTTTGTTTAGAAACAGGGCCTCAATAAGTTGCTGAGGGATCTTGCTTAATTATGGAAAGTGGCTTAGAACCTGTGATCCTCCTGTATCAGTCTCCCAAGTAATGGGATTACAGGTGTGCACCACTGTGCCCAGATTATCTGCTGGTTTTAATAACCTGTCACATCTGTTCTCTATGCCTATGGGTAAGGGAATATATCTTAAAAACCGTTGTGTCTCTTCTGCTCTACTCATCACTGTATGTAGAGCAAATAATAATGAGTCTGCCTTCTAGCATACTTTCAAATTTCATTGATACTAGAAGTGCTGATATGGGCTTTTTAAAAGCCCCCAGGTACTTTTCACCATCTCCCAAATCATATTGGAGTTGTAGCAGTTGTAAGAGGCTGCACCTTAGCAGCCACCTGCTCTCAATCCAGGTGGGCCAGGGTTGGAGTGAACTCTCCCTCTGGAGAATTCAGCAGGCAGCAGGTGGTGAAAAGGGGTACTGTTGTGGGCAACAGCTAGGGATCTCTATTACTGGGGGACCTTCTGTACTTATGGCTGCAAAGTGTTTGTCCCCCACCCAGTATCTGAGTTAGAGGCAGGGTAAAAATGAATGACAGCAGGACCTCTGTTGTAAAAAATGAAGCAGACAAGGGAGGGAATACACAATATGAATTACAGTCAATGGTGAAAGTGAGGAGAAGAGTGGGGAGATAGAAAAGGTGATCTTCCTGAGGAGGTGAGTGACTGAGGGGACAAAGATGAAGTGTATTACCATATGCATGCCTCAAAGTTTTCTTGGGACTCTAAATTAAAAAGTGCTAGGCTAGCTGGGCACAGTGGCACATGCTTGTAATCCCAGTATTTGGGATATTGAGATAGGAGGATTGCAGTTCAAGGACAGCCTCAGCTACTACTTAGTGAGGCCCTTTGCAACTCAATGAGACTCTTAAAAAATAGGGCTGGGGTTGTAGCTCTGTAGTAGAATGCCCCTGGGTTCTATCCCCAGTTCCAAAAAAAAAGTTAGGCTAGCATAGTGGAGAGTAGAAAGTAATACCTAGAGGAAGCTGATGGAGCCTACCATGTTTTAGAGCATACACTCTCATGCAGCACTGTCCTATGAAATTTTCTCTGATGATGGAAATGTTTTCTACCTGTGTTGTCCATTATGGTAGCTGCCATTCATCCATGGCACTCTCTCTGTGTGTGTATGTAAGATACTGGGGATAAAACCCAAGGGGCCTTCTACCTCAGGCTTTTACCCCCAGCCCTATTTTATTTTTTATTTGGAAACAGGGTCTTGTCAAGTTGTTGAGAGCCTTGCTAAGTCGTTGAGGCTAGCATTAAACCTGTGATCTTCCTGTCTCAACCATACTGGGATTATAGGTATCAATGTACCAGCCATGGCTTTTTAATTAAAAAAATTTTTTTTTGTACTGGAGATTGAACCTAGGGATATATCCAGTCTATACTCCTTTTAATTTTTGTTTGTTTGTTTTTAAATAGGGTCTCCTTGGGTTGTTGAGAGTCTTGCTAAGTTGCTGGGCCTGGCCTTGAATCTGCAATCCTCCTGTCTCAACTTCTCAAGTACTGGGGTTACAGGCATGTGCCACCACACCAAGCTTTGGCCGCCACACCTAGCTCATCTATGTCTTATGTGCACTTGAAATCTGCCAATGTGACTGAGGAAATTAATTTTAAAATTTATTTAATTTCAATTCATTTAAAGTTACCTAGCCACATGTGGCTAGTAGCTATCCTAAAGGGTGACACAGCTCTAGAGTCATAGGTGATAATGCTGGAAAATGGAGGTGGTCTATCACAGAGGTTTAAAGCACAGACTGCAGCCAGGCAGTCCTGGAATAAGTCCTAATTTGCTGCTTCCTGACTCTGAAACCTTGGACAAGGTACCAAAACTCCTCAAGACCATTTTTCTCAGTAAAACTGAAGTTATGAATGTTGGAAAGATTGAATTAGATAATCAATGTAAAACTCTTTGCAAAATGCTTGGCATCTGTGCAGCTCTCAGAAAATGGTTGCTGTTATATGATATTTTTATATTGTAATGTTAGGATGTTTAGACCTGTTTTATTTTCTGTGCTTTTGCTCTAGTCACAGAACTGTAAGGAATCAGCCTACCTTGTTGGTGCCTCGAGGTATGAGGATAGAGACATCTCTTATGGATTCCCTTGAGCTCCATAATAAAGGATCCGTTATTGATTTTGCAACCTTATTATGTTGTGAGCTCTGAACCAGATGAAATTTTGAAATTAAAGAACATTATGCTAAGTGAGATTAGTCAGTCACAAAAAGTAAAAAAAAAATCAGATATTCTCCCTTATATGTAGAAGCTAGGGAGAAAAAGAGTTATAGGAGGAATTCTATACAAAGAAGGAAAAGCCAGAGATGAGCAAATAAAGAGGCCTAACTGAGGGTAATGGGAGGGGGAAGAGGGAAATTTTCTAATGTACATGATGTATATCCACAAACATATCAAAGATAATCACTAAGCCACACATGAGAAGGAGGGAGGGAGGAGGAAATGGGGTTGGAATTGGAGAAGAGCTAAATGAGTGATGTGTGCATGTATGCCTCTACCATCTTGTACCCCATTACGATATATGTCAACAATGCACCAATTAAAATATGAAATGCCAAGGTCAGAATATTAACATGAAAAAATCTTATCCTTCCCTTCTAATATTTAATCCATTGAATCTACATTTACTGACTTGTAACTGAGAGATTAGTAGTGATTACAAGCACAGACTCTGGAGTTAGACCTGGGCTTGTATCCAGTACTTACTAGCTGTATGACCTTGGGCAAATGACTTAGCCTCTCTAAGTCTCTATTACCCTACTTGTCAATTGGTCATAATAGTCATATCTACCACATAGAATAATTGTTTAGATTAAATGAGTCAGGATGTGGTGCTGGTAGGCATTTGAACAGTACTAAGTAAGTAAATCTGTGCTTTCATTAAGCTTATAGGCTAGTAGTGGGAGAAAAAAACATATGAACATATAAATACACTAATGTATTATAGGTCATGGTGGTGAATAACTATAAATTATGGTACTTGTGTAGCTGAGACAAGAGGATCATAGGTTTGAGGCCAGCGCACAGTAACTTCGCAAGACCCTGTTTCAAAATAAAAATTAGAATAGGTCTAGGGGTATAACTCAGAGGTAGAATGTCCCTGGGTACAAACCCATTAAATCAGACACCACACACACACACACACAACACACCATGCACAAAATAACTAACGGAACTAGAAAGAAGAGATCAAGTTGGCTGGAGGAAAATCTAGACATTTTTCATGAAGAAGAGAACAGGTGCAGTATGAGGGACTGCATTGCAGGTGAATGTTTGCAGATGTAAATACTAAATTATAATTATAATATATCAACAAAATATATTAAAATAATAAAAATAATCTCAAAAGGAAAACTAGAGCTACATATTTTTTAAAAACCCTAAATAACCCTAAGTTGAATTGAATTCTAAAAGTAAAGGTCTTATTGCCATCAACAAAAAAAGTTAATGATGGGTCCAGAGAACTAATGGCGACTGATAAGTTGATTTATCTACAATGCAAAGGAGAAGATATGGGCAGAAGATGATGTTGGAAGGTCAGAAGAAAGCAGTCTTGACAAGTCTTTCGGGTAGGTTTAAGAATTCATACTTGACTTGAATAATAGGAAACCACTGAAGAATTATACACAGGGAAGCATCATGATCAAGGTGTTTTAGAAGAATCCCACAGAAGGAAGTGGAAGGAAAGACTCGATGTAGTGACGGTAGCTAGGAGGTTATTATAGTAGTCAAGGAACAAAATGATGCTGGTTAGAAACAAAGTGATGATGATCACTATCAAATGATGATGAGATAATAAATGTAAAGTAGAGTAGCTATCAGGGAAAGAAAGTTGATCACATCATTTTGGGACATGTTGGACTAATGGAAGAGAGTTTGATATGTGATCTGGAATTCATGGGAGAAGGTTAAGACTGGAGATACAAATATGGAGACATCAGAACTTGGCATCAAGCCTCTTCTGATGAGAAGATGCTCCTCTTTCATTTTCACTTATTCCCAGGGTTTTAAAGAGCTTCCATTTCCAAACTCCTTCTTCTAGCCCTGACCTCCACACTGAGGTCTAGATTTCTAGAACTAGCAATCTACTTAGGATTTCCAGTTGGATAACTAATACACATCAAAACCTTAACATGTGCAAGTCTCAGTTTTATGTTTTTGTTTGCTTTTATTGGAACTAAGGGCTTCTCTCACTCTAGGCAAACATTGTACCACTGAATTACACCCCACCTCAGTTCTTGAAGCAATCCCTACTCAACCTGCTCCCTCCTTAGTCTTCCAGTTTTAGAAATGGCAGCCTCAGTCTGTTTAGTTGCTTAAGCCAAAAACCCGAGAGTCCTCTTTTTTCTCTTCCTGGTATTAAGGATTGAACCCAGGGGCATTCTACCTCTGAGCTACACTACAGCCCTTTTTATTTATTTATTTTTTGAAACACTAAATTGCTGAGGCTGATCTCGAGCCTATGAACTTCCTGTCTCAGTCTCCCAAGTACTGGGATTACAGGCCTGTGCCACCATGCTTGGCTGAAGGTTCTCTTTGACTCCTCTTCCCCTTATCAACTACATCGGCAAATTCTGCCAGCCCTATCTACAATAAATACATCAGTCTCTCTCTCTACATCTCTCCATTTCCTTGGCCTCCACCATCATCTGTTTTGGGTCATAGAAGAAGCCTTGTCCATGATCTCCCCACTTCTATTCTATACAAAACATACAACAGCTAAAGCTAGCTTTAAAAATTATTGGGTTTTGGTGGCACTGGGGATTGAACCCAGAGGCATTCTACCTCTGAGCTACACCCCCAATTCTATTTTATTTTGAAACACTAAATTGGGGAGAGCCTCACTAAGTTGCTGATGCTGTCCTTGAACCTGTGATTCTCCTGTCTCAGTCTCCCAAGTACTGGGATAACATGTCACTCTTCCTGTTTCCAAACCTTTTAAGGGTTTCCAGTTACACTTTATATAATGTTTAAGCCCTTTAATTGGATGTAAAAATATATAGCTCTTGCTAAAAATCCCTAATCTTGTCCCATACTATATTCTTTGTTTACCATGCTCCTAGTTATAATTTGTTCTAAATGTCTCTGCACTTTAACTAAAATGTTATCTGCTTGCTTGTTTTCTCATCATTCAGGTCTCAGTTCACGTCACCCTGTTTTACTTTCTTTCTTTTACTTACAGTTATCTGAAATGATCAGTTTCACTTTACTTCTACCTGGGCATGGCGACACACACCTATAATTCTAGTACTTGGAAGGCTGAAACAGGAAGATCTCAGATTTGTGAACAACCTCAGCAACGTAGCAAGACTTAGCAACCTAGTAAGACTCTATTTCAAAAAAATAAAAAAGCAGGGTGTGGTGGTGCACACTTGTAATCCCCGTGCTTGGGAGGCTGAGACAGGAGGCTCACACAGGTTCGAAGCCAGCCTCAGCTACTTAATGAGGCTCTCAGAAAATTAGTGAGACCCTGTTTCCAAATTAAATATAAGTCTGGGAGTATAGCCCAGAGGTAGAAAGCCCCTGGGTTCCACCCCCAATACCATAAAAAAAAGAAAGAAAAAGAAAGAAAGAAGAAAGAAAATGTGCTGGTGGTGTAGCTTGGAGGCAAGCTCGTATTGAACCCAGGGAAAATGTCCCCACAAACAAATGAAAGCCTGGCATGGTGATGCACACTTGTAATTCCAGTACTTTGGGGACTAACATAGGAAGATCTCAGGTTCAAGGATAGCCTTAACAACATAGTGAGGCCCTCTGCAATTTAGCAAGGCCCTGTTTTAAAATAATAATAAAATAGGGCTGAGGGTGTAGCTCAGAAGAGAATGTCTCTGTGTTCAATCTCCAGCACCACAAAAAAGCATAAAAAAGAAAGAATTTTTCTTATATACGTTACCTATCACTAGATTGTAAACTCCATGAGACTGGAAACCTTATTTTATTGCTTCCTGCTGAGGCTGTGTCTGGCATCTAGCACAGTACAGAGTAGGTACTCAATGGATATTTCTTGACTGAATCAGAAGCTAGATGTGGGTTGTTGAAGTCCTGGAGGTACATGATTGTATGATTATTTTAAGAGCCTAAAAAGAGTAAAATGTAGATTGTAAAGGAGTGAGCAGAGGAAGAAATGCCTACAAAGCAGCTTGGAGGAATGACCAGAATAGGAGGAGGAAAAAAGGAAAGTGTGATGTTATAGAAGGCAATCTTCCCTCCCTAGAAGTAACCAGTGTTAACAGATGGGTAGCTTTCCTTCCAAGTCATGTTATATATATTTACATACACTCACAAGTGTTTATATTACATGCATATGTACTTTTGTTTTTATATATATGAAAGCATAATACGTGCATTATTCTATCACTTGCTTTTTATAAAAACAACAGCTTTACTGAACTCTAATTCAAATCCCATACAACTCACACACTTAGTGTAAACAGGTAAGTGCTTTTTGTATATTCATGAATATGTTAAAACATAATAATGGTCAATTTTGTGTATGGGTATGTGTGGTACTGGGGATGGAACCCAGGGACATTCTATCTTTGAGCTACAGCCCCAGCCCTATTTTAGTTTTTACTTGGAAACAGGGTATCACTAAGTTGTTAAGGTTCCCATGAGGAAGGTGAGGCTGGCTGTGAACCTCTATCCTTCTGTCTCAGCCTCCCAAGTACTGAGATTACAGGTGTGTACCACTATGCCTGACTCATCTTGGTCAATTTTTATAACATTTTCATCACCTCAAAGAGAAGCCCTGCATCTTTTAGTTATCACCCCCATATTCCTCCATTCCTCCACCAGTTCTAAGCAACTACTAATCTACTTTTACTCTATATAGATATTCCTTTTCTAGACTTTCATATAAATAGAAGTATATATGGTATTTTTGATTGGTTTATTTCATTTAGCACAGTGTTTTCTAGGTTAATTCATGTTATAGCATGGATCACAACTTCATTCCTTTTAATGCTGAATAATCATTTATGTGTGTATATATTTTTCTTTATCAATTAATCAGATGGTGGACATTTGAGTTGTTTCATAAATACTGTCACTGTGAGTATTGATGTTCAAGATTTTGTGTGGACATGTGTTTTCATGTTCCTTGGTAAAATTGCTGGGTATATAGGAGTAGAATTATTAGGTCATATAATAGCTCTGTGCTTAACATTTTGAGAAAATATCAGACTGTTTTCAAAGTGGTGAACCATTTTGTATTTCTGTATGAAGATTGCAATTTCTTTGTTTTCTCAACAACATGGGTTAGTGACTGTTTTTTTTTATAATAGCCATACTGGAGAGTGTAATACCACTTGCTTTGTTATGATATTGGAGATTGAACCTAGGGGTGTTCTGCCCATGAGCTACACCATAAGCCATATTTTATTTTTTATTTTGAAATGGTCTTGCAAAGTTGCCAAGAGTCCTACTAAGTTTCTCAGGCTTGCCTCAAAAGTGTGGTCCTTCTGTTTCAGCCTGCCAAGTATAAGGATTACAGGCATGTGCCACCACACCCAGAATGTAACTTGTTTTTTTATTTGACATCTTTTGAAAATTTTGTCATGGAGTCACATACAGCTATTTTGCTTCAACATAATGCTCCAGAGAAACCATGTTGTTTAAGATGTTCCTGTCTTTACCATTGTATTAGTTCTTCCTCTAGAACTCAACAGCTTGGAAATAGGGAGAGCAGTTGTATGCAATTGAGTTGCTCCAAATTTGGAGGTGTGTGTCAGGTGCAGGAGAAAGATAAGGTAGAGAAAGGCCTTGCTGACTATGTTGAGAGAATACTTGATGTGTGTTATCATCCTTGGTGCCTGTGAATACTAATGTGTATGTGACAATAACAAGAAGCTGAAGTGGATGGTATAGCATAGTGGCTGGAACCCAAAAAGAGGTGGTTTTGCATGAAAATGGAAAGATTGCTTTGTTTTTTTCTCTGAGCTTTTAAAGATTGTGTTACTCAGTGTTTTGGCATATTAAGCATATGACTCAGAATATAATTTAAACTTGTCCTGTGACTCAGGTGGCCATTTTGATCATTTACATTTTTGCTCTGTGCCTCTGAGGCATACTGTGCTCTTGAAATTCTCCTTCCATGTTCAGCTTGTCTTGTATTAAATCAATTTCATATCACTATACCAGAAACTGTACATTAGTTACTAAAATAATACTACATTTTTCACTATCTCAAATCTATTATAGATACTACCTTACCAAAGTCATACTCTCATTCTATTCAACCCTAACTGAGGCTTTACCCTATTCTTCCATTTCTGACTTCAATTTACTCCTCACTCAACCTTTACTGTTGAATACAACACAACTTCCCCTTGGATATACCAGCTGACACCTACAGACTGAGATAAATCTGTCAAAAACAACAGATATAACTCCTGAAATCATGAGAAGGAGGAATAACAAGGAAGAAATGAGCTCCAAGAACACCACAACAGCAGAACATGACAACACAGAATTGCAGAGATCTCCAGAAGGTCAAATCAGGAATGTAACTGTAGAAATAATATAGGACTTCCAAAAAGAATTGAGACAGTGTCTAAAAAATAAAGCATGCAATCATTGAATTAAAGGCATCAATTCAAATTATAAACAATCGATTAGACCGCATGGATAATAGACTCTCACTCTTAGGAGATGATTAATCCAAAAATGAATGCATAGCATATAACTTAGAAGAAACAATTTGACAGCATGAATTGGACACTGAAGAAATATGGGCCCATTTTAAAGAGCTAACATATGAATAATTAGAATAGAGGAGGGAAAAGAAGGTGAAAGCAAAGGGATCAACAATCTTTTTAAAGAAGTAATATCAGAAAAATTTCCAAACATAGAACAAGAGATCGATACACAGGTACAGGAAATTTATAGAACCCCTTTAGACAAGATCACAGAAAAGCTTCCCCATGCCACATAATAGTCAAACTGACCAATGTAGAAGTCAAGGAAAGAATCTTAAAGGCAACAAAAACAAAAGACCAAGTGACATTCAGAGGCAAACCAATTAAAATCACTCCAGACTTCCCAAGCCAAGTCATGAAAGCCAGAAGGGCCTGGAGTATCATATTTCAAACACTGAAAGAAAACAACTTGTAGCCAAAAATTTCCTACCCAGCAAACCTGTTTCTCAAATTAGACAGGAATATAAAAATCTTCTAAGACAAACAAAAGCTAAAGGAATTTATGTCTTCCAAACCATCACTAGAGAAAATACTCAAAGAGATTAACTGCAAAGAAGAAATAAGGAATACACACCAGAATCAGAGAAAAAAGAATTTCCACCAAACAAACAACTAACTAAAGAAAAACAAATATTACCTCAAACAGAAATTAAATCTCACTATATTAGGAATTAAAAATTATCTCTCAATAATCACACTGAATGTAAATGGCATAAACTCCCCAATAAAAACACATAAGGTGGCAAAATGGATTAAGAACCAGAAATCCATCCATCTACTGCCTACAAGAAACCCACCTGACAAGTAAAGATAGTAACATATTTAAAGTAAATGGCTTGCCGGGCGTGGTGGCGCACGCTTGTAATCCCCGCGCTTGGGAGGCAGAGACAGGAGGATCGCGCAGGTTCGAAGCCAGCCGCTTGCGCTGGCTTAGGAGACCCTGTTTCCAAAATGAAAATGTAAAAATAGGTCTGGGAGTGTAGCCCGGAGGTAGAAGGGCTTCCAGGAACCCCAGAACCAGCAAAAAAAAATAAAAAATAAAAATAAAGTAAATGGCTGGATCAAGGTAATCCATGCCAATAGAACTTGAAGGCAAGCAGGAGTCGCAAATATGATAACAGACAAGTTATATTTCAAGCCCAAGCTTATTAGAAGAGAAAAAGAAGGTCAGTTTTTACTGGTGTAAGAAAAAATCCAGCAACAGAAAATAACAATAGTCAAAATTTATGCACCAAACATAGGTGCAGCTACTTTCATAAAACAAATTCTTTGTGACATTGTCATACATAAATCCCAATACAATAAAACTGGGAGACTTCAACACCTCTCTCATACAATTATATCTTCTAGCCAAAAAGACAGTGAAGATGCCTCAGACCTAAAGAACACCAACTAAATGGACCTATTAGACACATATAAAATGTTCCACATCACTACAGCAGAGTTAACATTTTTCTCAGCTACTCATGGAACCTTCTCCAAAATAGATCATATCCTGCGCCACAAAGTGAGCACTAGCAAATTTAAAAAATGTGACAGTGCTACAGCATCTCATGCAGATCTTGAGAAAGCTCGATCAGGGGACCCACAAAGGCAAAGATCCCCCATGAAGTATTTCTAGCATTCCCTTCTTCAAAAATTATTTTAGGAATATTTGGATCAATATGTATTATTGGAATTTTAGGTATAAGCATTATAACTAAAATTGATGGGTAGCGGCTTGTGAGAGACTCAGGCAGCAAAGATTTTTTTTCCCAAGTATAAAGTTTGGGCCAAAGATTAAGTTCAAACTGACCTTAGTTTGGGCCAATATATAAGATTAAGTCCAAGCTGGCCTTGTGATGAGACAAAGCATACTTTCTATGATTATTTAAATGTCTGGCACCCTGACCCGAAGTCTATTAAAGACTTTTACTGTCTTGAAGTTCCTGTTGCATGATTGTAACAAATCCTGAAAGGAGAAGAAGTAAGAGAGAAGCTGGAGAAGCTTCCATCAGAATAAGGTTTGAGAAGCTGCCATCTGGTCTTGTGTGTCAGTGTCTTCACTCTCATGACCTCGACTCTTCTCCCACCAACAACCAACACACGAACCTTGACTCTTGCTAGGGCTGGACCCTGGCATGACATACTTTCCTGTGTCTTTTTAGACCATAATGGAATGAAACTAGAAATCAACTATAAGAAGATCTAGAAAACCATATAAACATATGGAGACTGAACACCACATTGCTGAATGAAGAACGGGTTATAGAATAAGTAAGAAGTGAAATCCAAAAAGTTTTTAGAAACAAAGGAAAATAAAGATACAACATATTAAATTCTCGGGGACATCTTGAAGGCAGTATTAAGAAGATAATTGATAGCACTGAGTGCTCACATAAAAAACAAACAAACAGAAAATCACCAAAAAAAATAACCTAATGACACACCTCAAAGCCCTTGAAAAAGAGGAACAACCTAACCTTAAAGCCAGTAGAAGACAGGATTATTAAAATTAGAGCAGAAATAACAAAGTAGAGAATAAAAACAATACAGAAAATCAACAAAACCAAATACTGGTTTCTCAAAAAAAAATTAACAAGATAGATAAACCACTAGCCAACCTAACCAAAAAAAAGGAGAGAATCAATCCAAATTACAAACATAAGAGATGAAAAAGGAGATATCACCACTGACAATGTACTAATCCTTAGGATTATCAAAAACTACTTTGAAAAACTATACTCCCACAAAATGGAAAATCTGGAGGAAATTGACAATTTTCTAAATAAATATAGCCTGCCTAAACCAAGTCAAGATGATAAAAAAATTTAAACCAACAAATAGCAATCAAAGAGATTGAGACAATATAGAACTTACCATAAAAGAAAAGCCCAGGACCAGATGGCTTGCCATGTGAATTTTATAAAACACTTATAGAAGAGGTAATCCCAATACTCTCAATCTATTTTGTGAAATAGAAAACAACAGGACTCTCCCAAATACATTCTATGAAGCCAACATCACATTAATACTAAAACCAAATAAAGACAGCTAAAGGAAGGAAAACAACAGGCCTATATCTTTGATGAACTTGGATGCAAAACTGCTAAATGAAATACTAGCAACACACATTCAAAACCACATCAAGAAAATCATACACCATGATTAGGTAGGGTTCATCCAAGGGATGCAAGGTTGGTTCAATATATGAAAATCAATCCATGTAATTCATCATATAAACAGAAACAAAGACAAAAATCACATAATCATTTCAATAGATGCTGAAAAAGCATTTGATAAAATCCAACATCTATTTATGCTAAAAGCATTTCAGAGAATCGGAATAGGAGGAACATACCTCAATATCATAAAGGCAATCTATAATAGGTCCACATCCAACATCATATTAAATGGGGAAAAACTTTGAGAATTTCCTCTAAAAACAGCAACAAGACAAGGATGTCTATTATCACAACTTTTCTTCAATGTAGTACTTGAAACTCTAGCAAGAGCAATAAGGAAATAAAAGAAAATCAAAGGAGTTCAAATAGGAAAAGAAGAAATCAAACTTGCACTACTTGCAGATGACATGATACTATACTTAAAAGACCCAACAAACTCACCCAAAAGACTTATAGAACTGATCAACAAACTCAGCTAAGTGTTTGTATAAAAATCAATCTTAAAAAATCAGAAGCTTTTATTTTTATCAAGCATAAATCTACTGAAACAGAAATCAAGAAAACACTTTCACTCAGGATTTCCCACAAAAAATTAAAATACTTAGGAATAAACTTAACCAAGGATGTAAAAGACCTCTACAAAAATTATAAAACATTGAAAAAAGAAATAGAAGAAAACCTTAGATGATGGAAACATCTTCCATGTTCATATATAGGCAGAAAAAATATCATCAAAATGGCCATACTTCCAAAATTGATCTACAGATTCAATGCAATATACATTAAATTACCAAGATCACTCCTCACAGATATAGAAAAATCAGTCCTTAAATTCGTTTGGAACAATAACAAAACCAGAATAGCCAAAGTACATCTCAGCAGAAAAAAACATGGAAAAGGAATCACAATACTTGACTTTAAACTATACTACAATGCATTGCAATAAAAAGCAGCAAGGTATGGGCACAAAAACAAATATATAGACCAATGGAGCAGAATAGAAGACTCAGAAACAAATCCACACACTTACAGCAATTGATTTTTGACAAAGGGGCCAAAAATATATACTGGAAAAAAAGATGTTCTATTCAACAAATGGTGTTGGTAAAACTGGTTAACCATATGCAGAAAAATGGAAATAAATTCCACTTTCTCACCCTGTAAATTAGTTAATTCAAAATGGATCAAAGACTTGGAAATTAGACCATAGACCTTGAGTTTCCTTGAAGAGGGCATAAGTCCAACACTGCAACACATAGGCACAGGGAAAAACTTCCTCAATATGACCCCAAAGACACAAGAAACTAAAAGTCAAATCAATACATGGTACTGCATGAAACTGAAGAGCTTCTGTACAGCAAATGAAACCATGAAGAACCTCAATTGAGAGCCAACTGAATAAGAGAGGATTTTTGTCAACTTCTCCTCCAATAGAAGAGTAATATCTAGAATATACAGAGAACTAAAGAAACTCAGCACTAAGAAAACAAATACTTCTATTAAAAAATGGGCAAGTAACTAAATAGACCCTTCACAAAGGAAGAAATTCAAATGGCCAATAAATGCATGAAAAGAAATGCTCAACATCTTTAGCAGTCAAAGAGATGCAAATCAAAACTATCCTGTGACTTCACCTAAATCCAACTAGGACTGGCCATCATTCAAAATTCAAACAAAAACCAAGGCTGGTGAGGATGTCAATAAATTGGAACTCTAATACATTGTTGGTGGGATTGCAAATTAGTGCAAACAGTTTGGAAAACAGGATGGAGGATACTCAGAAGAATGGGAATGAACTTACCATATGATTCAGCAATACCACTTCTGGGTAATTACCCAAAAGAAAGGAAACCAAACAACCAAACTAATGCATGTGTAGCTATGTTCATAGCTGCACAATTCACCATTGCCAAACTATGGAACCAGCCAAGATGTCCATTAACAGACGAATGGTTACAAAACTATGGGATATGTACACAATGGAATTTTACTCAGTCACATAGAAAAACACACATCATTTACAGTGAAATGAATAGAACTGACATTATGCTAAGTGAGATTAGTTAGTCACAAAGAGTAAGAAATTGGATGTTCTCTCTATATGTGAAATCTAGGGAGAAATGGGTCATAGGAGGAACTATGACTATGAAGGAATACTATAGATAAGCAAATTAGGTGACCTAAATGAAGGGGGTGGGAGGGGGAAGAAGGAAATTCTCTAATGCACATGATATACTTTAACAAAGATATGAATCACTAAGCCAAACATGAGAAGGAGGGAGGGGAATGGAATGGGGTAGGAATTGGGTAAGGGCTAATTGGATGATGTGTACATGTATGTCTCCACCTTCTTACATCCCATTAAGATGTATGAATACAAGGCACCAATCATTTTTTGAAAAAAGACAGACCAATGGAGCCAAATAGAAGACTTAGAAACCAATCCACACACTTACATCCAATTGACATTTGACAAGGGGATCAAAAGCACACACTGGAATAAAGATAGCCTCTTCAATAAATGATGCCGGCACAATTGATTAACCATATGCAGAAAAATGGAAATACACCCTGCTCTATTACCCTGCATAAGCGACAATTCAAAATGGATTACACACTTGCAAATCAGATTAGAGACCTTGCAGCTCCTTGAAGAGGGCATAGGTGTACAGGTAAAATCTTTCTCAACAACACCCCAAAGGCACACAAATTAAAAAGAGAATCAGCACATCGGATTGCACTAAACAGAAGAGCTTCTGTACAGCAAAGTAAACTACCAAGAACCTTAACAGAAAGCTGACAAAATGGAAGAAAAATTTTGCCAATTACTCATCCAAAAGAAGACTAATATCTAGAATATACAGAGAACTCAAGAAACTCACAGATAAGAAAACAAATAACTCAATCAAAAATGGGCAAGTAAACTAGACATTTCACAAAAAAGAAATTAAAATGGCCAATAAATGTATGAAAAAAATTCTCCATTTCATTAGCAATCAGAGAGATACATACAAATCAAAACTACCCTGAAATTTCACCTAACTTGAATTAGAGTGGCAACTATTAAAAACACAAACAACAACAAATGCTGGTGAGGATATGGAGAAGTGAGAACTCTAATACATTGTTGGTGGGATTGCAAATTATTGCACCCACTTTGTAAAGTAGTATGGAGGATCCTCAGAAGAATGGAAATGAACTTACCATATGATCCAGCAATACCACTTCTATGTATCTACTGAAAAGAATGGAACCCAAATTACCAAACAAATGCATGCATATCTATGTTTATAGCGACACAATTCACAATTGCCAAACTATGAAACCAGCCAAGATGTCCATCAATAGATGAATGGATTACAAAACCATGGGATATGTACACAATGGAATTTACTCAGCCATAAAAAACAAAATTATGTCACTTACAGCGAAATGGATGGAACTGGAGAACATTATGCTAATTGAAATTAGTCAGTCATAAAAAGTAAAAAATCAGATGCTAGGGAGAAAAAAGGATCATAGGAGATACTCTAGAAGAAGAATAAGAAACCATAGATGAGCAAATAAGGTGACCTGAGGAGGATGGGATAAGGGAAGAGAGGAATTACCTAACATACATGATGTACAATTACAAACATATCAAAATCAATCACTAAGCCAAACATGAGAAGGAGGAGGGGGAGGGAATGTGGTAGGAAATGGGGAAGGCCTAAATTAGTCATAAGTACATATATGCCTCTACCATATTTTACCCCATTAAGATGCATTACTACAATGCACCAATAAAATATTGCTCTTATGACAAATCACCACACACCTAAACAAAACAAATATATTATCATACAATTCTTCATACCAAAAGTTACAAATCAGCTGTTTTCCAACTTCTAGATACAACCTGTATTCTTTGGCCCATGAATATTTCTTCCATCTTCTAAATTAGCAGCACAATATCTTTAAATTTTCCTCTGACTCTGTCTGTCTGTCTGTCTGTCTGTCTCTCTCTCTCTCTCTCTCTCTCTCTCTCTCTCTCTCTCTCTCTGTATGTGTATTATTACTGGGGATTGAGCCCAGTGGCATTCTATCTCTGAGACATACCTTCAGCCCTATTTTATTGTTTATTTGGAAAAAGGCTCACTAAGCTGCAGAAGATTTCATTAAATTGCTGATGTTGGGCACAAACCTGCAATCCTCCTTTCTCTGTGTCCCAAGTCCTGGGTTTGTAGATGTGCTCCAGTATGCCTGACTCTGAATTACCCCGTTTCTTTCATAACTACACCTTCTCTGACTGTGGTCTTTCTGCCTCTCTCTTAAGAGGACACTATATTAGACACCCTCCGATAATCTAGGGTAATCTCATTTCAAGATGTGTAATTTAATCATTCCCACAAAGCCCCTTTTACTGAGTAATTTAACATATTCACAGATCCCAGGGATTAGGATATAGACATCTTTGGGGAACCATTATTCAGCCTGCCATGTGGCATCTTGTTTTACTTGAGTAACAGTGATGCACAGACTTTGTAATACACTGATAACTGAGGTTTTATACAAAGGGAGGAGCATGTCTTAAGATATTCTTCTCTAGCCAGGTGTGGTGGTACACACTTGTAATCCCAGCATTCGGAAGGCTGAGACAGGAGGATCTGGGTTCGAGGACAGCCTCAGCTATTTAGTGAAGCCCTCTGCAACTCAGTGAGACCCTGTTTTTCAAAATAAAGAATAAAAAATAGGGCTGGGGGTGTAGCTCGGAGGTAGAATGCCCCTGGGTTCCATCCCTAGTACCACACACACACACATACAAAAAAAGATATTCTTTTCTGTCTACAGTTTATAAACACCAAAATTTGATTGTTCTGATTAGTCAAAATATGATGATTCTGTGAATATAATGTCATAGGAGTATCTTATAGGCAAGAAAAATCCATAGCTTAGTCAATGTCCTACCAGAATTTTTGCCCACTATAAAAGTTATTTCAAGGCTGATCTCTGCATATTTTCAACCACACATATGCACACTTGTGCTCTTACACACACACACACACACACACACACACACACACACACACACACACACAGCTTGATAGGTTAGCTAAAGCAAAGGCCCCTGGGCTTCTCTGTGCCCAAGAAATGGTGACACTTGAAAGCCTGGGTCATCTTTAGGAGAAGCAGCAGCAGTCTGCATAAGATGGCATAGACTCATCTCTTCTTGATGCTCCCAGATAAGTTCAAGTATAAATTCAGAAAATAATGCAAAGGGTGACTAAAGGAGAATTTTCAAAGTTGTAAAGGGGAAGGCAGAATGGTTAGAAACCCTAGGACTCAAGAACACTATAGTAGCATGGCATCTTATCACTCCTAACCCAAAAGATTAAGGCAACCCAGGCCTAGCATATCCCAACTTCCAATCTAGCAACAGAAGGTGGCTCGGGCAGGTTCTTTCTTCTTCTGGATTGAATAGGAGTGTTGCCAATTATAGATGAGCCTGGCATTCCCAGATCTATCAGGGAGCTCCACCAACAGTAAGTCAAGAAGACTGTTCTTTTCTACCAGGCCAGTGACTTCCCTGTCCCACCTATAGACACTGTATAACCAAAGGAACCAGAAAGCAGAAATCCTCCCACACAAGTAGTCTAGCTCAGGAAAACTTTTTATTCCTATGGTATTGAGGATCCTCCCTCCCCAACAGATATCAGGAAGGCAAATAGCATTGACAGGAGAAATATCACGAGGACAAGCAGAGGTACAGAATATCTTTTGTTATCACAGGCTAGAGAATCACTTCCCCTGCTCCTAGAAGCACTAGGAAACACTGGAAGACTGCTTTCTCATTAAGCACTATGGGGACTAATGAGCCCATCGGCACCATATTCATAAAGCAGACCAAAATAGTACCACAGAGGCTCTGAACAATGAATTGCAATTGGAACCACAGCCTATAAATGTAACCTTAGGCCTATGCACTAAACCCAAATAGAGAAATTGCCTGCTAAAATAAGATTTACATAGAAATGTATAAATCTGCTAGCACAATAGTCAAGATATCTAAATTTCAATAAATTATCACCCTCATCAACAAATACTAACACCAAGAAGAACAAGATGTTAGAATTCTCTGAAAAGAGTTTTGATATAGCTGTCACCAAAAAAAATGCTTTAGCAAGTAACTGCAAAGTCTTTTGAAACAAATGAACAAATAGAAAATTGCAGAAAGACATAAAAGTTATAAGAAAGGCTAGTCTGACATGCAGTACATCCAGTTTTTTACTTGTAACATAGAAAGGTCCAGGATAGGGTGAGATGAGGAATATATGTGTGATGCTTTGATGGAGTTGCAGTTAAATTATTTCATCACAAGGGACCTTTATGCTGTCAGAGGACACAAATCTCAAACTTGACTGAGTGAATAGTTTTCTGAGAGGCAAGGACTACTTCTTGGGGATTCAGTATAATCATGGTGAAAGGAAGATACATAAATCAATGGAAAGGAAAAGAGAAATCAGATATAAATCACATAAATTTTCTCAAATGATTTTTGACAAAGATTTATAGGCAATTCAATGAAGGAAGTTGGCCTTTCCAACAATGTGGGAACAGGTGAGATATAAAAGTAATAAAAGGTCAACTTTGGCTGCCCACCTTCTATAAAATCAACTCAAAATGGGTCACAGATTTAAATGTAAAACAGTGAAACTTTTAGCAAAATATTCAGAAGAAAATCTTCATGATCTAGGGTGCAAATAAAGAGTTCTTAGGCTTCACACCAAATGCATGAACCATAAAGGAAAAATCCACTAATTTGTAATTCACCAAAATTTACTTATTTTTGTTCTATGAAAGATGCTATTAAGAGGATGAAAAGATAAGCTGCAAACTGGGCATGTTGGCGCACACTTGTAATCCCTGCATTTGGGAGGCTGAGACTGGAGGATTGTGGTTCGGGGACAGCCTCAGCTACTTAGGCCCTTTGCAACTCAGTGAGACCCTGTTTCAAAAAAAAGAATAAAAAATAGGGCAGGGGGTGTAGCTCAGAGGTAGAATGCCCCTGGGTTCCATCCCCAGACCCGAAAAAAAAAAAAGCTGCAGCCAGAGAGAAAACATTTGCAAATCACATATCTGACAAACAACTCATATCTAGAATATTAAATCTACAGTGAGAAATCACTGCATGCCTATCAAAATGTCTGAAATGATAACAAAAATAGTGGCAGTACAAAATCCTGGAAAGAATGCAGTTACTGAATCATACACATTGCTAGTGTGTTAGTGTGTGTGTGGGGGGGTACTGGGTATTGAACTCAGGGGAATTCTGCTTCTGAGTTATACTCCAGCCTTCTTTTATCTTCTTACGTTGAAATTAGGTATTGATAAATTGCCGAGAGCCTTGCTAAGTTGCTGAGGCTGACTTCGTATCTGTGATCCTCCTGTTTCAGCCTCCCAAGTACTGGCAGCACTGGCATTTGCATCATGCTTGCTGGTGTTAACAGATTAGTGGTTAAACAAACCATAATACACCCAAGCCACACTTATTTACGCATCAATAACAATAAATGGGTTATTGGTCTACCCAATAACTTCAATGAAGTCTCTAGGAAAAATACTGTAAAAAAGCCAATCTTAAAAGTTTATAGGCTGTATGATTATTTGTTTAAAACTTTTGAAATGAAAAAAGTAGATAAGTGGAGATTAGTTGGTTCCAGGGACTAGGACAGATAGGTGGTGTGGCATGGTTATAAAGGACAGTGGGAAGGATCCTTATGATAGTACAGTTCTGTATTGTTAGTGGATACACAAACATGTGATAAGGTTTCTTAGAACTAAGTACACAGACACATAAACACAAATTATTACAAGAAAAAAGGTGGATAGATTGTAGCAATTTCCTGGTCATGATATTATAGTATAATTTTATAAGATATTACCTCTGAGGGAACTGAAGTAGAAGGTGCATAGTATTTCCATATATTATTTGTTACAATTGCATATGAATCTAAAGTTTTCTCAAAACAAAAATTTAATTGAAAAAAATTTAAAAAATTTGAACATTTTTACAGAAACTTGACTAAAGAATCTGACTCATTTTGTAGCCATGAAAGTAATTGCCCGTCTGGCTACCAGACTGGAGAATTATAGAGAACAATAACTTTCCAGGCCCAGATATGCAGCGCCTTAAAGGGCTTCTGATGATTCAAAAAAGTATTGTTCATCATTTAGAAATCCTTGTCAATCAAAGTTAATTGAAAATCACTGTAATGAAAAAAAACATTCACTCTATAAAGTCTTCAGACTAGAGGACAGAACTTGGAAATAAAAATAGGATATCTTAATCCATCTTCACCCTATCTCTTTTCACATGGATATCATTGGCTTTATTATTGTTCATAAAGTTAAGGTATTAGGCCTTCATAGATCTTTTAATTCTGGAATAGTGAAAAGCTGTCACCTCTATCCCTAACCAGTCCTAATCAACTGAAATTACCACTAGAGAAACCAGGAGGGAGTAGTTCCATTCCATTGCTAGGCTAAGGCCTACAAATATATGCTCTACTTCTTCAATTTGACTTTGTCCTTAGGAATATAGAGAGTTTTAATAACGTTTCCTTAAAAGGCTTGTTCTTGCTTGTTCAACAGACCTAGAACATCTCCAACTTATCACTAGTTCTAGAGGTAAACTTGATTTTGAGAAGGACTAAACAATGAGAAAAGTACATTTTCCTCTTTTTTCTAAATTATTTAAGGCATATAAAATTATTGCTTGGGTATAGTTATATAAATTTAACACATGTATAAATTTGTGTGACACTACTACAATTAGAACATGGAATAGTTCCTTTACCCCTTCATGCTGCCCCTTAATAATTTTACCATCCCTCCACTCCATGATCCTGGAAACTACTATTATGTTTCTATCACTGTGGTTTTCTTTTTGAGAATGTCATACAAATGGCATAACATGGTAGATAGCTCTTTTATTAATTATTTAATTTTAATAGAACATTATTTTTACATATATGTGGTGATCTTCACACTATTTACTTAGAAGAATTCATCTAGATATATAAACTTACAGGATAGCATCAAAGATCAATAGTAGCAATATAAGTCTTATAGCAACACTAGTTAATTTTTTTTCATTTTAAGTGTATCATATTGAAAATAGCATACATTCATAGAGTGCTTGGTGCCCTCCCCTGACTCCCCCCCCCAACAATGAGTGTCCAGGTTGACCATGCTACATTCACAATTATATACATATTCGAATGTAGCTCCTCCATTAATCAACCTCAGCCTTCTTACTCTCAAATCCTTCCTTTCTAGCTTTGCTGAGGGTTTCCCCTCCATTATCTGAAGTCCCTCTGGTATCATTAATACTTCATACTTTTGGCATATTAGAGAAAACATATGTCCCTTCCTTTCTGTGCTTGACTGATCCCACTTAACATAATGTTCTCCAGGTCTTTCCTTCTTCTTGCGAATAACATGATTTTGTTCTTTATTGCTGAATACAATTCAATTGAGTGTATTTCCCATCATTTTGGAATCCATTAATTTGTTGATGGAGATCTAGATTGGTTCCACATTTTGGCTATTACAAATAGTGCTGCTATGAACATGGGTATGCATGCGTTAATGTAGTTTTCTGATTTTAATTCATTTGGAAAGATACCCAGGAGTAGTATAGCTGGATCATATGATGGAAACATTCCCCGTTTTCTAATGAATCTCCACACTGATATCCATAGCAGCTGAACTAGTTTACACTCCCTACAACAGTGTAAAAGAGTTTCTCTTTCCTCACATCTTTGCAAACATTTGTTATTTGACTTCTTTATGCTTTCCACTCTGGGATGAGATGGAATCTCAGCATAGTTTCTATTTGCATCTCCCTGATGGCTAATGATGTGGAAGATTTTTTATGTGTCTATTGGCCATTTGTATCTCTTCTTTTGTAAAGTGTCAATTCAATTTGGTTGCCCATTTCTTGATTAGGTTATTTGTTTTGCTAGTGTAGAGTCTTTTGAGCCCTTTGTATATTCTGGATATTAGCCCTCTATCAGAGTGGTGGCTGGTAAAGATATTCTCCCATTCTGTAGGCTTTCTCTTTAGGTTCTTGATGGTTTCTTTTGATGAAAAGAAACTTTTTAGTTTGATGCCATCCCACTTATTAATAAATCTTGCTTTAATTTCCTGCAATTTGGAGGTCTTGTTGAGAAAGTTACTGCCTGTGCCTATATGTCAGACTGTTGAGCATATGCCCACCTCTAATAGCTTCACAGTCTATTGTCTAATTTCTAAGTCTTTGATCCATCTCAAGTTGATTCATATGCATGGTGAGAGGTAAGGATTTAGTTCAATCTTTCTACAAATGGATAGCTAGTTTTCTCAGCACCATTTTTTGAAAAGGCTGTCTTTTTGTCAAAGATCAATTGACTATAAGTATGTGGGTTTGTTTCTGTATATTCTATTCTGTTTCATTGGTCTGCCAATACCATGCTGTTTTTACTACTATTGCTCTGTAGTATAATTTGAAGTCAGAGATTGTGATGCCTCCTGCATGGTACTTATTGCTGAAAATTGCTTTGGCTATTCTGGGTCTTTTCTTTCTACATATAAAATTCATGACTAGTTTTTCTAGGTCTATGAAGAATGTCATTGGTACTTTGATAGGAATTGCACTGAATCTTTAGATCAGTTTTGGCAGAATGGCCATTTTGATGATATTTATTATGCCTATCCATGAGCAAGGGAGATATTTCCATCTTCTAAAATCTTCTTCAATTTCTTTAATGTTTTATAGTTTTCAATGTAGAGGTCTTTTATGTCTTTGGATAGATTTATTCTTAGGTTTTATTGGTTTTGAAGTTATGTGAATGGAATTATTTTCTTTATTTCTTTAATTGTGGATTCATTGTTGGCATATAGAAAAGCAACTGATCTCTTTAGATTGATTTTGTATTTTGCAAAATTGCTGAATTGGTTCATCAGCTACAGTAGTCTTTTGGTTGAATTCTTTGGGTCTTCTAGATAAAGGATCATGTCACCTGCAAACAAAGATAATTTTAATTCCTCTTTTCCTATTTGAATTTTTTATTTCTTTCTCTTATCTTTTTGCTGTGGCAAGATTCTTGAGGACTATCTTGAAAAGATGTGGTGATAGTGGTGATTTTCTTGTTCCTGATTTTAGAGGAAATTCTTGCAGTTTTCCCCATTCAATATGATGTTGGCTTTGGGTTTCTTGTATATTGCCTTAATGATGTTGAAATATGTTTCTTCTATTCCAGTTTTCTGAAGTGTTTTTTAACATTAATGGATGTTGGATTTTGTCAAATGCTTTTGTAGCATCTCTTGATATGATCATGTGGTTTTTCAGTTTTATTTATGTGGTGAATAACATGTATTGATTTCTGTATGTTGAACTACCCTTGATTTTCTGTGATGAAACCAACTTGGTAGTCATGTACAATTCTTTTGATATGATTTTAAATGTGTAGGGCTAGTATTTTGTTTAGAATTTTTGCATTTATGTTTATCAAAGATATTGTTATGTAATTTTCTTTTCTTGAGACATCTTTATTTGGTTTTGGTATTAATGTGACACTGGCCTTGTAGAAGGAGTTTGGGAGAATTTCATTTCTTTCAATTTCCTCAAACAAGTTGTGAAGTATTGGAATTAGTTTTTAACTGAATGTTTTGTAGAATTCAGCTGGAAAGACATCAGGGCCTGGGCTTTTCTTTGATGGGAGAATTTTTTTTCTGTTTCTTTGCTTGCTATTGGTTAGTTTAGGGTTGCTATATCCTCTTGGTTGAATTTAGGTAGGTTATATGTGCTTAAAAATCTATCAATTTCTTCCATGTTTTCTAGTCTTTTGGAGTATAAATTTTCAAAATACTTTATGATAATCCTTTGAATTCCCCCACTGTCTTTGGTGATGTCTCCTTTTTCATTTCTGATTTTAATTATTTGAGTTGATTCTTTCTTTTGGTTAGGATGGCCAAGGGTTTGTCAATCTCATTAATCTTTTCAAAGAATCAGCTTTATGTTTTGTTGATTCTTTGAATTGTTTTTTTTCTCTATTTCATTTCTTTCTACTCTGATTTTAATAATTTCCTGCCTTCTGCTGACTTTGGGATTAGACTGTTGTGGTATTTCTAGGTCCTTGAGATGTGTCATTACGTAGTTTACTTGGCGACTCTTTGTTCTTCTTATTTGGGCATTCAATGCTATAAATTTTCCTCTTAATAATGCCTTCAAAGTGACCCATTGATTTTGGTATGTTGTGTCTCTATTTTCATTAAATTCCAGTAATTTCTTTATTTCCCCCTTATTTATGATCTTACCCACTCATTCAATAGTGTATCATTCAATCTCCATGTATTTAAACAGTTTATTTTGGTCTTCCTGTTTTTGATTTCTACTTTCATTTCATTGTGGTCTGAAAAGATGCAAGAAATTATATTACATCATTTGGATTTGTGTTACATCTTTTGAATTTTGAATTTGAATTACATCTTTTGAATAATGTGCATTCTGTTGTTCCTGGTTGAAATATTTTGTGTCTACTAGGTCCATTTGCTTTATACTTTTCTTTAGTTCTGAAGAGTCTTTTCTCATTTTTGCCTTGAAGATTGATCTAGTGTCATGAGTGGTATGTTGAAGTCTCTCAATATTATTGTATTTGGGTCTATTTGAGATCTGATGTCCTGAAGGGTTTGTTTTACAAATGTGGCTGCATCCATATTTGGAGCATCGACATTTACTGTCATTATATCTTCTTGGTGAATTGTTACTTTTAATAAAGAAGTGCCCTGTTTTGTCTCTTCTGGACCAGTACTGGAAAAGGGCTTCAAAAATGTACTAATGTGTCAGTATTTGGAAAGAGCTGCCGAGTTCCAGGCGCCAAGGGTGATTAGCAAGAAAATATTGGAAGCCCAGGGTCTTTAACATTTCTAAGAGAATCAAACTTCTGCAAGCAGGTTTTGTGATGTTGTAGCAGTAGTATGATCCATGTGCAAATATATCACATTTGGTGGAATGACTGCTAATTATTTACCTGTTTCATTTATCCAGTTATTACTCTCCTGGTAAAAAGAAAACAAGTAGGAAAGAAGTAGATAGTAATTTCCAAGAAAACATTGTAGAGTTCTAACACCAGAAAGCTGAATCCCCATGTACATGAATGACTCTTGGATTAATCTTTGATCAACTAGGGAACCTATCAGGGAAGCGGCAGTCAGTGGACTTCTACACATCCATATGGTTCTTGCCAAGACCCTCTGTGTAATTCTAGAGCCAACCTCATGTAAGGGAACTGCCCGAGCCAGCTGACAAAAGTACAGGTTCCAAAGAGAGAAGTGAGATTAAAGAATTCAATTCTAAGCCGGGCGTGGTGGTGCGTGCTTGTAATCCCCGCGCTTGGGAGGTGAGACAGGAGGATCTCGCAGGTTCGAAGCCAGCCGCGCTGGCGTAAGAGACCCTGTTTCAAAAATATAAAATAGGTACGGCAGTGTAGCCCGGAGGTAGAAGGTCTTCCAGGAACCCCAGTACCACCAAAAAATAAAAAAATAAATAAAATAAAAAATAAAAAAAGAGTTCAATTCTAAGAATTTAATTCAAGCATGGAAGGATTGGCAGTCTACTCCCGGGTTGATATCTCTACTGGCCAATCCCGGGTTTATTTCTCTTGAAGCATGGGAGGGTCGCCAATCTCTATTTGACCAACCCCTGGTTTATTTCTCTTGTGGTATTTATACAGTTTTAGGTCAATCAATACACTTGTGCAATCACCACCGGAATACAATGAAGTACATACATCATGGGCAGGTCAATCAATACCTTCGTGCCATCACAAAAAACACAAACCTAATCTTTTCTCAGACCTTAATTACTTTGAACCTTCCATGACCCCAAACCTTGTTGACTCTGGGTGAAGGACAGTCAGAAGTATTCTTTTAGTAAAGATAAGGGGAAAACCTTAATGGCTCCCCACAGGGAACAATACACCCACATCAGGAATTAATGTTTGAAAGTTCTTAAATTGTCCTCCTCAGTACATCACAATCACTCTTGCTAAGGTTTACTCATATCTAAACTTTCTACCATTAGAATCACCCATTTGGCCTAAGGAATTCCAGATGATCTCTCTAAAAAATACAAGTATATTGCTTATGAGGATGTCCCATTAGGAAACTGGGCCCTGAAATTAGAACACTACCTTTTGATTTGAGGTGTATAGAAGGTCTAGAATCATACTTAGTCCTTGGTAATGGAATCATAAGTTAAAATTAAGAGTTGAGACAGGGAATAGGGATATTCAGATGTCAGTGAGAGACACTGGGACCTAGGCAGGTGAGTGAGAAAGAAGGACATAGGGAATACTGAGAAAAAATATTTCCCGGTTCATAAATATGCCTGGATCATACCATAGGGGCCCACACTATTGAGATAGACATCCAGATGCCTTGTTTGCAATTGCTTTGTAAACCTTCAAAATAAAAACTAAGTAAAAGCTTTGAAATTCAATTAAATGCAAAGAGCATTTATGAATCCAGTTTATTTAGCCCAAACTAGGGAAACATGTATGCTTTGATTGCAGTAGAGCTTCTTTATTGTTTCTTCTTCCTAATGTGCTTATTATAGCAATTCCTTTCTCTCCTCAAAGGCAAACTACCATTGAAAACGTACTTGTAAAAAGAACTCTATTGCAAAATCTTGAAAACTGCCAGTGTCCAAAAGGAGGAGGGATTTCAGTCTTGGGTCACAGAAGTTATCCTAAAGATGAAGATAATAGAAAAATCATTGTATATTGCATCCAGAAAGTGAATTCCCCTTCTGTGAAGGTTTAGCCAAGCCTTGGTCTTTTTTAACTAATTTTATTTTGCAACCTTCCCACTATAGAAACATAAAGCCAGTGAAGTAAGGGATATAGGTCCAGTAAAACAGCTGAATTTCTGTAAATTAGTCAGTTCTCAACAATTAGTAGACAAGCAGATTGTGCTTGAGCTAATGCATCTTCAATATAATAGTTTAGAGAACAGAGAGCTCCTATTTTATTCATATGTAATTGGCTTTTGGATACCAACAAGGTGTTTGAAATATGAAAAGAATAATCCAAAGCACAGTTTATCATATTGGTTCTTAACAGACTCAAACCACATACTGACAGCAGCCCTTGGTTGAATAAGCAAAGCAATAGATTGACAGAAAGGCACAGTCTCATTCCTGAATGTAGCCAGGATGCCTATATATTAGGTGAATATATTTATTTTTAAAATTTTTTTTCCTTTTTGAAAAAAATTTTATTGGTGCATTGTAGTCATATATCTTAATTGAGTACAAGATGGTAGAGGCATACATGCACACATCACTCAATTAGCCCTTACCCAATTTCCTCCCCCCTCCCTCCTTCTTATGTTTGGCTTAGTAATTGACTTTGATATGATTGTTAATGTACATCATGTAAATTAGGTAATTTCCTTCTTCCCCTTCCCTGAGATAGGTTGCATTATTTGCTCATCTATAGTATCTACTGCTTCATCTAGAGTTCCTTCTAAGAATCATTTTCTCCATACTTTCCACATATAGTGAGAGCATCTGATTTCTTATTTTTGTGACTGGCTAATCTCACTTAGTATAATGTTCTCCAGCTCCATCCATTTCTCTGTAAATGAAGTGGTTGTGTTTTTCTTTATGGGTGAGTAAAATTTCATTGTGTACATATCCCATAGTTTTGTAATCCATTAATCTGTTGATGGACATTTTGGCTGGTTCCATAGTTGGGCAATGGTGAACTGTACCACTATAAACATTTCTTTTGGGTTGATACCCAGAAGTGGTATTTCTGGATCATATGGTAAGTCCATTCCCATTCTTCTAAGGATCCTCCATACTGTTTTCCAAAGTGGTTGCACTAATTTTCAATCCCACCAAAAATGTATTCGAATTCCCACTTCTCCACATCCTTGCTATCATTTGTTATTGTTTGAATTTTGAATGATTGTCATTTTAGTTGAAGTTAGATGACACCTCAGGAGAGTTTTTATTTGCATCTCTCTGATTGCTAATGATGTTGAGAAATTTTTATGCATTTATTCGCCATTTTAATTTATTCTTTCTTGAAATGTCTATTTAGTTCACTTGCCCATGATACTGGCACAAAAACATATATATAAACCAATGGAGCAGAATAAAAGACTAAAAAACAAATCTTCACACTTATAGCCAATTGATTTTTGACAAAGGGGCCAAAAATATACACAATAAAAAAAAGATAGCGAAAAAAAGCGGGGATTAAGAGCCCCGCTAACAACCAAACTCCATTACCACAAAATCAGTGCCTTTCATAGCCAGAAAACACCATCACCAGAGAAACAAAAAAATCACCAGGCTCCAGAGAGAAAGAGGACTGAGAACAGAGCTCAGAGCCACAGAGGACATACACCGGCCTCACGCCCGAGGACGTGGCGGCAGAACCATACTGCCGGCGTCAGCGGCGAGTTCACTGGATGGCTACAGCAAGCCGAGGTGAGCCGCTGCGGGATAGCCAGGTGGGATTTCTCGGCGCAGGGAGCATCTAAAGCTCCCAGTGGCTGAGCTCAGCACACGCTGCAGGGATTCAGAGTGGAACTCAAAACCAAGAAGAAATACGCCAGCTCCACGGCCGAGGGCATAGCAGCAGCGCCATATTGCCACTGGCGGCAGCAGCATCGAATTCACCGAGTCCAGTACAGCTACATTTGCGTACTCAAGAACAGTGAGTCAAATTGCGGGCCACAGAGGAGAAATCCCAGTACTATACTCCCTGGGACTTGACCCAGTGGGGGACTGTTGGTGGCAGAGATATCACACCGTAGGAGAATGTTCAACCTGGCACCCCCCCACAGTCTAAAGCAGCCTCTATCGACTGTCTGGGTCGGAGACTCTGTGATACAACCCAGTAAAGGAGTAGTGGGGTCTGAGATACTACTGACTCGAGATCCAGAACACCTTAAGTGAAGTCATAGTGACCCAAGGGAAGAACCCAGAGAAGGCACAAACTTCTGAAATCATGGGAAAGAGGAATAATACTGGAGCAATGAATGCCCACAACCCCACAACATCAGAACCCGATAAAACAGAAAATCGGAGATTTCTAGAAGATCAAATCAGGAAAATAACTGTAGAAATAATAGAGGTGCTTTGAAAAGAACTCAGAGAGAGCCAAAAAGAGATAAAGGATGCAATTAATGAAGTAAAGGCCTCAATTCAAAGCACAAACAACCGATTAGAACACATGGAGAACAGAATCTCGCTCTTAGAAGATGATCATTCCAAAAATGAACGCATAGTTTCTAATCTAGAAAAATTATCCGACAGCAGGAATCTGATATTGAAGAAATATGGGCCCATTTTAAGAGAGCTAACCTAAGAATGATTTGAATAGAGGAGGGAAAAAAAAGTGAAACCAAAGGGATCAACAATCTCTTCAAGGAAGTAATAGCAGAAAATTTTCCAAACATAGAGCAAGAGGTTGATACACAGGTCCAGGAAACTTATAGAACTCTCTTTAGACAGGATTGGAGAAGAGGATCCCCAAGCCACATAATTGTCAAAATGACCAATGTGGAAGCCAAGCAGAGAATCTTAAAGGCAACAAAAACAAAGGGCCAAGTGACATTCAGAGGCAAACCAATTAGAATCACTCCAGACTTCCCAAACCAAGTCATGAAAGCCAGAAGGGCTTGGAGTAACATATTCCAAACTCTGAAAGAAAACAACTTCCAGCCAAAATTTTCCTACCCAGCAAAACTTTCTATCAAATTAGATGGAGAAATAAAAAGCTTCCATGACAAACAGAAACTGAAGGAATTTATGTCTTCAAAACCAGCACTAGAGAAAATACTCAAAGAGATTAACTACAAAGAAGAAATAGGTAACACATACCAGAACCATAGAAACAAGATTTTCCAACCAACAGACAACTAAGATTGGTTATATGTGGAGATTCATTATTTATGTTAGTCTTTTACCTATCTCTAAAGGGTATTGTTTGCCTTTATTGTTGTTAATTTTTAGGATTTCTAGTTGGAATATTAATATACCTTCAGATATAGCATTTGGAAATATTTTATCCCATTCTATTAGTAACTTTTAACTCTGTTTACATTGTCTTTGGATATACAATATATTTTTTTTATTTTTTAGGGAGTTTGTATACTCTTCTGTTGCCTGTGCCATTGAAATCATATCCAAGAAATCACTGCCAATTTCAATGTTGTGAGGTTTTATGACCCAGATTTTCTCCTAAAAGTTTATAGTCTTAAGATTTATATTTAGGTCTTTTATCTATTTTGAGTTAATACTTGTATATGGGATTAGGTAAGGGTCCAATTTTATTCTTTTCCATGTAATTATTATTTTTCAACAATATTTAGTTAAAAGATTATTATTTCCACCACCAAATGTTCGTGGAAACCTTGTTAAAAATAACTAGCCAATATAGGGAAGAATTTAGCTCTAGGCTTTTATTTAACTCCAATGGTTTATTTATCTGCCTTCAGAATAGTACTACACTGTTTCAATTATTGTAGCTTTATATGGTTTGAAATCAGAAAATATATATCTTCTAGCTTTGTTCTTTTTCAAGATCGTTTTGAGTAGCTAGAGTCCATATTCCATATTAGGATAGATTTTTTTCTGAAAAATAAATATATAAATATATGATAGTTTCACCTAAAAAATAGAAAAAAATATTCTCTGGTAAGAAAGAAAGTAAAAAGAAATATTGAAATGTTATCTTTAAGTCATCAAAATCTTGGTATCAGACAAATGAAACTGTTATGTGAGATTATCATTTTTAATTTTGGATGAATTGCTATAATACTAGATGTCAACCACTAAGCAAAGCATGGGAGGGAGGGATGGGGAGAGAATGGGGTGGGGATCGGGGGGGGGGCTGACTGGGCGATGTGTGCATGTATGTCTACAAAAGTTTGTATCCCACTATGATGTATGAATACAGTGCACCAATAAAAAAAATATATAGCCTTTTCAAAAAATGGTGTTGGCAAAAGTGGTTAATCCTATGCAAAAAAATGAAAATAAACGTTACTTTCTCACTCTCCACAAGAGTCAATTCAAGATGGTTCAAAGACTTGGAAATTAGACCAGAGAACTTAAGCCTCCTGAATAGTGCATAGATCCAATACTGCAACACATAGGCCCAGTTAAATACTTTCTCAACAAGACCTCAAAGGCACAAGAAACTAAAAGGTGAATCAATACATGGAATTGCATGAAACTGACGATCTTCTGTACAGCAAAGGAAACTGTCAAGAAACTCAACCAAGACCCAACAGAATGGGAGAATGTTTTTGACACCTACTCCTCCAATAGAGGACTAATATTTAGAATATACAGAGGACTCAAGAAACTCAGCAGTGAGAAAACAACCCAATCAAAAATGGGCAAGTGAACTAAATAGACACTTCACAAAAGAAGAAATTCTGGTGAATGTATTTAGATGAGGCTCAGGAAATAGGATATCTGAGAATTAAGATATTCCAATTAATATCCAATTAAGATATTTCTTAATTCCAATTAAGATATTTCACACCAGTAGTCACAGGGATGCATTCTTTGTATTTTTGTATTGGTGCTGGAGATTGAAACCAAGGGCTTTAAAACTCTGAGCTATACTTCAATACTTTTTATTTTTATATTTTCAAACAGGGTCTCACTAACTTGCTGAGGCTGTCCTCCAACCAATGACCCTCCACTCTCAGTTCCCATATACTGGAATGAAAAGTGTGCCCCCCACACTGGTCTGGGAAGTATTATTTGAGAAAGAACAAAAATAAAATACACCAAGGAAGCTAATAACACATTGTTGAGATACAATTAAAAATAGGAATTTTGTAACCAGGAACTACAGAATACACATTCTTCTCAGCAGCCCATGGAACCTTCTCCAAAATAGACCACATCCTGGGACACAAAGAAAATTCCAGCAAATTCAAAAACTGTAATATAATTCCTTGCATCTTTTCAGACCACAACAGAATAAAAGTAGAAATCAATAACAGGAAACTCGAAAGAAAGTATTCAAATTCATGGAGAATAAATGATACACTATTGAATGATGAATGGGTAAGAGCAGAAATTAAGAAAGAAATAAAGAAATTTATGGAAACAAACGAAAACAGAGATACAACCTACCAAAATCTATGGGACACCATGAAGGCAGTATTAAGAGGAAAGTTTATTGCATTGAGTGCCCACATAAGAAGGACAGAGAACCACCAAGTAAAGAACCTAATGACACAACTCAAGGACCTAGAAATTCTGCAACAGTCTATTCCCAAAGCCAGCAGAAGGCAAGAAATCATTAAAATTAGAGCAGAAATAAATGAAATAGAGAAGAAAAAACAATTCAAAGAATCAATAAAACAAAAAGTTGGTTCTTTGAAAAGATTAATAGAATTGATAAACCCTTGGCCAACTTAACCAAAAGAAATTGAGAATCAACTCAAATTATCAAAATTAGAAATGAAAAAGGAGATATCACCACAGATAGTGAAGAAATTCAAAAGATTATCAGAAACTACTTTAAAAATTTATACTCCAATAGACTTGAAAACCTGGAAGAAATTGATAGATTTCTAAGCACAGTTAACCTTCCTACACTCAGCCAAGAGGACATAGCAAGCCTAAACCAACCAATAACAGCCAAAGAAATAGAAACGACAATAAAAATTCTTCCACCAAAGAAAAGCCCAGGCCCAGATGGGTTTACAGCTGAATTCTACAAAACCTTCAGTGAACAACTAATACCAATACTTCATAACTTGTTCCCGGGAAATTGAAAGAGATGGAACTCTCCCAAATTCCTTCTATGAGGCCAGTATCACATTAATCCCCAAACCAAATAAAGATACCTCAAGAAAGAGAAACTAGAGACAAATATCCTTAATGAACATAGATGCAAAAATTCTAAACAAAATACTAGCTATACGCATTCAAAACTGTATCAAGAGAATAATACATCTTGACATAGTCGGTTTCATCCCAGAAAAACAAGGCTGGTTCAACATACGCAAATCAATACATGTTATTCACCACATAAATAGAACCAAGAACAAAAACCACATCATCATATCAATAGATGCTGAAAAAGCATTGGACAAAATGCAACACCCATTTATGTTAAAAACACTGCAAAAAATTGGGATAGAAGGAAAGTACTTCAACATCATTAAGGCAAAATACTGTAAACCCAAAGCCAACATTATATTGAATGGGGAAAAACTGCAAGAATTTCCACTAAAGTCAGGAACAAGACAAGGATGCCCACTATCACCACTCCTTTTCAATATAGTCCTTGAGACTATTGCTGTAGCAATAGGACAAGAGAAGGAAATCAAAGGAATTCACATAGGAAGAGAGGAATTAAAATTATCCTTATTTGCAGATGACATGGTCCTTTATCTGGAAGACCCAAAGAACTCACCCAAAAGACTTCTGGAGTTGATTGACAAATTCAGCAAAGTTGCAGGATACAAAATCAACCTAAAGAAATCAGTGGCTTTTCTTTATGCCAACAACAAATCCACAATGAAAGAAACAAAGAAAACAATTCCATTAACTATAACTTCAAAACCAATAAAATACCTAGGAATAAACCTAACCCAAGATGTAAAAGACCTCTACAACAAAAACTATAAAACATTAAAAAAAGAAATTGAAGAAGACCTTGGAAGATGGAAAGACCTCCCGTGCTCATGGATAGGCAGAATAAATATCATCAAAATGGCCATTCTGCAAAAACTGATCTATAGGTTCAATGCAATTCCCATTAAAATAACAGCGACATTCTTCAGAGACCTAGAAAAATCAATCATGAACATTATATGGAGAAATAAAAGATCTAGAATAGTCAAAGCAATTCTCAACAATAAGAAACATGCAGGAGGCATTACAATCCCAGACTTCAAACTATACTATAGAGCAATAGTAGTAAAAACAGCATGGTACTGGCACAATAACAGATATACTGACCAGTGGATTAGAATAGAAGATAAAGAAACAAATCCACACACCTATAGTCAATTAATCTTTGACAAAGGGGCCAAACACATACACTGGAGAAAAGACAGCCTTTTCAACAAGTGGTGCTGGGAGAACTGGCTAACCATTTGTAAAAAGATGAATCTAAACCCCTATATCTCACCAAACACAGGAATCAACTGAAGATGGATCAAAGACTTAGAAATTAGACCTGAGACTGTGAAGTTAATAGAGGAGAGCATAGGTTCAACACTACAACAAATTGGCACAGGCAGTAACTTTCTCAACAAAACCTCCAAAGCTCAGGAAATTAAACAAGAATAAATAAGTGGGATAGCATCAAACTAAAAAGTTTCTTCTCATCAAAGGAAACTATCAATAACCTAAAGAGGAAGCTTACAGAATGGGAAAAGATATTTACCAGCCACCATTCTGATAGGGGGCTAATATCCAGAATATACAAAGAGCTCAAAAGACTCCACACTAGCAAAACAAACAACCTAATCAAGAAATGGGCAAATGAACTAAATAGACACTTCACAAAAGAAAAGATACAAAGGGCCAATAGATACATGAAAAGATGTTCTTCATCACTGACCATCAGGGAGATGCAAATCAAAACTACACTGAGATTCCATATAACCCCAGAGTGGCAAGCATAAAGAAATCAAACAACAACAAATGCTGGAGAGGATGTGGGGAAAGAGGAGCTCTTTTTACACTGTTGGTGGAAATGAAAACTAGTTCAGCCACTATGGAGATCTGTGTGGAGATTCCTAAGAAAGGTGGGAATAGATCCACCATATGGTCCAGCTATACCACTCCTCGGTATCTTTCCAAAGGGGATGAATTCAGAGAAATACAGCAACATATGCATACCTATGTTCATAGCAGCACAATTTGTAATAGCCAAAATATGGAACCAACCCAGGTCTCCATCAACAGATGAATGGATAGCAAAACTTTGGGAAATACACACAATGGAATTCTATTCAGCCATAAAGAAGAACAAAATTATATCATTTGCAAGAAGATGGAAAGCCCTGGAGAACATTATGTTAAGTGAGATCAGCCAAGCACAGAAGGAGAAGGTACATATGTTTCCTCTAATATGCCCAAACTAGGAAACACAAAGGATACCAGTGGGACTCCAGATAATGGAGGGGAAATACTAGCTAAGTCTGAATGGAAAGATAGGAGAGGAGGAAGGCTGATCTTGAATAATGAGGGTCTACACCTGAACATGTGTAAAATTATGAATAAGACATGGTTAACCTGGACAACCATTGGTGGGAGGGGGAAGGGAAAACGGGGGCGGGGTGGAGAGGGCACCAAATATAGTTTGAAAGTATACTATTTATGTTTAATAAAAAATTGTTAAAATAAAAAAAATAAATAGAAGTTGTAATGTAAAATGAAAAAAAAAAAGAAAACAAGAGTAAAATAGAAAAAAATAACAAAAAAAAATGCAGTAAGAACTGGGTGTAGTAGCAAATACCTGGAAGGCCAGAACTAGGGAGGCTGAGACAGGAGGATCACAGGTTCTAGGGCAGCCTCAGCAACTTGGTGAAACCCAGATTCAAAAACAAAAAATAAAAAGGGCCTGGCGTGTGGCTTGGAGGTAGAATGACCCTGGGTTCAATCCTTTCTACTAACAACAACAGCAACAAAAGAGCAAACAAGAAAATAAAGAAAATATTTTTAAAATAACATGAATGCTCAAAATTTTCTTTAAAAATGATAGTACAAAAGATTTTAATTATAACCAGAAGTGTCTGTCTATCCCTTTTCAGTTGCTCAAAGAAAACACTCTTTGAGATGATTCACAGGTATCTACAACACTCACTATAAAAAATATGCTTTTCCTTACATTATTCCATTATTGTAAGACAGACATAGGATAAAATTTACCAATATTAAAATATTACCAATATTTCAGTCAGATTAAGTATTGCTTATACTGTTGTACAATTATCAGCACCATCTGTTTCCAGAGCTTTTCCATCATCTTGAAACTTTATATTGAAACTTTATATCCATCAAAGATTATGTTCTTTTTCTTTACTAACTCTAGTCCCTGGTTACCACTACTTTGCTTTATTTCTATATGTTTGACTATTATAGGTATCTCATAAAAGTGGAATCACATATTTGTCCATTTGTGTCTGTGTTATTTCATTTAGCATAATATTTTCAATGTTTATCCATGTCATACCATATGTCAGACTCCTCTTCCTTTTTAGGTCTGAATACTATTCCATTGTTTTGTTTTTTTTTTTTTTCAGTACTTGGGATGGAACCCAGGGGCACTGTACTTCTGAGCTACACACCCCCTCTTTATTTTTAGTCTTTTAATTTTTAATTTTTAATTTAATTTATTTTTTGTGGTACTGGGGATGGAACCCAGGGGTATTGCACCTCCGAGCTACACCCCTGCCCTATTTTTTAGTCTTTTTATTTTTAAAACAGGGTCTCACTGAGTTGCAAAGGGCCTTCTAAGTAGCTGAGGCTGTCCGCGAACAATGATTCTCCAGTCTCAGCCTCACGAATGCTGGGATTACAAGTATGCACCACCATGCCTGGCCTATTGCATTGTATCTATACATCATATTTTGTTTATCTATTCATCTGTGGAAGAACATTTGGGTTGTTCTCACCTTTTGGCTTTATAAAAATGCGGCTATGAACAGAGACAAAGACACATCTCTTTAAATCTTGACTTTTTACTTCTTTTGACTATATACTGAACTGTGAAAAGCCTAAAGACAACCTTACTCCTTATTTTGGATATTGCAAACAGTATTATGAATCACGTGGTAGTTTTGTTTACTTTTTAAAAGTATGACTTATTTATTTATTTATTTGTTTGTTTATTTATTTATTCATGCACTGGGTATTGAACCCAGGGATGTGCTACCTCTGAGCTACACTCCCAGATCCTTTTATTTAATTTTTAAAATTTTGAAACAAAGTCTTGCTTAATTGCTGAGACTGGCTTTAAAACTGCGATCTTCTTAGCCTACCAAGTACAAGATTAAAGCATGTGCCACCATGCCCAGTGAGGCATACACTTTATAAACATCATTTCCTGTCTTCGTATTAGGGCAGCTAAGGATTCACTCACTCTTTCAGTATTACGGATCTCCTGCATGCTAATGCTTTCCCAACTATAGCTCCAGTCCTGACACTGGCCTTGAGCTTCATGCTTCTTTTATTCAAATGCTTGCTAGACATTGCCAGACATTAAATGTAACCAAAAATTACTTAAAATACTTTCCCCTATCCTAACTCCTAAACGTCCTCTTCCATTGATTAACACACTGTCCACATCTCAGAGAGTGTTAACTACCTAGTTCCCCAAATGAATAAAATGGAAACCATCACAAACTGTTACTGCACCTTGCCCTTTATGGATCACTAAGATTTGATGATTTCACCACTTAAACCTTTTTTTTTGTGTGTGTGTGTAGTACTGAAGATTGAAACCAGGAGCATCCTATCTCTGAGATACATAGCTCTTTTAATTGTTTTTAAATTTTTGAAACAGGGTCTCACTAGGTTACGGAGACTGGCCTTGAACCTGTACACTTATTTTGAGTCCTTTCATCATATTGAAGATCAAGATTTGGAATTCTCCTTCATACAGTTCTTGTAGATCAATATTGATCTCCTTTGTTGTTGAGTTGTGGGAGTTTGTTTCCTCATTGTTCCTTGTTCTCATATTTTCAGAGTTCTTGGGTTTTTGTTTTCAATGTCTTGACATCTTTCTTTGTGAGTCCTGTGTTTTTTTTCTCTCCTTTAATAATAATGTCTATGTTTGAATTAGTAAATAATCACACCTACTAATTTGACTCAAATACTCAAACTTCTGAGTTTTTCCCCCAGAACCTCTGTAACTAGTCTCTAATTATCTGCAGATGACTGTGCTGCCCTGGCCCAAACTCTGCAGGGTCAGAGACTATGATGATTTATTCAGAGCCTGCAGCCTTCTGGTTGAGAATTCATGCATGCACTCCTGAGAACACTGCTGCTCTGCTGATTGTAAACCCATGATACTGCAAAGTGCTGACCTCTAGCCTCTGTGACCAGTGGACTCAGGCTCATTAACAGAAACTGCTATATTCCAAACTTATGGTCTGACCCACTGAACTTTATTGGCCCCTGGGACACCACTTTAGATCTGCTTGTTATGATCACATGAGGTAATTTAAGTCACTAGCTTACATGCATGCCAGGTACAAACTCTGCTAGTGGAGAGATTATTGAATTCCAAGCTTTGGGCTGTGATGAAGTGGTGGCCTTACCTTCTGGTGCAGTCTAGCAGATATGGTGACTCCATCCAAGGCCTAAGTTCTGGCAGGAAGAATGTGCTCAGTTCCAAGTCAAGGGTTTGTGACTTACAACCTTTTCTTTAGGCAGTTGCCTGGATACATGGAGGGACTTTTGTACCACATTCACTTGAAGTATTTACAGCAGGTCTCCAATAATAATTGTTTATCTAAATGTCTATGTGATTCAGGCAACATAATCTTCCATTAAGTGTCCAATGCAGAACCCTGTGGTTTACTAGACTTAGAATGCCACTCTGGAATCAACAGTTCTTTGTTTGAGGGCAGACAGAAATGTTAATTCATATATATCTAAAGTACTATTTATTTTTACCAATAGAGGGCCATTTTATGCAAATGAGCAAGTCCTCTTTTAGCTTTAGGTAGATTGGCTGAAGGTTTCTGGTAGCTGGTTCTGAAGTCATTCAAATGTGAAATAAGCAGTATGTTCCTTCCTGGAGTACTTCAGATACTTTATGTCCCTAGGATATATGTGTATCTACATGTACATATATGTATGTGTGTATTTAACACTATGCTGAGTATTTTTATGTTTAATTAATTATTATTTTTAAAATTTTATTGTGCAATATAATTATGCATTGTCGTAAAATTCAAAGTGATATATTAATATAGTCACATGATAGCTCTTGATGTCTTTTCCTCCTGACCACATCCTGCTATCCTTTCCTCCCTTCTGTATATACCTATGTATATGTTAGTGAGATTTGTTTGTGATACCTTTGTTCATGCACAGAGGAAGAAAAATACCAAAGAATATTATGCCAAGTGTTTTAAAATTTAGTTGTATATCATAATAAATCAAACCTCCTATGTATATATGTTCACATTGTTCACTGAATAAAACCCTTCCCTTCCATGGTTCTCTAGTGCCTACAAAATAATTTCCAAACTTCTTTCAGTGACATACATGCCTTTACAGACCTTCCCTTTGCCTCCTTCTTCTCAGCCCTTTATACTTTAGTGGAGAATTCCCAAACTACTTGTAGTTGGCTTCCACTGCAAATAGTATGGCTGTGTGTTCTTATGCTCTGCCCCTGCCTGGGGCACCTTTCCCATCTTTTTTCACCTGTCTCACTCTTACTCATTCTTGTGACTCAACTGAGACATCAGTCCTTATAAAATACCTTCCCTGTAACCCCTTCAGAGTTAAGCTCATTTATTTAACACTTGCATAGTGCTTACATGCTGCCAGGAACCATTCTAAGCACATTTAATCCTCAGAACAACTTTATGAATTAGGTTCTATTATTATCCCACTTTATAGATGAGAAAGTAGAAATACAGAGAATCTTACTTGCCCATATTCACCAAATTTTTAAGTGGCAAATCCATACTCCAAACAAAGCCCATCTGGTTTTGGAGTCTGTATCTACATTCAGTGTGTTTCTTTATTTTTGAGATGGGGATCTTGCTATGTTGCTCAGGTTGGTCTCATACTCATGAACTCATGTGTTCTTCTCTCATCAGCTCCCTAATCCATATCTTTTTTTCTTTTTGGTCATACTAGGGATTGAATTAAAGGACTTTTTGCACTTAGTTATATCCCCAAACCTTTTTATTTAGAAACCAGGTCTATATAAGTTGCTGAGACTGGCCTTGAACATGTGATCCTTCTGTCTCAGCATCCTAAGTATTGGGATTACAGGTGTGTGCTACTGAACCTGGCTCTGATCCATACTCCTCTATGTTCTGAAGCTTCTTAGGCATGCCTCTATCTCAACATTTAGCAAAATACTTTGAAAATACCTCTTTGTATCTGTGTCTGCTTCTGTCGGTTGCTCTACTGTGAAGCTCCTAAAGATTATTAGTATCTGAGGCAATGTAGTATGGTGGTTAAAATCATAGGGTTTTAAATTAAGTAGACTTGGGGTTAAGTCCCATCTATCCTGTGAACAAGATTGGTCACCTTGGGCATAATATTTTACCTTTTTCTAAATTATTTTCTCATCGGAAAAGTGGGGCTATGAATACCTCATTGGATATTGGAAAGAAAAAATGGGATAATGTTTCTAAAGCACCTTTTGGAGTATAAGAAATTTTGGGTGATACTTGACAATTATAGCTAGGTAATATCTTTGTTTCTAGTAACAAGCACCATGCTTGAGAAATAGGCATCCAAGAGCTTTTATTTAAACTAAACTATTATAGAAAACTTTAAGATGACCTAGATATTTAACGTATTTCTTAGTAAATATGACTTTAGAAATGATCAGTTAGTTAAGCAAGATGTGCAACCATACTTTGATAGAGAACCTGTAAAAGTTTTACCCCCAGATTAGACAGCACTATGACTCTTCAGTCACACAATTTATAAACATACTATCTGGTCTATCAATTTGAAGGCATCAATTTTGATGCAGCTGAACTCAAATGCAGTGAGTCTTATCCTAAATCATCTCATTATCCTTCAGAATGAAAGGGATCCCCATTTTCATTGATTCATTTTCTTAGAACACAGGCTTCAGAACACCCCAAGGTTATCCTATCACCTGGTCACTGACCATTTTGGTTCAGAAATTCCTATGCATATGCAAATTTCCTTCCCAGTGTCCCCAAAATTAGAACCTTTCTACAAAATTCATTTGTCAAATATGTGAAAAGTACTCTTATCAGACATGCCCAGGTCAGCTTGGGAGATTGTTGTGATAAAAAGAAAAACTCCCACTGGGTATGGTGGCACATGTCAGTAATTCTAGCACTTAGGAGGCTAAGACAAGAGGATGTCATATTTAAGGCCAACCTCAGCAACTTAGCAAGATCCTGTTTCAAAATAAGAACAAAAGGATTTAGGGGCATATCTCAGAGGCAGAATTTCCCATGGGTTCAATCCCCAATAAAAAAATAACCTCCCATGCATAAATTAATCGTACATCTTCTTGTACCCCAAACTGGGATAGACATACATGTCATTGCCAGAAAATAATACAACCCCAAAGATAATATGGGAAGGAAGCCCCTAAGGTAGAAATTTGGGGAAAAATTAGGTTAAGGAGAAACCTCCTTTGGGTTCAGCTGGCAAATCTTTCTACTGATTATCTGAACCTACTCTCCTTTATCAAAGAGATGGCCTTGTCACCGTTGATTTTTCTTTCTTTTGAGGAACTCACAGAATCTCTAGGTTGACCCTGTTACCATTCACTATAACTTCTCAGACTTTTAAGTGGAGAAAAAAATAGAAGAAACTGAATTAAGCATGTGGTCATCTCAGTTATAGCCTAAGATCTGGCAATTTGATTAAACTCTTTTATGGTACTTAAGATTGAACCCAGAGACATTCCATCTCCAAGCTACACCCTCAAGCCTTTTTATTATTTTTTTGAAGTAGGATCTCATTAAGTTGCAGAAAGTTTCACTAAGTTCATGAGACTAGCCTTGAACCTGAGATCCTTCTCCTTCAGTTCCCCAAGTATCGGGATTACTGGCATGCTCCACCACACCTGGCATGATTAAACTTCTGATCGTTTATGTTGTCACTTTTCTTTCTCTTTTCTCCCAAAAACTAGTACATAGAATATCATTGCTACCAAAAAAAGTCCAACTAGTTGAAGGTTCTGAATTATAAGGTGGTGAGAGAGTAGTGACTATAGTGTGGAATTTTTAAAAAAATTTACTGGTGGATTGTATATATATATATATATATATATATATATATATATATATATATATATATGCATATTTTGGTGGTATTGGGGTTCCTGGAAACCCTTCTACCTCCGGGCTACACTCCTAGACCTATTTTTTATACTTTTTTATTTGAAAACAGGGTCTCTTAAGCCAGTGCAACTGGCGTTGAACCTGCGGGATCCTCCTGTCTCTACCTCCCAAGTGCGGGGATTACAAGCGTGCACCACCACGCCCGGCAGTAGTCATATATCTTAATAGGATAAAAGACTTGTGGAGACGTACATGCACAAATCACCCATTTAGTCCTTAACCAATACCCACCCCATTCCCTCCCCATCCCTCCATCCCATGCTTGGCTTAGTGATTGACTTTGGTATGTTTAAGTCCATCATGCACTTTAAAGAGATTCCTTCTTCCCCTACTCTCATCCCCTCAATTAGGTCACCTTATTAGCTCCTCTATAGGATCTCCTTCTTCATTTAGAGTTTCTCCTGTTACCTATTTGTCCCTAGCTTTCACATATAATGGAAAGCATCCAATTTCTTATTTTTTGTGACTGACTAATCTCGCTTAGCATAATGTCCTCCAGTTCCATCCATTTCCCTGTAAATGATGTAATTGTGCTTTGCTTTATGGCTGAGTAAAATTCCATAGTGTACATATCCCACAGTTTTGGAATCCATTCATCTGTTGATGGACATCTTGGCTGGTTCCATAGTTTGGCAATGGTGAATTGTGCAGCTATGAACAAAGATACATATGCATTAGTTTGGTAGTTTGGTTTCTTTTCTTTTGGGCAGATGCCCAGAAGTGGTATTGGAAGATCAAATGGTAAGTTCATTCCCATTCATTTGAGGATCCTCCATACTGTTTTCCAAAGTAGTTGCACTAATTTGAAATCCCACCAACAATGTATTAGAGTTCCAATTTATTCACATCCTCACCAGCATTAGTTGTTGTTTGTGTTTTGAATGATTGCCATTCTAGTTGGAGTTAGGTGAAATCTCAGGGTAGTTTTGATTTGTATCTCTCTGATTCCCAATGATGTTGAACATTTTTTTCATGGATTTATTAGCCATTTGAATTTTTTCTATTGTGAAGTGTCTATTTAATTCACTTCCCCATTTTTAATTGGGTTATTGTTTTCTTAGTGTTGAGTTTCTTGAGCTCTCTGTATATTCTAGATATTAGTCCTCTATCAGGAGCAAAAATCTCCCATTCTGTTGGCTTGATTAAGGTTCTTGACAGTATCCTTTGCTGTACAGAAGCTCCTCAGTTTCATGTAATACCATGTCTTGATTTGACTTTTGGTTTCCTGTGCCTTTGGGGTCTTTTTGAGTAAGATTTTTTTTTAAAAATCTGTGCCTATGTGTTGCAGTGTTGTACCTATGCCCTTTTCAAGGAGCCTCAAAGTCTCTGGTCTAATTTCCAAGTCTTTGATCCATCTTGAATTAATTCTTTTGCAGGGTGAGAAAGTGTGATTTATTTCCATTTTTCTGCATATGGTTAACAACTTTTGCCAACACCATTTGTTGGAGAGGCTATCTTTTTTCCAGTGTATGTTTTCGGTCCCTTTTTCAAAAATCAATTGGCTGTAAGTGTGTGGATTTGTTTCTAAGTCTTCTTTTCTACTCCATTGTTCTATAAATCTGTTTTTGTGCCAGTATCATACTGTTTGTATTACAATGACTTTGTAGTATAAAGTCAGGTATTGTAATTCCTCCTGCATGGTTTTTGTTGATGAGAACTACTATGGATATTCTGGATTTTTTGTTGTTCCAAATGAATTTAAGGACTGATTTTTCTATGTGAGGAATATTCTTGGTAATTAAATGGGCATTATGTTGAATCTGTATATTACTTTTGGAAATATGGCCATTTTGATGATATTTATTCTGCCTATTCATGAACATGGAAGGTCTTTCCATTTTCTAAGATCTTCTTTGATTTCTTTTTTCAGTATTTTATAATTTTCTTTGTAGAGGTCTTTAACCTCCTTGGTTAAGTTTATTCTTAAGTATTTTTTGTGAGAAATCATGAGTTGAAGTGTTTTCTGTATTACTTTTCAGTGGATTTATAGTTGGTGTACAGAAAAGCTTCTGATTTTTTAAGATTGATTTTGTATCCAAACACTTTGTAGAAATTATTGGTGAGTTATATAAGACTTTTGGTTGAGTTTTTGAGTCTTCTAAATATAGTATCATGTCATCTGCAAATAGTGAAAGTTTAAGTTCTTAATTTCCTATTTGTACTTCTCTTATTTCCTTTTTGCCTTATTGCTCTGGCTAGAGTCTCAAGTACTATATTGAAGAGAAGTGGTGATAATGGACATCTTTGTCTTGTTTCTGTTTTTAGGGAGAATTCTCGAAGTTTTTCCTCATTTAGTGTGGGATTCATCAAGAAAGGATGCCTGTAGGAGATCTGCAGCCAGAATGAGACAGATTGGTAGGGGCTTCTAGAGTTAAATAATGGGCCTGGATATCAGCCAGAGAACACATAAACACAATAAACTAAGGTTGATGCTTCTGGTTTATGATCAGGGTAAGGCTGAGATTGCCCTCTGTTTTTCTGTGCACATGGTCAGAAACAAACAATGGAAGGGCCAGAAACAGAAAAGTAGAGAAGTTCAAAAATGTTCATTCAGGCATGATAGCATGTCTGTAATTCCAGTACTCAGTAGGCTGAGAAAGAAGGATCGCAGGTTTGAGGCCAGCCTCAGCAATTTAGTGTGGCTCTCAGCTAATCAGTGAAACTCTCTTTCAAAATAAAAACATAAAATAGAGCTTGGGGTGTTGTTTAGAGATAGAATGCCCCTGAGTTCAATACCCAGTAGTGCATACACACACACACACACACACACACACACACACAGAAAATGTTCAATCCTAGGAAAGAGCACTATCCAAGAGAGATGAGATATGCTTTCTAGTCCTGGTTCTACCACTGATTTGTTCTTTGATGATGGGTAGATCTTTCCAAGACCACATTTTCATCAGTAAGACAAAGATAGATATATGATCAGACTACTACACAGGGCTGGTGGTAGGATTTGGCGAAAGCTTACAAAAATCAAGTAAAAATTACCAAGATACTATTACAGGAAGAGAGACCACTGTCAGACTTGCCAGCTAATATATTATTGGATAATGGATGCCAGCTGCTCGAAGACCCCAGAAAATGAGTGTCAGGCAGAGAAAAAAATTTGTTTTCTAATACTTGGAATTGAACACAGGAACATTCTACTTCTGAACTACACCTCCAGCACTTTTTATTTATTTTTATTTATTTTTAATTTTTATGTGTATCATATTGAAATTGGCATACATTCACACAGCGCTTGCTGTCCTCTGTCCCTTACTTTGTCTCCCTTCCCAAAAATGAGTGTCCAGGTTAACCATGCTACATTCATACTTTTACACATATTCAGATATAGCTCCTCAAATAATCAACCTCAGCCTTCTTCATCTTTTATCCTTCCATTGTAGCTTTGCTGAGGTTTCCCCTCCATTATCTGGAGTCCCTCTGGTATTCCTAATACTCCCTAGTTTGGGCATATTAGAGAAAACATATGCCCCTTCTCTTTCTGTGCTTGGCTGATCCCACTTAACATAATGTTCTCCAGGTCTTTTCATCTTCATGTGAATGGCATATTTGTTCTTCTTTATAGCTGAGTAGAATTCCATTGTGTGTATTTCCCATAATTTTGCAATCCATTTATCTGTTGATGAAGAAGACCTAGGGTTGGTTTCATATTTTGACTCTTATGAATTGTGCTGCTATGAACATGGGTATGCATATGTTAATGTAATTATATGATTTGAACCCCTTTGGAAAGATACCCAGAAGTAGTATAGCTGAATCATATAGTGGATCTATTCCCAGTTTTCTAAGGAATCTCCACACTAATCTCCATAGTGGCTGAACTAGTTTGCATTCCCACCAATGGCTTAAAAACTTCCTCTTTCCCCACATCCTCGCCAGTATTTATTTTTTTATTTGACTTCTTTATACTTGGCACTCTGATTGGCATTAGATGGAATCTCAGCATAGGTTTGATTTGCATCTCCCTAATGGCTATGATGTTGAACATCTTTTCATGTATCTATTGGCCATTTGTATCTTTTCTTTTGTGAAGTGTCTATTCAGTTCAGTTGCCCATTTCTTGATTGGGTTATTTGTTTGGCTAGTGTATAGTCTTTTTGTCAGTACTGGGGATGGAACCCAGGGGAATTCTACCTCTGAGCCATACCCCAGCCCTATTTTTTATTCTTTATTTTGAAACAGGCTATCACTGAGTTGCAAAGGGCCTCACTAAGTAGCTGAGGCTGTCCACGAACTCTGATCGTCCCATCTCAGCCTCTCAAATGCAGGGATTACATGCGTGCACTACCACACCCAGCTAGTGTAGAGACTTGTGAGCTCTTTGTAGATTCTGGTTATTAGCCCTTTATCAGAGTCATGGCTGGTAAAGATTTTCTCCCATTCTGTAAGTTTTCTCTTTAGGTTCTTGATGGTTTCCTTTGATGAGAAAAAACTTTATTTTGTTGTCATCCCACTTGTTATTTCTTGCTTTATTATTTTGAAGCAGGGTCTCCTTAAATTGCTGAGGCTGGAATCAAACCTATATTCCTCCTGTCTCAGCCTTCCAAGTACTGAGATTATAGGAGTTCAGCACCACACCTAGATAACAGAAGATTTTGTTTTGTTTTGTGATACTGGAAATTGAAACCAAGGGCATTCCACTCTACCTCTGAATTACAACTTCAACCCTTTTTATATTTGGTTGGAAACAGCATCTCAGTAGGTTTGATGCTAGTTGCCTCACTAATTACTGAGGCTCCTCTCTAATCTGTGATCCTCCTGTCTCAGCCACCTACATACTGAAATTACAGGTATGTACCACCATTCACAACTATTTATTTTTAAGCAAACAAAGAAACCTAAACTTGGAGAAATTTAATCCCTCCCCAGTTACTGAGCAGTGACTTTGTGAAAGCTACCTGGCAACCTATTTTATATCTCTTTGGAAAGCCCTTTATGACTGACTCTATTGGTAAGAATTTTTTTTTTTTGGTGGTACTGGGGTTCCTGGAAGCCCTTCTACCTCCGGGCTACACTCCCAGACCTATTTTATATTTTTGAAACAGGGTCTCTTAAACCAGCGTGGCTGGCTACGAACCTGCGCGATCCTCCTGTCTCCGCCTCCCAAGCGCGGAGATTACAAGCGTGCGCCTCCACGCCCGGCTGGTAAGAATTTTAAGAAAAGCTACTGAGTGGAATACTTTGGAGGTTGACAACTGGCCTCAGATACAAGTAGTTTAATTTCTTTGTGTTTCTTAATCCACAGTGATCTTAAAGTGACTTGATATTCCATTAAACTTCCAGAAGGTAAAGCTTTTCATTTGACGGTAAACTTTTCTACTTCTACTGATACAGAATTATTGTAAAAATAAATTTGTATATGTGTGTGGGGGGACACTAGGGATCCCTTAGCCCTATTTTATTTTCCTATTTGGAAACAGGGTCTCACTAAGTTGTTGGAGGCCTTGCTATATTTCTGAGGCTGAACTTGAACTTGCAATCCTCCTGTTTCAGCCTTCCAAGTACTGAGATTACAAGCATGTGCCAACATGCCTGGTTAATAAATTTTCTTTATGTACTTTTGCAAAAACTTGTAAATTTTTATTCTTTTCTATGTGAAGTAGATCCACCTCCAGCCCTATTTTTTCATTTTGAAACAGGGTCTCACTGAGTTGTAAAGGACTTCACTAAGTAGCCGAGGGTGGCTGCAAACCCAGATCCTCCTGTCTCTGCCTCCCAAATGCTGGGATTACAAGCGTGCACCACCACGCCTGGCTATTGAATTATTTATTTCTAAATTATATACTATGAATTTTTTGGAGTGATCATTTTCTAGTAGGGAGATTCTATTCTCCATTTGGTCTAATCAGTTGTTTATAGTTTGAATTGATGCCTTCATTTCAATGATTGCATACTTTATTTCTTCCAGACTCTCTAAATTATTTTGGGGAGTCCTGTATCATTATTATTATTATTATTATTATTATTATTATTATTATTAGTGGTGGTACTGTACTGGGGTTCCTGGAAGCCCTTCTACCTCCGGGCTACACTCCCAGACCTACTTTTACATTTTTATTTTGGAAACAGGGTCTCTAAGCCAGCGCGCGTGGCTGTCTTTGAACCTGCGCAATCCTCCTGTCTCTGCCTCCCAAGAACGGGGATTACAAGCGTGTGCCACCACGCCTGGCATCCTGTATTATTTTTACAATTACATACCTAATTTGACTTGGCGATCTGTTCAATTCTGCGTTCTCAGGTTCTGTTATTGTGGTGTTGTGGGAGCTCATTGCTTCCTTGTTATTCCTCCTTATCATGATTTCAGAAGTTTATATCTGTTGCTTTTGATAGATTTTTCTCAGTCTCTAGGGATCAGCTGGTTTGTCCAAGGAAAATTTGTGTTATATTCAACAGTGAAGGTTGAGTGAGGAGGGAAGTGAAGTCCTAAATGCAAGAATAGCATAAAGCCCCAGAAAGAATCAAATAGGATGAGAGTATGAGTTTGATAAGATAGTATATAGTAGAGATTAGAGATAGTGAATATATAGTAGTATTCTAGTAACCAATGTAGATTATTTAGTATAGTGATAAGAAGTGGATTTAATATAAGTCAAAGAAAAGAGAAAAGAAAAGGGATGGAGAGAAGAGAGTAGGTATGTACAAGAAAAGAAGCCTGGGAGAGGGGTTGGAAATAGCGCAAAGAAACAAGCATATTCACTCACACCAAAAAAAAAAAAAAAAACAAGAAACAAAATACAAAACAACAACAACAACAACAACAACAACAAATTAATGCAATCCTACAAATACATGAATATTCCATAGAATGAGCCTCTGCATTCTCTCTCTCTGTGCAGACACTGAGTGCCACCAGCAACTTTTCTGCTGCAAACCTGATTCTCTGAGTCTTTCTCAGTCTATGAAGACGGCTGGTATCAATGAAGCTGTATCTAGTGTTAAGTGTAGTTCACCCTCCATGCTTTTCATGGATGTGGAGCCTGGGTCTCTCCTTGCCTCCGTAGGTGGCAGACGCCTCTGAGATCAAACTGAATGTAAAAGACTCTGTTCTCCCCAGCTATTGCTGGGCTTATCTGACTTCTCCCCATTCCCAGAGGTTGGTTGGTTTGTGGTGATCTTTGAGAGACTACTAGTTAGATCTAGGGTTAAGTGTAGGTCTCCCTCCATGCTTTCCACTGATGAAGAGCCTGAGTCTGTCTGAGCATCTGCTATGTCCAACAGCAGACTCCATCCCCACCTTCACCAGGTTGAATCACAAAGTATCAGACCCAGGGAGTTTTTGCAGCTGTGTGATTCCCTGGGGGCTCTGCACTGGTGTTCTCTGGCAGGACAGCGGCTTCACTTATAGTGTTATTGAGCGCTGCTCTGGATCTCTGGAGTGCTTGGTGAGCTTGGCCACCACTGCTGTAAGTTGTAGCTGGTGTTTGCACAGGAGGAAATAATGGCTTACAATTCCTATGATCTGTAGCCGTTTACTTCAAGTCCTTGGATGTTTTCCTGTGAGTCTCTGGAATTGGGTGCAGTGAGGCAAAATGGTGCCACCATGGCACCCATGGCTGCAAGGCAGGCAGGTTTCTTTTCTGCTCTCTGGTCGGACTTCTAGCTTTTTTTTTCTGTTGCCTTTTACTTATCGTGTTCCTTTTAAAAGTTATGGTGTTTTCTGGCTTTTGTAAAAATGCTGTTTTTTTCTTTCTTTCTTTCTTTCTTTCTTTTTTTTTGCAGGTCTGGAGATGGAACCCAGAGGCATTTGACCTTAACACTACACCCCCTGCCGGGCGTGGTGGCGCACGCTTGTAATCCCCGTGCTTGGGAGGCAGAGACAGGAGGATCACGCAGGTTCGAAGCCAGCCGCGTGCGCTGGCTTATGAGACCCTGTTTCCAAATAAAAAAGTATGAAAAATAGGTCTGGGAGTGTAGCCCGGAGGTAGAAGGGCTTCCAGGAACCCCAGTACCACAAAAAAAAAGCTACACCCCCTGCCCAATTTTTTATTCTTTATTTTGAAACAGGGTCTCACTGAGTTACAAAGAGCCTCACTAAGTAGCTAAGGCTGTCCGCAAACCGTGATCCTCCAGTCTCAGCCTCCCAAATGCTGGGATTACAAGTGTGCACCACCACACCCCGCTAAGAATGCTGTTTTTAAAGTAATTAAGATCAGGTGTCAGTAGGACTGGTATGTACTACTTCCTTTGGTTGCATCTTCCTGGAAGATATATTTATTTATGTATTTATTTATTTATCTATTTATTTACTTTTGATACTGGAGATTGAACCCAGGGGGCATTCTACCTCTGAGATATACTTCCAGCTTTTTTTTTTTTTTGATGGGTCTGGGGCTGGAACCCAGAGGCATTTGACCTCTGAGCTATAAGCCCTGCCCAAATTTTTATTCCTTATTTTGAAACAGGGTTTCACTGAGTTGCAGAGGGCCTCACTAAGTAGCTGAGGCTGTCCGTGAACTGCAATCCTTTGCTCTCACCCTCTGAAATACTGGGATTATAAGCATGCACCACCATGCTCAGCTAGATTTTTTTTTCAAAAAGGTCTTACTAGATTGCTGAGAGTCTTGCTAAGTTGCTAAGACTAGCAATTTAGTATTAAACCTATAAATCCTCTAGTCTCAGCCTCCCCAGTACTGGGATTATAGGCTTGTGTCACTGTTCCTGGCTGGGTCTACATATTTAGGTGGAGTAATTTTCTTCTTTTTATTTTTGTTTTCAATTAGGAAAGAATAACCACATTTTGAGGGAAATGGATGCTCAAAAAGACAGTTCTGCTTCTCTCAATGTATCAATGTGAAGAGCAGTAACTTTAAACCCTGAGCCTTATATTTCTGTGGCTTATCTGCCTATAACAACAAACAAAGCTGGGCATGGTGGCACACACTTGTAATCCCAGCATTTGGGAGGCTGAGACAGGAGGATCACAATTCTAAGACAGCCTCAGCTACTACTTAGTGAGGCCCTTTAACTCAGTGAGACTCTGTTTCCAAATAAATAATTAAAAATAGGGCTGGGGGTGTAGCTCAGAGGTAGAATGCCCCTGGGTTCCATGCCCAGTACTTAAAAAACATACCAAGATCATACAAAACTACTCTCAGAGAGGATAACCACTCTTCAGATTTGGGTTATTGTTTACCACTGGTAGGGCTAAGTTCTTACATCTAATGATGAGATATGGTAGGAAACACTCTACCCTAGTTCCATGTAGACAAGAGTTCAAAGACTCTCTTCTCTGGAACTTTTAGGTGACATGACTCTAACTCATAATACTGTTGTAAACAGCAAGATGTAAGTAAGCTTGACATGACAAAGAAGCTTAAATGAAGATTAAGAGAGGTCTTAGGTTTGAAATGCTTCCTGGGAAGAACAGGCCTTTCTGGGATTTGAAAGTGGCATGACCTTGGGTAGGAGGATACACTTGGCACTTGGGAGAAAGGAATACCCAGCAAGCAAAGGAGATAAAATACAAACTTGACCTGCTACATAAATCTGCCTAGAGTTAGGAACAGTGAGCTCATAGCATGGAATAAGAGATAGTAGGAAGGAAAAGATGACCTTCCTCCTGTATCTACCTCCTTACCATTTATTTATTCATTTAGGACATGAAGTATTTATTTATTTGGCAGAGGATTGAAGCCAGGGGCATTATACCACTGAACTACACCACCAGGCCTTTTTATCTTTTATTTTGAAACAGAATCTCACTAAGTTGCTAAGGCCAGCCTCAAACTTGGAATCCTCTTCAGTCTTCTAAGTACTAGTATTACAGGCTTACAAACCACACCTAGCTGACATAGAACAGTTAAAATTATTAAAGAACTATAATTAATTCATCTAATTCCCTTAAAGCACTGTGATGTCCTGAGGAACAGATGCTATGCATAAGTTAGGTCTTGGTGCTAAGACACAGAACAGGGAGAAAAGAATAGAAGGGTTTTCCCTTATCTATCTAGCACTACCATCAAGCATCTTTGGGGATTGCTCTTTTCTGGAAAGGCTGCAGCATCACAGTTTTCTAGCTCTGTTATGGGAATCCTTCAATTCTAAAGTCAACTCTAGGGGAAATTTTCCCCCAAATATATAATTTTTTGATATTTTTTTTGTGGTGTTGGGAAAGGAACCCAGTAGCTCTCACATGCTAGGTAAGTATTCTACTACTGAATTCTACCCTAGACCTTCACAAATCTTGATAACATTAGTCTCAAACAGTTTCTACATTTTACAAACTCATGAAACTCCACAGGTGTGAATAGTTGAAAGAATGCAGTAATAATATTTTAAAATATTTCCCATCTAAACACAAAAGGAAATAGAAAGTTAAATTTTCCTTTAAACTTTTAGTAATTTACCTACTATATAAAACAGCATTACTCAAGTTTGTGTTTTCTTTTTAGCAAATGAACTCTTTTATTTCAAACAAATTTCCACAGAAAATATCCAGACATAAACATAAAACCAGAGCAACTCTGGTCAAAATAGGATAGCAATGTTTTGATTCTGTGGCTCTCTTTTCATTCATTCTTTTATGAAACCCATGAAACACCCAGGTCTTGGGATGTTTGGTCTGCTATAAGAAAAGCCCATGGACTGAGTAGTTTATAAACAACACAAGTATATTCCTCATAGTTCTGGAGTCTTGGAAGTTCAAGATTAAGATGCTGATGGTTTTGGGGTTTGGTGAGTGCTCACTTTCAAGACAGTGATCATTTTTCTGTAACCCCACACACATGGCAGAATGGGTGTGAGATTTCTCTGGAGTCCAGGGTATTAATAGCTGTGCATGGTGACACACACCCATAATCCCAGTACATGGGAGGCTGAGATGGGTGGATCACAGGTTTGAGGCCAGCCTCAGCAATTTAGCAAGACCCTGTTTCAAAATAAGAATATAAAATAGGGCTGTAGTTGTAGCTCAGAGGTAGAGTGCTACTTAGTACAATCCCCAGTACCACAAAAAAGAGGGCATTAGTACCATTCATGAGGGCAGAGCTCAACATCTTCAAAAGCCTCACCTCCTAATACTGTATCATCTTGAGGAATAGGATTTCAACATATGAATTTTTGGGGGACATAATTATGCAGACCATTGATACCTCATTCGATAAAATGTAGTTTTAAAAACATCAATGTAAAAATGTCTTCTGTAGGCACATGTGCCTAGCATGCACAATACCTTGATTTCAATCTCCACCACTACAAACATATATATATTTGTATGTATTTATATCTATCTCTATATATATTTATTTATTTTTGGTGGTACTGGGGGTGGAACCCAGAGGCTTTCTACCTCCGGGCTATACTCCCAGACCTATTTTATATTTTATTTGGAAACAGGGTCTCACTAAGTTCCTGAGAGCCTCTCTAAGTAGCTAAGGCTGGCTTTGAACCTCTGTGATCCTCCTGTCTCAGACTCCCAAGCGTGGAGATTACAAGCGTGCGCCCCCATGCCCAGATATATATATATATCCATATTTTTAAATGTAAAATCAAGCCAGGTGTGGGGGCACATGCTTGTAATCCCAGCATTTGGGAGGCTGAAACAAGAGGATCACAGTTTGCACACAGCCTCAGCTACATAGTGAGGCCCTTTGCAACTCACTGAGACCCTGTTTCAGAATAAAGAATAAAAAGGAGGGCTGGTGCTGTAGCTCACAGGTAGAATGCCTCTGAGTTCCATCCCCAGTAACACACACAAAAATATATAAAATCATTTATTAATCAGGTTAGCAGAAACTAGAGTAGGAACCTAAAACAATCCTGCTGCTCTGAGTAATATTTAAAAATATTTATATCAGCCAGGTGTGCTGGAGCATGCTTGTAATCCCAACATTTGGGAGGCTGAGACCAGAGGATCGTGGTTTGCAGACAGCCTCAGCTACTTAGTGAAGCCCTTCACAACTTAATGAGACCCTGTTTCAAAATAAAGAATAAAAAACAGGGCAGGGGATATAGCTCGGAGGTCGAATGCACTTGGGTTCCATTCCCAGACCTGCAAAAAATAAATACATAAAAATAAAAATTTGTATCATGTAGTTGAGCTTCAGTTTTACATTCTGGAAGGGAAAGTAATTGTACATGAAATGCAGAAATCAATCATACTGAGCACTGCAGAGCATGATATTGTGTTCCAGGGCAGCACAGCAGATTCACACTTCCCTTGGATTATGATTAAACCAGTGCTTCTCAACCTCAGCACTGTGGCCATTTAAGGCCTGCTAACTATTGTGGGAAGCTGTTCCATGCATTGTACAGATGTTTAGCAACAGCATCTCTGTCCACTACTCAGCAGATATGACAAAACCTTCCCCCAATTGTGACAAATAAAAACATCTCCAGACATTGCCAAAGTTGCCCTTAGTTGAGAACAACTAATAAAAAATACATGCCTGACTGAGAACACAGTAGTGTTGTGGGTGGCTTTTAAATGGTAATAATAATAATGCTCCAATAATAAAAATTTGACAACATCAGGTGTTAAATCTGGTAACAATTTCATGGCATTATGAGAATCAATTTTGATATCTTTCAGCACAATTCCATGCAAAGGTCACTCTGTGAGCTAGGCTTGAGTAATTAGAAGTTGTTCTCTACTTCTGGTATTTTTTATTGACCCTCTCATGTCACTTTCTTGTTTTTTATTGTCTTATAAAAGTGTGATAAAATAAATATACATGAAATTTACCATCTTAACCATTCTAAGTGTATAAATGTGTGTGTGTGTGTGTGTGTGTGTGTGCGCGCGCGCATTCGCGCACACGTATGTGTGTGTTACCAGGGATTGAACCAAGGGGAATTCTGCCTCCAAGAACTTTTATTTTTTTATTTGGAAACACAGTCTCACTACGTTGCTGAGAGGCTTGCTAAGTTGCTGAAGCTGGTCTCAAACATGCAATCCTATATCAGACTCCCATGTACTGGGATTAGAGGCATGTACCATCATGCTCAGCATTAAGTGTATACTTTAATGGCATTAACTACATTCATAACATGAAATCATCACTACCACCCATCTCCAGAATTTGTTTCTTCTCATAATATTGAAATTATATACCCATTAAAAATAACTTCCCATTGCCCCCTACCTCAGGCCCATGTAAATCACCATTCTACTTTATAGTTCTGGAGAGGGAGGTGTCCCTGAAGATTTCAACTGGGGACTCACACATGCTAAACATGTTCTCTATTAAAGTACTACATCCTCAGTTCATCTTCTCTATGATTTTGACTACTCTATACATACAGTATTTGTCTTATTATAAATGGAATATTTCACTTTGTATAATATATGCAAGGTTTTTCCATGTGTAACATATGTCAGAATTTCTTTCACTATTAAGGCTTGCTAATATTACATTGTGTATACATATATACTACAGGCTTTTGGGAGAATATGTTTCCCTGAATTTTCCAACTTCTAGAAACCACTTGCATTTCTTATGCCCCGGTCCCTTTGCCCACATTCAAAGCACATAATTGAAACTTCTGTTATGCCATTACATTTCTTTCTTCTCAGTCAGTCTCCCTTGCCTTCCTATTATAAGGACGTCTGTGGTTACATTGTGACCAGCCTGATAGTCCAGAATAAAATTTCCATCTCAAGATCATCAGCTTAGTCACATCTGCAATGTTACTTTTGCCATATAAGGAAAATGAGAAAAAAAGGAGCACTGGAAAATATTGCTAACTGAAAATACAATATGAAGAAAATACAATATATCTGAGATGCCACTAAAACAGTAAACAGTGGAAAACTTATAGAACTAAATGTTTATGTAATAAAAGAAAAAAGATTTCAGATAATTATTGCAGTTTCCACCTAAAGAAATATACAAAGTAAAGTAAGCCCAAATTATGGAGAAGCAGAAATCAATGAAATAGAAAAAAGAAAATTAATAGAGAAATTCAACAAAACCAAAAATTTGTTAATTCATATAGTAAAACTCTTTTTTTTGTGGTACTGGGGTTCCTGGAAGACCTTCTACCTCCGGGATACACTCCCAGACCTATTTTATATTTGTTATTTGGAAATAGGGTCTCTTAAGCCAGTGAATAAAACTCTTAATACACAGATCTAGAAGGAGAGAAAACAAAAATTATCAATGTCAAGAATGAGGGTAAAGGTAACACTAAAGATTCTACAAATATAAATAATATACATTGCGTGTGTGTGCGTGTCTGTGTGTATGTATGTGTGTGTTATAGAAGTACTGGGGATTGAACTCAGGCTCATTCTAGGTCTGAGCTACATCCAGCTCTGTTTTATTTTTTATTTGGAAACAGGGTGTCACTAACTTGCAGAGGGCCTCAACCACCCAAGTACTGGGATAACAGGAATACAACTCACACACTTTGCTAAATTATACACATATTAAAAGGATAATAATGTAATATTATGAACAAATTTATGTTAATAAATGTGAGGATTTAGATGAAATGTGCTAATTTCTTGAAATACTCAAAGTATCAGAATAATTAGACAAGAAAGACAATGAAAACTAACTCTCTCTCCTCTCTCTCTCTCTCTCTCTCTCTCTCTCTCTCTCTCTCTCTCTCTTAATACTGGGAATTGAATCCAGAGCATTCTATCTCTAAGGTACATGCCATTCCTTTAATTTTTGTTGTTGTTGTTTTGAAACAGGGTTTTGCTAGGTTGCTGAGAATCTCACTAAATTGCTGAGGCTGGCCTTGAACCTGTGATCTTTCTATCTTATCTTCTCAAGACTAGAATTACAGAACTGTGCTACAACACCTCACAATTCTCTACTTGCAAATACCTTCTCATAAGCAAAAAAAATTGGCTACAACTTAAAAAAGTGAGCTTACTAAAGTTGCTACCTACATAATACATAAAAACTATTTTTACCTCTCTATCCTAGTAATGGAGAACTAGAATTGAAATTGGAAATGCAATTTGCAATAGCATCTAAAATGTTAATACTTAAGTAAGGGAGGTGAAAGGACCTGATGGGAAGGGCATCAAGAGTCATGTATATGTATTCCTCGGTTACTCTACACTTTATTATGATGTAAAATTACAAGGAACCAAATAAAAATTAAAATAAAAAAATTATACTCAGGGATAAATAAAAAATATATATATAAGAATATTATGCTAAAACCCATAAGCTTTTGCTGAGAAAAACTAAAGCAATTCTACAGAAAGAGATTCATGCCTTATTCATAGATCAGAAGGTTCGAAAGTTTTCAGACAATGATTCTTCCCTAATTGATTCAAATATTCAATAAAGTCTCTTTCAAATTCCCACTAGGAATTTTTTGGTAGAATTTGAAAAAACTGATTCTGATATTCAAATAAAAATGTAAATTACCAAGTGTAGCCAAAACAACTTTGATAATAGAACACATTTGGAGGGATGACAGTACCTGATTTAAATACTTATTATGAAGCTCCTGATTTTAACAGTATAAAGCTATGGTATAGTCACGACAGTATGGTACTGATATCTAAACAGACATATATATTAATGGAACAGATTAGAGTCTAGAAATATACCCATACAAATTATAGGCAACTGATATGTTATACAAAGTTACAAAGGAAAAAAGAATAGTTTCTTTCAATAAGTGTTGCTGTATCCTGGCATGGTGACACACACCTGTAATCCCAATACTTGGAAGGCCAAGATAGGAGGATCACAGGTTCAAGACCAGCCTGAGCAACTTAGGAAGACTCTCAGCAATCTAGTGAGAGTCTGTTTTAAGGTAAAAAAAAATAAAAGGTTTGGGGATGTAGCTTGGCAGTAGAATGTCCCTAGGTTCAATCCCCAGTACCCTACAAACACACACACACACACACACACACACACACACACACACACACACGGGGGGGGGGATGATGCTACAACTACTGGACATAAGCATTCAAAATAAACTTGGATTCATATCTTGCACCTATAAAAATAAACTCAAATTGGATCATATATCTAAATATAAAAACTCAAAATATAAAAGTACTTGAAGAACATTTAAGAGAAAAATTTGAACTTCATTAGGCAATGATTTCTCATATATGACACCAAAAGCAAAATCAATTGAAAACAAATTGATAAATTAGATCTCATGAAAATTTGAAAATAAAACTGATCTTTGAAAGGACAATTAAGACAATTTATAGACTGGGAGAAAATATTTGCAAGGCATATACTAGATAAATGGCTCATATCCCAAATATATAAAGTTCTCTAAAAAACTAATAAGAGAAGGCACTGTACTGATGACATACAGATGGCACAAAGCACATAAAAAGAGGTCTTATGTCTTTAGTCATTACATAAATACAAATTAAGACCATGATGAAATAGCACCACATGATGAAATAGCACCACAATTAGAATGGATTAAATTAATAGAGAATGGCTATAGCAAATGTTACTGAGGATTTCAATGACCTGGAATTCTCTTATATTGCTGGTGGTAATGTAAATGTTTTATTTATTTATTTTGATTTTTTAAAATTTTTTTATTGCTGCACTGTATTCATACATCATAGTGGGATACAAAAAAACTTTTGTAGACCTACATGCACACATCGCCCAGTCAGCCCTCACCCTATCCCCACCCCATTCCCTCCCCATCCCTCATTTCCATGCTTGGCTTAGTGGTTGACATCTAGTATTATAGCAATTTATCCAAAATTAAAAATGATAATCTCACATAACAGTTTCATTTGTCTGATACCAAGCTTTTGATGACTTAAAGATAACATTTCAATATTTCTCTTTGCTTTCTTTCTTACCAGAAAATATATTTTTTTCTTTTTTTAGGGGACTATCATATATTTATATATTTATTTTTCAGAAAAAAATCTATCTTAATATGGAATATGGACTCTAGATATCCAAAACGATCTCGAAAAAGAACGAAGCTAGAAGATATATATTTTCTGATTTCAAGCCATATAAAGCTACAATAATTGAAACAGTGTAGTACTATTCTAAAGGCAGATATATAAACCATTGGAGTTAAATAAAAGCCTAGAGATAAATTCTTCCATATATTGTCAAGTTATTTTTGACAAGGTTTCCACGAACATTTGGTGGTGGAAATAATAATCTTTTAACTAAAAATTGTTGAAAAATAATAATTACATGAAAAAGAATAAAATTGGACCCTTACCTAATACCATATACAAATATTAACTCAAATTAGGTAAAATACCTATATATAAATCTTAAGACTATAAACTTTTAGAAGAAAATCTGGGTCATAAAACCTCACAACACTGAAATTGGCAGTGATTTCTTGGATATGATTTCAATGGCACAGGCTACAGAAGAGTATACAAACTCCCTAAAAAATAAAAAAATATTGTATATCTAAAGACAATATAATCAGTTAAAAGTTACAGATAGAATGGGATAAAATATTTCTATTTTATCTGAAAGTATATTAATATTCCAACTAGAAATCCTAAAAATTAACAACAATCAAAGCAAACAATACAATTTAGAGATAGGTAAAAGACTAACATAAATAATGAATCTCCACAGATAACTAATCTTATTTGTCTGTTGGATGGAAAATCTTGTTTCTCTGGTTCTGGTGTGTGTTACCTATTTCTTCTTTGTAGTTAATCTCTTTGAGTATTTTCTCTAGTGCTGGTTTTGAAGACATAAATTCCTTCAGTTTCTGTTTGTCATGGAAGCCTCTTATTTCTCCATCTAATTTGAGAGAAAGTTTTGCTGGGTAGGAAATTTTTGGCTGGGACTTGTTTTCTTTCAGAGTTTGGAATATGTTACTCCAAGCCCTTCTGGCTTTCATGACTTGGTTTGGGAAGTCTGGAGTGATTCTAATTGGTTTGCCTCTGAGTGTCACTTGGCCCTTTGTTTTTGTTGCCTTTAAGATTCTCTGCTTGGCTTCCACATTGGTCATTTTGACAATTATGTGGCATGGGGATCCTCTTCTCCGATCCTGTCTAAAGGGAGTTCTATAAGTTTCCTGGACCTCTTGCTCTATGTTTGGAAATTTTTCTGCTATTACTTCCTTGAAGAGATTGTTGATCCCTTTGGTTTCACCTTCTTTTCCCTCCTCTATTCCAATTATTCTTAGGTTAGCTCTCTTAAAATGGACCCATATTTCTTCAATGTCAGATTCCTGCTGTCGGATAATTTTTTCTAGATTAGAAACTATGTGTTCATTTTTGGATTGATCATTTTCTAAGAGCGAGATTCTATTCTCCATGTGGTCTAATCGGTTGTTTGTACTTTGCATTGAGGCCTTTACTTCATTAATTGCATCCTTTATTTCTTTTTGGCTTTCTCTGAATTCTTTTCGAAACACCTCTATTATTTTTACAGTTATTTTCCTTATTTGATCTTCTAGAAATCTCTGAATTTCTGTTTTATCAGGTTCTGATGTTGTGGGGTTGTGGGCATTCATTGCTCCATTGTTATTCCTCTTTCCCATGATTTCGGAAGTTTGTGCCTTCTCTGGGTTCTTCCCTTGGGTTATTATGACTTCACTTAAGGTTCTCTGGATCTCGAGTCTGTAGTATCTCAGACACCACTACACCTTTACTGGGTTGTATCACAGAGTCTCAGACCCAGGGATTCAATAGAGGCTGCTTTAGACTATGGGGGGTACCCGTTTGGGCGTTCTCCTATGGTGTGATATCTCTGCCACTGCCACTCCCCCACTGGGTCAAGTCCCAGGGAGTGCAGTACTGGGATTTCTCCTCTGGGGCCACAATTTGACTCACTGTTGTTGAGTACACAGATGGAGCTATAGTGGACTCGGTGAATTCACTGCTGCTGCCGCCGGTGGCAATATGGCACCGCTGCCACGCCCTCGGCCATGAGGCTGGTGTATTTCTTCTTTGGTTTTGATCTCTGCTCTGAGTCCCTCGGCTCGCTGTCCGCCACTTCTGTCTGGAGCCTGGTGGGCTGTTGAGTGTATCGGTCTGTAGCCATAGCCGTTCAGTGAAGTTGCCGCTGCCGCCGGCAGTAAGGCGCTGCTGCTGTGTCCTTGGCCGTGTGGCCGGAGTACCTCCTCTGTGGCTCTGAGCTCTGTTCTGAGTCCCCCTCCTCTCTGGAGCCTGGTGATTTTTTTGTTTCTCTGGTGATGGTGTTTTCTGGCTATGAAAGTCGCTGATTTTGTGGTAATGGAGATTGGTTGTTAGCGGGGCTCTTAAGCCCTGCTTTTCTCGGTTGCCATCTTCCCAGAAGTCCAAATGTTTTAAATATCATTTATATGTAAATATAACTTTGTAAAACATCTCAGCAAGTTTTTAAAAAGTTAAACACATATTTAAAAAATGATAAACCCAGTGTGTGTGTGTGTGTGTGTGTGTGTGTGTGTGTGTGTGTGTGTGAGTGTGTGTGTCGTGCTAGCGATTGAACTCACGGGCATTTTATCTCTGAACTGCCTCTGGGTTCCATACCCACTAGTGGAAAAAAAAAGAAAAGACAATTTGACAGCATGAATTGGATATTGAAGAAATATGGGCCCATTTGAAAAGAGCTAACATAATAGTTGACAAAGAAAAGGAAATAGAAGGTAAAATAAAAGGGATCAACAATCTTTTAAAAAAAGTAATATCAGAAAGATTTTCAAACAGAAGAATAGGTTGATACATGGGAACAGAAAACTTATAGAATCCCCTTTAGAGAGGATCAGAGAAAAGGTTCACTACACCACATAGTAGTCAAACTGACCAACATAGAAGCTAAGAAGAGAATCTTAAAGGTAACAAAAACAAAAGACCAAGTGTCATTCAGAGGCAAAATAACTAGAATCACTCCAGACTTCCCAAAGCAAATCATGAAATCCATGGGTCTGGAGTAACATATTCAAAACTCTGAAAGAAAACAACTTGCCACCCAAAATTTTTTACTCAGCAAAACTATTTCTCAAATAAATGGGAAATAAAAATCTTATTTGATAAACAAAAGCTGAAGGAATTTATGTCTTTCAAACCAGCACAACAGAAAATACTCAAAGAGAGTAACTGCAAAGAAAAAATAAGGAATACACACCAGAACCAGAGAAACAAGAATTTCCATCAAGCAAACAACTAAGCAAATAACAAACATTACCTCTAACAGAAGTTAAGACTCAATAAGCTAGAAATTAAAAATCATCTCTCAACAATCACACCAAACATAAATGGGCATAACTCCCCAATATAAAAAATAAGGTGGAAAAATGAATTAAAAACCAGAATCTATCATGCTGCTTCCAAGAAACACACCTTACAAGTAAATATTGTCACAAATTAAAGGTAAAAGGCTGGAGCGAGGTAATCCATGCCAATGGAACTCGAAGACAAGCCAGAGTAGCAACTATGATATCAGCCAAGTTAGACTTCAATCCCAAGACAAACAAGTCACAATTTATTGGTAAAAGGAACAATTCATCAAGAGGAAATAACAACAGTCAACATTTATGCACCAAACATAGGGGCAGCTACTTTCATAAAACAAACTCTTTGTGACATTAAGTCACACATACATCCCAATACAATAATACTGGCAGTCTTCAACACCCCTCTCACACCATTAGATCGATCTTCTAGACAGAAGCTCAGTAAAGATGACTCAGACCTAAAGAAGACCATCAACCAAATGGACCTATTAGACACATATAAAAAATATTCCACCCACTACAGCAGAATTCTATTTTTTTCAGCTGCTCACAGAACCTTTTCCAAAATAAATCACATTCTGGGGCACATAAAAGCACTAGCAAATTCAAAAGATGTTTCATACTTCCCTGTCTTTTCAGAACATAATGGAATGAAAATAGAAATCAACTATAAGATAGTTTCACCTTAAAAAAGTAAAAGAAAGAAATATTCTCTGATAAGAAAGAAAGCAAAAAGAAATATTGAAATGTTATTCTTAAGTCATCAAAAGCTTGGTATCAGACAAATGAAACTGTTATGTGAGATTATCAATGTTAATATTCGATAAATTGCTATAAAACTACATGTCAACCACTAAGCCAAGCATGGGAAGGAGGGATGGGGAGGGAACGGTGTGGGGATCGGGTAGGGGTAACTGGGCGATGTGTGCATGTATGTCTACAAAAGTATTATTTTTATCCCATTATGATGTATGAATACAGTGCACCAATAAAATAAATTAAAAAAAAGAAGACCCAGAGAAACCACATACATATAGAGAATAAACACCACATTGCTGAATTAAGAATGGGTCGTAGAAGTAAGGGGTGAAATCAAGAAATTTCTAGAAATAAACAAAAATAGAGATATATCAAAACCTCTGGGACACCTTGAAGGCAGTATTAAGAAGAAAATTTATAACACTCAGTGCCCAGAACAGAACATCACCAAATAAATAACCTGATGACACACCTCAAAGTCCTTGAAAAATGGGAACAATCTAACCCCAAAGCCAGTAGAAAACAGGAAATTATTCACATCAGAGCAGAAATTAATGAAGTAGAAAATAAAAACAATACAGAAAATCAACAAAACCAAAAACTGGTTTCTTGAAAAAAAATAACAAGATAGATGAGCCACTAGCCAACTTAACCAAAAAAAGAGAGAACCAAACAAAATTACAAAGATAAGAGTTGAAAAATGACAGATATTACCACAAATAGTTCAGAAATCCAGAGGATCATCAGAAACTACATTGAAAAACTGGAAGAAATTGACAACTTACTAGATAAATACAACCTCCCTAAAGTGAGTCAAGAAGATATAGAAAATTTAAACCAACCAAAAGCAAACAAAGAGATTGAAACAGCAATAAATAGCTTACCATCAAAGAAAAGCCCAGGACCAAACGGTTTCACAAGTGAATTTTATACAAACTTTATAGAAGAGCTAATCCCAATACTCCTCAATCTATTTTGTGAAATAGAAAAAAAGTGAGACTCTCCCAAATACATTCTATGAAGTCAACATCACATTAATACCAAAACCAAATAAATACAGCCCAAGGAAGGAAAACTATAGGCCTATATCTTTGATGAACTTGGATGCAAAAATGCTAAACAAGATACTAGCAAAATACCTTTAAAACCACATCAAGAAAATCATACACCATGATCAGGTAGGGTTCATTCCAGGGATGCAAGGCTGGTTCAACATATGAAAATCAATCCATGTTATCCATCACATAAACATAACTAAAGAAAAATATCATATGATCATTTTAATAGATGCTGAGAAAACATTTGACAAAATCTAAAATTCATTAATGCTAAAAGCATAATTAGGTCATGTGTGCATGTATACATCCACCATATTGTCTCTCATTAAGATGTATAACTACAATGCACCAAAAATTAAACAAATTAAAGTGAATATTCAAAAGATGCTCAAAAATAAAATAAATATAACCATTATCAAGGATGTACTCTCATTTTTCAAAGAAAACATCATCCTGTGCCTACTATATACAAGACTCATTCATCTACACTGGTAGTTTCTGGTAACAATTGTCTTTTTTAGTGTCTTGTTTTTTCCTCTTCTTCAGCAAAATTCTTTAGGGAAAATGCTATAAATGACTCAAATCAAGCATAATGCACAAACAGCTTTTAAACTACCATCAACAAATATTTTCAGGTTTTATTTAAAAGCAAAACAACTTGAATACATGGTGTGAGTATAAAATAATATAATTATTATCTTTTAAAAATCACCATAATAGGTTGAAGATTCAAAATGTCACCTAAGGGACACAGCACATTTAAGTAGCTGAAACAGAGTTCAACTACTGAGAAGGCAGCTTCCTGACAAACAAAGTAAATAAATGTAACAAAGTAAAACAGAACCAGGAACCATGGCAGAAGAAATCCAGTACTCTGAACTGTGAGATCTGCTGCAAAAAGCCTGAGCATGTGACTGACCTGTTACAGATGTGACTCAGCTGCTAGTGCCATTGTGGGCCACCAGCTCAAATCGTGAGTCCTGGCTCCGGCTGACACCGGTGCAGCAGCCCCAAGAAATCCAGAAAAATAATCCAAGTGGCCGCAGAGCTCCAACATCATAAATGACTGGCACCACAATTCAGGAACGCATGAAAAGATCCAAAAGCTCACGCACTCACCAGAAGCAGCACCTACAGCGGTGAGGCAAACCCTCCAGAGACCCGGAGACAGCAGGTTAACTAGGTAACCGCTACTTAATACTCAACAGAAGACAGCCCAGAGCAGCCACAGAACCTGGTGGGCTAGTCCAGTTAGAACTCCCAGAGACAATATCAAAGAAGGACCACCCCATGACATGTAGTAATCAAAATGACCAACATAGAGGCAAAGGATAAAAATCTTAAAAGCAGTGAGAACAAAAGAAGAAGTGACATATAGGGGCAAAACAATTAAAATCACCCTATACTATACAACCCAAGTCACAAATGCCAGGAGAAAGAGGTATGATGTGATCTAGATCCTGGAAGAAAACAACTTCCAACCAAAACTGCTATATCCAGCACAGTTATTATTCAAAATTGATAGAGAAACAAAAGTGTTTCAAGATAAGCAGAATCTCAAAAAATACCTGAATACAAAGCCAACACTAGAGAAAATAATAAAGAAATAAACCATAAAGAAGAAAAAATAAGCAAATTCCAGAATCAAAGAAGAGATGAAGTTGATCAGCAGGGCATCTAAGTCAAGAAGAAATAACATTATACCAAACAGAAGATAGAACACAAAGTGACAGGAAATAAAAATCATATTTCAGTAATAACTCTGAACATCAAGGACTTAACCCACCAATCAAAAGACATAGACTGACAATGTGGATTAAAAAAACATAATCAAAATATATGCTATTTGCAAGAAACTCACCTTACAACCAAAGACATTCATAGACTGAATGTGAAAAGATGGAAAGAAATATATCATACTAATGAAGACCCAAAACAGGCAGAAGTAACAATGCTGATATCCAACAAAACAGATTTTAAGCTAAAACACATCAGAAGAGACAAAGCAGGGCATTTCCTTTATTAAAGGAAAAATCCATCAAGAAATTATAATGATAGTAAACGTTTATGCCCCAAATGTGAGTGCACCCACATTTGTTAAACCAAACTTTTAGAACATGAGACCTCAAAGAGACCAAAATACAATAATATTTGGAGACTTCAACACACCTCTCATGCCACTAGATCAATCTTAAAGGCAAAAGATGAGTAAAGACTTTTCAGAACTAACAAAAACTATAAACCAATTGGACCTAGTAGACATATACAAAATATTTCAACTAGGAACAGTAGGATACACATTCTTCTAAGCAACCCATGGACCCTTCTCCAAAGTAGATCACATTCTGGGCCAAAAATCAAGCACCAGTAAATTCAAAAGATGTAATATAATTCCCTGAATCTTTACAGACCATAATGGAGTGAAAGTAGAAATCAACAACAGGAAGACCAAAAGAAACTATATAAATACATGGAGATTGAATAATATACTATAGAATGATGAGTGGGTAAGATAAGAAATAAAGGGAGAAACAAAGAATTCCTGGAATTAGATGAAAATAAAGAAACAACTTACCAAAATTTATGGGACACTTTGAAGGCGGTGTTAAGAGGAAAGTTTATAGCATTGAGTGCCCACATTAGAACAGAGAGTTGCCAAGTAAACAACCTAATGACACATTTCAAGGACCTAGAAAAACTGCAACAGTCTAATCCCAAAGCCAACAGAAAGCAGGAAAATATTAACATCTGAGCAGAAAGAAATAGAGAATAAAAAATGTCAAAGAATCAACAAAACAAAAAGCTGGTTCTTTGGAAAGATTAATAAGATTGACAAACCTCTGTCCAACCTAACTGAAAGAAAGAATCAACTCCAATTATTAAAATCAGAAATGACAAAGGAGACATCACCAAAGACAGTGGGGATTATAAGAAACTATTTTGAAAATTTATACTCCAATAGACTGGAAAAAAAGAAAGAAATCGATATATTTCTAAGCACATATAACCTACCTAAACTGAACCAAGAGGACATAGCAAGCCTAAACGAACCAATAGCAAGCAAAGAAATAGAAACAGCAATAAAAATTCTGCCATCAAAAAAGCCCATGCCCTGATGGCTTTCCAGCTGAATTCTACAAAACCTTCAGTGAAGAACTAATACCAATACTTCACAACTTGTTCTGGGAAAATGAAAGAGATGGAATTCTCCCAAATTCTTTCTATGAAGTCAGTATTACATTAATCCTAAAATCAAATAAAGATACCTCAAAAAATTACAGACCAATAAACTTGATGAACATAGATGCAAAATTCTAAACAAAATACTAGCTATATGCATTCAAAACCATATGAAGAGAAGTGTACACCACGACCAAGTTGATTTCATCCCAGAAAATCAAGGCTGGTTCAATATACACACATCAATACGTGTTATTCAATACATAAATAGAACGGAGAACAAAAACCACGTGATCATATCAATAGATGCTGAAAAAGCATTTGACAAAATCCAACACCCATTAATGTTAAAATACTGCAGAAAATTGGAATATAAGGAAAATATTTCTTTTCTTTTTTTTAAAGGTGAAACTATCGTACATTTTTTTTTCAGAAAAAAATCTATCCTAACATGAAATATGAACTCTAAATACCCAAAACAATCTCAAAAAGTAACACAGCTAGAAGATGTACATTTTCTGATTTCAAACCTTATAAAGCTACAATAAGGAAAACAATGCAGTACTTCTATAAAGGCAGATGTATAAACCAGTGGAGTAAAATAAGAAGCCTAGAAATAAATTCTTCCATATACGGTTCAGTTATTTTTGACAATGTTTCCAAGAACATTTGGTGAAGGAAATAATAATCTTTTCACTAAATATTGTTAAAAAATAATTACATGAAAAAGAATAAAACTGGATCCTTACCTAACACCATATACAAATATTAACTCAAAACAGATAAAATACCTAAATGTAAATCTTAAAACTATAAACTTTTAGAAGAAAACCTGGGTCATAAAACTTTACAACATTAAAATCGGCAGGAATTTCTTGGATATGATTCCAAAGGCACAGGCCACAAAAGAATAAACAAACTTCATAAAAATAAAAAATTTTGTACCTCCAAAGACAATGTAAACAGAATTAAAAGTTACTGATAAAATGGGATAAAATATTTACAAATGTGATATCTGAAGGTATATTAATATTCCAAATAGAGATCCTAAAAATTATCAACAATAAAAGCAAACAATACAATTTAGAAATAGGTAAAAGACTAAAATACATAATGAGTCTCCAAAGACTTTTATATGACCAATAAACACATGAATATCACTCATCATTATCATAATATAATTAATTATTAAGGAAATACAAATAAAACTATAGTGAAATAGTACTTCACATTTGTTAGGATGGTTTTGTAACATGAATTACCTTGCTCCAGGCCTTTACGTTGAGTTTGTTACTATCTTTACTTGTAAAGTGTTTTTCTTGTAAACAGCAGATGGATGGATTCTGGGTTTTAATCCATTTTGCCACTTTATGTCTTTGTATTGGGGAATTGAGGCCATTTACATTCAGTGTGATTACTGAGGGATAACTTTTAATTCCTAACATGTTAAGATTTTATTGTTTGAAATACTGTTTATTCTTCTTTGCTTAGTTGTCTGCTGGATGGAAAATTTTGTTTCTCTGGTTCTGGTGTGTATTACCTATTTCTTCTTTGTTATTAATCTCTTTGAGTATTTTCTCTAGTGCTGGTTTTGAAGACATAAATTCCTTCAGTTTCTGTGTGTCCTGGAAGCTTATTTCCCCATCTAATTTAGTAGATAGTTTTGCTGGGTAGGAAATTTTTGACTGGAAGTTGTTTTCCTTCAGAGTTTGGAATATGTTACTCCAAGCCCTTCTGGCTTTCATGACTTGGATTGGGAAGTCTGGAGTGATTCTAATTGGTTTGCCTCTGAATGTCACTTGGCCTTTTTTTTTGTTGTTGTTGTTGCCTTTAAGATTCTCTGCTAGCTGGGCTTCATGATGCATGCCTGTAATCCCAGCGCTTGGGAGGCTGAGACAGGAGGATTGCATAGGTTCGAAGCCAGCCTCAGCTACTTAGTGAGGCTCTCAGCAACTTGTGAGACCCTGTTTCCAAATAAAGAATAAAAATGGGTCTGGGAGTATAGCCCAGAGGTATACCACCCCCAGTACCACACATGCACACAAAAAACATTATCTACTTGGCTTCTACACTTGTCATTTTGACAATTATGTGGTGTGGGGATCCTCTTCTCTCATCCTGTCTAAAGGGAATTCTCTAAGTTTCCTGGAACTGTGTATCGACCTCTGGCTCCATGTTTGGAAATTTTTCTGCTATTATTTCTTTGAAAAGATTATTGATCCTTTTGGTTTCACCTTCTTTTCCACCCTCTATTACAATTATTCTTAGGTTAGCTCTCTTAAAATGGGTGCATATTTCTTCAATGTCATATTCCTGCTGTCTGTTTTTTTTCTAAGTTATAAATTATGCGTTTATTTTTGGAGTGATCATCTTCTAGGAGCGAGATTCTATTTGATTGCATCCTTTATTTTTTTAGACTCTCTAAATTATTTATTTTATTTTATTTACTTTTTTATTGGTGCATTATATTCATACATCATACTGGGGTAAAAAAGAAAACTTGTGTGTACATACATATACACATCAACAATTTAACCCTGACCCAATTCCCACCCCATTCCCTACCCATCCCTCCCTCCCTTGCTTGGCTTAGTAGTTTACTTCGATATGTTTAAGTACATTGTGTTTTTTAGAGAATTTCCTTCTTCCCCCCTCCCATCCCCTGATTTAGGTTGTCTTGTTTGCTGCTCTATAGGATTTCCTTTTTCATCTAAAGTTCTTCCTATGACCCATTTCTCCTTAGCTTTCACATATTTAGGGAAAGTATCTGATTTCTTATTTTTTGAGATTGACTAATCTTGCTTAGCATAATGCCCTCCAGTTCCATCCATTTCCCTGTAAATGATGTAATTGTGCTTTACTTTATGGCTGAGTAAAATTCCATTGTGTACATATCCCACAGTTTTGGAATCCATTCATCTGTTGATGGACATCTTGGCTGGTTCCATAGTTTGGCAATGGTGAATTGTGCAGCTATGAACATAGATACGTACACATTAATTTGGTAGTTTGGTTTCTTTTCTCTTGGGCAGATGCCCAGAAGTGGTATTGGAAGATCAAATGGTAAGTTCAATCCCATTCATCTGAGGATCCTCCATACTGTTTTCCAAAGTAGTTGCACTAATTTGAAATCCCACCAACAATGTATTAGAGTTCCAATTTATTCACATCCTCACCAGCATTAGTTGTTGTTTGTGTTTTGAATGATTGCCATTCTAGTTGGAGTTAGGCGAAATCTCAGGGTAGTTTTGATTTGCATCTCTCTGATTGCCAATGATATATTGAGCATTTTTTCATGCATTTATTGGCCATTTGAATTTCTTCTTTCGTGAAATGTCTATTTAGTTTGTTTGCCCATTTTTGATTGGATGATTTTTTTTTTTTAGTGTTGAGTTTCTTGAGTTCTCTGTATATTCTAGATATTAGTCCTGTACCGGAGGTGTAGGTGGTGAAAATCTTCCATTCTGTTGGCTCTCAGTTGAGGTTCTTGACAGTTTCCTTTGCTGAACAGAAGCTCTTAGTTTTATGCAATCCCACGTGTTGATTCACCCTTTAATTTGTTGTGCCTTTGGGGTCTTGTTGAGAAGATGTTTGGCCCTGTATTATTTCTAAAGTTATATTCCTAGTTCGCGTGCGGGGCACGCCAGCCGGGGCCCGGGTCGCGGGACTCTGGGCCCTGAGCAGAACTGCGCGTAGCACGCCAGACCCCTGGAGCAACCGGGCCCAGTAAGACGCTGGGTTCTGGGTGGGGGTCGCGTGGGGCACTCCAGCTGGGGCCCGGGTCGCGGGACTCTGGGCCCCGGGCCTAACTGTGTGTAACATGCCAGACCCCTGGAGAAACCGGGCTCAGTACCCTGGGTTCCGGACGGGGGTTGCGCGGAGCACACCAGCTGGGGCCCGGGTCGTGGGACCCTGGGCCCCAGGTGGAGTAGTGCGGATCACTCTGGACCCATGGGGAAATCGACAGGGTTACAGTGCTACTGAGTGCCTGATCCCACTACCTCCTCAAACCACATATACTGTCTTCTCTTATTAAAAACAAAAGAACAGAAAAAGAAAAATATAGGAGAGGAGGTAAGAAAGCTGTTATGGATGCCAGGACACTGGAGATGCAGACAAAACTTATCTAAATGCACTGGAACTTATGGAAAAATTCCCCGTGAAAGAGGACTGCTATTTCTCTACATTGTTAAGAATCTCGGACATCATCTGTAAGGAGAGAGTTTAGCGGAGACCAAGGAGAAAGGCGGTGTTGAAAGAGGTCTCCGCGATGGTGGTGGAGACTTGTATTCAGGAGAAGCAGAAACCGGATCCTACCAACCTTATTTTTTTTGAGAAATTACACCAAATGTCGAATGCTACCATCACACATGCATGCTTAGGAACACTGGACAACATTCAGAGTGGAAAAAGAGCCTGGGAAGGATTTGAAATGATGGAGGCAGTGGCAATGGCAGTGGCCAGTACTCAGGGGAGGCAGACATCTGATACATTACACCTGGAACCTTTGAAATAATAACCACAGAGACAGTGATCGGAACCTGCTGAGGGGTTAGGCGGGCGCTGGGGCCAGTGGCCGACATCGGAGCTTGCTGTAAGGCAAGGCCACTACTGAGGCCTCCATGGCCAGGATTGGAGCCTGCCAAGGGGTTAGACCGATGCTGGGGCCAGCGAGGCCGGCATCGGAGCCTGCCATGAGCCAAGGCTCGTGCTGGGGCCTCCGAGGTTGGGTCTGGAACCTGCTGAGGGGTTAGGCCAGTGCTGGGGCCAGCGAGGCCGGCATCGGAGCTTGCCATGAGGCAAGGCCGGTACTGGGGCCTCCGAGGCCAGGATAAGAGCCTGCCGAGGGGTTAGGCCGGTGCTGGGGTCAGCGAGGCCAGCATCGGAGCCTGCTGTGAGGTAAGGCCAATGCTGGGGCCTCCGAGGACGGGACCAGAGACTGCTGAGGGGTTAGGCCGGTGCTGGGGCCAGCGAGGCCGGCAATGGAGCCTGCCATGAGGCAAGGCCGGTACTGGGGCCTCCGAGGCCAGGATAAGAGCCTGCCGAGGGGTTAGGCCGGTGTTGGGGTGAGCAAGGCCGGCACCGGAGCCCGCCATGAGGCAAAGCCGGTACTGGGGCCTCCGAGGCCGAGATTGGAGCCTGCCGAAGGGTTAGACCGGAGCTGGGGCCAGTGAGGTTGGCATCGGAGCCTGCCATGAGGCAAGGCCGGTACTGGGGCCTCCGAGGCTGGGATAAGAGCCTGCCGAGGGGTTAGGCTGGTGCTGGGGCCAGCGAGGCCGGCATCGGAGCCTGCCATGAGGCATGACCAGTGTTGGGGCCTCCAAGGCCGGGATTGGAGCCTGCCGAGGGGTTAGGCCGGTGCTGGGGCCACCGAGGCTGGCATCGGAACCTGCCTTGAGGCAAGGCCGGTACTGGGGCCTCTGAGGCCAGGATAAGAGCCTGCCTAGGGGTTAGGCCGGTTCTGGGGTCAGCGAGGCCAGCATCGGAGCCTGTCATGAGGCAAGGCTGGTACTGGGAACTCCGAGGCCAGGATAAGAGCCTGCCGAGGGGTTAGTCCAGTGCTGGGGCCAGCAAGGCCGGCCTCGGAGCCTGCCATGAGGCAAGGCCGGTACTGGGGCCTCCGAGGCCAGGATAATAGCCTGCCGAAGGGTTAGACCGTTGCTGGGGCCAGTGAGGCCGGCATCGGAGCCTGCCGTGAGGCATGGCCAGTACTGGGGCCTCCGAGGCCAGGATTGGAGCCTGCTGAGGGGTTAGGCCGGTGCTGGGGCCAGCGAGGCCGGCACCGGAGCCTACCACGAGGCAAGGACGGTACTGGGGCCTCCGAGGCCAGGATTGGCGCCTGCTGAGGGGTTAAGCCGGAGCTGGGGCCAGTGAGGCCGGCATTGGAGCCTGCCGTGAAGCAAGGCTGGTGCTGAGGCCTCCGAGGCCGGGATCGGAGCCTACCTTGAGGTAAGGCCAGTACTGGCGCCTCCGAGGTCAGGATAAGAGCCTGCGGAGGGGTTAGGCCGGTGCTGGGGCCAGCGAGGCCGGCATCGGAGCCTGCCGTGTGGCAAGGCCGGTACTGGGACCTCCGAGGCAGGGATAAGAGCCTGCCGAGGTGTTAGGCCAGTGCTGGGGCCAGTGAGGCCGGCATCAGAGCCTGCCGTGAGGCAAGGCCGGTACTGGGGCCTCCGAGGCCAGGATAACAGCCTGCCGAAGGGTTAGACTGGTGCTGGGGCCAGCGAGGCTTGCATCGGAGCCTGCCGTGAGGCTAGGCCAGTGCTGGGGTCTCCGATGCCGGGATTGGAATCCTGCCAAGGGGTTAGGCCGGTGCAGGGGCCAATGGCCGGCATCGGAGCCTGGCATGAGGCAAGGCCACTACTGCGGCCTCCAAGGCTGGGACCGAAGTCAGCTTAGGGGTTAGACTGGTGCAGGGGCCAGTGAGACCAGAACTGGGGCCTCCCATGAGGCAAGGCCGCTGCTTGAGCCTGCGAGGTCTGGATCAGTCCACTGAGTAGCCAGGCCACTACAGGGGCCATCAAGATTGGGATCGGTACTTGCAACGCAGCATGCACAGAGAAATATCACAGAAAATATAAATCAGATGCTTCTCTTAATCAGCAATAACTAGGAGGAAAGGGGCAACAGGAAGAGGTTGAGCAATAGAAAGGGCCCTAGATTTTCAGAGCACTTCCGGGAAGATGGCGACCGAGAAAAGCGGGGCTTAAGAGTCCCGCTAACAACCAATCTCCATTACCACAAAAAGAGCGCCTTTCATAGCCAGAAAACACCATCACCAGAAAAACAAAAAAACCACCAGGCTCCAGAGAGAAAGCGGACTGAGAACAGAGCTCAGGGCCACAGAGGAGACACACGCGCCCGAGGACGCGGCAGCAGCGCCATACTGCCGGCGGCAGCGGCGAACTCAGCGGACGGCTACAGCAAGCCGAGGTGAGCCGATGCGGAACAGCCAGGCGGGATCTTTCGGCGCAGACAGCATTTAAAGCTCCCAGTGGCTGAGCTCAGCACACGCTGCAGGGATTCAGAGTGGAAATCAAAACCAGAGAAGAAAAAATACGCCAGCCTCATGGCCGAGGGCGTGGCAGAGGCGCCATATTGCCACCGGCGGCGGCAGCAGCAGTGAATTCACCGAGTCCAGTACAGCTACATCTACGTACTCAAGAACAGTGAGTCAAATTGTGGGCCACAGAGGAGAAATCCCAGTATTGTGCCTCCTGGGACTTGACCCAGTGAGGGAGTGGTGGTGGCAGAGATATCACACCATAGGAGAGCGTGCAACCTGGCACCCCCCATAGTTTAAAGCAGCCTCTATTGACTCCCTGGGTCGGAGACTCTGTGATACAACCCAGTAAAGGAGTAGTAGGGTCTGAGATAATACAGACTCGAGATCCAGAGCACCTTAAGTGAAGCCATAGTGACCCAAGGGAAGAACCCAGAGAAGGCACAAACCTCCGAAATCATGGGAAAGAGGAATAACACTGAAGTAATGAATGTGCACAACCCCACAACATCAGAACCTGATAAAACAGAAAATCAGAGATTTCTAGAAGATCAAATCAGGAAAATAACTGTAGAAATAATAGAGGTGCTTCGAAAAGAACTCAGAGAGAGCCAAAAAGAGATAAAGGATGCAATTAATGAAGTAAAGGCCTCAATTCAAAGCATAAACAACCGATTAGACCACATGGAGAACAGAATCTCGCTCTTAGAAGATGAGCAATCCAAAAATGAATGCATAGTTTCTAATCTAGAAAAAGATATCCAACAGCAGGAATCTGACATTGAAGAAATATGGGCCCATCTTAAGAGAGCTAACCTAAGAATAATTGGAATAGAGGAGGGAAAAGAAAGTGATACCAAAGGGATCAACAATCTCTTCAAGGAAGTAATAGCAGAAAATTTTCCAAATATAGAGCAAGAGGTTGATACACAGATCCAGGAAACTTATAGAACTCCCTTTAGACAGGATCCGAGAAGAGGATCCCCACGCCATATAATTGTCAAAATGACCAATGTGGAAGCCAAGCAGAGAATCTTAAAGGCAACAAAAACAAAGGGCCAAGTGACATTCAGAGGCAAACCAATTAGAATCACTCCAGACTTCCCAAACCAAGTCATGAGAGCCAGAAGGGCTTGGAGTAACATATTCCCAACTCTGAAAGAAAACAACTTCCAGCCAAAAATTTCCTACCCAGCAAAACTTTCTATCAAATTAGATGGAGAAATAAGAAGCTTCCATGACAAACAGAAACTGAAGGAATTTATGTCTTCAAAACCAGCGCTAGAGAAAATACTCAAAGAGATTAACTACAAAGAAGAAATAGGTAACACTCACCAGAACCAGAGAAACAAGAGTTTCCATCCAACAGACAACTAAGATTGGTTATCTGTGGAGATTCATTATTTATGTTAGTCTTTTACCTATCTCTAAATTGTATTGTTTGCCTTTATTGTTGTTAATTTTTAGGATTTCTAGTTGGAATATTAATATACCTTCAGATATAGCATTTGGAAATATTTTATCCAATTCTATTAGTAACTTTTAACTCTGTTTACATTGTCTTTGGATATACAATATTTTCTTTTATTTTTTAGGGAGTTTGTATATTCTTCTGTTGCCTGTGCCATTGAAATCATATCCAAGAAATCACTGCCAATTTCAATGTTGTGAGGTTTTATGACCCAGATTTTCTCCTAAAAGTTTATAGTCTTAAGATTTATATTTAGGTCTTTTATCTAGTTTGAGTTAATACTTGTATGTGGGATTAGGTAAGGGTCCAATTTTATTCTTTTCCATGTAATTATTATTTTTCAACAATATTTAGTTAAAAGATTATTATTTCCACCACCAAATCTTCGTGGAAACCTTGTCAAAAATAACTTGACAATATAGGGAAGAAGTTAGCTCTAGGCTTGTATTTAACTCCAATGGTCTATATATCTGCCTTTAGAACAATACTACACTGTTTCAATTATTGTAGCTTTATATGGTTTGAAATCAGAAAATATACAGCTTCTAGCTTTGTTTTTGCTTCGAGATTGTTTTGGGTATCTAGAGTCCATATTCCATATCAGGATAGATTTTTTTTCTGAAAAATAAATATATGATAGTTTCACCTAAAAAAAAGAAAAAAATATTCTCTGGTAAGAAAGAAAGCAAAAAGAAATATTGAAATGTTATCTTTAAGTCATCAAAAGCTTGGTATCAGACAAATGAAACTGTTATGTGAGATTATCATTTTTAATTTTGGATAAATTGCTATAATACTAGATGTCAACCACTAAGCCAAGCATGGGAGGGAGGGATGGGGAGAGAATGGGGTGGGGATCGGGTGGGGGCTGACTGGGCGATGTGTGCATGTATGTCTACAAAAGTTTGTATCCCACTATGATGTATGAATACAGTGCACCAATAAAATAAAATTAAAAAAAAAATAGAAAGGGCCCTATAGTGAAGCAACTAATGTGACCAATCAGAGGGTATGTAATACTGGAGGACAGAGCCTCTTTAAAACGCAGGAGGTACATAAACAAATGTATCAAAGTAAATCACCAAAGAAGTGTGGGATGGAGGGAGGGAGAGGGAATGGAATGGGGGCTGGAGGAGGGCTAACTGGATGATGTGTGCTTGTATATCCTCTCAAGTCTTGTACTCCAATGTGATTGATATATGACTACAATGCACCAATTTAAAAAATAAATTAATTAATTAAAAAAATAAAAAGCACATAAAAGATTTGTACAAACTTGGCAGAGACAACTGGACTCTTCTCAACATGTCTCATTTCCTTCCAATAGGATAATCAGGCACCACAGGAGTTTAAGAGAAAAATAGAAACTTGGAGCTTATATGCAGACCGGGCAGATACTTCAAAAGGTCACAGGTGCAGAGCCAACAAAAATTGTGGCTTATATTAAAGTTAATTACAATAGCAGTGCCCACATTTCATTTTCATGTAAAATAGTTATATAAAATTTTATTCTCATGTAAAATAAACAAAAAAAATAAAGTTATATTCCTTATATGATCTTCTGGAGATCTCTGAATTTCTGTGTTATCAGGTTCTGATATTATGGCGTTGTGGGCATTCATTGCTCTATTGTTGCTCCTCTTTCCCATGATTTCAGAAGTTTGTACCTTCTCAGAGTTCTTCCCCGGGTCACCACGACTTCACTAAGTGTGCTCTGGATCTTGAGTCTGTGGTAATCTCGGTCACCACTACTCCTTTACTGGGTTGTATCGTGAAGTCTCAGACCCAGGGAGTTAATCGAGGCTGTGTGAAACCATGGGGATGCCGGACTGGGCGTTTTCCCACGGGGAGCTGCAACTAGGGTCTGTTATCTCTGCCACCACTACTCCTTCACTGGGTTAGACTGCAAAATCTCAGACCCAGGGAGATTATCAAAGCTGTGCAATTACCTGGGGGTTCAGTGCTGGGATTTGTCCTGTAGCAGCTGCAATTTCACTTACAGTTATTGTGTGCGCTGATCTGGAGCTCTCGCAGGTGAACTCGCCACCTCTGCTGGCAATACGGTGCCACTGCCATGCCCTTGGCCATGAGGCTGGCATATTTCTTTTCTGGTTTTGAGCTCCATTATGAGTCCCTGGAAGGCGTGATGAGCTTGGCCACTGGGAGTTTTAGACATTTTTTGCACTGAAAGAACTGCTGAATTACACCCCAATGATCTCCAGCTGCTCACTTCAACTCCTGTTTACCTTTCTTCTCTGGAGCCTGGTGCTGTGAGGGAAGATGATGCTGGCATGGCTCTGCCGCTGCGATGCAGGATAGTTTCTTTTCTGGTCTCTGGTTGTTCTTCTTCTAGTCCCTTTCTCTATCCCTTATGTTTACATTTTTTATTTCTCTTCTGATAATGTTTTCTGGCTATGAAAAGCACTGATTTTGTGGCAATTGAGAGCCAGTGTTAGCAGGACTCATAAATGCTGCTATTCTCAGTCGCCATCTTCTCGGAAGTCCTTGAAGGAACATATTTCAACATCATTAAAGCAATATAAAATAAACACAAAGCCAACATCATATTGAATTGTCAAAACTGCAAGAATTTCCCCTAAAATCAGGAAAAAGACAAGGATCCCAACTATCACTGCTACTTTTTAATATAGTCCTCAAGACTCTTGCCACACCAATAAGAAAAGAGAAGGAAATAAAAGGAATTCAAATACGAAGAGAGGAATTAAAACTATCCTTATTTGCAGATGACATGATCCTTTATCTAGACACAAAGAACTTGACCAAAAGACTACTGGAGCCGATTAACCAATGAAGCAAAGTTATAGGGTACAAAATCAATCTAAAGAAATCACTTGCTTTTCTATATGCTAACAAAGAATTGACAATGAAAGAAATAAAAAAACAATTCCATTTACTATGGCCTCAAAACCAATAAAATACCTAGGAACAAACCTAACCAAAGACATGAAAGACCTCTACACTGAAAACTATAAAACATTAAAGAAAGAAATTGAAGAAGACCTTGGAAGATGGAAAATTCTCTTTTGCTTGTGAATAGGTAGAATAAATATCATCAAATTGGCTATTCTGCTAAAAGTGATCTACAGATTCAATGCATTTCCTATAAAAATACAAATGGCATTTTTCATGGACCTAGAAAAATAAGTCATGAATTTTGCATAGAGAAAGAAAAGACACAGAATAGCCAATGAAGTCTTCAACAATAAGAATCATGCAGGAGGTATTACAATCTTTGACTTAAAATTATACTATAAGCCGTGCGTGGTGGCGCACGCTTGTAATCCCCGCGCTTGGGAGGCAGAAACAGGAGGATCGCACAGGTTCGAAGCCAGCCGCGCACGCTGGCTTAGGAGACCCTGTTTCCAAATAAAAATGTAAAAATAGGTCTGGGAGTGTAGCCCGGAGGTAGAAGGGCTTCCAGAAACCCCAGTACCACCAAAAAAAAAAAATTATACTATAAAGCAGTAGTAGTAAAAACAGCATGGTATTGGCACAACAACAGGCATACAGACCAATGAAATAGAATAGAAGATACAGAAACAAACCCACACATCTATAGTCAGTTAATCTGACAGAGGGGACAAACTCATACTCTGGAGAAAAGACAGCCTTTTCAACAAATGGTGTTGGAAGAACTCGCTATCCATTTGTAGAAAGATGGAACTAAATCCTTACCTCTCACCATGCACAAGAATCAACTTGAGATGGATCAAAGACTTAGAAATTATACCTGAGACTGTGAAGCTATTACAGGAGGGCATAGGCTCCACACTACAAGAAATAGGCACAGGCAGTAACTTTCCAAACAAGACTTCCAAATGCAGCAAATTAAAGCAAGATTTAAGAAGTGGAATAGCGTCAAACTAAAACATTTCTGCTCATCAAATGAAACTATCAAGAACCTAAAGAAAAAGCCTACAGAATGGGAGAAGATCTTTACCAGCCATCACTTTGATAGAAGGCTAAAATGTACAAATAGCTCAAAAGTCTCTACACTATCAAAACAAATAACCCAGTCAAGAAATGGGCAACTGAATTGAATAGAAAATTCACAAAAGAGATACAAATGGCCAATAGATACACGAAAATATGTCTAACATCATTAGCCATCAAGGAAATGCAAATCAAAACTATGCTGAGATTCCATTTAATTCCAATCAGAGTGGCAAGCATAAAGAAATCAAATAACAACAAATGCTGGCAAAGATTAGGGGAAAGCAGAACTCTTTTACACTGTTGGTGGGAATGCAGAGTAGTTCACCCACTATGGAGATCAGTGTGGAGATTCCTTAGGAAACTGAGAATGGATCCAACATATGATCCGGCTATACCACTCCTGGGTATCTTTCCAAAGGGGTTGAAATCAGAGAAGTATAGTAATATATGCATACCCATGTTCATAGCAGCACAATTAGTAAAGCCAAAATATGGAACAAATCTAGGTCTCCATCAAAAGATAGAGAATGGGTTGCAAAATTATGAGAAATAAATACAATGAAATTCTACTCAGCTAGAAAGAACAAAATCATGTCATTTGTAAGAAGATAGAAAGATCTGGAGAACATTGTTAAGTGAGATCAGCCAAGCACAGAAAAAGAGAATGAACATATATTTTCTCTAATATGTCCAAACTAGGGAATACTAGGAATACCAGAGGGACTCCAGATAATGGAAGGGAAACCTCAGCAAAGCTAGAATGGAAGGGTAGGAGAGTAAGAAGGCTGAGGTTGATTAATGGAGGAGCTACATTTGAATATGTGTAAAAGTATGAATGTAGCATGGTCAACCTGCACACTCATTGTTGGGAGGGGGTAAGGGGAAATGGGGAAAGGAAAGGGCACCAAGCACAGTCTGAAAATGTATGCCATTTTCAATATGATCCACATAAAAATAAATTTAAATAAAGTTAAAAATGAAAAAATAAAAAATAAAAATCACCATAATAGGGTATACCTATCCTAAGTCACCAACTTCCCTTTAATGTAGCTACCTTGATAGGCCATGCCCTTGTTCTGTTGGTGTGACAGCAATAACTTGTTTTGGGACAAAAGACATCATTTCCTTCTCTTAGCAAGCTGGCAATCATCTCCAAGTTTGGGTTTGATGTTCTCCTTCTGGGCTTCTGGGTCATCCTGTATATCTGTCAAAGCATTTGTCCATTGAATTGTCCTTGTCTCTTATCTGGCTCATGCTTTCTGAAAGCATGGAAGGAAACTTATTTGAGTTTTGTGTTCCTGAAGCCAAGTACACACAATACTAGTTGCTCAGTAGATATTTTTTAGTTGATTGAACATCTCTCTGCATCAATTTTTGGGCCATTTTCAATGAGAACAAGTCTATTTTTTAATGAGAAAACATTCTTTTGAGGGAACAAGTTTAATTCAGGAACAAGTTGGACAAATAAGCATTCATTAAGTTAAAAAATTTCTTTATTTTTAAATGAGCTATGATTAAAATATATTGATTGCTTTTCTCTTGTTATTTTAGCCCTGGAATTAACTCCAAATGAAAGATTTGAATGAACTTCTCAGAGCAACATTTTTAAAGCCTTTTTTAATATTGGGTATCATACCCAGATGCCACTGTACATTTGAGCCTCATCCCTAGCCCTTTTTAATTTTTTTTATTTTAAAACAGAGTCTTGCTAACTGGCTGAGGCTGGCCTCCAACCTGTTATCTTCCTTGTCTCTGTATCCCAAATACTTAAGAGCCTATTTTAAGGCCTGATATGTATAGAAAAGACAAATAAACAAATGTTTGCCTTTAAAGCCCTCAAACATTTACTGTAGGGAGTAGAGCAAACTTTTAAAGGAGAAGTATTGCTCTAGAACTGGACCACTTGATTTCCAACCCTGGCTCTGCAGCCTGATACTCAGGTGTATAGCCTTGGACAAGAGATTCAACCTGTAGGTATTTCAATTTACTCATTTATAAATGTGTATAAATAATACCTCGCCCATAAGATTGTGAGGTTTAATTAATCATGTAAAGTATTTAGGATATCAGGCCTAGTATATAGTATGTGCTCAATAATGGTTATTATTAATATCACTATCTCACTGTGTGAGATAATACTAAAGATAAAAAGGTTTGTCCCTGTTAGGACAAACCCCTACGCTACTTAATTGCTCTCGGGCTCTTGTCCTTGGAGAATTTTTCCTATTTTGTTACAGATGATGCTATGCTAAAGATTACTCCCTCCTGGTTCATGCTGTACTGTGCTAAAGATTACCCCTCAGTTTCAACCCCAAGAAGCCAGACTACTTCCTCCAGTTTGAACCAAGAGAAGTTACGTCTCTCCTGTTCAGACCCTGAAAATCCAGCTTCCTCCCACTCTGTGACGCACTGAAGAGCTTTCCCTTTGGACTCTGAGAATCTACCATGTTCTCATTTCAGGCTGTGATAAAAAAATTCACAAACTTACAGATCTTTACTGTTGCTTGCATACCCCTCCCTCATAAATAATACTTTTACCCTATGTTTTGGAGCTGATACCATTCTTGGTATCAGTCTGCCTGCTTACAGATGCTGGGATAAAACTTTACACCACCTCCCCCACCATTCTTGTTCAGCCTGGATCATTGCTAACATTCACTGCCCTTAGAAAGGGAATGTTAGCAATTTTATATGTACCCTTTGAAACGTCAGCTGTTGGGACAGGCGTAGTGGCACATGCTTGTAATCTCAGTACATTGGGGGGTGGCTGAGACAGGAGGATTGTGGGGATTTTTTGTGGCACTGGGGATGGAATCCAGGGGCTTTCTACCTCTGGGCTATACTCTCAGACCTATTTTCTATTTATTTGGAAACAGGGTTTCACTAAGTTGCTGAGAGCCTCACTCAGTAGCTGAGGTTGGCTTCGAACCTGTGCCATCCTCCTGTCTCAGCCTCCCAAGCACGGGGATTACAAGTGTGCACCACCACACCCAGCTGAGGATTGTGTATTTGAGGACAGCCTAAGTATGTAGTGAGAGTCTTAGCAACATAGAGAGACTCTGTTTCCAGATAAAAATAAAATAGGGCTGGAGGTATAGCTACGAGGTAGAATGCCCCTGGGTTCAATCATCAGTGCCACACACACACAGAAAAAGAAATGTCAACTGTTGTGAATGGAACACCTTGGATGAGAAGAGGGTCTGTTAGAGTGGCAGCATCGTGGTATAGTTATATAAGCACCAAAAGCCCTGCACATTTAACACCGTGTCCTGAGAATATAGATGTCAGTACAATCAGAGGCTTGATGTTCATGATAGAGCTGAGAACAGATGGACCTGAGACTAGAGGCAACACTTCTTTACTAAAATACTTCCAATATTTTTAAACAAAAGAAAGAATATATGGTGTTAGTTGCTATGAAGGTACTCAATATCTTTTGCTTCACCTTGAATATAAACAATTCTAGATAGAGAATTCATAAATTCCATCATCAATATGTCTCTCTCTCAAATAATTGATTCCAGTTCTAAGAATTAATATGTGATGCTGCTCTGATTATGAAAGAATCAAATGACTTAGAATAAAGCATGCCCCTTTATCAAGATAATTTAGAGCTTTACTGTGGATTAAAATTCAATCAAAATTTAAAAAGAGTATTATTTAATAATGATATAATCTACATTTGGGAAGTAAATCATTTCATTACTTTGTCATTTCTTTTACTGTGCAGAAAATATTCAATTAAAATATTGACTTTATTTTTAGACAGCGTTTCCTTCTCTCTGAAGTAGTTATAAAGATGACAATTTATTTTGCAATTGGATATTTTGTATGAATCATGAAGAAACACTTTAAAAATAACTTTGTAATAAAGACAGAAAACTGGTTCTTCATGATTATGATTCATCATAATTATTTTTGAACATTTGGTAAATCCTATTTCTGAGAACTTTTAAACCTTTCAGAGCCTTCATGGATTCTGCAAGGGCTTCACTTTGTGAAGAAAAATGAGCTTGAGGTAATAAATATAGTATGAGACCAATGCAGTTGTCTGTCTATCTGTCTTTCTTCTTCCACTCCTCATCTTTTCAGTTTCTCTTCTGAGATGTTCAAAGACATGAAAGGACTGGGGGAATTAAAGTAATTATGAAGAGAATTAGAGCTGGCACATCATCCTTCACAATGGCATGATCTATGCTCCTAGGTCCAAGAAGCAAGGGTGACATATTTAAATCTTTCTTTCCCAAGGGAAAAAGGCAGATTTTTAATGAGAGTTTTTAAGAAGAGACCAAACTGGGAATGGTGGTGCACGCTTGTAATCCCAGTACTTGGGATATTGAGACAGGAGAATCAAAGATTTGAGACCAGCTTCAGTAACTTAGTGAGACCCTAAGCAACTTAGCAAGACCCTAAGAAAGCTAGGAATAGATCCACCAGACGATCCAGCTCTACCACTCCTGGGTATCTTTCCAAAAGGGTTGAATTCAGAGAACTATAGCAACATATGCATACCTATGTTCACAGCAGCACAATTCGTAATAGCCAAAATATGGAACCAACCCAGGTATCCATCAACAGATGAATGGATTGCAAAACTCTGGGAAAAACACACAATGGAATTATTCTCAGCCATAAAGAAGAACAAAATCGTATCATTTGCAAGAAGATGGAAAGCCCTGGAGAGCATTATGTTAAGTGAGATCAGCCAAGCACAGAAGGAGAAGGTACATATGTTCCCTCTAATATGCCCAAACTAGGGAACATAGAGGATACCAGTGGTACTCCAGATAATGGAAGGGAAATACCAGCAAAGCTTGAATGGAAAGATAGGGGAGGAGGAAGAATGAACTTGATTAATGAGGGTCTACATCTGAATATGTATAAAATTATGAATACGGCATGGTTACCCTGGACAATCATTGGTGGGACGGGGGAAGGGAAAACAGGGGCAGGGGGAGAGGGCACCAAGTATAGTTTAAATGTATACCATTTATGTTCAATAAAAAATAAAAATAGATAGAAAATAAAATAGGGCTGAGGAGGTAGCTCAGAGGTAGAATGCCCCTGGGTTCAACCCCTAGTATGGGGGGGGGTGCTACAATGGAGCCTCAGGCATGTTTTCTTAAGAAAGGGGGAGAGATTATGGTATTCTAATAAGGGCCATGTGCTATACTTGGCATTTGTTCCAGGTTTACTTAGTCCAACTGAATTTTCTGTTTCAGATTCATAATCACTATTTCAAAAATGGGGAGGATACCACTCTGAGTTGTGTAAAATAAAATAAGCATGCAGTTGTCATCTTCATTTCCCCCTAAAGGCTATTAACAGTGTCCTAAAGTGATAGATTGTATTCTGCTGCATGGATCGCGAGCAAAGCAATCATAAAGCAGACCATTATTGTGAGGAAAATCAGCATTCTGAGCATGAATGTAATTACCACCCTTTCCGGACATGAATCATGATGCCTAGGATTGCCAAACTCCCCAAAAACTTCCTAGAGGTTCTTTAAATGAAGTGCTCACCAACTACAGCTGTTATAACTCCTGTTGCACTGTCAATATCAAGACTGAAAAGAAAAAATGTAGAAGAGAATCACACCAAGAGTTGTTGTGTGCATACATGAATATATCACTTTGGATCTTACTATGAGTCATAATCATATTGCACCAATAAAATTCTAAGATAAAAAAAGAAAAAATGCAAACATAGACTTCAATCGCACTTTATTTTTTTTGGTAATGGGGAGTGAATCCAGGGGCATTCTACCTCTGCACTATACCTCCAGCCATTTTTATTTATTTATTTTGAAACAGGGTCTTGTTAACTTGCTAAGTTGAAAATGCTGGCCTCAAACCTGAGATTCTTCTGTCTCAGCCTTTGAAGTACTGGAATTACAGGTATATGCCTCCATACCTGGCTTCAGTGACACTTTAAATTATGTTGTTGATCCATAGGCTCCCAAGACATCCTTATTTTCTCCCCTATCTTGCCTCCCTTCCTTTGGGTCCCCTTGTCCCAGGAACTTTCTGTCATAGCACTATCCCAGGGCTGCTCAAGGCCCTACTGTGTTGAAATGCCCACCTATTCCTCCTATCTCCAGGCACCCCACCTTCCAATCTTGCCCCTTTAGGTTGTTTCTCAACATGAAAATATTTGACAGCAGGGATTTGTTCTTTTGAGGCCCTGATATAATTATTGTAAGGAAAAGAAGTAGAAATAGTTCTATACGTTTCTTAATCATCACTTGAAACTGTAAAATGTTACACATTTGTAGTGGCAGGTAACCTCAAATTTCTTTGAATTCTCAGAGATCAGTATTCCCCAAAATATTAAGAAGTAAGGCACCAAAGATTATTGCATTGGAGTTGATGTAGTTTCATTTGAAGATTATCCATATTTTAGCAGAGAGCCCCTGGAAATAATGTCCTGACCCAAATAATTCTGTAATAAAGATAAACCCAACTCCAATAGCAGAGGAGGGTATATTGAGACAGTATTTGGGTGGCTCTCTATATTATATGGATAACTACATTTCTGCTCTATTTTATAATGGTGGCAAAGGGATTTATGTTTTCTGTGCCACAGCATGGCTATATTCATAGTGAATACTAAATACATTTTGAAATGTTAATACAAATGCCAAAGTGAAGAGGGGAAGCATTACATCTACTTAAGTTTAGCAAACATTTGTTGAGCACCTACCATATGTGAGGCATGGTGCTAGGTGATATAAGTTAGAAAACTAAATCACTACTAACTAAAAAGTACCTAGGAAACCTTAACTAAAATTAGAAAAAGGTCACCGGCCTCAAATCCCTGGGCTTTTTCCCTTCCCTGATCTTCCCAACCAACTGCTTCTTTATCTTGTTTTTCTTCAAAAGATCATTAGTCCAACAACCCACAAAGAACTTAGCCCTGACAACACTGTGAGTGAGCTTAGAAGAAAATCCTCTCTGACTGCCTTCAGAGAAGAGCGCAGCTCCGGCTGACACCTTAACCGCAGCCACAGCCCCATGAGAAACCCTGAAGCAGAAGACTCCTCTGAACCTTGTCTGGATGTCTGAAATTGCATGGCTTAAGCTACTGAGCTTTGGGGTAATTTGTTAGTTTCTTATGATGCAAAACTGTAACTAATTCACCTTCCAAGAGGTAATCACTACCCTAAATGGGCTGTCTACCATTCCCACACATGTCTTTAAAGGGGTTCTTTTTTTTTTTTTTTGTCTTTTTGGAACCTGGGATCAAACCCAGAGCACCACATATACAAAGTAGGTGCTTTGCCACTGAGCTACATCCTGCCCCCCCAAGTGTCTTTATATAAGTTAATATATATTTATACACTTGTATGCATTATACATATGTATAATAGGTATAAAGACTTATATGCATCATTCGCATGCATGTGTAATATATATACATATATACACATACATAAATATATATTTAGTATTGAATGTTATTTATTTATTACTTTGTTCATTTATTTATTTTTGTAGTACTGGAGATTTAACCCAGGAGCATTCTGTCTTCAAGCTACACTCTAGCCGTATTTTTTTTTTTAATTTTGAGACTGAGTCTCACTATAAGAGATTCCCTATTTTCTGAGGCTGTCCTTGAACCTGCAACCATCTTGTCTCAGCCTCCAAATACTGGGATTATAAGCATGTGCCACCATGGCAATCTTGAATGCTTTGAAAATCCATATAAATTATAATATTGCTTCCTTCTATTATAATATTACTTCCTTCTAGAGCTAGTTTTCCCACATCAATTTTTTCCACTACCACTACTCGATTTTTTATTTTCTAGAAGTCTTTCTCTGTATCAGCTATTATAAGTTCTAGTCTCCTTCTTAAATCAGTCCTTGGTGTTCTGTTTAGCTGACCTGCAACAATCCCAAACCAGTGAGTCAAGCCTGGTCCTACCTCAGATGAAGCTCAGCTTCTTCCCACTCTAAACCAAAATATGAACATCGGCTTTTCAGCATTATATGCACCCATAGATGTACATGGGCTTCAATTTGGCCTCCGTTGATGATAGTGCTTTCTAGATTCATGTATATCTGAAAGTTTAATGTGTATAGTAATAACCTGTGGACCTTATTAAAATGTGATTGTGATTCTCTCGGTCCATAAAGGGACTGAGATTCTGCATTTCTACAACACATTTGTGTGCTGCTGGTGCTATTAATAATAGTCCCAGTACTGCAAAAAATAGGTCTTATTTTTAGTAGCAAGGTTTCAGAACTAGACATCCAACTCTTTCTTTACAAAAATTGTTTTAACTTGATAACTTATATTGGACAGCAATACAGAAACAGTTTACCCAATGATGGGATGCAACAGCTCACAAAGGGAATGATGTGAGCCAGAAAACAAAACAAATATGACTGATCTAAAGAAATATTTTAATCAGTTTTTTTACTTAATGCAAATGAAAAAAAGAAAGCAATAGAATGGAAATTAATCGAATAGATAATAGAAAAGCAATAGACAAAAATCAATGAAACCTAAAGCCTATTCTTTGGAAAGATCCAGAAAATTGTCAGACCTTTATGTGTAGATAGACCAAGGAAAAAAGAGAGAAGACTCAAATTACTGGAATTAGAAACAAAAGAAGGAACATTGCTAACAACTCTACTGAAATGAATTATAAAGAATATTGTGAACAATTTCATTCCAATAGCTAGATGAGATGGACAAATGCCTAGAAAAATGTAAATTACTGAAAATGATTCATGAAGAACAAATCACATATAAACAGATCTATAACAAATGAAGAAGACAGTCATGGTGGCACTTGCCTGTAATCCCAATACTTGGGAGGCTAAGACAGGAGGATCGTGGGTTTGAGGCCAACCTCAGAAAATCAATGAAACTCTGTTTCAAAATTTAAAAACATTCTATAGATGAGCATATAAGGCAACCTAACTGAGAGGATAGGAAGGGGGAAGACGGAAATTCTCTAATGCACGTGATGTACTTTAAGAAATATATCAAAGCCAATCACTAAGCCAAACATGAGAAGGAGGGAGGGGGAGAGAATGGGGCGGGAATTAGGTAAGGGCTGATTGGGTGATGTGTGCATGTATGTTTCTACCATCTTATACCCTATTAAGATGTATGACTACAATGCACCAATAAAAAATAAAAAATAAAAAATAAAAAATAAAAAATAAAAACAAAACAGTATGGGCATGTAGCTCAGTGTTAGAATGTCCCTGAGTTCAATCCCCAGTCCAAAAATATGAAAACACACAAACAAATGGAGAGATTGAATCAGTACAGGTTGAGAGACCCTAATCCAGAATTTGGAAATAGAAATGCTTTAAAATTTAAAACATTTTAAGAACTGACATGATGCCAACAAGTAGAAAATTCCATACCATGAAACTTTGTTTCATACACAAAACCATTTAAATGTCAGTTATGATAGCACATGCCTATAATCCCAGCACTTGGGAGGCTGAGACAGGAGGAATGCAGGTTTGAGGACAGCCTCAGCAAGTAGTAAGACTCTAAGCAACTTAGTGAGACCCTGTTTAAAAATAAAAAAATAGAAAAGGGCTGTAGATAAACCAGAGGTGTACTAAGCTGGTGTAGCTCAAAGGTAAAATTCTCCTGGGTACAGTCCCCAGTACCATACCATACACAACACACACACACACACACACACACACACACAAACACACACAATTTAAAGTATTGTATAAAACTTCCATAAAGATATATGTATAAGGTATATATGAAATAAAATGTATTCATATGTAGATTTGTGTCCCATCCCCAATATTTGTATATGCAAATAGTCCAAAGTTCAAAAAACCCTAAAATCTATAAACTTTCTTGTCCCAAGCACTTCCAAGAAGGGATACTCAACCAGTAATTTAAAAACCCAAGCCCAGATGGTTCACTGCTTAGTCCTAACAAACATTTAAAAAACAAATAATAATTTACAAACTTTCTCTAAAGTAGAAGAGGATAGAACACGTCCCTACTCATTTTAGGTGGTCAGTATTACCCTGATACCAAAGCCAAAGACATCACAAGAAAACTAAACTAATTTATCTTATGAATATGGTGAAAAAAATCAACAAAACAAATACTAGAAAATCGCATCCAACAACACAAAGAAATAATTATGTGTTATGAAAAATAGGATTTGTCCTATGAATATAGATTGATACAGCAGTTAATTAATATACCATAGAAAATTAATAAAAAAACAAATCACACAATCATCTCAATAGATGCACAAAAAGGAATTGACAAAATTCAACACCTTTTCATTATAAAAATACTCAACAAATTAGGAATAGAAGGGGATTCTTAAACTTTATATATATATATTCTGTATGTATGTATGTGTATATATATATATATATATATATATATATATATATATACAGAAAATCCACAGCTAACATCATATACAATGATGTAAAATGGATTCTTTACATTTTAGGTTAGAAATGAAACAAGGATGTAAGTATCTCAACATGGTGCTGGCATTCCATCCAGAGCAATTAGGCAATAGAAAGCTATAAAATTCATCTGGGTTTAAAAGGAAAAGTGTAAAACCATATTTATTTGCACATGACATTCAACTTATATATAAAAAATCCTAAGGAATCTACAAAAAACATAACAGCTAATAAGTCCATCAAGGTTGTAGGATAGAAGATCAATTTACAAAAATCATTGTATATCTGTATAATTGTAATGAACAATAAAAAAGATGAAAAATAATTCTACTTGCAATCGCATTTAAAAGAATGAAATACTTGTACTAAATTTAAGAAAAATAAATGTAAAATCTGTACTTTGAAAACTACTAGACACTGGTGAAAGAAATTTAAAAGTTCCAAATATATGTATATACATCCCATGTTCATAACTGGGAAGACTTAATCTTGTTAAGATGGTAATACGTCCTAAAGTTAATTTTTTTCTTTTCTTTTCTCCTTTATTCTCTTCTTTCATTTTCCTCTTCTGTTTCCTTCCTTCCTTCCTTCCTTCCTTCCTTCCTTCCTTCCTTCCTTCCTTCCTTTTTCCTCGTGGGTATTGAATCCAAGGGCATTCTACTTCTGAGCCACACGTCTATGTCTAGCCCCTTTTATTTATTTAGGTATGTATGTATGTATGTATGTATGTATGTATGTATTTATTTATTTATTTATTTATTTATTTTTACTCTTTTTGGTACTGGAGATTGAACTCAGGGGCATTATACCTCCAAGTTGCACCACCATCCCTATTTTTATTCTTTGTTTTGAAACAGGTTCTAAGTTGCAGAGGGCGTCATTAAGTAGCTAAGGCTGACTTTGAATCTATAATCCTCCCGTCTCAGCCTTCCAAGTGCTGGGATTACAGGTGTTTTTGAAACAGGGTCTCACTAGATTGCTGAAAGTCTTGCTAAATTGCTGAAGTTGGTCTCAATCCTGCAATTCTTCTTTCTCAGGCTCCCAAGTTCTAAGACTAGGCACATGCCATAACGCCCAGCCAGCTAGGCAAACTGATCCCCAACTGGCAAAATGATCCCAAAATTCATATAGAAATATGAGTTACCTAAATTAGTTAAAACAATTTTGAAAAATAAGAACAAAAGGAGGATTCATGCTTCCTGGCTTCAATTTTTATTTCCAAACAATAATAATCAAGAGAGCCTGGTACTGGTATAAGGATAGAATAATATATATATATTTATATTTATATATATTTATATATATTTATATAATATTTATATTTTTATATATTATATAATATATATTTATATATATTTATATATAAGTATTTATATATATATAAACAAAATTGAGTTTATAAATAAAACACTATATTTATGGTCAACTGATTTTTCACAAGGGTACTAAGGACATCAAATAAGGAAAGAATCAATAATGCTGGGACAACTGTTGGTCCCCATGTAAAAGATTGAAGATGGGCAATGTCTAACACCATGTGTTAGATAAAAATTAACTAAAATGGTTCAAAAACCTAAATAAGAGCTAAAGTACAGATTTTTTTACAGAAAAGCATGGGGGGAATGTTCATAACCTCATATTTGGAAAAGGATTTTTATTTATGACATTAAGATGAGCAACAAAAAATAGATAAATTGGACCTCAACAAAAATAAAACCTTTTTTCTTTCAAACAATGCCATCATGCAAGTGAAAAGATAGACCATAGAATGGAAACAAATATGTGTGCATCATTAATATAAGGGAGTGTTATCTAGGCTCTATAAAGAATACTCAGAACTCAATAATAAAAATAAATAACAATTAAAATGGGCAAAGGATCTGAATAGACCTCTTCTCAGGGAAGACATATACATGTACAATAAATACATAAAAAGTTGGCCAACATCCTTAGGTAAATGCAAATCAAAACCACAATGAGAAACACCTTCTTACCCACTAGGATAATTGTAATTTATTTATTTATTTATTTATTTTTATTTTTTGGTGATACTGGAGGTGGAACCTAGGGGCCTTCTACCTCTGGGCTACACTCCCAGACCTATTTTATATTTTATTTGGAAATAGGTCTCACTAAGTTGCTGAGAGCCTCACTAAGTAGCTGAGGCTGGCTTCAAACCCATGTGATCCTCCTGTCTCAGCCTCCCAAGCGCGGGGATCACAAGCATGCGCCACTACGCCCAGCCAAAGTCTCCCTGTTTTTTTAAATTGAGGAACCTGAGGCCAAAAGCAATGAACCAGCTTGCCAAAGTTCACGCTAAATAGCAGCAGAGTTATGACTGTAACACAAATTCCCTGATTTCAAATTTGAATTTGAGATAAGATGACTTTTTGTCTGTCCAGCATCTGGGGCAACTTGATAAAGCAAAAGTTTAATTTACCAGGTTTAAACAAATTAAGAGTCTTTGAGTTGAGAGTCCCTGAAAGGTCCAGGTCAGTTCTCTGCCGTCCTCTCAATCTGCATGCATTTATTGCACATCGATGTGCAATGCCTTTCTGGAGATATTCCTGGCAATAGAGAAGCAGGTGCCACCATCTATTTGGGAGGAAAAACTAGAAAACTAGAGATGAAGTGTCTATGACTCAAAGGGATCAAGCATGCAAACCTGTAATGACTCATGAGCTATGCAGCCAAGGAAGGCAGGAGGGGTCATAGCATATGGGCTTATTCCAGGAAAGTCTTCCCAAAGGAGGACACAGTGGGATGTAGAAAGATAAGCAGCATCCCTTGACTGGTAGGGAAGCTAAAGCAAGACATTGCCTCCACTGGCCCATGTTAAATGCACACAAGTCCTTATAAGGTTCTTGGTTGTAGCAGAAGGAAAGGGATATTGTCTTGGACGGAAGCCAGAGCTGGAGGATGTGAAGGAAGTCCTGTGGTGGAGATGATGACTAATAAGGTACCTCCTTTATTGCTACACAACCAAACCTGCCCAGGTAGACAGTTCTCATAGGAAAACAAGCTTCTTCACAGGTCACAAAGAGCGTGGCAGTTCACTTAAAGTTGCAGGACAAATACTTCAGGCATTAGTCATTCAGTGAGCATTTATTAAGCACCTACTATGTTCCTGGAGTCTTGCTAGGGGATGAGGACTCACAGGTGCCTACGATTTCCTGATTCACGATGTCAGTGAAAAGGCAGTCCCTTGGGTGGTGATGACAGATTTTCTTAGGAAAAGGTGCTGTCTTGTCACCCCACTTCCTCTTCCAGCCAATTCAAGTAGTCAGGTTCTTTTCATTTGCAAACCCAGTGTCGGGGTCAGAGTGAGACAGGGGAGGGACTGAAGGCCATATAACCTGAGGAGATGTTCATTTAATGTTGAAGATGGAGGGGATACCCCTGGAAGCTCTAGCACCTTCTTTTCTGCATCTGCCTCCCTTTCCCTGGCTGACCTTCTCTAGGAAAGCACAGCCCCTTTGAGAAGAATGTTCGAGCCTTCCTCAAGTTTGTAACTTTCATGGCTCTGAGCAAGGAGGGTGTTTGAAAAGTGTTAACTGAATGAATCAAAGGGCTTTGGCATCACCTGCTTGAGGCTCAGCCAGAAACAGCCTTCTTCTTACCTTATATTTCTTCTCTTGAGTCCTCTCAGTGACCACCCGTGGGGTTTCTGCCCAAATGGCCCCCTGTGATTCTACCATGATGCAGGAGACAGATGATGAGAGTGCATGTCCACATATGCTCAGAGTAATGTGACCCCTTGCTGGCCTCCTGGTCATTGTACCAGAACCAGACTCAGCAGTGGGGTGGGTGTCCACTAAAGAGAAGCACCCATAGAGCAGTGCTGTCTCCCTGCAGGAGTGGTGCGGTCAACAGGATCCTCAAGCCCAGCATCTCCTGCTACTCTTGGAAGCCATGGGAGGGGCAGTGCACTCTCTTGGGACTTAACCTTGACTCCCAGATCCCAAGGACATTACTGCACTAGCTCTATGACCTAGAAACCTGCCCCCTTGGAGTGTATTTGCATGTCAGAGCTCAATCCTTCCTGTCAAGTAGGAATTGCAGTGCCACCAGGCCCTCATCCTGGGAAATCTGCACCACCAGGGGTTCCTTATAACTACCAGGCTCCACTGGGGGCAAAAGGGAAACAACTGTCATTATCACCCTGTGTACATGCATAGCCTTACCATCCCCATGAGCAGTGCTCCCTCATTTCATTGAGGTCTCAGGATAGATATATGAGTGTTTTGAATTGCAATTTCATCTCCTTGTTCGTTTTCCATCTTTCTGCTGGTCTTATTTGTTTATTTATTTATTTATTTATTTATTTGTTTGTTTGTTTTTGGTGGTACTGGGGTTCCTGGAATCCCTTCTACTTCCAGGCTACACTCCCAGACCTATTTTATATTTTTATTTGGAAACAGGGTCTCTTAATCCAGTGAGGCTGGCTTCGAACCTGGCTGATCCTCCTGTCTCTGCCTCCCAAGTGCGGGGATTACAAGCGTGCGCTACCGTGTCCGGCTTTCTGCTGGTTTTTATAACAGTGAAATTTTCCTCTTCACTAGTCATCATCATCCTCATCTTAGCAAGTCCCAGTAATTGGGAGGCCAAGAAGGAGGATTTCAGGTTTGAGGCCAGCCTGGTCAACTTAGTGAGAAACTGTTTTAAAAATAAAAATAAAAAAGGGCTCAAAATATATCTCAGTGGTAGAACACTTCTGGGTTCAATCCCAGAATAAAAAAATCTTAGCAGTACAAATGTCTCTCAGGTAAAACCATATATATGTAGCTTGGTTGACAGTTTGATAACACTTTGTTCAGCAATTATAGGGTGCAGCCATATTCCCTGGTGAGCAAATAGTAGTCTCAGTGAAAATCCCTACAAGAGTATTATAAAACCAGAAGTCTAATTTACTAGAGAGTGGTTAGTCAGTGTGAAGGTACACTTATTTTAGAAGATATTAAAAAATTATTGAATTTGAGTATGTGTTTGTTCTATTCCCCTAGGTTTTCAGACAAGAATTTATAAGTGACTGGTTGTATTCCACATCTACTTTGTAGCTAAGACTAGGACTCTTTTTGAGCCTCAAGCTGTTTATTTGGTTGGGATAGGATAGTTTGCTTATAGGTTACTCATTAAACACAAATTAGATTAGAAAGTAAAAGAATGACTTGAGCCAGACATGAAGGCATACATCTGTAATTCCAGTATTTGGGAGGCTGAGACAGGAGGATTGTAGGTTCAAGGCCAATATGTGGTAATTTAGTGAAATCATATCAAAATAAAATAAATTAAAAGGGAGTGTAGTTCAGTAGGATACCCTGGGTTTTAATCCCCAGTACAAAATAAAATGACCTGAATCTCAAGGTTAGGAGCAATATATATGGATGACCAGTTGAAAACCCAGGTAAAGTGCCTCTGCAATGAGGAATGATGTATTTGCTACTTATCTGTCAATGGAGAAACATGACTTGAGTTCTTTAAAGGGGATTTACACACAGAGATCTAGAAACTTGTTTAGTAGCATCTTTTCATGCAGTGATTAAGGAATGTCAAAGTGGAAAACCAGAATCCTGATTGAATCCTTTCCAGCTGTAAGAGTTTGCTTAACCTTCCTTAACCTCAGTTACTCAGCTTGAATGAAATGTTGATAATACATGAGTTACTTACTCTCAGAGTCAACTCAGATCATCCATTCAGTTTCTCAATATGCTCCATTTTATCCTGAATGTTTTAGGCTCCAGCCATAGTAATCTAACAGCTGCTCCCAATCAAGCCAGTCTCTTTCACATACAACCTTGTGCTAGCCTCTTGCTCTACCTACAAGACTCCAGCCGCCCCTTTTCTCCCCTCAGTACTGAAATCTGATTGAAATTTTTGTTCTTATTTCCCACCAGGCAGTCTTCTCCTGAACTGAACTGTTCTTCCTTGGTGCCATCCCCTGCCAAGCACCCTGGGCTTCCAGTCCTCCTAGCACTTAGCAGCCTGATTAAAACTGCCTTTTTCCTGTTAATTTCTCCCACTCAGTTCTGCAGGACTGTGTCTTACTCATCGTTCTATCCCCAGAGAAGCCTGTTGAATGAATGACGAACATTTAAATGCTTTGTCAACAGCAACTTGCTACACAAGTGTTATGTAATGTGATTATGTTCAGACTGTGTTCAGATATGGGTTGGCCTACTCACGCATTTGATAATAACTAATATCCCATTTCAGTGACGTTATTCAGGTTCCTTTATAAGCTGATACTAAATAAAGGCTATCATTTATGGAACACTTAACCTCGGCTAGGCTCTGAGGTAAAATCATACATGATGATCTCATTACTTATCCTCATAATTATCTTATAGGCTAGTCATTTTAAAAGAAACATCCCTATTTTTTAGCTGAAAAAACTAAGGCAGAATCAAAAGAGGTTAATTGGCATGCCCACTGTCACATAGTCAGATTCTGAATCCAAATATTTTTAGTTCAAGACACAAATCCCACTGAAGTCTTCAGGTAAGGAAACTATCAACAGAGATAAAAGGCAACCCACAGAATGGGAGAAAATATTTGCCCATTACATATCTGATAAGGTATTATTATAAAAATATAGAAAGAACTACTAAAATCCAACATCAGTTTTCTTTAAAAAAATCATGATTTATTTTGATTGTGTGTGGTACTTGGGATTGAACCCCAGGGCACTCTACCTCTAACCTACACCTCCAGCCCTATTTTTTATTTTGAAACTCCCAAGTACTGGGATTACAGGTATGTATGTACCTCCATGACCTGCTAAAACAGCATGACATAAAAATGGGCACAGAACCTGTCCGTGGTGGCGCACGCTTGTAATCCCCGCACTTGGGAGGCGGAGACAGGAGGATCACACAGGTTCAAAGCTAGCCACACTGGCTTAAGAGACCCTATTTCCAAATAAAAAGTACAAAATAGGTCTGGGAATGTAGCCCATAAAAAGAAGGGCTTCCAGGAACCCCAGTACCACCAAAAAAAAAAAATGGGCACAGAAGCCAGGCTTGGTGGCTCATGAGTAACAACTTTACTTCTGGGTATACCCAAAATTTGAAAAGAAGGGTTTCAGAGAGAAATTTATAAACTCATGTTTATAGAAGTACTATCCACAATCACCCAAGGGTGAAGCAACCTACATATCTATTAATGGATGAATAGATAAGCAAAGGTTGTATATACATGAAATGGGATTCTTCCCACCTTTAAAAGAATGGAAATCTTGACACATATTATAACATGATATGCCTTGAGGCCATTATGTTAGGTGAAATAAGCCAGTCATAAAAAGACAAATATTATATGAATCTGCTACCTAGAACAGTTGACAGAGACAGCAAGTAGAGTGGTGATTGGGGAAGTGCAAATAGGAAGTTCATGTTGAATGAGTGCATGTGGTATTTTCATTTTGCAAAATGAAAAAGTCTTGAAGATGGATGGTGGCAATTGTTGCACAAAAACGTGAGTGTAATGAATACCATAAAATCATGCACTCAAATCTGGCTAAAACCCCTTGGGAGGCTGAGTGAGACAGGAGGAATACACAGGTTCGAATCCAGCCTCAGCTACTTAGTGAGGCTCTCAGCAACTTAGTGAGACCCTGTTTTCAAATAAAATAGAAAATAGGTCTGGGAGTATAGCCCAGAGGCAGAAAAGCCCCTGGGTTCCATTTTCAGTACCGAAAAAAAAAAGTGGCTAAAATGGCCGGCGTTGTGATGCATGCTTGCAATCCCAGCGTTTGGGAGGCTTAGACAGGAGGATTGCAGTTTGCGAACAGACTCAGCTAATTAGTAACTCAGTGAGACCCTGTTTCAAAAAAAAATAGGGCTGGGGGTATAGCTTGGAGGTAGAATGCCCCTGGGTTCCATCCCTAGTACCACAAAAAAAGTGGCTAAAATGGAAAATTTTATGGACATTTTAACACAATTTTTAAAATCCGGGCCTTGATTCTATTTCCCGGCACTGCCTAAGTCTTGAGGAAATTCACTCCCGATGAATGTTTAAACTTACATTTTATTTATTTTTCCTCCTAAGACAAGACTGTTCTCTGCCAGGGGTCTTCAGAGCATCCATGCAGGTCTTCAGAGCATCCATGCAGGTCAGGGTCCCTGAAGAGGACAGGGACCAGCCTCTGGCCTCCAGGGCACTCTCTTCCTGGGAAGAAAGTGCTTATTCTCAAGGCAGCCAGCACATATTTTACTTATAACAATTGGCAGATGGCCGTGGAATCCTTCTGTTCCCATGAATGGCATCAGGACTAACTGCACTGTGCATTTTCCATCACTGGTAACTAATGCTTACAATGGCATTGGACATTGTTATTAATAGGTGAAGAACAGACATAAAGAGAGAGGGGAAGTGGCTTGGGCTGAATCACACAGCAAAGTTAGAATTCCAAGCTCCCAGCAACTAATCTCACTTTGGGCTCTGTCCCACACACCTGATAAGTCCACGGACTTGTTTTTTGTACCTTGAGCAACAGATTCCCTGGCTAACCAAGCAAGTCTGACTTATCTTGCATAGAAATGAAGCGGATATTGCTTAGGATGGTGTTTTATGATCTTTCTGTATCTACTGGTTGGCAAGAGGCCAGTATGCTCACTGCTTGACGAGTGAGTGATTTTGAACACATGGTTGAAAAATATCTAGACTCTAAGTTTGCCTTTCAGTGAAACATAGAGAAGAATTATTGATGCCCCTTCAAGAGAAACAGGATAGGAAGGGATAGATGAATTTGGGTATATTGCTCCAGTCTACTCTGCATCATCCTTTACATAGGTAAACACCAAGCCTAACTGAGCATCTCAATCGTGTGAGTATTTTTTATTTGTTTTGTGGTATCAAGGATTGAACCCAGGACCGTTCTACTACTGAGTTACACTGCCAGCCCCATTTATGTTTTATTTTGAAACAGAGTCTTGCTACACTTCAGAGGTTGTCCACGAATCTGCAATCCTCCTCTGTCAGTCTCCCAAATACTGTGACTATAGGCATACACCAACATGTCAGGGCTGAGAATGTAGCTCGATGGTTGGAGCACTTGCCTAGCATGTGCAAAATATTAGGTTTGACACCCCCCAACATAGCAAGAGAAAAGAAAAACTTCCCGGTCTCTGAGCAGTCCAGGTACTTGGGATTCTCTTCCATTCCTAGGCCACCTAGTTATCAATGAGAAAAGAGAGTCCCCTTGAGTTAAGCAGCAGTTATTTATTTACTTACTTATTGATTTATTCTGGACATTGAATCTGGGGGTGTTATATCTCTGAGCTACACTCTTCCAGCCTTTTTTATTTTTTGTTTATTTTTACTTTATTTTTTGGTTTTGGTAATATTGAGGGTTCAATTGAGGGGCATTCTACTTCCAAGTTACACACCCAGCTCTATTTTTATTTTTAAACAGGGTCTCACTAAATAGCAGAGGGCCCTTCTATATTGCTGAGGCTGGCCTCTGACCCAAGTGCTGAGATAATAGGTATGCACCAGCACACTCAACTAGCAACAGCTATCTATTTATTTTTAATATACTTTTTTGATACTAGGAAATGAACCCAGAGGCAGTTTACCTCTGGGCTACACCTCCAGCCCTAATTTATTTTTTAGTTTGAAACAAGGTCTTACTAAATTGTGGAGGATCTTGCTAAACTACTGAGGCTGGCTGTGAACCTGAAATACTTCTGTCTCTGCCTCCCAAATACTGGGAGGTATAGCTTGCACCGCTATACCCGGTTTTATATACTTTTTATTGGTGTATTGTAGTCTCACATCATAATGAAGTTCAGAGTGATAGGGACATACTTGCACACATCACTTGGTAGGTTTCTCCCCAGCCCTCCCCCTACTCCCTCCCCTTCCCTGTATGAAGTACTGAGATTAACATTGATAATTTCATATATGTACCTGGCGTAAATAGAAGTGTTTTCTTCATTAATTCTCCCTTTCCCCCGCCATCATCCTTCTCTAGACCCCCTTCTAGCAGCAGCTATTAAAGAACAATTAAATCATTTACAGAGAAATAGATGGTAGTGGAAGATATGCTGAGTGAGATTAGTCAGTCACAAAAAATAAGAAATCGGATGATCTCCCTAATAAGTGGAAGCTTTGGAGAAAATGGGTCATAGGAGCAACTCTAGACAAAGGAGATCCTATTGATGAGCAAAGAAGGCGACCTAACTGTGGAGATGGAAGGGGGTAAAAGGGAAATTCTCTAATGCACATGATGTACTTTAACAAACATATCAATGTCAATCACCATGCCAAACATGAGAAGGAGGGAGGGGAAGGGAATGGGGTGGGTATTGTGTAAGGGCTAATTGGATGTTGGATGCATGTATGCCTTCCCATCTTGTACTCCACTAAGATATATGACTACAATGCACCAATAAAAAATTAAAAAATAAAAAGTAATAAATCCTCTCCCACTGGCTTAAAGATACCTTCACTGTCAGATGGGAGACATTATAGCCTGTCCTCTTTGAGTACTTTCTTGGATACACTATTTCCCCAGTTTGGGCCCTTCTTATATGCTGCCTGTTATTTTTATTTAACTGTCTGAAATATTTGTCTCTATTTTCCTCAGAGAATTACTGGAGAATAAGGACCATGCCATATCTTTCTATTATTGTTCCACAAATGCCAGCTCCATTAGTACATAGCATATTTTCAATGAACGTGTGTTGAATTCATGGAAATCTTGCAGATGGAAAAATCTGAAATAACTTGTTACTTATTTGGTGAGATGTTCTATGTGCTTTGGAAGTTTTCTGATCACATAAAATAATTAAGAGATGAGCCCTAGCTTCCAATCCTGGCTGTGTCACAGACTCCCATTGTGACATGCTAAAATTCACTGGCCTTCTTTGGCACTCAGTTTCCTCATTTGGGAAGCCCTGGCTACTGAATAAACTTTCTTTTAGTGCTGGGTTTGAGCTACTCTACATAGGAAGGGTTAGTATTTTATCCCATGCAAATGCCTTTGATGACATGGTGCCTTTTCTTTGGTATGGACAACAACAAATTGATTCCAGCTTATAAAACTAAAACTCAAATAGATTTTTTGTGGTACTGGGGATGGAACCCAGGGGCATGCTTCCTCTGAGCTACACCTCCATCCCTATTTGTTATTCTTTATTTTGAAACAGGGTCTCACTGAGTTGCAGAGGGCTTCACTAAGGAGCTGACTCAGCCTCCCAAATGCTGGGTTTACAAGCGTGTGCTACCACGTCTACCTGTAGAAACTTAAATAGGGAACAAGTGTATGCTTTGGCCAAGTTTCCATGCATAGAGTATGCGTGTGTGTGTGTGTGTGTGTGTGTGTGTGTGTGTGTGTGTGCTCACTCCTGACTTTACCTGAACTCTCTTATCCCAGAACTGTTTAGTGGTCATTTCCAAGTATAGCACTGTCAACCATTCATTATCCTTCTGCCCACTCCCCCTTGCATTATGAATGCTCTAGGGAAAGGGCCTATTCCAGCTGGATTTCCTCTCATCTTTCTACGCACTACCAGCCAGGGCCAGAATGTCCATTGCCATGCTTGACAAAATTTGTTCAAGCACCATCCTCTGGGCCATGCCTTCTACACTGGAAGCTAGACAAAGGACCTGTGAGAAAAAAGATGCACTACCATATATGAGGGAGGACCTGGGAGATAAGTGCTGCTTGGATTATCTCCAGTACCAAGAATAGTATCTGCTCCACAGATGTTCAATAAATATATGAAAATAGCTGAACAATATCATGGCTTTCAAACTTTTTATTTTTAGCCAGGCACTGTGGCACACACCTGTAATCCATGTACTTAGGAGGCTGACATAGGAGGATTATGTCAAGTTAGGAGATCAGCATCTGCAACTTAGTGAGACTCTGGTTCAAAATTAAAAATAAAAAAGGACTGGAGGTGTAAGCTGAGAGTATGTCCCCGGTTCCAATCCCCAGTACCACACACACACACACACACACACACACACACACACACACACACACACACGCATACCTTCATACATACACATACACATACAAGTAGGTGCACACACCCATTTACACACCTTTATTTTTATTTTTTATTTTTTGGTGGTACTGGGGTTCCTGGAAGCCCTTTGACCTCCGGGCTACACTCCCAGACCTATTTTATACTTTTTATTTGGAAACAGGGTCTCTTAAGCCAGCGCGGCTGGCTTGGAATCTGTGCGATCCTCCTGTCTCCGCCTCCCAAGTGCGGGGATTACAAGCGTATGCCACCATGCCTGGTTTACACACCTTTATTTTAAAGGAAGTTCTTTTTAAATGAATTTGTACCTGGAAGCTCACTATATAAAATGGATGCAATGCTGTCCTGGTTGAACTGAGTGAGGATTGAGTCCTGCCTGCTCTCTTTTTGGGCTTCAAAGAGGATTTTCAGCACCCAGGTGGAAAACTATTATAATCAGTGTGGAAAGGAGGGGTAGAAAATTTCTTGCTCCCTGTTTCCAGTTCACTGTAGCCACCTGTGATCCTAGAACAATAAAGGTATTTTAAGCTAGGCATGGTGGTGCACGCCTGTAATCTCAGTGTTTGGGAGACTAAAACAAGAGGATCACAGGTTGCAGCCAGTCTCAGCTTAGTAAGACCTTGTTTCAAAATTAGAAGTGCTGAGAGGGTAGAAAGCTTCTGGGTTCAATCTTTCATAAAAGGTTAAAGAACCTGGTTCTCCAAAGGAAATATTTACATCAGAAAAAAAAAAGATGTCACTCACTCTTCCTTCTAGGGAATAGAGAAATTTTGTGTAGGAGACTTCTGCAATGGTCCACAAATGTATATCGAGATAGTATTTTTTTTGTTTTTGTTTTTGTTTTTGGTGGTACTGGGGTGGAACCCACAGGCTTTTCTGCCTCCTGGCTATACTCCCTGAACAATTTTTTAAAATACTTTTTGGAAACAAGGTCTCACTAAGTTTCTGAGAGCCTCACTAAGTAGCTGAGGCTGGCTTCGAACCTGAGCCTCCTGTCTCCGTCTCCCAAGCACTGGAATTACAAGCGTGTGCTACCACGCCTGGCTAGGATAATGTTTATTTAACTTAAAGAAAGAAGGTCATTGTGGTACAGTTTTCCAGCATTCAGTAAAATGCTATCTTGCAGATAGTCCTGCTCACCTACAACATAAAATTCCCTGTGGAATCTGGTCAGTAAGTAGGTGACACTGCCTTTTGCACTAATGTGCTTATGCACACCCTGCATTGCCCTGGCAGCTATTCACCTTCCCAACCAATTTTCTGGTCAGCTTCATGTAGCTGCCAACAGGGGCTGCCTGGAGAGCACACCTCTTCTCCTTGTCTGCAGGATTGCCACCCTCTCTCCTACCTTTCTTGCTTTCATTAACCAACAGGGTGAAAGATCAGGTGATCAATACAGGAGTCACTCCCCTGTCAAAGTGGTCCAGGGATCAAGGCATGTCCCAGATCTGCATCTGGAAAACAATTTGGGGCAACATTTTTTTTTATTAGCATAGAATATTTTATTTACTAGCATTGTAAAATTTTTATACATCTGCATTTTAACAGGGAATCCTAGGTGCTTCCAATTAAGGAGTTTATTTATTTATTTTATTTATTTATTTTTTAATTTATTTTTTATTGGTGCAATGTATTCATACATCATAGTGGTATAAAGAAAATACTTTTGTAGACATACATGCACATCTCGCACAGTTAGCCCCTACCACGATCCCCACCCCATTCCCTCCCCATCCCTCCTTCCCACGCTTGGCTTACTGGTTGACATCTAGTATTATAGCAATTTATAAAATATTAACATTGATAATCTTACATAACAGTTTCATTTGTCTGGTACCAAACTTTTGATGACTTAAAGATAACATTTCAATATTTCTTTTTGCTTCCTTTCTTACCAGAGAATATTTTTTTCTTTTTTTTTTAGGTGAAACTATCATACATTTATTTATTTATTTTTCAGAAAAAATCTATCCTGATATGGAATATGGACTCTAGATACCCAAAACAGTCTCAAAGAAGAACAAACATTTATTAGACATGTCAAAAGAATAAAGATCTTGAATTAAGAGGGTTTTATCACTCTATTCCATGCCTGTTTAATAGAAATCTCTTTACCTGCCTTGCACAGAGTGTCCTTCCTCAAGGGGTAGTTTCCATTTGGGAGCAGGGGAAAGTGAGCAAGGCATCAGTAGCTCCAGCTTCTCTGCGACCACCTGGCATGGCCATTTCTTCCTCCTTTTGGCCAGTACCCTGAAATGATTTTCCTATCCTCAAAATTCAGCTCAGGCCTGGCCTAAAAGTACAGCCTTCTGGCCACCCCTGCCCTTCCACTACTGCTGTCCACCACAATACCCACACCCAGCCACCACCCACAGCAACTGGCATAGTGTTGGAACTTCAAGTAGATGAGTTAGCATCCTGAAATCTCATTTTAGGATCAAACTCATTCAAGGTTAGGGCTGTGGGGAACCTTGGAGATGAAGAAAAACTAAGACTTAGAGGTCTCACAGTCACGACAAAGTCAGAGCTTCAAGCCAAAATTTCCCTTGTGATCCTCTTGTCGTCCTGGTTATATCCTTAGTTCTCCGTTTCTGTTTTTGGTCTCTTCTTTTGTCTATGTGATGCTTCCTTTCTCTCCTCTGTCCTTCTCTCTTTGTTTTATGTGACCAGAGAGATGTTCTGGGGCTCTCTGTATAGTATCTATTCTTCGGGAGCTTGGTGTTGACTGGAGGTGGAATTAGCTGCCAAAAGAGGTGCATGACCAAGATGCATTCAACTGTCCAAGCTCTGAAAACACTTTTTAATCTCAACGAAGACCATCCCTGACATTTGTTCAGAACTGAAAATGACGGCTTTCAGAATTTAGGTTGTACTTCCAAGGTCACCCAGCTAAGAAGTGGCCACTGCACTAGCCAATTCTATGTTTTTAGGTCCCTGGGGGTGCACTCCACTCAGGACAGGCAGGCTCCTGAGGCTGACTGAGCCAGAGGCAAACCGGGACCCTCCCTCCCTGCATGCAGCTATGCGACTGACTTCTGGAATGCCTTATTCCTTGAGGTCTCTAAGCCTGCCTACTCATCTGTATGTGCAGTTCCCCTCTGAAAGGTGGGGTGTAGCAGGGAATAAAACAGCGCAAGTGGCTGGCCATTGCTCTGTCCTGGAAGTGTGTGGGGTACCCTCATGTCCCCCTAGCCACTGGGAGCTAGGTCCCGTGGCTTGTGCCCAGTCGTGTCTCTCAGATACAGCCCCAAACTGATGCGCCACTTTTAGACCCAGCACCCATGAGCTGCGAACCTCGAGGCCCCTTGATCGCTGAGCTATGTCAGCAGGATCCAAGGACTTTTCTTCACAGTAGCGCTCGGCTGGCGACTTCCGCCTGCCATTCTCCCACGCCCCCGGAATACCCACTGAACCCAGCAGGCCCAGTTCTTGTGACCGCGCCCATCTGGCCGGTGGCTCCCTGAACCGGGTGAGTCTCCATCTGGACAGCCCGCTGCCTATCCCCAGCGCCGGTTCCGGCATTTGGAGAGAAAGGGATGAGGAGGCAGACAAGTGGGGGCCTGCCCTAGGTCCAAGCCGGCGAGTCCACCCCACAGGCGTTCCTCTCTGCCCAGCAAGCGCTGCCCAACTTCTGTTCCCGCCCGACGCTCTGCTGAAAGTCGCTCCCGGAGCGGAAGACCTAGAACTCTCGGGAAGCCACACTCACCACCTTGGAAGAGCTCCGAGAGAAAGGAAAGGAGCTGCGGGGGATTTCACAGGGGTCTCCAGAGGGGTCCCCGGTGGGGTGGGGTGGGATGGGGTGGCTTGGGATGAGGTTTCCCAACCCACTTCCTTTGGCAGACAGCGGCCGGCTGTCTCTTCTAGGAGAGAGCGCCTTCAGCATCCCAGGAGCTGGACCCTGAGGAGCGCGCTTTGAGGTACTTGGAGAGGGACTGGGGAACCATAGCGAGCGGCTGGCAGAGAGAACCTGTTTGCTGGCCAGTTTGGAGGTGGGATGGGGTGGGGTTTTGGGACCGAGAAGCTAGAGAGAAAAGCTTGAGTTTCTCTCCCCTTTCCAAACAGGAACCAAGTTGCGAGTGGGAAATTAGGCAGCCTGTAAATACAAACAACCTCAAAAAGAAGCCAAGAAAAGCGAAGCCAAAAGAAGCAAGCGCAACACTGTTACAAAACTGTCTGGTTTTGTAACAATTTCTCCGCCGCCGGCCAATGAGCAGCATGGTGGCGAGTCACGTGGTGCCGTTTTATATAACACTTTGCTGAGACAAGACAGTTATTAGGCGGCGCGGGGCGGCCGGCATGGTGCTGTTGGAGGCTCGGAAGGGCCGGGTGCGCGGCAGCACCGCGGCGCTGACAGCCCTAATTCTTTTCAGCGTTTGCTCCTTGCTCCGTGTTCCCGGTCACTAGACGCCTCTACTCGGCGTGGGTCCCTCTCCGTATGGATTCATTTCAGACAGAACAGATGTTGAGCTTGCCCGCCGAGCTCGGCAGCAACTTAGAGCTGGCGGAGCCGGTGGAGCGGGCAGCATCTGCGGCCGGAGTAGACACGGCTCTCTGCCCGGCGGCGGCTGCGGAGAGCCCAGAACCTCCACCGACGCGGGAGCCCGGGCAGGAGCAGCCTCCGAGGACCTCGACGCCTCCGGAGTGCAAAGTCCTGCTCACACAGGCCGACGCCTTGGCGTCCGGCGGGCGCCTCCGGGAAGCCCTCGAGGTGTATCGACAGCTCTCGGAGCGCCAGCAGCTGGTGGCTGAACAGCTGGAGCAGCTGGTGCGCTGCCTGGCCGAGAACGTCCCGCAAGACGAAGCACTGGCTCTGGCGCCCTCGGACGCTAGCAGCGCGACTAGCTGCGCGGTGGCGGCGGAAGAGGCAGGGGCGGCTGCGGCCACCGAGGTGTGGGATGGCTTTAAGTGCCGGAAGTGTCACGGATTTCTTTCGGACCCGGTGTCCTTATCGTGCGGCCACACCTTTTGCAAACTGTGCCTGGAACGTGGGCGGGCAGCCGACCGGCGCTGTGCGCTGTGCGGGGTCAAGCTCTCGGCGCTGATGGTGGCCACCGGGCGGACGCGCGGAGCCCGGCGGACTGGGCAGCAGTCTCCGCCGCCGCTGCGGGTCAACGTGGTGCTCAGCGGCCTCCTGGGCAAGTTGTTCCCGGGCCCGGCGCGGGCGTCGCAACTCCGGCACGAGGGCAACCGGCTGTACCGCGAGCGCCAGGTGGAGGCGGCACTGCTGAAGTACAACGAGGCGGTTAGGCTGGGTGAGCCCGCCGCGAGCGGCCAGGGCGAGGGCTTGGTCACGACGTGAGGGGGCGGGAGAGCGAGCCCGCGGGGCGAGGGGGCGGTCGACGGGCATGGCCAGTGGCTCAGGTGGAGCAGGGGGGCTGCTGGGACTTTGCTTTCCTCACTTGGAGCTTTCTTTCGCTGTGCTGCTCTCTCTCTCAGTAGCGTTTTTAATCCTTTCTGAGTCTCCCATTAGCTTTCTGGTGTCTAAGTCTCCCAGTCTCGCTTTCTGTCACCCGGTCTCTTTTTGGCCATCTCTTGGAATCTTTGTCACTTTGTTTCTCCCTTGCCCGGTATCGCTGGCTCTGTTTCACTGCTCCTCCTATTCCCTCTGCACTCCCAGGTCCCTCTTACACCTGCCCAGCACCTTCCCTTCCAGAAGAACTTAGCACCCTTCCCAAACTCTAGCCCGGACCCTCAGGTCCCCTGCCAGCCCTGAAAGTCGGGTCGGCGCCTGCGTCTGAGGCTCCAACCTCAGGGAGTTGTCCCTTCCGGGGCCGCAGCTCCCTGTGGGATGGGTCCGGCCTGGAATTAGGTCAGGAGAGCACTGGTTGCGTAAGGCGGCAAGCGGCCTGGGCCGGGCAGCCCCTCCTCCGCGCAGGCAGGCCGGCAGGCGGGCGGGCGGGCGGGCGGGCGGGATTGTGTAACGGCTGAGGTAACCAAAGTGGGCCATGCTCGCCTCAGAAACCATCCCGCGAGCGTGTGCGGGGGGAGGGGAACCCTCGCGCCCCGCTGCCCTGTGACTCATTGTCACCGCTTCCTATCACACGATCCTTGGCTGAAATAGACGCACCCCCCACCCCCGCTGCCGTCGCCAACAGCCAGCAGCCTGTGCCCTCGCATCGAACCCTTTAACCCCACCAGCCCAGAAGTAATGGGACCAGGCGACTGCTTCGGGATCCCCAGAGAAACCCAGACTGAATAAGAAGCACTCCTCTGTCTAGCTTTCTCGTGCTGCCCGTAAGGTGGGCTTTGCAGCTTCGAGGGCAACTTGGCAGCAGTCCCACACCTCTGGCTGCATTAGGGAGCCTGGGTGCCCTAGGGGGCGAGCTTTGTTCCTCTAGTCTCACGCAGCTGTCCCAGGAAGTGGCCGCCCAGCCCCTGGCGGGCATTACCCAGCTCTGGCAAGCTGCAGGCAGTTGTGCTGGCAGACCACAGGGCCTGGAGAAGCATGCCAGGAATGAGACAAGGTAGACATGGCTCAGGGGTCCCAGGTTGCTCCTGGGCCAGACTCCAATACGTGGAGGAGAAGGTGGGCTAGGAGCTTCACATATTGCTTCTCCACTTAAGATTGTTAACAGGTAATGGGAGGGGACAAGGACTGGTGACTGAAGGAGAGAGATCCCCCCCCAACACATACACAGTCTGTCTATGCTCAGGCAAGGCAAACTGTGCTCTGTCACTGGGCTGGTGGAAGACAAGGGACAGAAAAGACTATAAACTCTTTGGTAATGTCTTAAGAGCAAGTAATGGGCACCCAAGCAAGCCTTCAGCACACCTCTGGGGAAAAAACAACAACCATAAAGCCTGTTGCTGGCAGCAGATGCCAGAGCACAGAAGAACCCCACAATGTGAATCAAGCAGGGTGGAGGTGACTTAATTACAAATCTGGCTACATGAGAAGTTTCAGTTCCTTTGGGCCACCCCTGGGGATTAGCGAGGGAAGCCCCTTCCCACCCTCTTTCTCTACTATTGCTGCTACTACTCTTCCTAGGAAGGTTTTCTTGTACCTTGCTCGTCCTCTCAGACCAGTTGGTGTAAAAATACCAAGACCAGCTTCACCCTTTTAAGGTGACTCCCCCCCACCCCCAGTCAGCGTATCTTTGTTCTGAAGTTGGCTAGCGTGTCCTTATTCTATATACTGAGCCCACCTTTAGAAAAAGGAGCCTGCTCCCACCCCAGCTTCAAAGTTCTAAAATCTAATTGGCTAGCAACTCTGACCAACTGTGTGACCTTGAACAGATGCCTTCCCTTCTTTTGCTTTGATTTCTCCAATCTGAAGAATGGGTTGATCAAGTCAGATGATCTCTAAAAGCCTTGGCCCAGCCCTGGAATCCAGTGATTCAGAGTACTGGCGAGTCAGCTTCATCTTATTCCCCAAAGCCTTGTCCAGGTGGATTGTCATCTGTCCATTTGGAATGCAGGATGGAAACATAAATGCATTTCCATTTCCTTCAAGGGAGCTTTATGTTTGCTGAACTTTATAGACAGAGATGTTGTTAATGTCACCAATCATCCCACCTAGACTAACATGATCAGGACAGAGGGCATGTCTGGCCACCTCTCTGTCTTTTCTCCTTTGATTATAATACCTTACTCAGAAGCCGGGGTGACAGGCACTCACTGTGTGTAAGCCATGAAGCAGGATTTCCTATAGATCAAAGTTCCTAATGCAACATGGACACCACAAGGCCTCTACAAGACTTCTTAAGGGGGGGTAAAGCTTAGTCTTTGGAGTTGGGGACACCCTTATATGGAGTAAGTGGGAGAGTGTGGCAAGCAGGACAATGTTGTGACTTACTATGAAGTGTAATTCTTTGAATCCCCATTAGAAAACTCCTAGATAACTTGTCATTTGCTCTGTACCCATCCTCAGACAAGAATTATTGTGTTCTTGTCTTGTGCCAAGGGCCATTAATAAGGATTTTTCTTTTCTCATTTTGGCAGCTCCAAATGACCACTTGCTTTATAGCAATCGTTCTCAAATTTATTTCACCCTGGAGTCTCATGAGGATGCACTCCATGATGCAGAAATAGCATGTAAGCTCCGCCCAATGGGTTTCAAGGTGAGTATGGAACAAGGGGGATGTAAAGGGGTCCCATTGCAGGCAGTAACTGGCAGGAAGAGCTGCCTCCCTGGGAGTAGAGGCACTAGAGCTCAAACATCAGGGAGAAAGCTCTCCAAAGAAGCTGGAAGTCTTCTTTGCCAAGGGAGAATTCAAGATTTCAAGGGAATTGGATTCTTCCCTAATTCTGTCTTTAACTGGTGACCTGCAGAGCAATCTGGACTTCGTGATTCTCCACAATATGGAATTGGGAGCCAGACTACATAGGTTTATGCCCCAGCTTTGCTAGTTTTTATATCTGTGTGGCTGCAGGCAAATTACTTATTTGTACCTTGTCTCCCCATCTGTAAAATGTAGCTATTCAAAGCACCTACTAAATAGAGATATAATGAGAGTCATTTGAGCTCATATAGGGAAGATACTAAGAACACTGGCTGGCATGTAGCCTTCTGTAAGAGTTTTCTATCACCATCATCATTACTGTTACCTTCATCATATCCTAGGGACAGTAGAAGGGAGAGAGAATTGCTGGCCTTACCCTCCTGAATTTCTACTGATAGTCAGACTTCTTGGGAGCTCAGCCAGCTGATCCCCATGCTCTCACAATGGTTGTGACATTTTAAGTCTTTAATATGGTCATCCAAACTGCCAGAATCCGTATACTTACCATAAAGTGTGGGAAGAAAGTCAGGCTAGACTTCTTTCAGGGTGGAAAGGTACAAAGTATCACTTTGCAAATCTCTGCCTCCTTTGGGACTGACTCCTACCACATGCCAATATTTTGTTTAGAAGATTAGATTTGAACTTGGGCTCTTCTACTTGCAAGCTAAGTAACCACAGGCAATTGGCTTCACTCTCTGAAATCCAAGTGTCTTTTTGTGTTTGTGTATGGTGCAGGGACATTCTACCTCTGAGCTACACCTGCAGTCCTATTTTATTTTTTATTTGGAAATAAGGTCTCACTAAGTTACCAAGAGCCTTACGAAATTGCTGAGAATGGTTTCAAACCTGTGATCCTCCTGTCTCAGCCTCCCCAAGTACTGGGATTGCAGGCATTTGCCACCGTGCCTGGCATCCAAATATCTTTATTCATAAAACAAAGCTATTGCTATCTGCCCCGTTTGCCTCTCAGGAATGCCTAAGGGTCAAAGGTAAACCTGGCCAATAAGACATTCTGTAAGCTAGAAATCTCACTGGGTCTTGGTGTAATGCTCTCTCTGTACAACCCCAGGACTGGGAAAATGTCTTATCTGAGGTGGAGGCCAGAATGCCTTATCTGAACCTCATGGGACAAGATGTGTTTGGAACTCAGAATGTTTCCAATTATATATTTAAAAAAAACTATATATGCCAGGCATGGTGGTGCACACTTGTAATCCCTGCACTTGGGAGGCTGAGAAAGGAAGATCACACAGGTTCAAAGCCAGCCTCAGCTGGCTTAAGAGACCCTGTTTCCAAATAAAATATAAAATGGGTCTGGGAGTGTAGCCCAGAGGTAGAAGGTCCCTGGGTTCCATCCCCAGTACCACCAAAAAAAAAAAACAAAAAAAACAAAAAAAAACCTATGTATTATTAGATACCCTCAGTGAGATCTGAACAGCATCCCAGTCACATGAATTAGCCCCACTATCTCTATAGCAAATTACACGAAAATTGCCATTAAGGACACATAAGCACCGTGCACTGGTTTAAGTCATTTTTGTCATCTAATGGATTTTGATGTCAAGCTTATGAGATTCTTGGACTATCAGAAGGTTTTAGAAATAGAATATCATGGGCCTGTATACTCTGCCACTAATGTCAGAAATAATCTCCTGTTCTTTCATGAGAAACATTTTTTCCAATGATGATGGGTCAGTATGTTCTCTTTCCCAAGAAACATACTCATAGCTTAATATAGGTCACCAATGTCCTAACTCGGAGGAGCTTCCACGCGTGGAAGTCAGGGAGCTGCCTGGGGGTACAATGGCTTCTCTTGCAACTTTTCCCACTCCTACCTAGGGCCAGTGGTTGAGGATCATGACATTATGGTCGGAAACAGGCCTGAGAATGACACTTTGGATGAGATGGAAAAGTGATTTCCACAATGAAGAAGAGGTGCAAGTATTAAGGAGGAGTTCTGTTTTCCCATAGTTGTAGAGTAAAAAATGGGACAGGATGAGAGACCTCCATCGTCTTATGGGTTGAAAGAACTGATGCATATAATTAAAAACCACCTTACATCTCCATTTTCATATTCCCCACCATTTCTATGTGAAATATCCCTGGGTGTGTGCTTACCTGGCAGCCCTATTCCTGCCATTCAACAAGCCCCTTTAGCCAGGAAGAAACATGGTAGGAGATGGGAGTTCATTTGATCCACTGTCTCCAAGGCTAAAAGAAAACGAGACCTTTTTTTCTTTTTTTTCTTTTTCCTCCTTCCCCAGGTTACTGCTCTAATTTCTCTAGAGTCTCTCCCAGGGCACTTAGATATTTTGTACTAGGGATTGAACCCAAAGGAATTCTAACTCTGAGCTACACTCCCAGCCCTTTTTATTTTGTATTTTTTCATTTTATAACTAAGTCTTGAGCTGGATGTGGTGGTGCACGCTTGTAATCCCAGCATTCGGGAGGCTGAGTGGAGGATCGTGGTTCATAGACAGCCTCAGCTACTTAGGAGGCACTTGCAACTCAGTGAGACCCTGTTTTAAAAAAATAAAAATAAAAAAATTGGGCAGGGGAATGTAGCTCGGAGGTCAAATGCCTCTGGGTTCCATCCCCAGACCCCCCCCCCCAAAAAAAAAAACCAAACAGGTCTCGCTAAGTTGCTAAGGGTCTTGCTGAGTTGTTGAGGATGGCCTCAAACGTGTGAGCCTCCTATCTCAGCCTCTCAAGTAATTTTATTACAGGCATGTGCCAATACAGTATCTGGCTTCTTTACATTTTTAAAAGATGTGATGGGGAAGCAGAAGTGAGCAGAGCCGCAGGAGCTAAAGCATGGGCTCAGCCATCAGTTAGCCTTCGGAAGGGTAGTTTGTAGGGAAGAGTGTTCTGGGAGTACAGAGACCACAGTTCTAGTTTCAGCCTTGTCACTAGGGACCTTTGATTTCTTGGGAAAGTCACAGCCCATATCTTTGTCCTCTTCTGACAAAGGATCAGCAAGTCTAGATGCTTACTCAAGCCGCTACTGTTGACTATGTCTCTGCTTGACTGACGTATTTAAAGGATGGCATATCTGGATAGGCACTGAAAGTCGGGCCAGTATGTGGCCAGATGGGGTTCTGGCTGTGTCCTGCGGCACCTTATACAATGCGAGATAGGAAGGAGGTAGCATAGTGCACTGGTTAAGAATACGGGCTTTGAGCCTGGCGTGGTGGCGCACGCTTGTAATCCCAGCCCTTGGGGGGCTGAGACAGGATGATGTCACAGGTTCGAAGCCAGCCTCAGCTACTGAGTGAGGCTCTCAGCAACTTAGTGAGACCCTGTTTCCAGATAACATATAAAATAGGGGCTAGGGGTGTAGCCCGGAGGTAGAATGCCTCTGGGTTCTATCCCCAGTACTGCCACAGAAAGAAAGAAGAAAGAAGAAAGAAAGAACAAAAGAAAGAAAGAAAGAAAGAAAGAAAGAAAGAAAGAAAGAAAGAAAGAAAGAAAGAAAGAAAAGAAAAGGAAAGAATATGGGCTTTGGTATAGTCATTTCCAGGTTCTAAACCTGATTCCACAACTTATGTGTTCCTTCAGGCAGGTTACTTTTCTGGGACTCGGTTTTGTCTTCTGTAAAGTGGGATTCAGAACAGTTGCCAACATTATATAGATGAAGATAAAAAGGCCTTGTATTTATTTTTTGTGTGAGTGTTATACTGGGAATGGAACCTAGGGATATCCTATCTCTGAGTTACACCCCAGCCCTTTTTATTTTTTATTTTGAAACACACTCTCACTAAGTTACTGGGGGGGGTCTCTGTAAGTTGCTGAGGCCAGCCTCCAACCCATGATCCTCCTGTATCCTCCTTACAGGTACTGAGATTACAGGTGTGTGCCACTGTGCCTGGCTAAAAATGTCTTTTTAAAATACTTCATGCAATAATGACTGCCCAGTTCAGTACTCGGCAAGGGTTATGAATAGTGGCAGCATTATACGGTGAATAAGGTAGGATTGAATGGCAATGTTTTCTTCCAGGCACACTTCAGAAAAGCGCAGGCCTTAGCCACCCTAGGCAAGGTGGAGGAAGCCCTGAGAGAGTTCCTCTACTGTGTATCTCTTGATGGCAAGAATAAAAGAGCACGATCCGAAGCCCAAAGGGTGAGTTGGAATGACATCAGGTCCAGCTGCCTTGTGGACCCCCTCCACTCCATTTTTTCTAGGAAGGGGGATGAGGGTGTTGCCTGCCCTAGCATTTGGGGGTACTGAGGACATGGTTCTCTGGGATCCAGAGACAAGAGAAAGACATGAGTGCCAACTGAATGCCCAGACACACCATCTTCCTGGTGTGTGCCATCAGATTGGGTAGTTCCTGCCTTTTCATAGAAGCCTGTGAGGAATGTTTCTTTGACTCAGAGTCTGGATTGTCAGTGGGATATAAAGCCAAACTAAGCCAAATACGTTAACCGGGGGATTGAGACTTTCTGAGAAGATTCTGCCCATTTACATGAGACATGGGTATGGGGCTGCCGGCAGCTGGGTAACATTTCCTTGGCTGAGTGAGAATTTCACCAGCCACACAGGGTAGCCAGATCCTGGGAAGGAACGTCAGTGGTCCCCACCTTCCCTGCCATACCCATAACCACAAACTTCAGCTCCTTTGCTGGAAATTAATCACAGTCTTACAAATGCAATTCAAATACCATTATAATATGATCCAAATAGTCATTCCAATCCTTGGGTCTCTGGAGAATGTGATCATTATTTTAAAAAAAAACTGTATAAAATACTTAGAGCATGGTTGAAGTGTCAAACATCCTCAATTAAGGGACTTTGCCATTTGTTGTTTAGCAAGTTACTCTCCTGACCTGTGGCTAATTGGGTTGGAAGTTGGATACTGACAGTCAGTGATCATCTCTGCTCTCCTGTGTTTTACTCCCTACTCGCCACCAGGCCACTGGCACTTCTGTCCCTCTGTGGTTTGGCAGGGCAGTGGATGAAGAAGTGTGCAAAATATAGGAATGGTGTCTGAAGGCTTCAGAAAGGAATCTTTAGCAAAATTAGTAAAGCTGGCTAAAGCTGGGCTCTGGATTTTTGCTTCTCAAGGAGAATTTCCTGTCTGGAATGTTCCTTCGACCTGATCTGGGTATATGAAGGTTTTATTGAGAAGAGTGTGGGTCAGGAAGAATTGCTCCAAACTGGAAATTTCTTTAAATATTAAATGCAGTTCGTGGTGCAAGTACTAATATTTCTTGAAGATTTTTTATGCATCAGGCACTGTACTAGATGTAGATGCTTCATGTGGAAGATAAAATGTAATTTTCACAACTTCCTTATGAGGGTAGGTACTATCATTTATCCCCATGTTACAGATGGGATGGATGAGGAAGCTGAGACATAGTGACTTTTCTGAGATCATACAGCTAGTTATTGTTGAAAAAACATTCAGATGCAACTTAGTCGGCTTCCCAAACCTGCCCACTTAGCTACTCTAACTTCTTGCTATCCCAGAAGGACATGACCAAAGTTTGAGTTCTGAGTCTGACTGGTGGGGCTGGAACCAGAGTAGCAGTGCAACTATCCAGGTCTGGGTGGGACCAATGCAGGTAGGAGACCCTCGACTTGGGAATAGAGTATGCCAAGGCTGAAAGTGGTAGGTCTTGGGCTCAAGAAGAATGAATTTTTTTATTTCCTGTTGTTCAGCTGAGGAGCTGGCCTGAGAGGTTCTAGTATCATCAGTTTGACTAACTTCTCTCTCCAGTGTGCTTTTCTGAACCAGCTGTTGTCATATCCACACCTGCTTAAGAGGCTAAAAGGCGAGGCATTGTGTGAAGCTCTGGAGACTCAGAGAGGCATAAGTCACAGCCTTGGTCTTTAAGGAACTCACAGTCTTGTGTTTGTTGATAGGAATGTCCCACAGTACAAGTGAGCACATTCCTATGATGAGTGTCATGGAGTTTGGAAGCTAGAGGGAGAATTAAGAGCTGAATGGCCCCTGAGCATGATGAGGTTGTGGCCACCATTTAAGAACACCAAGGGGCCTCAGCCATGCTCATTTCCTGACTGATCCAGTTTTAAGGTTACAAATTTGACACAACTGTAACAATTCATTTGGTATTAGTAAGTGGGCTTAAAACTCACAACCCTGCATTTCTTTTTAGTATCTGTAATTTACCTCAGATTCTTTTTTCTTTCTTGACCCTCTTTCTGATGCTGAAATTGAAGTCAAATTGACTTTTGTTCCTGGGGAATTGTTCTTCACACTAAGAATTGACCCCAACTTTTGTTTTCCAAAGCCATAAAATGTCCTGAGAGAGATCTGAGGTAGAAAGCGAAGAAGGGAAATGCTACTATTGTTTCTTCTTTATTTCCGTTGATTTCTCCCTTCAGCCTCTGCCCTTTCAAAACCCTTGTACTGCCGGGCGTGGTGGCGCACGCTTGTAATCCCCGTGCTTGGGAGGCAGAGACAGGAGGATCCTGCAGGTTCGAAGCCAGCCTTGGTGGCTTAAGAGACCCTGTTTCCAAATAAAAAAATATAAAAATAATTCTGGGAGTGTAGCCCAGAGGTAGAAGAGTTCCATCCCCAGTACCACCAAAAAAGAAAAGAAAAAAAAAACACCTTGTACTTCAGGGTGCTCTTGTGGCTGTCACTAAAGAACATCATGCCCTTTTGGAAAAAATTCCAGGAAGACTGCCTCAGAAGGAGGTTGGTCTTTTTGGGCCACTCAGCTTTTGAGGACTTTTCAGGGGCAACTTCAGCTCCTGTTTAAGGGGAGCCTCAGGAAGCTGTGTGTACCTCACCATCTTGCTTCCTTGCCACTTATACCTGGGTAGAGGGTTCTCTAGAACTGGAAGGAAATATAGAGATGTCTCAGGACTTTGGGCCTGAAGGCTAGGCTTCTCCTTGGAACCTGGGATGGATAAGTGTCTTATTTCTGTGACACAATTTCAGGACAGCATAAGATAGTGTGGTTTGAGATGATATATCATGGCACAGCAAAGACCATGAAAGGACAGGAGAGATGGGAGTAATGAGGACAGGTGGTTGTTGAGCTGAGCTCTAAGGTTGATCAGGGTTTGGCTTCATGGTGACTTCTGGCATCTAAAGGAACACCAGGAAGAAGCTGCTAAGGGCCAGAAAGACAATAAATCAAATTGAAGTTTGGTGTTCTTGAAAATTCCCTTGATCAATTAATACCCTGTATAGCCTGAACAAGGGTATGGAGCATCTTCTAATGGGTCTTCAAACACTGTGGAAGCCATGAGGTGGCAAACATTCGAATATGTTTTACAAGCTTAGTGGCCTACTCTACTTGTCTTACATATTACATACTACGTGTACATACATGTATGTATATATATGTATACATGCACACACATATATATATATTCATTCATATATATACATATATACACATATATGTATGCATATATATGTATATTCATAATCTCTAATACCTGCTGGCAGAGGGGAGAATTGAAGCAAGAATGTGATCAGTCAGTGGTGCAGCCTGTACTGAAATGCACATGTTTGCTTCTGGTTCTTCTCACTCTACCCTCCCAGTGTGTCCAATTGCAACGGACTGGAACCTACCTGCCCTGTGTATTTGAACTTACTCCAATTTTCTGGAAAGTGAAGACCAGAATGAGGGAGTGGCAGGAAGAAGAGGGAGGGGATTTGAGTTCTGCTTTCCTAAATTCACCGCTTGGTCCATCAACTTGGAGGAGGTTATAGATCCAGGAGTGATGGTGGGGGGAGGAGGAAGCAAGATGAGCAGGCAGAGGAAAGAGACAGTGAGGAACCTAGCAAACATTAGCATACTTCTACGCACAGGGGAATTATGGACATAATTCCAAGTTCTCCAACAGAGGTTTCTCGCTCGACCTCGCCTGTTTGTCTCTTTCCTTCCAAGTGGAGTTTAAAGTCCCACTGTAGATATTCTGTGGAATGTTAGCACCAGAGGGGTGGCTCTTAGTGTCAGCTACAAAACTGAGGCATCTCTAGTGCCTTATCAAAATTCAGATTACTGGGCCATGCTTCAGACATGGAAGAGATAGAAGTGGGAAGTAGGAGGCTGGCTTTTTTGCAAGCTCCTCAGATGATTTCTGATGCACGCTGAAGCAAGGACCCATGCCCTGGCATGTCCAGGGACCCTGGTCCAAGGCTTCTTCCCTGCAATCTGTGCCCTGTGTCCCCAGTCCCTCCCCCCTTCACCTGAACATCTGTAGAAAATTAAGTAGTGAAGTCTTCTGTTTTATGTCACAGCTTCTCCTTAGTTTCTTTACACCATCAGTCCCGGGGGATTCTCAGGAACATTCTCCCGATATCCTGAAGCTCTTGGCACCTCACCCTAGATTAAAGGAACACGTAGAGTCAATGGCTACTGAAGGCACCAGCCATAATCTACCAGAGTTGTCACAGGTAAAACTCAACTTGCCCAGCTCGCTAGTGACGCTTCATTTGGCTGTTTTGTGGGCAAACATGGGGAGTGAGCCCTACCTCTCCTACTTTGGTTCCTGAGAAAGAAAAAATGAAGTCATTAGTGGCTGTGTTCTTTGTTCAGGTGGATGCCTCTTTAAAGATACAGCTGTGAGTTTCAGGCATGTCCCAATGTTTATTTATTTCTTACATTGATTTTTTTAGTTCTTGGTCAGATTTGGCCAAGAGAAAGATTTGATATAAGTACAAAGGGACTGGCCCATTTCCCCTGGAGCTTTACAACTGGGGTGGGCTGTTGGCATTAGCTTTGGGGCAGAGCCTTGGAAGTGGGCTTAAATGCCCCCTCCTTTCCTGCTTTTTTGTTGTCATTGTTTGTTTAAGCCACTGGCCTTTGAGCACCAGCTGAGAGAACCCTGTGCAAGGACAATTCCATTTGATCCACAAGTAGAGGTAATTTTATATTCCTACACTGTAAACACACATGTAAGTAGACTCTTAATGTGTACTTATAGAAGAGAAAAGGAAAGAGACTTGAGGAGACCATCGAGTTGAAGTTCTTGGAAGACCTTTCTCTGAAGTCAGGGAACAGAGAGACAGGTTCTAGGTGCTGACTTGGAGAAGAGGCCAAGGAACAGAAGCTGAGGTCCAGACATCCAGACTTGAAGGCAGAGTTTAGCACTGAGTATCTCGACGTCTTTGAGGAGTAGCTTCCCCTACTATTTGTTTCCAATGTTCTTTACCTGTATATAAGCCTTGAGCACTGACATATTCCCAGTTTTTTTTTTTGGCTCTGGAGAAGGAATAAAATGTGAGTGTACTTATTTATTATTTTTAAAAAAAGGTATAACCTCAAGCCGGGTGTGGTGCCGCACACTTGTAATTCCCGCGCTTGGGAGGTGGAGACAGGAGGATCGCACAGGTTCGAAGTCAGCCACACTGGCTTAAGAGACCCTGTTTCCAAATAAAAATATAAAAAATAGGTCTGGGAGTGTAGCCCAGAAGTAGAAGGGCTTCCAGGAACCCCAGTACCACAAAAAAGGTATAAGCTCTAAAGTATATCCTAAAATAATTGAGCTCCAAGCATTCATTTTTACATGATTGAGAATGCTAACACTGAAGCCAAGAGTTGCTTCTACTTGTAGCTCAATTGGAAATGGATAAAAGTAGCAGCCCTGGCTTTCCAATGTGAGCTGAATGAAAAACAGGGATTAGATTTCCGCCCAAACCTCTGGTGTTGACCTTGTTTTGTGCTCTTGAAAAGTCAAGGTTGTAGTATTATTACAGTGCTGAAGAAGCTGGGAGTAGTGGCGCCTAGTTGTCATCCCAGTACCTGGGAGGCTGAGACAGGAGGATTACAGGTTCATGGCCAACCTCAGCTACTTAGTGAGGCTGTCAACAACTTAGACTTTATTTCCAAATAGCAAAAATAAAATAGGGCTGTGAGTGTAGCTCAGAGGTAGAAGCCCCCCCTCCATCCCCAGTACCACAAAAAACAAAACAAACTTTGGTACTGGAGAAAACTGGAACTTCCCAGCTTAGAGACTAAGTAAACCTATGTCTCTTTACTCCTCGCTTCATTCTCTCATAACTGTCTGCTCCCCTTTCTCATGTGTCTACCTATTTTTGTAGGGTTTGGAGGGAAAACAAGATGCATATGTTAACTTGTAGACTATGGATATAGATTATAGGAAGGTTCTCCAGGTAGATCTGAACAAAAACATTGCATATGACTTATTTCTAGATCCATTTTCAAATATTCTTCTGGCCAGAAATTTTCTTAAAGCACTAGAAAAAGAGCAAGGTATGGTAATACACACCTATAATCCCAGTACTTGGGAGGCTGAGACAGAAGAGTTGCAGGTTTGTGGCTAGTCTCAGTAATTGCAGTGAGACTGAAATTCAGTGAGAACCTGTTCCAAACTGAAAAATAAAAGAGCTGGGGTGTAGTTCAGAGGTAGAATTCTCTGGTATCAATCACCAGTACCACAAAAAAGGAGAGAAATAAAAAAGATTAGAGAGTTCTTATTGTTTTGCTAAGTGATTTTGTCTCTTCTTCAGACTTTTCACCTAGCAAAAGGAATAGGTTGTCCCTTGATCGTTTCCTCTGTATAACATAGAAAGCAGGAGCATGAGGCTATGAATAGATCTGGGCCAAAGACTTAACAAAAGTCCTCTTAAAGCTTGAGTGTAGGGATTGCAGATGGGTGTGAATAGCTGTGACGGTGGGAGGAAACAGTAAGTGACAGGATAAGCCCTTACTTTCTGCCTTGGTTTCCCTAAAGTGGTCACTGAAAAATTATTTGTATAGGAGTGATGAATGGGGCTTCCCTTGCATTCCCCCCTTAATCACTGCCTATAAAGCCTTTCCTATGGTCCTTTTATCCCTGTCTACACCAGTTCTCTAACTCCACCCCGCTGGCAGAACATTGTCATAGATGCTGTGCAGACTGAAAATGAAAATAAGCCTTATGGCTGTCCCTCGGTTGAGCTGTATCCACTAAGTGATCAGGAGCTAAGGTCAGGGTTATTTAGTTTTATGTTTATTCCCTATGTGTAAGAATATCGGAGGAGAATATCAGAGGGCAATATTAGTCCTAAGCAGATTCTAATGTTTGGCTCTTTCTCCATAGGAAAACCCAGAGCTCCCACATTGTTCTAGTCAGGAGGAAGCAGTAGCCAGGAGAGATGGCAGCAGTCTGATGATGCACACAGCAAACAAAGATGAGGAAAAGTGGGACACAGTCTCACCAGATGCTGTCCCTATCAAGACTGGCAAATGCCAGGAAAAGAAAAGGAAACATTGCCAAACTGAATCCCAAGAAGACATAGAGGTGCCTAATAAATCCTCCAAGCAAGGTATTGACTCTAGCCAGGGCGAAAGTAGCTATGGCTATATTCCATGGGTTCACTGATATATGCATGTGAACCTTCATCTGGGGACCCCTCTGCCTCTAGGTACATGGCTCAGCTCTGGCTCTTAACATCTGTACAACCTAAAGTGGTTGTAATGAGGTTGTTGTGAAGTCACACAAGGTGCCTAGTACACTGTAACCATTTGATGATAATTATCTTGGTCAAGCAATGGTATTAAGCAGTGATAGCCCATGCTCCTTATGGTGACTTCCTTCCAGGCTAGACTCTCCCTATCCCTCCCTTGTACCAGGAACATAGAACAGAGGAAGTGTGGCCAGTCCTAACCCAGGTGGGGTCCCCTAGGTAGCGTCTGAGAAGCTTCAACTGCATTTGGGCATCTTTCCAAGAGGGGTTGGCAGTGCCTGGGTTTAAACCCAGTTCTGAAAGTCTGGTTTGGTCCACAAACTTGCCACTGATGCTTCTGTTGAATTAGGTGCTTACTGCATTTGAGTTAAGTCCCCAAGGCTCCTAGCTGGTCACTGACTGGCACTTCTTTTTCTGTGGGGGCTTCTACAAACCTCTGAGTGCCTACTTCAGGGTATTCCATTTTTAATGACTCAGGCAGCCACTAAATCAACTCTTGGAAAGGTGGGAAAAGCCACAAGTGTAAAAACATATGGGGGTGTCTCAGAAGTACTGTCTCTAAAACCAAGGTGGGTCCAGTTCTGACTTACTGCTTTCTGAATCACAGATTCTCCCGCTGATCAGGGGCCCAAACCTGTTTTCAGTATTCCACCTTCATCTTTTGATGCATCCGACCTTGAATGCTCCCTATGTATGAGGTAGGTGGTTTGTGCTGTTGCTAACTGCCTGGACCTTTCTGCTGGAAGCTGCTGCTTGCTGGGTTAGCATGGTTCTAATAAAATGGAAATAAAAGTGTTGTCACATATGCCAGATGTGTCCCCTGCTTACAATTACTTCCCCTCCATCCTTGACACCTGACTTGGGACTACTTGGAAAGTGGAAAGGCAATGGCCTACTCAAAGGTCACAGAATGATGACCCACAGTTGAATATATCTTTTGTTTGGTACTTATGGGGTTAATTGTTCAATGTCAATGTGTTAAAACAGAACATCCAACTTTCAGTTGGTCATGGTCCTCACCACCCACCCTCTGCCTTATTTACATTGTTTTCCTGGCCCCTGTACATATTTAAGTATGTGACCCTGGATATAAAATTAACTATTGGAATAAGAACTCAAAGCTCCAGGCCTGATTTCAATACCACAGGTTTATTCTTTAAAACCAAGTAGAGAGTCTAACTCAGTTGTGTTTTATGCTGTCTCATAAATAGTAGTTAGGAGAAGATCTAAGATGGCAGTGGTCAAACACTTCCTATCCAACTAGTGCTATATCATCTCCATTTTTCCCACATCTCTGGAGATGCAAATTATCTGCATTCCTTCCCAAAGGGAAAACAAAGAAAGCTGCTATAATGATGATGATCAGTATAATCTCACACACCCTTTTTTTTGGTGATACTGGGGATTGAACCCAGAGGCATTTTAATTTTTATTTTGAAATAAGGTCTTTCTAAGTTACCAAGGGACTTGCTAAGGGCTAAAGATGGCCTATATGTGATCCTCCTGTCTCAGTCTCCCAAATACTGGGATTATAGGTGTGTGCCACCATGTCTGGCTTGTCATATACAATTTTTAAAAATTACTTTCATTTGTGAAATCTGTGAATTAGTGGATAAGAGAATGGGCTCCAAAGCCAGAATTTGATCCCTGGCTGTTTCCACTTGCACATTGTTTGTCCTGAAGCAAGTGACATTCTCTGTCACTGTTTTCTCATCAGTAAAATAGAGAACTAACCAACTGCAGTACCAACACCATGGGGCTATTATGATTGTGAAAATTTATTTAATGCTTAGAATCATGTCTGGCAGAGAGTAAGTGCTGATTAAATGTTAACTATTTCCCCCCTAAACCAGAGGTTCTTAACATGATTAGGTCTGACATATCTATGGATTCTGACAGATCTATGAATGAGTTTAAATTTTATATAAGAGTGTGTGCTTGTACATATGTATGTGTGTTTCCAGAAAAAAAAAAGGTTCAGGCTTTTAGTAGATTTTCAAAAATGTGTCTATTTCCTAACAGAGAATTAAAAGGAGATATATGTACAAAACCTTTTTAAAGATGGTTGAGCCAAGAGAAGTGATGTCAAGAAGAATCCACCATACAGGGTGATGAAGCCAGCAGAGACACTCCCCATGCTTTCTTGGCCTTTACAAACACATATGCTTCACTTGTCAATCACATGCATTTGTATTCTGAACAAGTTTTTGTTATCTGAATAACAATAAGGCAACCATTACCTGAAACATGGACTTTTTCTTCTACTTAGGATATTTTAGTTGAGGCTTGGGGTATAGCTCAGTGGTAGAGCACTTGCCTAGCATGAGTGAGACCCTGGGTTGGTTCCATCCCCAATAACACATACAAAAATAAGAATAAATAAACTAAACTGTAGTGGGGAGATTTGCTCATAATCCTGGCAGATCTGATAACTAATAGGTTAGCAGATGGAATGTAGGAGCAGTCAAGTCAGGCATTGTGCACTGTCAGGACTTTCTCTAGGTGGAGTACACTACGATGGGGTGGGCTATATTGTCAATTCCTTCTCATCATTCCCTTACCCCTTCACAATAAGTGGTAGGTGGGTCATGCCAAAGCGTCAATATAAGATAGAGAAGTCCTGCTTCCAAACAGGGATGCCCCCACTCTGTGGCAATAACCACAGAGTTCCTAAGCCCACAATTGAGCTTTGGAGAAGGCTTGATTTAGCTTGCTTGGAGAGAACAGGGCTTTGTTGTACTTACCCTCCTTCACACTCCCTCCAAAATCCAGGCGACATGAAGTCAAATATACAGACCCATCCTGTTTGGGTTTTCACTGTGGACTAGGAATCCTGAGGTTGAAATTCTTTTGTTCCTGCTTTCTCCCTTTCATCTTGTTTGTCCCTGATCTCCACAGGAGGGCTTTGGAGGAGAGTTAAGAAATTTTGTTCAAGAAATAAACAACAAAAGGGTAAGAGTCCCGTCTAGTTTGCACACTCTGATTTAAAAGTCATTATTTCCAGCTGGGTGTTGCATTCTGGTAATCCTTGGGAGAATAAGATAGGAGGATCAGATTGTAAATTTGAGGTCAGTGCTCAATGATTTAGTGAGACCCTGTTTCAAATATATATATATATATATATATATATATATATATATATATATATATATCACATATAAAGGGCTGGGGTATAGCTCAGTGAGAAAGCTAGCAAAAAAGTAATTATTTCCCTTAGTTGCTCCCCTGCTCTAATGGTAACTTCAATGAAAAACATCTTTGCCTGGAGTAGCTGTTGTGTAGGCTGTTATGTTATAGCCAGACTGCCACTGCTTTATGCTGATAAGTTACCTGATAAATCTAGAGAGCATATATCCCTGATATTGTACCCAGGATAGTTCTAATGCTGAACTATGCCCCTTCTCTTTAAATAAATTATCTTAAAAGAGGGTCTCACTAAGTTGTTGAGGGTCTTGCAAAGTTATTAAGGATGACCTTGAACATGTGGTCCTCCTCTCCCAAGTACTAGGATTACACGTGTGTGCCACCCAGCCCAAATAGAGAGCATTTTTTTTATCTTGTGGCTCTTAAAACTGCATCCCTCAGTCAGAAGCATATAGTTTCTCTTCCAACAGAATTTGTCTTCAAGTTAGACCTCAGATGTTGACAGAGGCTATTGTTTGATAGGCATGATTTAGCTCATATTCTTCCAGTCTTAAAAGCATTCCAGTTTCCACCTCCTTTAGGGATTTTCTTCTTTCTGTTGCTGTTCCAAGTTACTAGCTTTATGTTTCTGTGGGAAAAGGTAAATGACTAGACATAGCCTTAATATACTAGGTCATGAAGCTAAACATTTGTACCACCTGTGCTAGAATGAAATCCAGTTGTTTTTTTAATTTTTTTATGGGTGCATTATATTCATACAACTTATTGGGGTAAAAAACTTGTGTGTACAAACATGTACTCATCGCTGATTTAACCCCTACCCAAATCCCACCCCATTCCCTCCCCGTCCCTCCCTCCCTTGCTTGGCTTAGTGATTGACTTCGATATGTTTAAGTACATTGTGAGCTTTAGAGATTTTCCTCTTCCCCCCTCATTTCTCCTCCTTTAGGTTGTCTTGTTTGCTCCTCTTTTCTCCCTAACTCTCACATATTAGGGAAAGCATCTGATTTCTTATTTTTTGTGCCTGACTAATCTCACTTAGCATAATGTCCTCCAGTTCCATCCATTTCCCTGAAAACGATGTAATGGAGTTTTTTTTGATAGCTGAGTAAAATTCCATTGTGTACATATCCCACAGTTTTGTAATCCATTCATCTGTTGATGGACATCTTGGCTGGTTCCATAGTTTGGCTATGGTGAATTGTGCAGCTATGAACATAGATACACATGCATTAGTTTGGTAGTTTGGTTTCTTTTCTTTTGGGTAGATACCCAACAGTGGTATTGCTGGATCAAATGGAAGATTTGTTCCCATTCTTCTGAGGATTCTCCATACTGTTTTCCAAAGTGGTTGCACTAATTTGCAATCCCACCAACAATGTCTTAGAGTTCCCACTTCTCCACATCCTCGCCAGCATCTGTTGTTGTTTGTGTTTTGAATGATTGCCATTCTAGTTGGAGTTAGGTGAAATCTCAGGGTAGTTTTGATTTGCATCTCTCTGATTGCCAGTGATGTTGAGCATTTTTTCATGCATTTATTGGCCATTTGAATTTCTTCTTTTGTGAAGTGTCCATTTAGTTCATTTGCCCATTTTGTTATTGGATGCTTTGTTTTCTTAGTGTTGAGTTTCTTGAGTTCTCTGTATATTCTAGATATTAGTCCTCTATCAGTGGTGTAGGTGGCAAAAATCTTCTGCCATTCTGTTGGCTCTCGATTGAGATTCTTGATAGTTTCCTTTGCTGAAACTTTGCTCTTCATTTTCATGCAATCCCATGTATTGATTCTCCTTTTAATTTGTTGTGCCTTTGGGGTCTTGTTGAGGAAATGTTTGTCTGTGCCTATGTGTTGTAGTGTTGGACCTATGCCCTCTTCAAGGAGCTTCAAGGTCTCTGGTTTAATTTCCAAGTCTTTGATCCATCGTGAGTTGACTTTTGTACAGGGTGAAAAAGTGGGATTAACATCCAATTTTCTGCATATGGTTAACCAGTTTTGCCAACACCATTTGTTGAAGAGGCTATCTTTTTTCCAGTGTATGTTTTTGGCCTCTTTGTCAAAAATCAATTGGCTGAAAGTGTGTGGACTTGTTTCTGGGTCTTCTATTCTGCTCCATTGGTCTATATATCTGTTCTTTTGCCAGTACCATGCTGTTTTTATTACAATGGCTTTGTAGTATAGTTTAAAGTCAGGTATTGTGATTCCTCCTGCGTGGTTTTTGTTGCTGAGAACTACCTTGGCTATTCTGGGCTTTTTGTTATTCCAGATAAATTTAAGGACCGATTTTTCTATGTTTGTGAGGAATGATCTTGGTAGTTTAATGGGCATTGCATTAAATCTGTAGATCACTTTTGGGAGGATGGCCATTTTAATGATATTTATTCTGCCAATCCATGAACACTGAAGATCTTTCCATCTTCTAAGATCTTCTTTAATTTCTTTTTTAAGTGTTTTATAATTTTCTTTGTAGAGATCTTTTACCTCCTTGGTCAAGTTTATTCCTAGGTATTTTATTTTCTTGTGGGAGATCCTGAGTGGAAATGTTTTCTGAATTTCTTTTTCAGTGGATTTATGGTTGGTGTACAGGAAAGCTTCTGACTTTTTAAGATTGATTTTGTATCCAGATACCTTGCTGAATTTGTTGATCAGTTCTATAAGCCTTTTGGTTGAGTTTGTTGGGTTTTCTAAATATAGTATCATGTCATCTGCAAACAGTGAAAGCTTAAGTTCTTCTTTTCCTATTTGTACTCCTTTGATTTCCTTTTCTTGCCTTATTGCTCTGGCTAGAGTCTCTAGTACTATATTGAAGAGAAGTGGTGACAGTGGACATACTTGTCTCGTTCCAGTTTTTAGGGGGAATTCTTGAAGTTTTTCCCCATTTAATATGATGTTGGCAGTGGGTTTATTGTAGATTGTCTTAATAATGTTGAGATATGTTCCTTCTATTCCAATTCTCTGCAGTGTTTTTATCATAAATGGATGTTGAATTTTATCAAGTGCTTTTTCAGCATCTGTTGATATGATCATGTGGTTTTTGTCTTTGATTCTGTTTATATGATGAATTACATGGATTGATTTTCGTATATTGAACCAGCCTTGCATCCCTGGGATGAACCCTACCTGGTCATGGTGAATGATTTTCTTGATGTGGTTTTAAATGCGTGTTGCTAGTATTTTGTTTAATAGTTTTGCATCCAAGTTCATCAGAGATATAGGCCTGTAGTTTTCCTTCCTTGAACTGTCTTTATTCGGTTTGGGTATTAGTGTGATGTTGGCTTCATAGAATGTATTTGGGAGAGTCCCGGTTTTTTCTATTTCCCAAAATAGTTTGAGTAGAATTGGGATTAGTTCTCCTATAAAGGTTTTATAGAATTCACTTGGGAAACCATCTGGCCCTGGGCTTTTCTTTGATGGCAAGCTCTTTATTGCTATTTCAATCTCTTTGATTGTTATTGGTTGGTTTAAGTGTTCTATATCTTCTTGACTCAGTTTAGGAAGGTTGTATTTATCTAGGAAGTTGTCGATTTCCTCCAGATTTTCCATTTTGTTGGAGTATAGTTTTTCAAAGTAGTTTCTGATAATCCTCTGGATTTCTACGCTGTCAGTAGTAATGTCTCCTTTTTCATCCCTTATCTTCATAATTTGGGTTGATTCTCTCTTTTTTTTAGTTAGGTTGGCTACTGGTTTATCAATCTTGTTAATTTTTTCAAGAAACCAGCTTTTGGTTTTGTTGATTTTCTGTATTGTTTTTTTATTCTCTATTTCGTTAATTTCTGCTCTAATTTTAATAATTTCCCGTCTTCTGCTGGCTTTGGGGTTCAATTGTTCCTGCTTTTCAAGGGCTTTGAGGTGTGTCATAAGGCTATTTATTTGAAGATTTTCTGTTTTTCTTATGTGAGCACTCAGTGCTATAAATTTTCCTCTTAATACTGCCTTCAAAGTGTCCCAGAGGTTTTGATATGTTGTTTCTTTATTTTCATTTGTTTCTAGAAATTTCTTGATTTCACCTCTTACATCTTCTATGACCCATTCTTCATTCAGAAGTGTGGTGTTCAGTCTCCACATTTTTATGTTGTTTCTCTGGGTCTTCTTATAGTTGATTTCTAGTTTCATTCCATTATGGTCTGAAATGACACAGGGAAGTATGTAACATTTTTTAAATTTGCTAGTGCTCATTGTGTGTCCCAGGATGTGATCTATTTTGGACAAGGTTCCATGAGCAGCTGAGAAAAATGTAAACTCTGCTGTAGTTGGGTGAAATATTCTATATGTGTCCAACAGGTCCATTTGGTTAATTGTGTTCTTTAGTTCTGAGACATCTTTACTGACCCTTTGTCTGGAAGATCAGTCTAGTATTGTGAGAGGTGTATTGAAGTCTCCCAGTATTATTGTGTTGGGATTTATGTGTGACTTCATGTCACAAAGAGTTTGATTTATGAAAGTAGCTGCCCCTATGTTTGGGGCATAGATGTTGATTATTGTTATTTCCTCTTGCTGGACTATTCCTTTTACCAGTAAAATGTGACCTTCTTTGTCTCTTCTAATAAGTTTGGGTTTGAAGTCTAACTTGTCTGATATCATAGTTGCTACTCCTGCTTGTCTTCGAGTACCATTAGCATGGATTACCTTGCTCCAGCCCTTTACCTTGAGTTTGTTCCTATCTTTACTTGTAAGGTGTGTTTCTTGTAAGCTGCAGATGGATGGATTCTGGCTTTTAATCCATTTTTCCACTTTATGTCTTTTTATTGGGGAGTTGAGGCCGTTTACATTCAGCGTAATTATAGAGAGATGATTTTTAATTCCCAACATGTTAAGATCTTATTTCTGTTTGAGATACTGTTTATTCTTCTTTGCTCAGTTGTCTGCTGGATGGGAATTCTTGTTTCTTTTGTTCTGGCGTGTATTACCCATTTCCTCTTTGCAGTTAATCTCCTTGAGTATTTTCTCTAGCGTTGGTTTAGAAGACATAAATTCCTTCAGTTTCTGTTTGTCATGGAAGCTTCTTATTTCCCCATCTAATTTGATGGATAGTTTTGCTGGGTAGGAAATTTTTGGCTGGAAGTTGTTTTCTTTCAGAGTTTGGAATATGTTACTCCAAGCCCTTCTGGCTTTCATAACTTGGTTTGGGAAGTCTGGAGTGATTCTAATTGGTTTGCCTCTGTATGTCACATGGCCTTTTGTTTTTGTTGCCTTTAAGATTCTCTCCTTGGCTTCCACATTAGTCATTTTGACAATTATGTGGCGTGGGGATCCTCTTCTCTGATCCTGTCTAAAGGGAGTTCTATAAGTTTCCTGGACCTGTGTATCGACCTCTTGCTCTATGTTTGGAAAATTTTCTGCTATTACTTCCTTGAAGAGATTGCTGATCCCTTTGGTTTCACCTTCTTTTCCCTCCTCTATTCCAATTATTCTTAGGTTAGCTCTCTTGAAATGGGTCCATATTTCTTCAATGTCAGATTCCTGCTGTCGGGTTTTTTTTCTAAATTAGAAACTATGTGTTCATTTTTAGAATGATCATCTTCAAGAAGCGAGATTCTATTCTCCATGTGGTGTAATCTGTTGTTTATACTTTGAATTGAGGCCTTTACTTCATTAATTGCATCCTTTATCTTTTTTTTGACTCTCTCTATATTCTTTTTGAAAGTCCTCTATTATTTCTAAAGTTATTTTCCTAATTTGATCTTCTAGAGATCTTTGGATTTCTGTGTTATCAGATTCTGATGTTGTGGGGTTGTTGACATTCACTGCTCCATTGTTATTTCTCTTTCCCATGATTTTGGAAGTTTGTGCCTTCTCTGGGTTCTTCCCTGAGTCACTACGAGTTCACTTAAGATGCTCTGGATCTCGAGTCTGTGGTATCTCAGTCACCACTACTCCTTTACTGGGTTGTATCACAAAGTCTCAGACCCAGGGAGTCAATCAAAGCTGCTTAGACCGTGGGGGGTGCCAAGTTGGGCGTTCTCCAGCGGGGAGTTGTGACTATGGTATGATATCTCTGCCACTGCCACTCCCCCACTGGGCTGCACTGCTAAAATCTCCGACCCAGGGAGACTATCTGCGCAAGTCCCTGGGAGTGCAGTACTGGGATTTCTCCCCTAGGGGCCGCAATTTGACTCACGGTTGTTGAGTGCGCTGATGGAGCTGTAGTGAACTCGGTGGATTCACTGCTGCTGCCACTGGCAATATGGCACCACTGCCATGCCCTCGGCCGTGATGCGGCGTATTTCTTCTCTGGTTTTGAACTCCGCTCTGAGTCCTTGCCAGTTGTGCTCTGCCCGGCCCTTGGGAGCTTTAGATGTTCCCTGCACCAACAAAACTGCTGACTGCCGCCCGGCTGTTCAGCACCTGCTCACCTCGGCTCGCTGTCCACCCCTCCTCTCAGGTGCCTGGTGGCTGGTTGAGTGGGTTGGTCTAGGGCCGTCCAGTGAACTCGCCGCTGCCACCAGCAATAAGACGCTACTTCTGCATCCTAGGCCGTGAGGCCAGAGTATCTCCTCTCTGGATTTGAGCTCTGTTTTGAGTCTCCCTCCTCTCTGGAGCCTGGTGCTGTTATGGGAGATGTAGGCCGCGCCGCTCCGGCCGCTCTGCACCGCGGCTCTGGCTGCTCCGCACCACGGCTCTGGCCGCTCTGGCTGCTCCGGCCACTCTGCACCGCGGCTCTGGCTGCTCTGCACCACGGGTCTGTCCACTCCAGCCGCTCAGGCTGTTCCGCGACGCGGCTCTTGCTGCTCTAGCTGTTCTGGCCACTCCATTCAGGCTGCTCTGGCCACTCTGCTCGGCTGCTCTGGCCGCTCCGCTCGGCTGTTCTGGCCGCTCCGCTCCGGCTGCTCCAGCCACTCCGCTCCGCGGCTCCGGCCACTCCTCGCCGCTGCTCTGGCCAATCCGCGATTCGGCTCTGGCTGCTCCGGCTGTTCTGGCCTCTCCGCTCCGCGGCTCCTCCCAATCCGCGCTGCGGCTCTGGCCGCTCCGGCTGCTCTGGCCTCTCCGTGCCGCGCAGGCGCGGCACTTCGGGCTGGTTTTTTTCCGGTGTCTTGTTTTTCCAGCCCTTTTTCTCTGTCCCTTGTATTTACCGTTTTTATTTCTTTGCTGGTGGTGTTTTCTGGCTCTGAAAGGCGCTGGTTTTGTGGTAGTAGAGTTGGATTGTTAGCGGGACTTGTAAGTGCCGCTTTCCTCCATCACCATCTTCCCCGAAATCCAGTTTTGTGGTATTCTATTGGTAGTAAGAGAAGTTACACCATGAATATATATATTTCTAGAGAGCAAATTAGAAGCAGGTATTGTTTCACAGGAAGAGGAGAGGAGGAGTGAATAGAACAGTAATCGGAGGGTATGTTAATGAAGATATTTCTATTTTCCATGTCTTTCTTGCTGACTGCTGAGGGTAGTTTCCCCTGAACTTTTAACACCTCAGAACACTGCCCCACAATTTTTTAGGGGGTAGTCACAATTGAACCCAGGGAAAATCTGCTTCTGAACTATATCTCCACTCCTTTTTATTTTTAAATTTTGGAACGGGGTCTTGCTAAGTTGCTGAGGGTCTCACTAGGTTGTGTTGAGCTAGCCTTAAACCTTGTGATCTTCCCAAGTACTGAGACTATAGACACACCATCCAGAATCTTGAGTGACTGAAAAACCTCCTTTTTCCTTACCTGGGTGGATTTCCTAGCCATGGGGGATCACCTCTATGACTACTGCAAAGCAGCACCTTTGGGGTGATAAGGATATTTTATGATATGAAGTGAAAACATTTGATGTTTGTATCAGTTACCTAATGGCCCAGTGACCTCTGTCAGTTGCAAGAAGAATATTTTATTTAACCTATTTTTATGTACTCAAGTCATCAGGGTGTTAAGGAGACAGTTTATTCTTCTTCTCCCTCTCTATTTCCCTCCCTCATCCTATTTCTTATCCCCTCTTTGCTCTCATCTGATAGAAAAAGAACACAATACAAGGATGTAACTGGTGGGAAAAGATAGCTGTTTTCAACTAAGCCAGACATTGTATCCAAGGCTGACATCTAAGTGAAAGCATTTATTATTACTTTTGCTTACTCCATCACTGTGACAATGTAAAAAGCTTTCTTTGGAGAAAATTTGGCCCTGTTATGATTTATAAATTCCTCCCGGAAGTGTTTTCTGAAATCCTTGCCTGAAGTGGTAAACAAATAGGAGAGCAATCCTAATAGCCATCTCAATCTCTCCATATATAGATAAAAATCGCTTTCTTTCTTTCTCTTTCTAAGGAGGGAGATGAGGAAGGAGGGAGAAAAGTGTGTGTCTGAGTATGTGCATCTTTGTGTAGATGATCTCCATCTGAGATAGAGAAATATATAGATTCATCATTGTGTCAAAGTAGAGAAGAAAGATGGCCTGGGGTGTCAGATTTGAGTTCACATCCCAAGCTTTTTGCCTACCAGCTAGCTATATGACCTTGGCAAGTTTTTTTTTTTTTTTTTTTTTTTTTTTTTTTTTTGGTGGTACTGTGGTTCCTGGAAGCCCTTCTACCTCCGGGCTACGCTCCCAGACCTATTTTTACATTTTTTTTTATTTGGAAACAGGGTCTCCTAAGCCAGCGCGCAGCTGGCTTCAAACCTGCTCTATCCTCCTGTCTCTGCCTCCCAAGTGCGGGGATTACAAGCGTGCGCCACCACTCCCGGCGGCAAGTTTTTTTAAATTGAGTTTTAAGTTCTTCAATAGTAAAGTAGAGCTGACCATAGTTCCCACATATTAATATAAAGTTATAAGAAAACAGTATTGCACATATGCCAAATTATAGCAAGAGACATATTTTCATTTTGTTCCCAGTCATTTAGCATGGGCAAAAAAGCCCCGAATACGGAGGTGGATTGTGTATTGGAAAATGATGTATTCTAAGCATCTAAACATTGACTTGTTTCTAAACACAATTTTGCAGCATTCATTTGCTTTGTCCCTTTGTATATATTTCATTCATCTGCTCACTAAATGTCTATGCGTACTACAATGAATTAGGAAACTATATCTTTGTTAATTTTTATAGATTGTAGCTGGGCATGGTGGCACACATCTGTAATCCAAGTGCTTGGGAAGTTCAGACAGAAGGTTCTCAGGATCGTGACCAGCCTCAGCAAGTCTCAGAAATGTAGTGAGACCCTCAGAAATTTAGTAAAACTCTGTTTCACAATAAAAATAAAAGGGGATTGAGGTGTAGCTTGGAGGTAGAATGCCTCTGAATTCAATACCCAATCCCACAAAAATTTATATACAGTACATTCTTTAGTGATTAGTAGGTCTGACTGTGGAATTCTTAGGAAAAATAGTTTTCACATTCCAAAATGTGTTTCAGTCATACATACAGATTCATCAGTAATCATCATCAGCATCATCATATAATGTTTGTTTATTTATTTATTTATTTATTTATTTATTTATTCTTTAGTGGTAACGGGGATGGAACCCAGAGGCTCTCTACCTCCGGGCTATACTCCCAGACCTTTTTTTAATTTTACTTGGAAACAGGGTCTCACTAAGTTGCTGAGAGCCTCACTAAGTAGCTGAGGCTGGCTTCGAACCTGTGTGATACTCCTGTCTCAGCCTCCCAAGTGCGGGGATTATAAGCGTGTGCCACCACGCCCGGTGTATCATATAATGTATAAAAGCACTCAGCTGCACAGGACTCAGTTTACTGGGATAAAAGGTCTATTCTAATTTGGCTGCTCTGGTAGTTTGATCACAGCAGTAGTTCCCGATTAAGCCTGCAAATCACACTTTTGAAACACATTTTGGATTGTGAAATATACAGAGTACATAAAATAAAAATGTATTCTCTTAAAAAATATTGTAAAGAGGATGCTCGTGGAACTCCACAGTTGAAGAAATAAGATATCGCAGGGAACCCAGAAGCTTTCTACATGCTCCTTCCTAATCAGGATTATACTCAGTCCCCACTCTGAGTGAGACCAGTATTTTGACTTTCATCTTGGTTCTCTTTATAGTTTTACCACCCATGTATGCATCTCTAAATGGTATAATCTAGTTTGCCTAATTTTAAACACTTATATAAATTGAATTATCCAGAGTATGTTTTTTTCAGTCTGGCTTTCTGTACTCAGTATTAAGATTTATTCATGTTATTGCATATAGATGAAGCATTAGTTTCCATGATAATATAGCATCTCCTTGTATGACTCTTCCACAACTTCTTAATTAATTGTTATAGATGGCTGCTTGGGTTGATTCTAGTTTGGAGATATTATAGACAATTTTGTTGGGTTCTCTGTGTTTTTTAATAACTTACAGGAGCTCTAGGTATGCTCTAGATACCAGTCTTTTGTTAGCTACAAATACTTTCACCTACTGTGCAGGTGGCTTATTTGCTCTCTTGGTGTCATGTCTTGATGAACTTGAAAGTTGTTCATTTTAATCCAGTCAAAATGATCAACCTTTCCCTTTACAGTTAGCATGTTCTGTTTCTTAAGACTTCTTAACCTTAAGATCACATTCTCTTATTTTCTGTTCTGAAAGCTGTATTGTTTTTCACATTTATTTTTACAACTCACATGGAGTTGATTCTTGCATATGTGAGAGACAGTCCAATTTCATTTTCCTGTGTTTGTTGCCAATATGGCATTTATTGTATTAACAATCCTATCCCCACTCTTACCCCCCACTCCCTCCTTTGAAGTGTCACATTTGTCATAAGTCAAGAACCCAAATCTGGGTCTATTCCTGGGCTTCCTGTTCTATTCCATGGGTCTGTTTACCCTTGTGCAAGTCATACACTGTTTTAATCACCACAGCCTTATAATAAGTTCTGATGTCTGGTAGAACAAGTCCTCCCACATTGTTGTTCCTTAGATGTGTCTTGGCTCTTGGCCTTTTGCATTTCCTTATTAAGTTTAGAAATCAACTTGTAAAGTTCCGCAAAAATAAACAAATGAAGTAACCAATTGGGATTTTATTAGGACTTGTTAGGCTTTCTATACTTTCTTTCAATGGGGAGTTTATAGTTTGTTGCTAGATTTATTCCTGGAAATTGATTTTTAAAGCAGTGTAAATAGTGTGTGTGTGTGTGTGTGTGTGTGTGTGTGTGTGTGTGTGTTACTAGGGAAGTAACCCAAAGGCATTCTACCTATAACCTACACTCTCATCCCTATTTTTTATTTTTTGAAACAGCGTCTTGCTAAGTTGATGAGTCTCTCTGCTTGCTATCTTTTTAATAAACTTCTTTAAATCTTCAGCAAGAGTCCAGGCTATTGCATATCTATCCTTAGCTCTTTTGTGTGTGTGTGTGTGTGTGTGTGTGTGTGTGTGTGTGTGTGTGTTTTCTTTGGGGAATTATTCCCAGGGGTCTAACAAAGGTCCCTGGGGACAGTTTCCCAAACCTTTACATCTTCTCTCAAAACCGTAACACTGGACATCTGAAGTTTTATTTTTAAAAGCTGTCTAGATGATGAGGGTGGTATGGAAAGGAGCAGGAGGCAACATTAGGAGTGATTAATATGTTTACTGTCTTGATTGTGGTTATAGTTTCATAAGTAAGTGTATATGTCAAACTTAGCATATAATATTCTTTCAGTCTTTTCCGTTTATTGTATGTCAATTATGCATCAACAAAGCTCCCCAGGTAATTCTGACGGACAGCAATGGTTGAATATGATTATCTAATAGAAAAGGCACATGGCAGGAAGTGAAAGCTAGTGAGATTTTTATTTATCAGTGGTTGGCTGTGTACACTCAGACAAGTCGTTCTATCCCTTCTGGACCCAAGTTTCATTCTAGTTGGTGGGTTTCATTTCTTCTCAAGTACTTTCAAGCTCTGACATTTTGATTCTTGTGCTTAGCCTGGCAGTGCAGCCAGGCTGCTGGTGCACCTCCGGGCCACATGAGGGAGCTACGCAGCTGCCAGTCTCTTCTCAACTGAATACTCTTAATAGGTAAAAATTCTGTGCTCATCTTCTTGGTGAGTGCCTGTCCAACTTTTTAATCACCACTGTCAGCTTCTCCCATTCACTGGTCCTGCTGCAGGTGGGCCTTTCTTTAAGCAAAGTCCATACATCTCTGAAGGTTTAGAACAGATATAAAAAGAACCCCCAGATGATTTTGAAAATATCCTGCTCTCCCAAACCAGTTAAAACCGTAGCAAAACTAGAATGGAAGGATAGAAGAGGAAGAAGGCTGAGGTTGATTAATGGAGGAGCTACATTCGAATATGTGTATAAGTGTGAATGTAGCATGGTTAACCTGGATGCTCATTGTTGGGTGTGGGGGAAGGGTAAGTGGAGGTGGGAGAGGGCACCAAGCACAGTGTGAATATATGCCATTTTCAATATGTTCCACTTAAAAAAATAAATAAAACAAATAACCAGATTTCAATAGTAAAAAATATAGGATCTGACTGAAGTGTAGTATATATATATATGTGTATATTAATCTATATCTACATATATATATGAGTGATATATACACTCATATGTGTATATATCTATATCTATAATCAGTAAGCATATTAACAATATTAAATATTACTCCATTTCTCCTAGAAAAAATATCCACCTTTTTTTTGGCAAGTCTGAGGATGGAACCCTGGGGTATTTGACCTCCAAGCTACACCCCCTGACCTAATTTTTATTCTTTATTTTGAAACAGGGTATGACTAAGTTGCGGAGGGACTCAATAAGTAGCTGAGGCTGTCCACAAACCCCGATTCTCTGGTCTCAGCCTCCCGAATGCTGGGATTACAAGCGTGCACCACCAGGCCCGGCTATGTTTTTATTTATTTATTTATTTATTTATTTATTTATTTATTTATTTTTTTGCGGTACTAGGGATGTAATGCAGGGCATTCTACCTCTGACCTACCCCTCCAGCCCTATTTTATATTCTTTATTTTTAAACAGAGTTTCACTGTGTTGCTAAGGGCTTAAGTAGCTGAGGCTGTCTGGAAACAGCGATCCTCCCATCTCAGCCTCCCAAATGCTGGAATTACAAACGTTAAAAACGTGTGCCACCATGCTCAGCTAACTATCCACCCATATAAAAATCAGTTGTGTATCTCTTTTTTTTATTTGTGTGTGTGTGTGTGTGTGTGTGTGTGTGTGTGTGTGTGGTATGGGGGTTCCTGGAAACCCTCCTACCTCCGGGTTACACTCCCAGACCTATTTTATATTTTTTATTTGGAAACACAGTCTCATAAACCAGCGAGGCTGACTTCGAACCAGCACGATCCTCCTGTCTTCACCTCCCAAGCGTGGGGATTACAAGTGTGCGCCACCATGCCCAGCTAGTTGTGTATTTCTTAGTGATACAATTTCAGTATCCTTCAGGCAATTAATGTTGCTTAGGTGAAAAAGAGAATTAAGGTGAGCAAAAATCAATTTTTTTGTGCGTGTACTACTGGGGGTGGAACCCAGGGGCTTTTCTACCTCTGGACTATACTCCCAGACCTATTTTATATTTTATTTGGAAACAGGGTCTCACTAAGTTGCTGAGAGCCTCACTAAGTAGCTGAGGCTGGCTTTGAACCTGTGCAGTCCTTCTGTCTCAGCCTCCCAAGCTCTGGGATTATAAGCATGAGCCACCACGCCCAGCAAAATCAAGTTTTTAAGCCGGGCATAGTGGCGCATGCCTGTAAACCCAGAATATGGGAGGCTGGGATAGAAGGATCATGGTTTGTAGACAGCCTCAGCTACTACTTAAGTGAAGCCCTTTGCAACTCAGTGAGACTCTGTTTCAAAATAAAGAATAAAAATATAGGGCTGGGGATGTGACACAGAGGTAGATGCACTTGGGTTCCATTCTCTGTACTACAAAAAAAAATCAAGTTTTTTCCCATGGTAATATGATATAATGCTTAAATGTGTGTTTGTTGTACATGCATCTATCTATATGCTTATGTATACTCAAATGATCAAGTTGGCTAAATACTTTTAGAGTGAGTTGGATGTGGTGGAGCACACCTGTAATCCCAGTACTTGGGAGGCTGAGAGAGTAGGATTCCAGGTTCAAGGCCAACCTCAGCAACCTAGTGAGACCCTGTTTCAAAAAAAAAATAATAAAAGAAGGGATAGGAATATAGCTTGTAGGAAGAATGCCCATGAGTTCAATCCCTAGTACTGCAAATACACACACACACACCTGGGGATTGATATACATGTTTTTGTAGAACTATTTTTAGAATAGAATCTATTCAGACACTCGACATTAATCTCTATTTTTTGTTTTTGGCCAAACAGGAAAATCTGGGTGGTCCTGAATAAAAACACTAAAAACTTATGTGACAAAATGATCATGCTCCACTCTAAACTTTAACAAATGTATTAGATTAAATCTGGGTCAGAGATCAGAAACAAATGCCATTTTTTGAAACTGGGATTGATCCCAGGGAAATTCTACTTCCAAGCTACACCCCAACCATATTTTATTTTTAATTTTTAAATAGGATCCTTCTAGTTGGTGAGGCTGGCCTTGAACCTGAAAGCCTCCCAAGTACAGGAATTACAGGCATGTGCCACCATGCCTTCTCAAAATGCAACAACAGCAGTTATTAGAAACAAAGAGTAATCCTCCAAACACACAGATTTTTCCAAATAGTTCTATAACCTTAACCACGAGTGCCTCTGTCTTTTAATTTTGGTTATATTACAGTTTTCTTCTATTTTGACTCCTAAATTTCAGATTATTCTATGAGCCAGTCACAACACCTTGTGGGCACACCTTTTGCTTAAAATGCCTTGAACGATGCCTAGATCACAATGCAAAGTGTCCATTGTGCAAAGATGGTCTTTCACAGGTAAGCCAATATTTCTTTCTTGGTTGGGCTAGTTAACTTATAAATGGGTACTTGGTATTAATTTGGATCCCAAGCAACTGCGCTGTGCTAAAGGAAAATGCCTTCTTAGATCAACTATCTCTCCTGCATTCTAGTCCCCCTTTTCTTTCCACAAAGTCCTTCAGGAAATCGAGGTAACATCTAGCTTTTCTTGAACTGTCAGTAATTGAATTAATTTGTATTGGAAACAAAAGCATTAAATAGATGATAAACATGGATTCTTGTCCTGATTCCATTATGGCACCTATAATCTTGAGTGAATCATTCATCCTCTCTGGGCTTGGACCAGATATATCTGATATCCTGGCATCATCAGTGTTTATTGTATGCTTTAAGAGATCAGCCCCAGGGCAGTGGAAAACCCTCCCAGACTGTCAATGTGGTGTTACCTTAGGAGCCACTGTACTTATAAGCAGATACGTGACTAGTTGAAAAGCTGTGGGGATTCCAGGTTCTATAAAATTAATCACACAAACCTAACATAATAAAAACCTAAAATTAACAAACTTAAAATTAATCCCACCTAAAATTAATCAGACAAATTCCCATCTTAGTGTTTCAAGTGGGCCAGATGAAATTTCCCACAGCAAAACAAGACCCAGGAATCTCTTATTTTCCCTGTTGTGGGCCATAGTTTCCAATCAGTTCATGTTCATTGACCCTGCCATTTCCAAGGTGAAGTTGGATGCCTAACTATCTATCTCTAGGTGAATGTAGGTCCAGAGAACTCACATGTTGTACATTTCCAAAAATTCCACATTTGCACCAGACAACAGAGTGAAATAATCATCAAGGGTATCCTTGAGAGTATGTACTGAGGTTTGAACAGTGTCAAAGTCATACCTTTCCAAGATAATTGGGTGGGATTTGCTGGCCTGGTTATAGATGAGAAACCCATGGTTCTTGTATTTTTAATGCATCTCTGATGTTGATAACACTGCAAAGTTCAGATAAGCAGAAAGAAGAGAAATCTATCCATTGTTCAACATCTAGAGAAAGCCACTGTTAACATTTTAGGATGTGCCCTTCCCAGGTTTTGGTTTTAGATCAGCAGAGGAGCCAACTCCTTGGATTGACTGTCCGCAGAATTTCTGCTTTTCTACAAATACTCGGATTGGACAACATGGTCGGTTAGTTTTTCCATATTCAGACAATGGTGGTGGATGATAAGGCATCCACGAAGCAGTGCTGTACGGTCTAGGACTCAGAGGCTACAACATAGTCTCATTTCTTTCTCTGTGTATTCATACTGTCACACTTAGACCATTTCACACAAAAATAAGTATTCAAATCATGTCCACTGCAGAATAGAGACCACTCATACTGAGAAATAAATGAAATGGTCTGAAGCCAGCAGTTCTATACTCAGGAGTTCTCTGTGCTGGGTGATAAGGGAGTTTTCAGAGCAAGCAATTCTCCATAGATGTTTTAACATTCGTTGTTTGGGTCACACTGTTACATACCCACTACTTTCAGACCCCTAACTATGCTCAGAGTGAGGGTTTTGGAAGGAGAATGCTAGTGACAACTGAGCCTGAATCTGGTTCTGAAATTATAGTGTAAAACATAATTTTAGTGATACCTAGATGATATATTAAAAAGGAAAGTAAACAAATAAACAAATTACCAATATTTAGCTGTGTTGTATAATATAACTACAGTTATAACAAAATGTATAGCCTTAGCAATATCCAGAAACAAAGCATTGTGTTGGCATCGAGGCAAGGAAGGATCAACGAGGTTTGCTTTTGAATTCCTGAACCTTTTGACTACTGACTTTCAGCACATCTCAGATACAGACCATTTTTGTGAGCTTGTAAACAAAGTAATCAGAAAAGGACAAGTGGAAGATATTTCCCTTCTTTTAAAACTAAGAACATGATCTCAATTTTGGTGTTTTAGGAAACTTATGAGATTTTTTAAAAACTCGAACGAAGGTTATTCTCTTTGTTAAAATATTTTACTTATGAGCCGGGCACGGTGACATATGCTTGTAATCCCAGTATTTGGGAAGCTGAGACAGAAGGATCTCAGGTTCGAAGCCAGCCTTGACAACTCAGCAAGGCCCCCCAACAACTTAGTGAGACTCTGTTTCTAAATAATAAATAAAAATCGGGCTGGGGATTTAGCTCAGAGGTAAAATGCCTCTGGGTTCAATTCCTGGTGCCACAAAAATATTTTAATCGTAAACATAATCTATTTTTTTAAAAAACTAAATTCTAATATCTAGTAATACATATATTATATCAGCTGCTAAATTGTGGGTCCAAATTACTCAAGTATGTGGATAGTTTTGCTATTGTGATGATTACATCAGAAGTTTTTTTGTGTTTTTCTGATGACTGTATAATATCAAATTACCTTCTCCCCCATATAGTGCTTGGCATCAAGAAAATACAGCAAAAATGTAATCATGGAAGAGCTAATAGCCAAATTTCTTCCAGAAGAACTCAAGGAGCGAAGGAGGCTTTATGAAGAGGAAATGGAAGAACTTTCCAAGTACGTATATGAATATTCTATTTTTAGTTTCATTCATACCAGCTCATGAGAGCTGATTGTGAACCCTTCTTTCCAGCTCCTCATTCACTGATGTCATATTGGTAGCTTGAAATTGGCCATGGTGAGAATGTTTTATACAATGAAAATCAGAAAATGCTACAATTTAGGAATCCCCCCAAAAAATTATCAAACATTTACCAGCACACCAGTGAAGAAGCATAAACCAAATCCACTGACCAGAATGCATCTTGGCACTAGTAATAGTGTCACCAGCAGGAATAAATCAAAGTAGCTTAATCAGGAGAATGTATGAAGTGTCCATAAGATTGCCTTCAAATACATAGGAGGTGTCAATGAGACCTGGGCCTAAGACCCAGTGCTATCAAAATGTGAGTATGCTTCATGACTCCAGGCAGGTCATTAAACTTTTCTGATCCTCAGTTTCCCCACCTGTAAGTTGATGATAATAGTAGCACTTGCCCATGGACTTGCTATGAAGACCAAATGAGCTAATGGATATGAAACACTTTATTTATTTATTTATTTATTTATTTATTTGGGGGTGCTGAAGATTGAACCCAGAGACATCCTATTTCTGAGCTACACCTCCAGCACTGTTTTTTTTCTTTATTTTGAAACAGGGTCTCACTAAATTGCAGATAGAAAGCACTTTATAAATGGTGATAGCACTATTACTTTTAATCTGTTTTCTCGACCAGTCACATGAGGTATGAGAAATGGAGGTAGGGGTCCAAGAAATAAGCAAGATTCCAAGCTCTCTACTGGCTCACTTAGCAGAAGCAGAGCACCATCACTAACCCTGTCCCTTTTATTCCTGTCCTCCCCTCACCCAATCCCAGTGGAATCCTCATGGCATTCTGGAATTGAGGATCCTGATAGAAGAAAAAAAATTGTTCTGTTTTTATGTTCACCCTGAAGGGGACTCTTTTACCAGTTAATTTGAATGTGCCTCTCACTTTGAATAGTTTTTGTCTGAAACTCAGGGCATCTTTAGCATTTATTCTGATCCTTAAGTTAACCTGATTCCTTTTCTCAGATATCACTTAAAGTTTTATTAATAAATACCAGAATCTAATAGGGAGCATTCTATTTAAGAGAATCCTAAACCTAACACTTTTGGGATTTAGGCAAATGGTCTTATGTCTCTTGGTAGGTTTAGATGCAGATGTTTCTGCATTAGATTTCCTGGACAAATAAGAGGAAAGGGATCCTGGAGGAGCTGGCTGAGTTTGGGGTTCCCCAGTGGACTATGTGGATCTTTGGGGGCACTTGTTAAAACACAAACTTCTGGGTCCCAGTTCTAGTGCCCACACATCAATATTTCTGTGGGTATGGTATCCCAAGCATCTGGATTTAAGGGTCCCCAATGACTGATGCACCAGAGTCTTTAAGCATCACTGAGTTAGATTATTCTTGCCCGTCTTTTGCTTGCTTCTCTGCCTAGTTCGGCCTGCCATGCAGGGGGCTTTGCAAATTTGAGATGCCCACTGGGGCCTTACGAATAATTTCCATCAGCCTTTCTGGAGTGTACTTCTACCATCAGTACTCTTCCACATACTGCCAGCAAAGACCCTGAAGAGATTGTTTTGAGTGGAGAGATTAAATGGAAAATATGCAGCCTCGCTACCACCCACAGTATTAAGGTTCCAAAGAACTTCTTATACCAAATTCAAATATGTGCAATGCTGATGTTAATCTCTTAGACCTCAGACTAACCTCTGTGCCACACAGTGGGATTCAGCCCACAGCATTAGTTGTGTTTTGGTATTAATCTATCAGCCATCAAAATCTGGTGGCTTCTTGCCTTCCCACTCACCCTATTCTGGGAACTGCTCTGTGAAATTTGGCCAGTTTTTCTGTGTTCTGCCCCATTGCTTTTAAATCCATCTCATTTATTCTTCCTGACAGCTTAAATAAGAATGTGCCTATATTCGTGTGCACCATGGCCTATCCCACCGTCCCTTGTCCCCTGCACATCTTTGAGCCTTGCTACCGCCTGATGATTCGCAGGTGTATCGAGACTGGCACAAGACAGTTTGGCATGTGTCTTGGAGATCCTGTCAAAGGGTAAGTGAGGAGGAAGGGGAGGTTGAGTGGAGAGGGGTTTTTGTTTTACTTTCAGGTGTTCCCAGAGTTGGGGAGGCCTAGTTACTTAGGTTTAACCAGCTCAAGAACAAGAGCCTTTGTCAGGATCTTGGGCCCTCTTGGGCCTAGTTTTCTGTGTGAGAGTCTATCCATTTAAAAGAACTTTACTATTAATCTTCTGTTAAGAAGATGGTATATATTATAAAACTTGTTTTGTAAAAGCATGGGGCCTGGAATTGAGCTGTGTAGGTTCACATTCTTTCTCCAGCCTTGGAGCAAGTTTGACTTTTGGCAAGTTACTTAACCTTTCTACATCCAGTTTCCTTTTCTCTTAAGTGAGTTAGATGATAGCATGTACCATACTGGGTTTGTTTGTGAGGAAGGTTGATGAGTTAGTAACACACATGCACATGAAGCATCTAGTGTAGTTCCTGGGTCTCTGAGTCCATCTTGAGATGCTATTTATTTCTTCTAATTTCTTATCATTCCTAAAAGTAGCAATTGCAAGATCAAGTTGCAAGCATCTGGCATGGGCCTTCTACTGTGTCATAACATGACAGAAGAACAAAGAGAGAATGACAGAGAGACATAAAGGGGCATAAAGCTATCCTTCCCTAATGAATTGAGTACTGCAATAACAGCATTAATTCATTCATGAGGACAGAGCCTCCACCTTTTAAAGATACCATTACCATTACCAACTCTTGCATTACCATTGTAACTCTTAACATCACCTAATACATTATACCTCTTACATTAACATTGTAACACCTATGAATGTTGTTACAATGGTAATTTAATTTCAACACATGTTTTGAGGGGGGACAGAAATTCAAACCTTAGCACTGGCACATAGTATGTGATAATAAATGGTAGTAGTTATGTTACTATGTTAAATTTTATTTCACATGAGCACTAGGTTGTGCCATTGTAGCTGAAAACTAAGTGGCAGGTAAACAGGCAGACATCCTATGAGGCACAGCACAGGTATGTAGAAATGACTGGGGTCCAGGCCAGGAAAAAATAACTCATCAAGTCTCTACTTTCTTGACTTACCTCTCAACAAACAGGTTTGCGGAATACGGCTGTATACTAGAGATCAGAAATGTTCAGTTCTTTGCCGATGGCCGCTCAGTGGTCGACAGCATAGGCAAGAGACGCTTCAAGGTGCTCCATCAGGGCCAGCGAGATGGCTACAACACGGCTGACATAGAGTACATTGAAGATCAAAAGGTAAGGGTAGTCAGTGCCAAGAATTTCTATACCTTGTTAAACAAAGATGACTGTAAAGAACTTCTCGGAGCTGTCTTGGGGTCTTGGGATTTCTCACCATATGTCTGCAGCAACTTTGAATGCTGATGTATTGCTATCCAATTGTAGAGCGGCAGTGAGAACAACTTATTATCTGTCTCTTCTAGTTCAGCTGCTGAGTTAAAATCATGCATAAGAAATGCTACCCCGGGCCAACTCTGAAGCCCATTCAGCCCTGTGAGTTAGGTTTCTTTCAGAGATATCAAAGGAGAGATCCAGAGTGGGGTTTATACATGTGTATTTATCTATCAATTTATTTATTTGTAAGCTTTAACTTGTCTCTTTTGTGACCACTGTTGATTCACACATGTATAATTTTGTAATGTGCAATCTGCCTAAGAGACCTTATCCCAAAGCAAATCAGCCATCATCTCCTAAAGCAAAAAGATTACATGTTTTGTTCCATTAATCATTGGTTTTCTGAGATAATCAGAAGAGGTCAATAATCCCCATGGCCAATTCTATTTACAGGTGAATGTAAATAGAATTGGCCATGGGGATTATTGACCTCTGGCTTCTCCTTTCCTCACCATCCATATCTATGCACATTCCGGCATCAGGCTGTGGAGTGCTTCTCATGTCACAAGGGAAAAAACTGGATACCTATGCCTTCCTATAGGAAGGCAGGATGGAAGGTTAACTGGGCCTGGTGTTACACACATATAATCCCAGTAGGGAGGCTAAGACAGGAGGATCACAGGTTCTAAGCAACTTAGCCCTTCTCAACTTAGTATTTCCAAATGAAACATAAAATAGAGCTGGGGTTATAGCTCAGAGACAGAATGCCCCTGGGTTCAATCCCCAGTATCAGAGAGCCAGGGTTGGAGGGAGCAGGGAGAGAGAGAGAGAGAGAGAGAGAGAGAGAGAGAGAGAGAGAGAGAGAGATCAAAAGCAACTCTGGTAGGAATTTCAGGGGTACAAAATCTTTCACCTCTACTTTGCTACTTTCAGGTTCAGGGAGATGACTGTGTGGAGCTCATGGGGTTACATAACTGTGTCTATGAACAAGCGTCATCATGGTTTCACTCACTCAAATCATCTCTAAAGAATCGGATACTCAACCACTTTGGTCCAATGCCAGAGAAAGATGCTGATCCCCAGGTATATAAAAATGTCTATTTACAATGGGTTGCCCCCCCCAGATGGGATTGCCTAGGGCCTCTGATTAGATATGGATGTGGCTGCCATCCAGCAAATCAAGTGCAGAGAGGAAGATGAATCCAGTTTGGTATTCTTTGGGTGGGCGAGTAAGCATCATGAGTAAGACCAAGAGGATCCCAAGCTAAACCTGGGGTAACTAAAGAGTAGGAACATGGATTCAAGACAGGTGTTGAGAGATGAGTGAGGTGAGAGAATAAGGACAAAGACCACCAACAGAAAAGCCTTCATGGGGGTACAGGTTCATCTTTTGGTAATGGTAGGGTGACAGTATATATGAAGAGGCCAGAAATTAAGAGCAAGTTGCCCTGGAAGCTCAGACTAAAGGCTGCTACTTTCAGGGTGCTTACTAACTCTCTTCTCAGTTGCTGAAGGTTTAGCAACTGCTAAACCTTCTCTGCTACAAAATTTCAGCTTATGAGGTCATAGGAACATTTCATGCCTATACCTTACCATGGGTAGCCTGTAAGTCTAGACTCTCGCCAGTGACCCTATCAGGGATGAACAAGTCCTAAGAAGACTGGCCCTGCTTTTAAATTTACCATTTGTTGAGTTAACTCAGAAAGTAGTTCTATTGGATTGGGCTTCTTCCTTGGGGGCCAGGTCCATCTGCAAAAGCATACTGCAGATCACAGGCTCTCCAGGAAAGTGAAGACAGTTAAGTCTCACCAACTTTTGCCTGCCTGGTATAAATCAAGGAATACTTTTGGTTAATTCCATTTCTGGAAGTACTTCCACCCTTGGACCCAGCTGGAGATAGCCTAACCAATTATTTCCTTACCACCATCTTTCCCCAGCCTCTGTTCCAGCTCTCCTGCATCACCACTTCTGTGGCTTCTTTGATTCTTTTCTTACACTCATCCCTTACTCTGTAACAATAGAAAAATCAGAATATCTCTCTTCCAGCTTGGCTGCCAAAAAATGATCCTGCTTACCTTTCTAGCTGTGTGACCTCGGATAAATTCCTTCCCCTTTCTCAGCTTTCTCTGAAACAAGAGAGGCAGCTGAGGAGGTTATTCAAGTCTCCTCTTCCTTCCACATTCTAAGGCTCCAAAATACCTGTCGGTTCCCTGATGTGCTGAAATGTCTTGCTTTCTCCAGACCACAAAGGTGGCTCCTTTCCCACATGCAAAGGCATCATGAGTTTTGAAGGGAGAAAGGATGGCAAGTGCTTTTCAGTGACCCAGCTCCTGGCTCTGGACCCCAGTGACTCATGATTACAGCAGAGCTCTGAGCAAGCTTTTGAACAAGCTTGACATTCCCCTTCATCTGCTAGGAAGCATTCCCCTAGTCAAGCGAAAGATAGAGATCAGCAGTGTGAACTGCATCTTCGCATGAGGAGAAACACAGATGCCACGGCATGATTCAGAAAGGGCTTAATGATACAGAAAGCTGAAATCTTGAGTTTAATTTCCCTTCTTATTAGTTTTGTTATCCTCTTGCTTTTGTGGTAGCAGCATCAGCAAAACCCAAACACAAAAACCCAGCCCTAGCAGCCCACTACTCTTGAATATTCTAAGCCTCAGGAAGAAGTTTTATAGAAACCAGCACATGTATTATCACCAGCTCAAGTATCTTTGTTGATAGTCCTAGGAAAGACAATTCAGAATGTAAATCTAATATCTGGAACTAATCATAGGAAGAAGGACACGTTATACACTGCAGTGAGGGACAAAAAATGGATCCAGATAAAGCTAATCAAGCTAGAAGCCTTAAAGAAAGCAGTGATATTTGGAGAGAATCAGATGAACCAATTTGGAGCCAAATAATTCTAGGTATAGGGAATTTGACCAGAATGTTGTTCTTTATAGTCCCCAAACCAACATTCTGAAAGTTATGGGAAGAAAACTCATTTTAGGTTTTATAAGAAATAAATCCTCAGTGTCTAAAATGTATGCTTCAGAAGCTGATAGAAAAACAAAATTTTGGTGAAGGATTATATGGATGAGAAAGGTCTTTATTGAAGAGAAACCTGGAGGTTAATAATGTAAATGTGTTTTCCAATTGGAATTTTTGCCAGGTGGGGTTGCCATTCTTTGAAACTGTAAATCATAGCCCTTGGATTAAGGACAGTAGTTAGCTGTGGCCTTGAATGGTATAGCTGGACTATTGCCTTCAGCCAGATCAAGAAAATGAAGAGAGTTATACATGCAAAGCCTAATAAATAATGGGGATTAAAGGTCTGCCTGTCATGTGCATCAGTCCAAAGGGCCTAATCAGAACCTTTGAATAGAAGAGACCAGTGACTATTTCAGCTTCTAAAAGTTCACTGGCTAGGAGACAATGAAAATACTGGAGATCAGATGAGATACAGGGCCCAAGTCCTGGAGAGTTAGGACAGCTTAATTCTATGAGAGCATTAAAGGGCCCAGGATCCTTCACCACTAAGCTCTACCATTCTTAGAATGCTGCCTTTGTCTTCTTGATTGAAGAAGACAATAATTATAACCAAGTTCACAGTCTAGCTAGAGTAAAAGGAGAGAAAGAAGGCAGAAGGCACATGTTTCTCTCCCAGAGCATGTCCCAAAAGTTATACATATCATTTCCCCTTACATCTCATTAGTCAGAACTTTATCTAATGGTCTCACATAGCTGCAAGAGAGGTTGATTAATGCAATTTTCTCACCATACCCAGGGTGGCTACATGCCCAGTTTAAATAAAGGGGAAAATATGGAGGCAATCAGCAAGTTCCACTACACACACAAGCAGTTAGTTCCACCTGAGATGTTTACATTGGGAATTTGGAAATCTGCAGGCTACAAGGCTTGCAGAGAAGTGGATGAACCCATTGTATTTCTCTGTTGCAGATTAACCCAAATGGTCCAGCCTGGTGCTGGTGGACGTTAGCAGTTCTTCCCTTGGAAAGCCGAGCTCAGCTCCCGTTCCTAGCAATGAGATCCTTAAAGGATAGATTGAATGGTATTCGGCGAGTCCTGGCCTTTATATCCCGAAACCAAAACTAGTGAGATTGGATTGCTGAAGAGGAGCTCCCACCCTCCCCACTGCCATAGGAGGGTCTTCTTGTAAATATGTCTAATTGCAATAACATCTTAAGAGAAGTGGGTATCAAACAGAGGCATTACTCTGTTTTTGATTACACAGAGAAATCAAGTTGAAAGACCAAAAGAATGTGACCTGTTTGAAACTTTCTGTCTTAAGATGCTTCTGGATATGCTGCACAACTCTATAAACAGAAGAAGTGTTTAAGAACCCAGGAAAAATTGATTTTAACATAAAATTATCTGAAAGTTTAATATTTTGCTTTAATTATTCTTCTGACATAGATAAATGGCTATGCAGTTGAAATGTGAAGCAAAGATACTAATAATGAATAACGTTGCTGCATTATTTCACTGAATTTAGGTCTCATTCCAAATGGTTCAGGTTTTATAGAGCATCATGTAAAATAATGTTCATAGTTCTTTCTGTTTTAATAATTTATTTTTGCACTACTGTATCCTTTTTTCTACATGTATGTTTGTAACTATTTAAGTGTATGTTACTGAAAAGTTCATCACTTTATTTATTGATGTGGTTTACCATGTACCTTGGGGTATAACAATACTAGAAATGTGCATTTTTTGCTCTAATCTGTTTTTACTACATTAATTTCAGTTCTTGAACTGTTTCTGTATCTATCCTAGTGGATGTTCAAAATAATTTCAGAGTGATGAGGAGGTCATCAATTTCCATAGCTTCCACTTTTCTCAGTTTGAATTAAGCAACATGAGCTACTTAAGTCATTTAGCAAAGGTTATGGTATACAGCAGAAGAAAGTAAAACAGTCCAATTACTTTGAGAAATACAGAGCAAGGCTGAGAGAATTAGTGTTTTAGAATGGAGAGATTAATCAGAAGAGTGTCTTTTATGAAAATGTATTATAGGCACATATTTCAGAAATCAGATTAGAAGTGTATTAGATTCTTCCCACTGCGGATGGGGACAGAATTTTAGGCAGAATACTATTTTTACCCTTTTTGGATGTAATGGTGTACATCTGTAATCCGAGTTCAAAGCCAGCCTCAGCAACTTAGTGAACAAGACTCACTTAGCGAGACTTAGTGAAACCCTGTTTCAAAAAATAGTTAAATATGGATGGGGGTATAGCTTAGAGATTGAACACCCCTGAGTTCAATCCCCAGTACCATAAAAATAATCCTTCAGAGGGAACGATTTTTATCTTGCCACACCACAGCCATTCCCAACTAGCCCACATACGCCATCTTTCCTCAGATTTCTGAGGATCAAAACCTGGCTAGCATGTGCTGAAACACTTGATGACTATTTGTTATTAAAAATGTAAAGAAGCAAGAAAGGGTAAAACCAACCCTTTAAAAATCTTTTTTAAAGAATCAGACAAGCTGAGTGTGGTGGCACACACCTGTAATCCCAGAATTTGGGAGGCTGAGACAAGAAGATTGCAGGTTTAAAGATAGCCTCAGCAGCTTAGCAAAGCTCTCAGCAACTTAGTGAGATCCTGTTTCTAAATAAAAACTAAAAAATAGGACTAGGATGTATCTCAGGTAGAATGCCTCTGGGTTCAATTACCAGTACCAAAAAACAAAACAAAACAAAAACCCCAGACAATCCATGATTTTATCCAAAACCTGCCATTCCTCCTACTTGCAGTAGGCCAAAGGTTTCACTGTAGAGGAAAAGAAGGGGTGAAGAGGTGTGAGTTAGCATTGTTTATTTTGCTCAGTACTAGTTTGATTCCTTTGGTGTCAGAAGAACCTGAAAAATTACCATGAATAGGGGAGTGTTTTAATGACAGTGAAAAGATTAGGGCTGGGAAGAAATGAATTGTTGTTGCATTCACACTTTCCCACAAATTATTCCCCTCCACACACATGATATTTGGACAGCTGAAGCGCATTATTCACTAGCAGCCCTCTCTCTTAAAGTGAGAGGCCCATGCTACAAGCATTCGGCATGATTGCTTCTATCACCACCTGTGGCCAGAAACAGGCAAGGAAGAATGAGATACTCCACACAATAGAAAAGAGACTCATATCAGCAGAGACCAAATGATCTACGCTTACTTATAGATGCTTTGTAATCAAGAGCGTTATGTTATCAGGTTGGATGTTTGGAGTAGACCTGGCAAAAAAGTAAGTAGCTGGAAAGGCATTTACATAAACGATTACTGTAAGACACAGAGATGCCCTCCTCCTACCCAACTGTGTTGTCATATCATAGTCCCAGCAAAATCATTTTCTATTCTCTAATGTTAGCACCATAGAAAGGGCATAAAGTTCTTCACTTACTGTACTTGTTACTTTGGCAAGCAATTTAACTTTTGCTGAGCCCCAATTTTCTCATCTATGAACTAGTAGTGATAAACTCTGCATATAGGGTTGTTAGGACCAGTAAATGAGATATACCACAGGTCAGCCAGCACAATGCCTTGTCTATAGAAGACATTTGACAAATCATACCTAATTATTAAATTAGTTGCAGTTACAAAATATCATCTAAGGCCTACACTTGCATATAACAGTAACTTTACATGCTGTTACAACCCCTTTAAACTTGTCAAATTGGTTGGAGGTATCTGCTCCATTGATTTTTGGACCATAACTTGATGGTTTACAGGTAATTCCTTTTAAGGTTTTAAGTCCCTTTGAGAAAATGAAAAGACTGGAGAACAAATGAAGGTGAGAGGTAAGGAATAACTAGGTGAAAATACATTTTCCTGATTCAAAAATGACCCCAAAATATTGTCACTTGGAGTTCTAGATTTATTTTTTTTTTTGCTTTTAGTGCATTATAGTCTCATGTCATAATATAAACCATGTTGACAATGACATACATGCACACAGTACTTGGTGCCGCCCCCACCTCCCCATTTTCCTCCCTCCCAATACCAACTAACCAGATTGACAATGTTATATTCATATGTATACAGATGGTAGTATTTCCATTAATGAACCTCAGTCTTTCTCCTCCCCTATCCTTCCTCCCTGGCTTCACTGAGGTTCTCTATTCTCTGGAGTCCTTCTGGTATCCAAAATACTCACTAGCTCAAGCGTACCAGAGAAAATGTATGACCCTTCACTTTCTGTGTGTGGCTAATCTCACTTAACATAATGTTCTCCAGGTCCTCCCATCTTTTTTCAAATGACATAATTTGTTTTTTATTGCTGCATAGAATTCCACTGTGTATTTCCCATAATTTTGTAATCCATTCATCTATTTTTCGACACCTGGGTAGGTTCCATAGTTTGGCTATTGTGAATTGTGCTGCTATGAACATGGCTATGCATATATTACTGTAGTTCTATGATTTCAATACCTTGGAGTTCTAGGATTTCTGATGAGATGATAGCCTTAAGTTCTAGCTCCAGAGGATAATGAAGACATCATTCTCTATTTCTATAAATGTACTAATTATCTCACCCATGCTGGGATGATTAGATTTCACAGTTTATAACTTTTTTGCTTAGTTCATGGTATTTCCTAATACTGCCCCAAATAACAGATTGACCAAACATGCATTGAGAACCCATCATATACGGTACTAAGACAGGTGCTCTTACATACCAGAACTCACCAAATCACTTATTTCTCAGAGAGGAATTACTGTCTTAATATTATAGATGAGGGAACGCAAGCTCAGCAATGTTCGATTCTTTGCCCAGGTAACTTCATTCAGTGAGTGGCCAAGTTCAAGTCTGAACTCTTATACTTAGCAGACTTTTAACATTTGATATAATTGTGTTACATATAGTTTTATTTAGCAGACATGTTAGGCACATCACATGAACACTCATTGTGAAATAGAAAGTCATAGATGATGTAAAATAAAGTCACCCAATACATCTCTGCTTCATCTGAGTCAAAAAAGAAGTCTGATTTCTTTACAAAATTCCATACTATAGACTGCACCTCGAAGAGAGGAAGGACCCAGCTCCAACAAACGCAGGCCTCAGATTGGTAGGCTTGCACTTTCCTCTCGGTAGCCTAGAAACACGTTTGGGGAGTTTTACAGTGAGCTTATGTTTCAGTTATGCCTAGAGACAGGTTGCAGGACTAAGCCTTAGCTTTTTTGAGATGTACATGACCAGAACAATCAGCACACTTGACCATTTTTTATCACTTTTCAAATTGGTTTTGCTGACCAGGTTGAAAATGAAAAGTTTATAGAGAACATAAAACTAAACCTAGGCCAGAAGGACAAGATATCCCCCTTGGTAGATAGTGCCACTTGTTGGGTTAGTTTTCCTGTCTATTGTAACTGACCCAGTCTTTTCCTAGTAGATTATTTTTTGTCTGTCTGACTTTCTGTGTATAAGCTAGGTAGTAAGCAGACATCATGTCTTTCTGCTTTATAACCATACTTCTGCTGCTAGTCAATAACCAGCAAAATATAGAAAAACGAAAAATGAAGAACTAATGTTTGGTAGAGAACTTGGAGAAAAATGTGCTTGCCCCTGACCTGGAAGGGCAGAGAACTGAATATTTTAAAGGCTTGCCTTTTCTGGAGGCTGACTGCTTCTCAGCTTGTGTGCCTCTACAGCAGGGCCAAGTGGAGTCACTGCATGCAGCACTTCCAGCTCTGCCTGGGGAGCTGACCTGGGCTCAGATAACCCCCTGTGACTGGCCATCAGAGCTGCCGGCTCCTGAGGCTGGTTCATAGCACCCAGAGGTCTTTTTCTGTCAACAGACCCATACTGTTGATGGACTGCAACCCAGTGGGGACCATGTTCCCCAACCCAAACCCATATCCAAGATGAGAATCTTATTCTGGAACTCCTTCCTCGAGTCCCCGACTTGTTGATTTTGACTTTGCATCCATTTTTACTCACTGAGGCAGAATCCTAACAGAGGTATGAGGCAAAGATGCAGAGGCAGCCCAAGTCCTGGAAATGGGTGGGTTCTCAGCCCCTTCTTGGGCCTGACTCATGATTGAAGACAAATGTGATAAGCATCTGGCTACCTGGGCTTCCCTCTGTGCCCCTTTCTTAATGCAGAGAGGAGTTAGGAAAGGAGCTATGTGAAATGCACATATTCAATTGATTTTAGAATCAATAGATCCTGCTTCTTACAAACAAGCTAAGTTAACCTACTGAGAGAAGTGCCTGTAACCTATTCCTGGTGTCACTTTAAAGCTTTTGCTTCATGACTCTAGCCATTTTCTGCAGCAAATGTGATGAACAGAAGTTTACAAAGCAACACTGTAGCTTATGCATCATTTGAAGAGTCTATTAACATTCATCTATTGTTGCAATGACAATAAACCACAACAAAATAAAAGGAGAGCAAAAAATTCAATGTGGCACCATTGGTTTATTTTAGATAATCCAGTTCTACCATTGTATACAGTTCCCGGTAATGCCAGGATTAAAATTAAGCAAGCCGCTTAACCAGAGGAATATGTGTTTGTTTTCTATGTGTTTGTGTTAAGCAGCCATTTTCCTCTTGCACTGTAATGAATTTTGAAGGGAAACTGAGATAATGCTCTCCCCACCCATATTGCTATTCAACTACCTCTATATGCTTGACTTCTTTTTAAGAGTTCCCTTCTTCAAACTCTGTACAGTAGTTTCTGCTCATTTGTGTTGTAATAGCGATGTGATGCAGATGGCCTCTGTGAAAGTTGTTTATTCATTAAAAAAAGGTTTCCTATTGTCTTACTTTGTATCCCACACAACTGTGCTCCGAACTTAAGAAAACAATTACCCAACTGGTTTCAGTGTTGTTCGTTTGGAAGCTGAACAGGGAGGAAAGCTATGGGAGCATCTGTTTTGTTCTTGTAACTATTGGTTGTAATACATTCAACAGAAAGATCCTTTAAGGATCTGAGGGTATGGCTCAGTGGTAAAGTAGTGCCTAGCACATATGAGGCCCAGCATAGTGCTTGTATGCATGCATGTGCACGTGCGCGCATGTGCACGTGTACACACACACACACACACACACACACACACACACCTCTTTAAAAGATGAGACCTAAACTGGGCATGGTGGTGCACACCTTTAATCCAAGTATTTGGGAGGCTGAGAGAAGAGAATCACAGGTTCATGACCAGCCTTAGCAATATGAGATCCTCTGCAACTTTGTTAGACCCTGTTTCAGAATAAAAAATAAGGCTGAGGGTACAGCTCAGAGGTAGAATGCCCCTGGGTTCAAGTCCCAGTACCCCCCCCAATACACGCATATACACACAAAGGACAAGACCTGCACTCAGAGAATAAGCTCTTATATATGTGGCAGTGAGTCATATATGAACAGATTGGCCAATAAATTATTCTTAAACACACCAGAAAAGCTTATTTAAAGAATTATCATTTTTTCAATAATCTGTCCCCAGTCAACTTATAAATCCAAATATTCCAATATTGTGTATGCTTAAAGCAGAGTATACCCAACTACTGTTTGCTTTAGCATTATAAAATGCTCTGGAAAGCAAGCTATATGGTTTTGTTTTAATCAAAGGATTTATAAACAATAGCCTTAAAACCAAGTGTTGTCCCCCTCCATTTGCTGAGGATGGGGCTCAGCCCCTCATGCATGGTAGGCAGGGGCTCTACAACTGAGCTGCACTCCCAGCACAGCATGAATTTTTGTGTGTGTTGTTGGGTATGGAACCCAGGAGCATTCTGCTTCTGAGCTATGCCCCCAGACCTATTTTATTTTATTTTATATTATTATTTGCTGCATTGTAGTTTTTTTTTATCATAATGGGATACAGAGTGTCAGAAAAATACTTGCACATAACTCTCAGTGCTCTCTCCACCATGCCCACCCCACATGTGTTTGAGATTGAAACTGGTAATTTCCATAGCATTGTTTCAGGGAAATGACTGAGGGGGGTTAGGGAAGGGAATGCTGACAAAGTTATTTTTTATTTTGAAAGAGGGTCTCACTAAGTTGTTAAGGGCCTTCCTAAGTTGCTGAAGCTGACCTTGAAATGATGATCCCGTATCTCAGCCTTCCAAATACTGGGATAACAGATGTCTGCTACCATACTCAGCTTAGCATGAACTTTTTCACAGCAAAATTGGTAAAATTAGGACAATGAGCAACATTGACCAAGCTGACCCCAGCAAAAAAGCCTCAGCACCATTCATTTTCTCTACCCTGCTGATTTTTGTCACATGGCAACGATTGCTTTTTCCATTGAAGAACAAAGACATGAGAAAGAGACAAATAAAAAATGAAATAATAACCCAGGTATAGCATTCCTCATCTGTAATCCCAGCTACTGGGGAGGCTGAGACAGGAGGATCTCAAGTTCGTGGCCAGCCTGAGAAATTTATCCAGATCTTATCTCAAAAACAATAAAGAATTATTTTAAATATTTATTTGGATAGGAACTTGTTTAGTACAACAGGGTCATAGGGGTTATTAAGGAAAACCAGCGCTTCTGATCAACTAAGCCCCAGAGGCATGCTTGGATCTTAAGGACTGTGCACTTCAGTGCCCAGGCTGTCACACTCTGGTTCTCAAAAGATGGAACACACTCAAACCAAAGGCACCAGTTATCTTTAAAGACAGTCCTTCTGCTGGGCATGATGGCACACACTTGTAATCCCAGCGCTTGGGAGGCTGAGATAGGAGGATCACACAGATTCGAAGCCAGCCTCAGCTACTTAGTGAGGCTCTCAGCAACTTAGTGTGACCCTGTTTCCAAATAAAGTATAAAATAGGTCTGGAAGTATAGCGCAGAGGTAGAAAAGCCCCTGAGTTCCACCCTCAGTACCACTAATAATAATTATTATTATAATTATAATAATAAAGACAGTCCTTCTACCTATAATGTCTATATGACTTTTCTTAAGAACTGGATTGGACCATGTAAAAAGGTCCTATTTGTACTCATTCCCTACGCCTGGAGTAAAACTAAAGCCTAAGCTTTCTGCTTCCTCTCCTCTGGGATCCATTCTGGCATCTTTGAGTTCTCCAAAGCCAAAAATGCCTCTCTAGAAGGTACTCCCAGTCTCAAAATGAGATTAGAGCAAATGTAGGAGAGAGTGAATACTCTAAGCCTACAGACTCCCCAAACTTTCCCTTCTTATGCTTAATAATTTCTTCACTCCATGGAGGGGCTGAGGTAGGATGGGGAGGGACTGGGGTTGATATTCTCCTTATTGATTTCGTCTGAGTAATACAAAAGATTCACAGCTAGACTTGTCTGTGGTCAGCTCAGTGTAGAGCTGTGCCCTAGTCATGGAGCCCTGCCTGGATATCACTGAGCCTCTGCTTCCAGCCTTGCCAGCTCTTTTTTATTTTAAAACTGATGTTCCAGTTTCAATCTATGCTCATATTGACTGGCCATCCTTGTTTCTTGTCCACTTATACCCATACATTATCAAATGTCATTGGTGTATTAGAGAGGCCTGAAAAATATTTTTTCCATTTAATTGATGTGCAGACTCTAAATTAATTATACATCTTTGCAGAACGATATCTACCTTCCAGGAAGTCAATATCAACAATTTCAGTATATTACAAGTGCAGCAAAATTAAGTCCCAAAATAATCCACTTGCCCTAAATCCAGTTTGGCTATAAATAGCTTGCTTTTCTGGATTGTAGAGGTACATTGTGGAGATATTAAATACAGTCACAGGAACAGGAGAGATCAGTGCACATTTGTTCCATGAGGATATTTATTGGCACTTGTACCAGGCAAAGCACATGACCATGTGTTCTTCTGTAAGCCCAAGTGAGCATTTTCAGAAAAGGAACAGTGGTTACGAATAGGAGAGCATTACGTCTATAAACTGACTTACACAGTTCTGCCTAGATAGTCTACAGTGATGATATCCGTCAGAGGGAGAGACAGATGGAGGGAGGGAAGGAAAGGAGAAACATAAATGGCTAATTTGGATAACTAAAGTGGGTTCCTCTCCATCTAATGGGCAGAACTTCATATATTTTCTTCTCAGATTGTGGACTGATCTTCCATCCCCCTTGAGGATGCATGCCACTTGTGACCAAACCAAAACTACAGTCATGTTATCAGGATATGAATCATGTTATTGCACCCTTAGGCTGATCTCTGAAAAAACAGACAGTGTCTGGGTACAATGGTGCATGCCGGTAATCCAGTACTTTGAAGGCTGAGATACAAGGACCACAGGTTCAAAGCTTACCTAAGCAACTTAGACCCTCGGCAAATTAGCAGGACCCTGTTTCAAAAAAATTAAGAAGGGACAGAGTACCCTTATTGGACTGGTCACACAGGCAAAGGCTAAGCCAATGTTCACTACATGCAAGGCTTTTTTCTAGATATTTTTGCCTTTAGATTCCCATTAGACCCTTGCTATAATCTGTGAAGTTGATCTCTACTGTCATGCTAAAAGTGAATGAACCATGGCACAGGGTGGCTATGTTACTTGCCTATGGTTGTACCAATTAAAATTTGGGCCAGGATAGAGATGTAGCTTATTGTAGAGTGCTTTCCTAGTATGTCTGAGGCCCTGGGCTCCATCTTCAATATGCTTTAAAAAAAAACCTGGGTCAAATTACACATAGATTCTAGAGCCCAAACTCTTATTTTGTTGTTTTTACTAGGGATTGAACACAGGTGCATTCTACCTCTAAGCTATACTTCTAGCCCTTTTTGGTTTTTATTTTTTAACATGATCTTGCTAAGTTGCTGAAACTGACTTCAAGGCTAAGACAGGAGGATCACAGGTTTGAGGCCAGCCTCGGCAACTTAGGGAGACTCTCAAAATTTAAAGAGTAAAACGGCCTAGGATAGTAGATCAGAGGTAGAAGACCCCTGGATTTAACCCCCAGTAACCCCTCCAAACGAGCTACCCATCTTGCAGTGTTACAGACCCAGGAAAACAATTGGGCTCATATATACCTGATGGAAAACTTCCAGTAATGATAACAGCAGAACAAGAGCAACCATTTATTACATTTAATTATGTGCTGTGCACTGTGCTAAGTATTATCTTGTTTAGTCTCAAGAAAGGTGCTAGTTATTATTACCCATGTTTTCCCAAAAAAGACACTGTACTTTAGAAAAATAAAGTGACTTTTAGAGGTTGTAGATAGGAAGCAGGGAGGTTAACTTGGAATCCAGGCTGTCTGAACCCATAACCATTGTTTTGACGACGAGTTCGGCTGCCTCTTGTGAAGGCTGGCATGCTCCTCACTTCTCAGATTTTGATCCCTTGCCTGTTTTTCTAATTCTCACTCCCCAACGATTTATCTCCTCTTCTGACTTTCTCCATGAGGGCCTTTCTCCCAGATGACTACATATTCACAGCTTCACAATGGTCAACACAGTTTTTCAAGCTTCTCTTTTTCCTATATACTTCTGTGGCTAGTTTGTGTGGGAGGGGGTTACGAGTGATTGAATCCAGGGGCATTCTACCTCTAAGCTTCACCTCCAGCCCTTTTTATTGTTTATTTTGAAACAGGGTCTTGCTAAGTTTCTCAGGCTGGCCTCAAACCTGCAATCTTCCTGTCTCAGCTTCCCAAGTACTAACACAACAGGTGTATACTGCCACATATGGTAGAAGTTCAGTTTTGATAAGCCTGAGGCAGTCTGATTTAGCTGGACAAGGGGCTCTCAGCCAGTTCAGATACCCTTGTGCCCCTATTCATTCAGGTGACCACAAAAGAAGATGGGCTCAGCATCCCAGGAAGGAATAAAATTGGATTTGGGATCGTGATTCAGCATGGACAGCACAGCAACCCACAGTGCTTCAGCTACACCAATTCATTAATTTATCCATCAAATATCATCCAGTAAAGTGTATCAGTATAAGACAGAGATTCTACAGTCAGATTGTTTGGGTCATACTCTCCCCCTTGCCATCTATGTGACTTAAATTATTAAGCATCTCTTTGTCTCAGTTTTCACATCTATAAAATAATAAAAAAATAGTACTTACCTCATAGGGTTGTTGCACAGATTAAATGAGACTGGGCTTACCAAGCTCTGTCTCACAGGGAGCACTTAGCCAGTGCCAGACTAGCCATACTCAATAATCACAGAGAAGATCCCAAGCTTCCTCTCCTCACTTTAGTTTGTCCAAATGTGGCCCTCTAGCCAGGCGTGGTGGCGCACGCTTATAATCCCCGTGCTTGGGAGGCAGAGACAGGAGGATCGCACAGGTTCAAAGCCAGCCATGCTGACTTAAGAGACCCTGTTTCCAAATAAAAAAAAATATAAAAATAGATCTGGGAGTGTAGCCCGGAGGTAGAAGGGTTCCATCCACAGTACCACCAAAAATAAAAAATAAAAATAAAAATAAAAATAAACAAATGTTGCCCTCTCTGGCAGGTCATTGAAACATATTCAGCCTTGCCTTTCAAATGTTACAGCATCAAAATATTACCTATAATCCCCCTAAGTAGACATGCACTATTTTGTAAACTTTAATTGGTACATTATAATTATACAACATAGTGATAGATATGCAATATCTCATTTAATAAAAATAAAGAAGCCAGAGCCCCTGGTGTGGTGGCACATGCCTTTAATAGTCTTGGGAGGTTAAGAGAGAAGACTCTCAGGTTTGAAGCCAGCCTCATCAATTTAGTGAGACATTCAGCAACTTATTGCAGACCTTGTTTCAAAAATAAAATAAAATGGGGCTGGGGGTATAGCTCAGAGGTATTATGCCTTAGGTTTAATTCCCTGTACCAAAAGCAAAAATAAAAAGAAGAAAAAGAAAAGAAAGAAAGAAAAGAAAAGAAAAAAGAAATTAAGAAGTAGCAGCAGTAACAGCAATGAGATTTCAAGACTAGATCAAAGGTCCAATGATACCATCAAGATTCTGGTCTCTTTCTATGTTTGTCAAATTTTTCAAGCCCTAGCCAGGCGTGGTGGCACACGCTTGTAATCCCCGCACTTGGGAGGCTGAGATAGGAGGATCTCACAGGTTTGAAGCCAGCCTCAGCTACTTAGTAATGCTCTCAGCAACTTAGTGAGACCCTGTTTCCAAATAAAATATTAAAAAAATGGGTCTGGGAGTATAGCCCGGAGGTAGAAAGCCTCTGGGTTCCACCTCCAGTACTACCAAAATAAATAAATAAATAAATAAATAAATAAATAAATAAATAAATAAATAAAATTTCAAGCCCCATAATAGAATAACATCATAAAGAAAATGTTGCTCACTCAGTTCTTCTGTCTTGGTGTCAGATGCTTAAAAAGAAGAGGTTTTGTAAGTCATCAGATCTACAGGGTTATAAACCCACAGATAAAGGCATTCTTAAGGTGGGAAAGGGAATTCCAATGTGCATGCCTACATCAAGGTTCAAATGTGAGGATATCCACCAGAGCTCTTTTCACTTACAGGAACTACTGAGAAACTAGGGGCTCAATCACAGTAAACCCCTAATCCAGGCTCTACAAAGGCATTAACACTCCTAAGGCATTTTCTCCTCCTCCTCCTCCTTCTCCTTCTCCTCCTCCTCTTCCTCCCTCTCCTTCTCCTCCTCCTTCCTTTTTCTTTTTCTTCTTCTTCTATTATTATTATTATTACTATTATTATTTAGTACTACTCATAATTAATAGTACTGGGGATTACACTCAGGGACATTTTACCTCTGAGCTACACCCCCAGCCCTATTTTATTATTATTATTATTATTATTATTATTATTATTATTAATTATTGTCTCACTAAGTTGCTCAGAGCCTCACTAAGTTACTGAGTCTGGCCTTGAACCTGAGATCCTCCTGTCTCAGCATCCCAGGTACTGGGATTTCAGGTATGTGCCACCATACACACTTTTTTTTGGTACTGGGGATAGAACCCAGGGGCATTCTACCTCTGAGCTACACCCCCGACCCTATTTTTTATTCTTTATTTTTTGAAAAAGGCTTTCACTGGTTTGCAAAGGACCTCACTAGCTGAGGCTATCTTCAAACCACAAACCTCCTGTCTCAGCATCTCAAATGCTGGGATTACAAGTGTGTGCCACCACTCCTGGCTCATACACAATTAATAATGGAATATGTGTTTACAAGACATATGCCATAGGCTAGACATTGGGACACTGAAAAATAATTCATTATTGTCCCTACCCTAGTCAGGGTCAAAGCCTAGGGAAGAAAACACCCATTAATTTACCCCACAGAATATGGTGGCAATTTAGAGGAAAAGTGCCTAGCCTTGCTTGGGAAGGTGATCAGAGAAGGCTTTGAGGAGGACGTGATGCTTGAGCTGAATCCTGAAGAATAACATGTTTTACAGATAAAAGATTAGACAGAGGTAGAAGAACATCCTGCCAGAAGGAACCACACACAGAGAGTCTGCAATTCTGTAGGAAGAATACTGACCACCATGTGGAATGTCATAAGCAGTCTAGCCTAGAGGAACACAGGATTTAAGACATGAAACTTCCTGACAGGGAAGCAGGCCAGGTCTCTCATACTTCTGTCTTATTCTGATCAAAACCACCAGCTGTCTCCAGGGAGGTCTGTGCAGTCTCTGAATGAGAGCCCCACTCCCTAGTTCAGTCATGGGTAACCACCATGGGAGTCCTCTTGGCATAGCCTGATTCCAGCTGCTGGACCCTCAGGGATTGGACGAGAGGAGGAAAAACAAGGACTGGGGGTATGGAAAGTTTTGTAGAGTACTGGGGATGTGGACACTTTCTGAAGAATGATTGGATTGTCCAGAAATGGAGGTACTGGATAAGGAGGAAGGGAAAAAATGAGTTGGCATGACTGGAATAGGGTTGTAATAGGTACAATCTGGAGGCTTTGTGATAATAACCCAGATGAATCTCCCCACCTAGATCAATCAAATACAAACAAGGGCTCTGGCATCCATGTGATAGAGATGGCTCCCACTGCCTTATGAGAGGCAGTTGTTAATATTTCAGAAAGTTTGTACTTGGATGTGTCAGCACATGCCTGTAATTTCAGTATTTGAGGGGATGAGACAGGAGGATCAGTTTGGACACCAGCAAGCGAAACTTGTTTCAAAATAAAAAGGGCTATAAGTGTAGTTTGGAGGTAGAATGCCCTTTGGTTAAATCCCCAGCACCATGAAAAAAAAGAAAGATAAAGAAGAGAGAGACACAAAGGGAGGGAGGAAGAGAGGGTGAGGTGAGAGGGAGATAGGGAAGGAGAAAGGGAGGGAGGAAGAAAGGAAGGAAGGGAGGGAGGGAGGGAGGGGAATTTTGCAAGTAAGTTCTTAAACACAGCCATTATTTTTAAAATAAATCATAAAAACTTCTTTATAATATATTTTTAAAAATATTTTTAAATAAACTTAAAAACATTTTTTATTTATTTTGTTTTGTTTTGCGGTACTGGGGATGGAGCCCAGGAGCATTCTATTTCCAAGCTATACCCAAGCCCTATTGTTTATTCTTTATTTTGAAACAGGGTCTCATTGAGTTGTAAAGGGTCACACTAAGTAGCTGAGTCTGACTGCGAACGCAGATCCTCCTGTCTCAGCCTTCCAAACGGTAGGATTACAAATTTGTGCCACCACATCCAGCTATGATTGTACTATTTTAATGCTATACATTCTCTTGATATTATTTGGGTCCACCGTATCTGTATGATGGGTATGTTATGGCACAGTGTGTTCCTCAACATCTCTCCCCATGTCCATATTCAGTGCCATCAGGTTGATAGCTGAAATCAGTCAGGGTGGAAGTGTTTTGGTTAAACTAGAAATAAAAACATCCTCACAGAGAGCCAGTTGCTACATTTTTATCAACATACCACTGGCTCTGGGCCTATTTGTTTCTTTGTCCTGAAGTTATCTCCAATGCCAATAACTTTTTTAGGAGAAAGAAATCCTACAAATAAATTCACATGAACATGCTAAATGTTAGGAGTCCAGGTTTTTATTCTGGTACTTCTATGCACTTCAACAGAGATCTCTTGGAGGCACCATAATAAGGTGATTAAGAGATATTCTTTGAACATCCATTTCAGTGTTTATAAATATGCCCTTTATATACAATGTTCCCCCATGCTTTTGCTTAAAGCCAATGCTCTAAACCTCCTTAAGAAACATGCAGGAGGCATTACAATCCCAGACTTCAAACTATACTATAGAGCAATAGTAGTAAAAACAGCATGGTACTGGCACAATAACAGATATACTGACCAATGGATTAGAATAGAAGATACAGAAACAAATCCACACATCTTTAGTCAATTAATCTTTGACAAAGGGGCCAAACCCATATGCTGGAGAAAAGACAGCCTTTTCAACAAATGGTGCTGGGAGAACTGACTAATTTGTAAAAAGATGAATCTAAACCCCTATATCTCACCAAGCACAGGAATCAACTCAAGATGGATCAAAAACGTAGAAATTAGACCTGAGACTGTGAAGTTAGTAGAGGAGAGCATAGGTTCAACACTACAACATATTGGCACAGGCAGTAACTTTCTCAACAAAACCTCCAAAGCTAAGGAAATTAAAGCAAGAATTAAAACGTGGGATACCATCAAACTAAAAAGTTCCTTCTCATCAAAGGAAACTATCAACAACCTAAAGAGGAAGCCTACAGAATGGGAAAAGATCTTTACCAGCCACCACTCTGATAGGGGGCTAATATCTAGAATATAAAAAGAGCTCAAAAGACTCTACACTAGCAAAACAAACAACCCAATCAAGAAATGGGCAATGAACTAAATAGACACTTCACAAAAGAAGAGATACAAAGGGCCAATAGATACATGAAAAGATGTTCTACATCACTGGCCATCAGGGAGGTGCAAATCAAAACTACCCTGAGATTCCATCTAACCCCAGTCAGAGTGGCAAGCATAAAGAAATCAAATAACAACAAATGCGGGCGAGGATGTGGGGAAAGAGGAACTCTTTTACACTGTTGGTGGGAATGCAAACTAGTTCAGCCACTATGGAGATCTGTGTGGAGGTTCCTAAGAAAGGTGGGAATACATCCACCATATGATCCAGCTATACCACTCCTGGGTATCTTTCCAAAGGGGCTGAATTCAGAGAACTACAGCAACATATGCATATCTATGTTCATAGCAGCACAATTTGTAATAGCCAAAATATGGAACCAACCCAGTTCTCCATCAACAGATGAATGGATAGCAAAACTGTGGGAAATACACACAATGGAATTCTATTCAGCCATAAAGAAGAACAAAATTACATCATTTGCAAGAAGATGGAAAGCCCTGGAGAACATTATGTTAAGTGAGATCAGCCAAGCACAGAAGGAGAAGGTACATATGTTTCCTCTAATATGCCCAAACGAGGAAACACAGAGGATACCAGTGGGACTCCAGATAATGGAGGGGAAATATCAGCAAAGTTTGAATGGAAAGATAGGAGAGGAGGAAGGCTGATCTTGATTAATGAAGGTCTACATCTGAATATGTGTAAAATTATGAATATGACATGGTTAACCTGGACAACCATTGGTGGGAGGGGGGAAGGGAAAACGGGGGGAGGGGGGAGAGGGCACCAAATATAGTTTAAATGTATACCATTTATGTTCAATAAAAATTTTGTTTAAAAAATAAAATAAAACAGGAACTGGCTAACTTTTATCCCTAAAGGGCCAGATGAATGGGGAGGAAGTGGGAAAAAGACCAACAAGTGCTTTGTGTATGTTTGTCACTATCATTGTTAACCACAATATGATGTAAGACTATAATTTACCAATAAAAGTATAGAAATAAACCAAAAAATAAATAAACCTCCTTCTTTTAAGCATAAGACTCTTCTGTATGCCTAGGATTTCAGTCGTATCAAGTGGTTAAATCCTTTATTACTCATCCCACTAAGGTCATGTCAAAGTAGAATTATAGGCCCTCAGTCCAGGAACTCCAACCTAGAGAAAATTTCTTTCACCACTATTACACAGTGATAAATAATAAAAAGTAATGGTCATGAGTAGCAGATAATATATATTGAATGTTCCCTTTATATCAAGTGAATTGCTCTTCAATAAAGTATCAATAAAAATAGTCCTTTAGCTGAACACAGTGGCACAGGTCTGTAATCACAGTACTTGGTAGGCTGAGGCAAGAGGATGATGGGTTGCAGGGAAGCCTCATGAACTTGGTGAGAACTTGATTCAAAATAAAAAGGGCTAGGAGTATAGCTTGAACGTGTAATTCACAGTATACATACCTACTAACACACACAAAAAAACTGAGGAAATGTCAACAAACGATAAGGTTACAAAATTTGTGCCAACACATTCATACATTTAATATAGAGCAGAATAATGCAATATAATTTTGAGAATAGAATTTTTCAAATAAAGAGTTGTAAAATGAGGATAGTTATTCTTTTGCAGGATGGAAAAGTTCTAGAGATTCATGGTACAACAAGGTGAATATAGTTAATGCTACTGAACTCTTAATGCCAGCTCAGATGACAAATTTTATGCGATGTGCTTTTTATTATTTTTCATTTTCTTTTTTATTGGTGCACTGTATTCATACCTCTTAATGGGGTACAAGATGGTAGAGGCATATATACACATACCACTCATTTAGCCCTTCCTCCTTTCCCACCTCATTCTTTCCCCTCTTCCTCCTTCTCATGTATGGCATGATTGACTTTGATATAGTGTGAATGTGCATCATGCACATTAGGGAGTTTCACTCTTCCCCCTCTCATCACCCCTCAGTTAGGTAACCTTATTTGTTCATCTATGGTTTTCCTTCTTCATCTAGATTTATGGCTTATTGATTGACTTTGATATGTTTGTGAATATACATCATGTACATTAGGGAATTTCTCTCTTCCCCCCTCCCATCCCCTCAGTTAGTTCACCTTATTTGCTCATCTATGGTTTCTTCTTCTTTATCTATAGTTTCCCCTATGACCCATTTTCTCCCTAGGTTCCACATATTAGGGAAAACATAATATATTTACTTTTTATGACTGACTAATATCACTTAGCGTAATGTTTTCTCCAGTTCCATCCATTTCCCTGCAAATGAGATAATTATGTTCTTCTTTATGGCTGAGTAAAATTCCATTCTGTACATATCCCATAATTTTGTAACACATTTGTCTGTTGATGGACATCTTGGATGTTTCTATAGTTTGGCAATTGTGAATTGTGCAACTATGAACATAGATATGCATACATTAGTTTGATAGTTTGGTTTCCATTCTTTTGGGTAGATATTCAGAAATGACATTGCTGGATCATATGGCAGGTTCATCCACATTCATTTCATGATCCTCCATACTGTTCTCCAAAGTGGTTGCACTAATTTGCAAACCCACCAACAATGTACTATAGTTCCCACTTATTTACACCCTCTCCAGTATTTGTTGTTGTTTGTGTTTTTTAAATATATATATATTTTTTTTACCATCTTTTTTTTATTGGTGCACTGTATTCATACATCATAGTGGGATACAAACTTTTGTAGACATACTGGCACACATCGCCCAGTCAGCCCCCACCCAATCCCCACCCCATTCTCTCCCCATCCCTTCCTCCCATGCTTGGCTTAGTGGTTGACATCTAGTATTATAGCAATTTATCCAAAATTAAAAATGATAATCTCACATAACAGTTTCATTTGTCTGATACCAAGCTTTTGATGACTTAAAGATAACATTTCAATATTTCTTTTTGCTTTCTTTCTTACCAGAGAATATTTTTTTCTATTTTTTTGTGTGAAACTATCATAATTTTTTTATTTATTTTTTAATTGGTGCACTGTATTCATACATCATAGTCGGATACATACTTTTGTAGACATACATGCACACATTGCCCAGTCAGCCCCAACCCGATCCCCACCCCATTCTCTCCCTATCCCTCCCTCCCATGCTTGGCTTAGTGATTGACATCTAGTATTATAGCAATTTATCAAAAATTAAAAATGATAATCTCACATAACAGTTTAATTTGTCTGATACCAAGCTTTTGATGACTTAAAGATAACATTTCAATTTTTCTTTTTGCTTTCTTTCTTACCAGAGAATCTATTTTTTCTATTTTTTAGGTGAAACTATCATATATTTATATATTTATTTTTCAGAAAAAAAATCTATCCTAATATGGAATATGGACTCTAGATACCCAAAACGATCTTGAAAAAGAACAAAGCTAGAAGATATATATTTTCTTATTTCAAACCATATAAAGCTACAATAATTGAAACAATGTAGTACTATTCTAAAGGCAGATATATAAACCATTGGAGTTAAATAAAAGCCTAGAGCTAAATTCTTCCCTATATTGTCAAGTTATTTTTGACAAGGTTTCCACGAACATTTGGTGGTAGAAATAATAATCTTTTAACTAAATATGGTTGAAACATAATAATTACATGGAAAAGAATGAAGTTGGACCCTTACCTAATCCCATATACAAATTAACTCAAAATAGATAAAAGACCTAAATATAAATCTTAAGACTATAAACTTTTAGGAGAAAATCTGGGTCATAAAACCTCACAACACTGAAATTGGCAGTGATTTCTTGGATATGATTTCAATGGCACAGGCAACAAAAGAGTATACAAAATCCCTAAAAAATTAAAAAAATATATTGTATATCCAAAGACAATGTAAACAGAGTTAAAAGTTACTAATAGAATGGGATAAAATATTTCCAAATGCTATATCTGAAGGTATATTAATATTCCAACTAGAAATCCTAAAAATTAACAACAATAAAGGCAAATAATACCATTTAGAGATAGGTAAAAGACTAACATAAGTAATGAATCTCCACAGATAACGAATCTTAGTTGACTGTTGGATGGAAACTCTTGTTTCTCTGGTTCTGGTGTGTGTTACCTATTTCTTCTTTGTAGTTAATCTCTTTGAGTATTTTCTCTAGTGCTGGTTTTGAAGACAAAAATTCCTTCAGTTTCTGTTTGTCATGGAAGCTTCTTATTTCTCCATCTAATTTGATAGAAAGTTTTGCTGGGTAGGAAATTCTTGGCTGGAAGTTGTTTTCTTTCAAAATTGGGAATATGTTACTCCAAGCCCTTCTGGCTCTCATGACTTGGTTTGGGAAGTCTGGAGTGATTCTAATTGGTTTGCCTCTGAATGTCACTTGGCCCTTTGTTTTTGTTGCCTTTAAGATTCTCTGCTTGGCTTCCACATTGGTCATTTTGACAATTATGTGGCGTGGGGATCCTCTTCTCTGATCCTGTCTAAAGGGAGTTCTATAAGTTTCCTGGACCTGTGTATCAACCTCTTGCTCTATGTTTGGAAAATTTTCTGCTATTACTTCCTTGAAGAGATTGTTGATCCCTTTGGTTTCACTTTCTTTTCCTTCCTCTATTCCAATTATTCTTAGGTTAGCTCTCTTAAAATGGGCCCATATTTCTTCAATATCAGATTCCTGCTGTCGGATATTTTTTCTTAGATTAGAAACTATGCGTTCATTTTTGGAATGATCATCTTCTAAGAGCGAGATTCTGTTCTCCATGTGGTCTAATCGGTTGTTTGTCCTTTGAATTGAGGCCTTTACTTCATTAATTGCATCCTTTATCTCTTTTTGGCTCTCTTTGAGTTCTTTTCGAAGCACTTCTATTATTTCTACCGTTATTTTCCTGATTTGATCTTCTAGAAATCTCTGATTTTCTGTTTTATCGGGTTCTGATGTTGTGGGGTTGTGGGCATTCATTGCTCCAGTATTATTCCTCTTTCCCATGATTTCCGATGTTTGTGCCTTCTCTGGGTTCTTCCCTTGGGTCACTATGACTTCACTTAAGGTGTTCTGGATCTCGAGTCAGTAGTATCTCAGACCCCACTACTCCTTTACTGGGTTGTATCACAGAGTCTCCGACCCAGGGAGTTGATAGAGGCTGCTTTAGACTGTGGGGGGTGCCAGGTTGCACGTTCTCCTATGGTGTGATATCTCTGCCACCGCCCCTCCCCCACTGGGTCAAGTCCCAGGGAGTACAGTACTGGGATTTCTCCTCTGTGGCCCGCAATTTGACTTACTGACTTGAGTACGCAGATGTAGCTGTGCTGGATTCAGTGAATTCTCTGCTGCTGCCGCCGGTGGCAATATGGTGCCGCTGCCACGCCCTCGGCCATGTAGCTGGCGTATTTCTTCTTGGTTTTGATTTCTATTCTGAATCCCTGCAGCGTGTGCTGAGCTCAGCCACTGGGAGCTCTAGATATTACCTGCGGCGAGAAATCCCGCCTGGCTGTTCCGCAGCGGCTCACCTTGGCTTGCTGTAGCCGTCTGGTGAATTTGCCACTGCCGCCAGCAGTATGGCGCTGCTGCCACGTCCTCGGGCGTGAGGCTGGTTATCTCCTCTGTGGCTCTGAGCTCTGTTCTCAGTCCGCTTTTCTCTGGAGCCTGGTGATTTTTTTGTTTCTCTGGTGATGGTGTTTTCTGGCTATGAAAGGCGCTGATTTTGTGGTAATGGAGATTGGTTGTTAGCGGGGCTCTTAAGCCCCGCTTTTCTCGGTCGCCATCTTCCCAGAAGTCTAAATATATTTTTATTGGTGCATTGTAGTCATACATCACAATGGAATGCAAAACTTGTGAGGATACCCAAGCACACATCATCCAATTAGCCTTTATCCAATCCCCACCCCCTTCCATCCCCCTCCCTTGATCCCATGCTTGATTGGTGATTAACTTTGATACATTTGTTTACATATATCATGAGTTTTAAAGAGATTCCATCCTCCCCCATCCCTTCCCCTCTGATTGGTCACCTTAATTGCTCCTCTATAGGGCCCTTTCTTCAACTAGATCTCTTCCTATTACCTATTTCTTCCTAGTTTTTGCATATTAGAGAAAGCATCTGGTTTTTTATTTTCTGTGATATTTCTTTATGTATGCCGCATTGAAAGTTCTGATCCCATACTCTTGAAGGCCCAAGCACTGGCCTAGCCACCCGGCAGACTCTGATCCCGGCCTTGCTGGCTCCAGAACCAGCCTAGGCTCATGGCAGGCCCTGATCCCGGCCTCGCCTGCCCTGGCACCAGCCTCACCCTTCGGCAGGCTCTGATCATGGCCTCAGATGTCCCAGCACTGGCTTTGCCTCACAGCAGGCTCCTATCCCAGTCTCAGAGGCCCCAGCACCAGCCTTGCCTTACAGCGGGCCCCAATCCTGGCCAGGCTGGCCCTGGCACCGGCCTCACCACTCAGGAGGCTCCAATCCTGGCCTCGGAGGCCCCTGCACTGGCCTTGTCTCATGGCAGGCTCTGATCCCAGCCTTGATGGCCCTGGTACCAGCCTCACCCCTCGGCAGGCTCTGATCCCAGTTTCGTGGGCCCCAGCACCAGCCTTGCCTCAGGGAAGACTCCCATCCCGGCCTCGGTGGCCCCGGCACAGGCCTAACCCTTCGGCAGGCTCTGATCCTGACCCCGGAGGCCCCAGCACCAGCCTTGCCTCATGGTAGGCTCTGATCCCGGCCTCCCTGGCCCTCGTATCGGCCTCACCTCTTAGCGGGCTCCTATCCCAGTCTCAGACGGAGGCACCAGCACCGGCCTTGCCTCCTGGAAGGCTTCAATCCCAGCCTCAGTTTAGGAAGGTTGTATTTATCTAGAAAGTTGTCGATTTCCTCCAGATTTTCTATTTTGTTGGAGTATTGTTTTTCAAAGTAGTCTCTGATAATCCTATGGATTTCTATACTGTCAGTAATGATATCTCCTTTTTCATCTCTTCATAATTTGGATTGGTTCTCTCTTTTTGTAGTTAGGTTGGCTAGAGGTTTATCTATCTTGTTAATATTTTCAAGAAATCAGCTTTTGGGTTTGTTGATTTTTGGTATTGTTTTTATTCTTTATTCATTAATTTCTCTTCTGATTTTAATAATTTCCTGTCTTCTACTGGCTTTGGGATTAGATTGTTTCTGTTTTTCAAGGGCTTTGAGGTGTGTCTTTAGGTTATTTACTTGATGATTTTCTGTTTTTCTAATGTGAGCACTCATTGCTAAATATTTTCCACTTAATACAGCTTTCAAAGTGTCCCAGAGGTTTTGATATGTTGTATCTCTATTTTCATTTGTTTCTAGAAATTTCTTGCTTTCACCTCTTGTGTCTTCTATGACCCATTCTTCACTCAGAAGTGTGGTGTTCAGTCTCCATATGTTTATGTGGTTTCTCTAGTTTTCTTGTAGTTGATTTCTAATTTTATTCCATTGTGGTCTGAAAAGACACAGGGAAGTATGTCACATTTTTTAAATTTGTTACTGCCCACTTTGTGGTCCAAATGTGATCTATTTTGGAGAAGGTTTTGTGAGAAGCTGAAAAAAATGTGAACTCCACTGTAGTTGGGTGAAATATTCTATATGTATCCAACAGGTCAATTTGATTAATGGTCTTCTTTAGGTCTGAGGCATCTTTACTGGCCTTTTGCTAGAAGATCGATCTAATGGTGTGAGAAGGTGTTGAAGTCTTCCAGTATTATTGTATTGGGATTTATGTGTGACTTACTGTCACAAAGAGTTTGTTTTATGAAAGTAGCTGTACCTATGTTTGAGGCATAAGTGTTGATTATTGTTATTTCCTCTTGCTGGATTGTTTCTTTTACCAGTGATAAATGACCTTCTTTGTCTCTTCTAATAAGCTTGGGCTTGAAGTCTAACTTGTCTGATATGATAGTTACTACTTCTGCTTGCCTTCGAGTTTCATTGGCATAGATTACCTTGCTTCAGCTCTTTACCTTAAGTTTTTTACTATTGTTACTTGTAACATGTGTTTCTTGCAAGCAGCAGATAAATGGGTTTTGTTTTTTCATCCATTTTTCCACTTTATGTCATTTTATTGGGGAGTTGAATCCATTTACATTCTGTGTGATTATTGAGAGATTATTTTTAATTCCTAACATGTTAAGATTTTATTTCTGTTTGAATACTGTTTGTTCTTCTTTGCTTAGTTGTCTGATGGATGGAAATTCTTGTTTCTCTGGTTCTGGCATGATTGCTTATTTCTTATTTACTTTTTTTTTTTTTTTTTGCGGGTCTGGGGATGGAACCCATGGGCATTTGACCTCCGAGCTACACCCCCTGCCCAATTTTTTTTATTTTTTATTTTGAAAGAGAGTCTCACTGAGTTGTGTAGGGCCTCACTAAGTAGCTGAGGCAGTCCACAAACCGTGATCCTCTGATCTCAGCCTCCCAAATCCTGAGATTACAAGCATGTGCCACCATGCATGGCTTACTTATTTCTTCTTTGTAGATAATCTCTGAGTATATTCTCTAGCGCTGGTTTTGAAGACATAAATTCCTTCAACTTGTTTGTCATAGAAGCTTCTTATTTCCCCATCTAATTTGAAAGCTAGTTTCTGGGTAGGAAATTTTTGGCTGCAAGTTGTTTTCTTTCAGAGTTTGGAATATGTTACTCCAGGCCCTTCTGGCTTTCATGACTTGGTTTGGGAAGTCTGGAGTGATTCTAATTGGTTTGCCTCTGAATGTCACTTGGCCTTTTGTTTTTGTTACCTTTAAGATTCTTTTCTTGGCTTCTACATTGGTCATTTTAACTATTATGTGGCATGAGGAACCTTTTCTCTGATCTTGTCTAAAGGGAGTTCTATAAGTTTCCTGGACCTGTGTATTGACCTCTTGCTCTAAGTTCAGAAATTTTTCTGCTATTACTTCTTTGAAGAGATTGTTGAGTCCCTTGGTTTTACCAATTATTCTTAGGTTAGCTCTCTTAAGATGGGATCATATTTCTTCAGTGTCTAATTCCTGCTGTTGGATTGTTTTTTCTATGTTATAAACTATGTGTTTGTTTTTGGAGTGATCATCTTCTAGGAGTGAGATTCTTTTCTCCATGTGGTCTAATCTCTTGTTTATAGTTTGAATTGATGCCTTTACTTCAATTATTGCATTCTTTATTTCTTTCAGACTCTCTCTAAATTATTTTTGAAAACTCTATTATTTTTACAGTTACATTCCTGATTTGATCTTCTGTAGATCTCTGCATTTCTGTGTTATTATATTAGGTTCTGTTATTATGGTGTTTTTGGAGCTCATTCCTCCATTGTTGTTCCTCCTTCCAATGATTTCAGAAGTTTGTACCTGTTGCCTTTTGATAGATTTCTCTTAGTCTCTAGGTGTCAGCTGGTATATCCAAGGGCAAGTTGTATTGTATTCAACAGTGAAGGTTGAGTAAGGAGGGAAACTAAGGTGTAAATGGAAGAATAGGGTAAGGTCTCAGATAGTGTCGAATAGTATGAGAATATGATTTTGGTAAGGTAGTATATTATAGAGATTAGAGATAGAAAAATGTAGTAGTATTCTAGTAACCAATGTAGAGTTTCTGTAATAGTGATATGAAGTGGGTTTAATACAAGGGAGAGATATAAAAAAGGAAAAAGATAGAAAAGGGATAGAGAGAAGAGACTAGGTATGTACAAGGGAAGAAGCTTGGGAGAGGGCTTGGGAAGAGGGTTAAAAAAACAAAAACAAAAACAAAAGAAAACAAAACCCAAAAAAGAAATGACTATTCAGCAGATAGATCCTCTGTGGTCTCTCTCTGTGTAGATATCGAGAGCCACCAGCAATTTTCCCTCTATGAGTCTGGTTCTCTGAGTCTTCACAGTCTATCCAGATGTTCAGTATCAATGGGGCTGGATTTAATATTGAGTGAAGGTTACCCTCCACACTTTCCACAGATTTGAAGTCTAGGTCTCTCCCTGCCTCTGTTGGTAGCATATGCCTCTGAGACCAAACTCAATGTAGGAGTCTCTGTTCTCCACAGCAAGGGCTGGCCTAGTCTCCGACTTTTCCTGTTCCCCACAGTTGGGAGGTCTGTGGTGTTCCTGGAGATCTTACTCATTGGGTTTAGTGTTAAGAGTAGGACTCCTGCCACACTTTCCACTGATCAAAGCCTGAGTCTGTCTGAGCTTCTGATATGTTTAGCATCAGATCCCACTTCTACCTTCTCTGGGTTCTTTTTCAGGTCTCCACGACTTCACTGATAGTGCTCTGGATCTCTGGAGGGTGTGGTAATCTCAGCCGCCACTACTCCTTCACGGGTTGTATAGCAAAGTCTGAGACCCAGGGATTTGGTCAGGGCTGCGGGAGACCCTGGGGGTGCTGAGCTGGGCATTTTCCCATGAGGAACTGTGACTAGGGTGTTGTAATCTCTGCCACCACCTCTCCTTCACTGGGTTGAACTGAGAGATCTCAGACCCAAGGAGTTATCAAAGCTGTGTAAATCCCTGGGGGTGCAGCTCTGGGAGTTCTCCTACAGGGGCCACAATTTTACTTACAATTTTGGTGCTTGCTGGTCTAGCTCTCTGGTGGGTGTGGTAAACTTGGCCACCACTGGCAAGGTGGTGCCATCACAGTGACCTTGGCGTGAGGCTGGCGAATTTCTTTTCTGGTTTTGAGCTCTGTTTTGAATCCCTGGAGGGTGTAGTGGGTTTGGCCCCTGGAAGATTTAGCCCATCTTTGCATAGGAAGAGCTGATGAATTACAACTGACTGATCTACAGCTGCTCACTTTAGCTCCTTGTTTTCCTTTTTGTCTCTGGAGTGTGGTGCTATGAGGTAAGATGGATCCAGTGCGGTGCCCTTACCACAGGGCAGGCAGGTTTCTGCTCTCTGGTTTTTCTTCTAGTTTCCTTTTTCTCTGTCCCTTGTATTTATAGTTTTATACCTCTACTGATAGTATTTTCTGGCTATGTAAAGTGTTATTTTGAGGCAATGGAGATCAAGTGTCAGCAGTACTTATAAACGCTGCTTTTCTCAGCTGCCATCTTCCCAAAAATCAAGAGCCTACATTCTAACAAAACTCCATGTGAATTTTATAAATTTATAAAACTTTTTATAAAATTCCAAGTGAATTTTATAAAAAAATATTTATAGAAGAGCTAATAACAATACTTACTCCTCAAACTATTCCATGGAATATCAAGAAACAGGATTCTTCCAAATACATTCTATGCAGCCAACATCACATTAATATCAAAATCAAATAAAGACAGCTCAAGAAAAGAAAACTAGAAAACCAGTCCATCATTGATGGACTTAGATGCAAAACTGCTAAAAAAAAATACTAGCAATGCATATTCAAAAACTCATAAAGAAAATCATACATCATGACCAAGTTGGGTTCATCCCATGGATGCAAGACTGATTCAACACATGAAAACAATCCATGTAATTCATCACATAAAAAAGACAAAAAAATACATTATCATTTCAATAAATGCTGAAAAAGCATTCCACAAAATCCATTTATGCTAAAAAAAAAACACTGCAGAGAAACAGAATAGAAAGACCATACCTCAACATCATAAAGGCAATATACAATAGGCCCACAGCCTACAAATACCATAGTTGTTACTCCTGCTTGTCTTCGAGTTCCATTAGCATGATTACCTTACCCCAGCCCATCACCTTTAGTTTCTGAGTATCTTTACTTGTAAGGTGTTTTCTTGCAGGCAGCGTATAAGTGGATTTTGGTTTTTAATTCATTTTGCCACCTTATGTCTTTTTATTGTGGAGTTGAGGCCATTTATATTCAGCATGATTACTGAGAGATGGTTTTTAATTCCTAACCTTTTGAACTTTAACTTCTGTTGAGGTGTTAGTACTTCTTTGTTTAGTTGTTTGATAGAAATTGTTTCCCTGGTTATGGCATTTCTTTTTTCTTCTTTGTAATTAATCTTGAGTATTTTCTCTAGTGCTAGTTTGAGAGATATAAATTCTTTCAGCTTCTGTTTGTCATAGAAGATTTTTCTTTCCCCATCAAATTTGAGAGATATTTTTGCTGGGTAGAAAACTCTGGGCTACAAATTGTTTTCTTTCAATGTTTGGAATATGTTGCTCCAGGCCCTCTTGGCATTCATGACTTGGTTTTGGAAGTGTGACTTGATTCTAATTGGTTTGCCTCTAAATGTCACTTGATCTTTTGCTTTTATCACTTTTAAGTTTCTCTCCTTGGAATCTACATTAGTTTGACTATTATGTGGCATGGTGAACATTTTCTCTGATTTCCTGTACCTGTGTATTTATTTCTTTTTATATATTTGGAAATTTTGTGATATTACTTATTTGGAAAGATTGTTGCTTCCTTTGACTTTACCTTCTATTCCCTCTTCTATGCCTATTATCCTTAGGTTAGCTCTTTTAAAATTGGTTCATATCTCTTCAGTGTCCAATTAATGCTGTCAAATTGTTTCTTCTAAATTATATACTATACGTTCATTTTTGGAGTCGTCATCTTCTAAGAGTGAGATTCTATTTTTTATGTATTCTACTGTTTATGGTTTGTATCGATGCCTTCACTTCAATGATTGTATCCATTACTCCCTTCAGAGCTTCTTTCTGATTCCTTTTCAGGGTGTCAGATTATTTTTTCAGGCTCTAAATCCGTTTTGGAAATTCTATATCATTTCCACTAGTAAAGTTATGATTTGTCCTTTTGGCAATCTCTGAAATTTTGTGTTGGTTGGTTCTGTTATGGTGGGGTTGTGGGAGCTTATTGATTCCTTGCTATTCTTTCTTCTCATGATTTCAATTTTCTTAAATGTGTATCTTTCTTGCTTTTGATAGCTTTCTTTCATTCTGTCGGTACCAGCTGGTATATATAAGGGTTGTATTCAGTGGTAAAGGTTGAGCAAAGAGGAAGGTGATGAATTAATATAAGAATAGGGTAAGGTAGCAGGTAGGATTGAGTAAAATGAGAGTTTGAGTGTAGTAAAGTAAGATATATCAGAGATTAGAGAGAGTTGATATATAGGAGGATTCTAGTAACCAGTGCATTTTGGTACAGTGATATGATGTGGATTTAATACAAGACAAAGAAAAGGAAAGAGAAAAAAGGGTGCAGAAAGAAGAGAATAGATATAAAAGAGGAAAGAAGCTCATAAAAGGGGTGAGAAAGGGAGTAAACAAAAAATCACACACACACACACACACACACACACACACACACACAGACACATACACACATCCTCCACACTATAGGCTTCTTTGCCTGACTGACTCTGGGGGATGTCTGTTAATCTATATCTCTGCTTTGTTCCACAGTAGACTCCATCTGCACGTGCACTTCACCAGGGTGAACCACAAAGTCTCAGATCATGCAAGTCTATCTCTTGCTGAGTGAATCCCTGTAGCCATGCTGGGTGGTCTCCTGAGGAGATGGCTGGTACATTTTAGTTGTTGTTGAGCACTGCTCTGGATTTCTGGAGGACAGAGTGAGTTTGACCACCACTGCCACAAGTTTTAGCTGGGGTTATGGCAGCAGGCTCTCTGTGGAGTGTAGAATGAGTAGCCAACTGCTTATAATTCCAATGAATCTCAGCTGCTTTCTTCACATCAAGTCATTGGCTTTTTGCTGGAGGTCTCTGGAGGTTTAAGTGCCAGAAGTCTGGGCACGTATAGGCAAGAGGACACCACCTTGGCCCCTGTGCCACAGCTGCTCCCCATGGAAGGCAGGCAGGGTACTTTTCTATCCCCTGTTATGTGTTATGGCTTTGTTTCTGCCTCCTTTCAATTTTTCATTGCTTTGTTATTTGCAAGATAAATTTAGGGTTTGTAAGTGAACAATTTGTACTATAATTTATGTGGTGTGGTCTGGAATGGAACACAAGTTAAGGTTGTATGATGAGTATCACCTCTATTCAGTTCCAGTCATGAATCTTTGCAAATGTATGAAAAAGTTCCTTTTCAGATAACCTCAAACACTCAGTTCCTTCATGAATGTGTGGCTTTGGTCAAATGGCTTCTGTAGCTGTCCTCTCCATGTTTCAGCCTGACACAAAGCTTCTTGAAACAGAGGGCCTTTCTTTAGTATTGTCTACTTCTCTCATCTGCATAGCTCTGAATGCCAATTAACCTTGTAGAAGAGGTGCACAAGCTTGAAAATATTTCGACCAAAAAATAGATATTGGGGGTGCTTAGTGAGGGAGTGCTTGCCTAGGGTAATATATAAGAACCTGAATTCCGTCCCCAGCACCACCAAAAATGTCCTTCCATGCAAACAAGTCAGTACCTTTTTAGTCTACTAAACTATTTTGATCACCTGAAAAGATAGTAAGATAGTTTTATCATCCTTTGTATTGTTCTAAGTAGATACCACCAAACAAATGTGGAGCACCGTGTCTGATTTACAGAAAAAGGTGCACACACAAACATACACACATACACACACAGTTTTCTTTTTGTGGGTCTGGGGATGGAACCCAGGGGGATTTGACCTCTGAACTACATCCCCTGCCCTACTTTTTATTTTTTATTTTGAAACAGGGTCTCACTAAGTTGCAGAGGGCCTCACTGAGTAGCTGAGGATATCCACAAACCGTGATCCTCAGGTTTCAGCCTCCCGAATGCCGGGATTACAAGTGTGCACAACCATGCCCGGCTACACACACAATTTTGTGTGCACTTTGCATGCAATTTACAGAGCTCCTCTGAATCAATGAGCCCATTCATATACTCTCTGTATAAGATTTTATACACATTAATTCTAAACTCCTTATTAAGAGATTCTAAGCCATTTTCTTTTTGCTAGTCTGGGGAGGGAACCCAGGGGGATTTGACCTCTGAGCTACACCCCCTGCCCTACTTTTAATTTTTTATTTTGAAACAGGGTCTCACTAAGTTGCAGAGGTCAAGTTTCAGATTACCAAGGCTGTATTAACAGAACCACATAATATTTCACTGATTGAATGGTGGCTCTACATGTCAGGGCCACATGTTAAATTTGGACTTGTTTCAAATGTCTAATTTCCCCAGTCTGTCAAGTTCGAGGATGCCTCCCACCCCCAAAAAACCTTCTAACTTTTTCTCCTAGACATGCTTGCTATTTGTTAATACTCTAGAATTGACCTAGCAAACAAACAAATGTAAATAATCATTGCACCTTTCTGGGGCCATTATGGGTTAACAAAAAAAAATTTTGTTTTTTTTTTCTTTGAGAAGCTGCTAAAATCATACATGTAGGGCCTCTTAGACCCCTTGATCACATTCATAGACCATCCTTTTTTATTGTTTCTCTGACTTCTAATCTTGTCCTATCTTGGGAAATAGTCTTTTTCTGATCCTAGTGTCCAAAGTAAAGATGAGTGGATAGTCAATTCTTGTCTTTTTTTCCTCCTGTTTTTTTTTTTGGTCCCATATTGTCTATTCTTGCCTCTTCATGCTTGGGTACTCCCATCTTGAATTCATAATCATGTTTCTACCTTCTGATATGATTATTTTCTTGACTTTGCATTACACTGTCCTTTTTCTTGGTTTCAGCTCCATTTTCTCCACAATATATCTAAGCACTGTGCACTCATTCATCCCCTGCTTTGGGGAGCTTCACATTCCCAGTATCTTTCTCAAAAGTGCTTTGCCTTATTCTCCTAGAGTTCCATATGGCTGAACAATATACACTCATATTTAGATCGTGAGTGCCATAAATTTCTGCCTTGCATACAAACAAACAAACAAACAAAAACCTCTATGCTTGGGAAGCCACATAAATATCCATTTGCTAAAAGTCTAGTTCTGACTGTCCTAGCCTGTGGCTCTGACAAGTTACCACCCCTCATCAAGAGTCATTTTCCAAACCTTAGTTGTAGGACTAAAGGATAGAACATCCTGTCTGTTTGGCTAAAGAAAAGAGGCCATCAGATCAATCAGGGAGATGTATATGTGTAGGATCATAAATAAAATAACCTCATTTCATTGTTTAGAATCATATCTTTAGCTAGGTCACTTCTGCTAATAGCCATATCTACTGAGGAAAAATAATAGTTATCAATTTACAAAACAGGATTATGGAAATTTGCAAGATGAGAGCTAGATATAGAAACTCAGGGCTTAACACTACACACTGACCTAGAAGTACATGGAGAAATAAAACAATTTATTTCTGGTAATGAAAACATGCCATTTGTACCTAGCCTGCTTAGATTAACAGTGGTGCACAAACAGGGATAATGAGACCACATTCTGAATCATTTTCTCCAAAGCTTATCTTGAGGAACATGATATTTAAATGTTCCTAGTATCTCCACCCATCTGGTTCTCAAGATCATGGGTTGATGACTTTAGGAGATAGCTGATGTTAGATGGACCAATTTGAACTCCAATATGTCATCTAGAAGAATATCAGATCAGGAGATTTAATGACTCTAAATGTTTTAATTTGGGTAAGTGCAGCTACAAAGTATGCTGAGATATTTCTAGAGAAGAAAAGTAGCTGATATAAGATAAGAATGTGGGAGAGGGGGTATCCTGGTTGCCTTTTGAAAGACTGGGAGTAATAGAGTGGCAAGCTACCAGTTCCCAAGGCAAGTGGCAAACTTCTAAAATTGAACATTTGACCTCATTATAGACTCAACTGTGGCCCCTCAACCAAATTTATATGTTGAGTGGAGATAAATACTTTAGTGAGGTTATTAAGTTAAATGAAACTAGGATCCAGGTGTGGTGGTACAAACCTGTAATCCCAGTACTTAGGAGGATCACGGATTCAATATCAGCCTCAAAATTTTAGCAAGACCCTGTTTCAAAATAAAAAGATTATTCTTAAATAAAAATGCCCTGTATTTGAACCCCTTTATCATAGAAAAGATGTAGTTCCAGGTTCAGTGTCAAAAGAGCTAATGAGGCAAGCTGCCATGACTAATGCTCATGTCATGTCTAATGCTCATTGATGGCAACTTCAGAAGTGTTATGAATGGGTTAGCCTTACAGTGTGATGATCATGACTCTTACCTGGACTCTGGAAGTTACAGAGTAGCTTTATTTATTTATTTATTTATTTATTTATTTATTTTGGTATACTCCTTTTTTATTTTATTTATATGTGGAACATATTGAAAATGGCATACATTTAGACTGTGCTTGGTGCTCCCTCCCCTCCATTTTCCTTACCCCCCCAACAATGAGTATCCAGGTTAACCATGCTATAGTCATACTATTATACATATTCGAATATAGAGCCTCCAGTAATCAACCTCAGCCTTTTTAATCTCCTATCCTTCCATTCTAGCTTTGCTGAGATTTCCCCTCCATCATCTGGAGTCCCTCTGGTATTACCACTACTCCCTAGCTTGGGCATATTAGAGAAAACATATGTCCCTTCTCTTTCTGTGCTTGACTAATCTCACTTAATATGATGTTCTCCAGTTCCTTCCATCTTCTTGCAAATGCTATTATTTTATTCTTCTTTATAGCTGAATAGAATTCCATTGTGTGTATTTCCCATAATTTCGCAATCCATTCATCTGTTGATGGAGACCTAACCATATTTGGGCTTTTACATATTGTGCTGCTATGAACATAGGTATACATATGTTACTATGGTTCTGATTTCAACCTCTTTGGAAAGATACCCAGACGTGGTATAGCCAGATCATATGGTGGATCTATTCCCAGTTTTCTAAGGAATCTCCACACTGATCTCCATAATGGCTGAACTAGTTTACACTCCCACCAACAGTGTAAAAGAGTTCCTCTTTCCCCACATCCTTGCCAACATTTGTTATTTGATTTCTTTATGCTTGCCACTCTGATTTGGGTTAGATGGAATCTCAGGGTAGTTTTGATTTGCATCTCCCTAATGGCCAAGTATGTTGAACATCTTTTCATGTATCTATTGGCCATTTGTATCTCTTCTTTTGTGAAGTGTCTATTCAGTTCAGTGGCCTATTTCTTGATTGGGTTATTTATTTTGCTAGTGTAGTCTTTTGAGCTCTTTGTATATTCTGGAGGAAAGTTTATAGCATTGAGTGCCCATATAAGAACAGTTGCCAAGTAAACAACCTAATGACACAACTCAAGGACCTAGAAAGACTGCAACAGTCTAATCCCAAAGCCAGCAGAAGGTAGGAAATTATTAAAATCAGAGCAGAAATAAATGAAATAGTGAACAAAAAGCAATTTGAAGAATCAATAAAACAAAAATCTGGTTCTTTGAAAAGATTAATAGTATTTACAAACCCCAGGTCAACCTAACCAAAAGAAAGAGAGAATCAACTCAAATTATTAAAATCAGAAATGAAAAAGGTGACATCACCACAGATATTGGGGAAATTCAAATGATTATCAGAGACTATTTTGAAAATTTATACTCTAGGGTAACTTTAAATAATTTTCTTTTCTCCTTAAATCCCTTAGTGATGATTTCTGGGGCTTAGAATGGAGAACCCTGTCTACTATGCTGTATGTTTAGCTCTATTGCAAATACTGTTACCAAAGTCAAAGTATGGGCTGCCCACTGCTTGAGTACCAATATTTGGGAGAAATATTGATAGAAAGGAATCAAGTTTATTCCAGCCTGGCCCTGAAGAAAATAGAGGGACTCAAAGTTCTGTCTTTTTCTGCTCCAGTGTCAGAAGGGTTTTATGGAGATGGGAGATGGCAGGGAAGCTGAAGACTGGGTGGGGTCATCGTCAAAACCAGGAAAAGTGTCTTCTCTGAGATTTCCTAATAGATTACAACCTGTGGATAGTTATAAAAGAAGGGATCACAAAAATCTAAGTTTTTTGGGTCTAAAGAAATGTGTAGATTTTTTTGTATTGATGAGGATTGAACCAGGGATATTCTATCTCTGAGTTACATCTCCAGATTTATTTTTTATTCTTTATTTTGAAACAGGATCTCACTAAGTTTCTGAGGCTTGCCATGAACCTGTGATCCTCCTGTCTCAGCCTCCCAAGTCTTGGGATTACAGGTGTGTGCCACTGGCCCACCTGGTGGCTTAAAGGTGTAAATTTTAACTTCTAGGTGGAGTTTTTCTTCAGTTAAAGATTAGGAGGGAGGGAGAGATGGAGGGGGGAAAGATAAGGGAGAGAAAAGGACCATTTCAAGGAAGCCACTGTAGCAATGTTACTGGTTTAGGGCATTCAGAATTGATGGGCAGTGGCCTCAGGGTTTGTCAAGTGATTTTGAGCAGTGCACCAGTCATCAAAGATGCTGAACAGGGGAACACCTGACCCAGTTGGAAGTGCGCTTTTTTTTTCTTTTTCCTTCCCTACTTCCTTTTTGTTCTCTTGTTCCTCCTCCTGTGCTAATGCTTCTACTAGGCTAGTAGGGGCTGCACATGTTGTACAGCCCTACATGAGGCCTTTAGGAATAAAAAGCTCTTAGCCCTGTTTGATTTGGATTGGGGGGATTAAAGCTGCCTTATTATTATTAATTTTTTTTGTACTGGGGATTAAACTGAGGGACTTTTGAACTCTGAGCTACACCTCCAGGCCTATTTTTTTTTATTTGAAACAGGGTCTGGCTAAGTTGCTGAGGGCCATGCTAAGTTTCTGAGGCTGGCCTCAAACCTGTGATCTTCCCATCTCAGCTTCTCAAGTACTGGGATTATAGGCATGCACCAGCACACCACCTTCTAATACATTTTTCCTCACCCTTTACTTACTATTTAAAAACATATGCTGTCTTCATCGAGTTTTTTTTCTTCCTATTGTTTGAGGGTGACTTTGGGAGACTGATAGAGATAAAATGATCACTATAGCTCACCAAAACAACTCTTTGGTGCTACCACTCTGGGCCCGAAGGCATTTAGGGTTCCCACACTTGCCTCAGAAGGCAATTGTTCAACCTCAAGCTCAGTTTTTACTGCTAGGGATTTATGCTGTTCCTTTGCTATCTGCCTGGGGCCTGACTTTAGTTGCCCAGAGACCTAAATCTTTGCACAATATTCTCCCCAGCATAGAATTTAAGGCTTTTGTAGCCTCGTTTCTTGGGCCCAGAACATAGTTCTCAGATGATATTGTTTGAAATATGATCTCTGGCTTGCCAGACATATGGCAGTGCCAATGCCTCTATGCCATATATTGTGCATTGTTCTTGCCCACTTTAGCCCAGCCTGTTTGGGCCAGGCATGACAGTGAATATAGCCCTTTAAGCAATAGCACACACAACTAAGGGATAAGTCTCAGGTTATTTTTTCTACTTTTGGATAACTCGATAGAGCTATTTGGTTGGAAATGTAAAACTATAAGAGCAAACAAAGAGTCTGGAAGGCAAATTGAATTTGTCCAAGGTGGAAGGCTTGCAAGCAGTGCAAAGGAGCATATCCTACTTATAGCCAATTCCTTGTTGAATAGTTGGTTTCACTTTTTGTTATTTAACTTTTTATTAGGGAGGTGGAAAGGTCAGTTAAAGCAAGGTTTCTATAGCAACCTGGCAGCCACACCTCTTGTAACCTATGAAATCATTAAATTGAGAGGTGCAAGTAGGTCAGAGAAAAGATTTATGAGAATCAGTTCGCTGATGGTTATATAATTAGGACAAGTGTAGGTCACAGCCCACTCATCCAGAAGGAGGTAAGCAGGTATTTATGAAGGACTGAGGCTCCTGATATGCCAACACAGTGTCAGGATGCCCATCGCCTGAGTTGAGGGGTGCAGATGTCAATGCTATTGTCTCTGTTCTCAGTACAGAAGGTGGCAGGATACACCTGAAGAGTGAAGAATAGAACCTGAGAAAACAGAAAGACTACGACTCGAGATTAAAAAAAAGTCTGGTACTACCCAAACAACATCATCCCTCCTACTTGGGTTTCCTAGTAAGAGTGGGAGACCTCTTTTTGGAATAGGGAAGAGGGGAAGGCACATTCTTATTCCCCTATAGCTAGCTGGATTGAGAGTAAAGTCATATGTGGAGAAGGACAAAATGAAAAAAAGGAAAGAAAAGGAAAGAAGGAAGGAAAGAAGGAAGAAGGAGGAAAAAGAAAGACACACAGGAAAACCAGGACAGGTATGTTGGCAAGTACCAAAATATCTACATTTGGGTACCTGAAGGTTTACCCAGGTTAAGAAGCTAAACTCACCAGGTGCATATCTGTAATACCAGTACTTGGGAGGTCAAAACACAAGGATTTCAGATTCCAGACTAATCTCAGTAACTTAGAGAGACCCTCAGAAACTTAGTGAGAACTTGTTTCAAAATATAAACAAATAAAAAGGGCTAGGGGGTGTAGCTTGGAGATAGAATGCCCCTAGGTTCAATCCCCAATGCCCAAAATAGAGGCTTAAATTATTTAGGAAAGCCATCCTTTTAGTCCTCATTCCCTTGTACCCCACAGTCTATTACAATAATCATAATCTCCCATTATGCCTACAAGTGGCAGGTAGAGAAATTAGTATTGATACAGGGATTTCCAGAAATAAATTCCCATCTTTAGGTTCTTTTATCTCAATGATGCCTCTCAAAACCCCAATGTAAATAGAGGAATCAACCCAGTTCCATTAGATGTGAAAGCTGCAGAACATTATAAAAGCACCTATTTTATTTTGCATTTACTGATAAGATCATGATTTGACATAGAAAAATGTGACTTTAGCCTGGGTCACACAATGAGGGAGAGAGGAGATGCATTCTCAGTATCCTGGGAGAAAAGGAAAGTCTGTCACCTGATCATCGTTTGATGCATCACATCCCCATCCTCACCATTCATTCAAATCCCAAATGACCCATCTGTGATGCTGCCCAATTCCTGGACCCTGGAAATTATTTCTTTGGCAACCTCCCTTGTGTTTCAGAAGCCACCTATGGACTCTATACTTGCCAAACAACACATGAGAGCACCTTATTTGTCACCTCTGATCACATGTATCAGAGAAGCTGAGAGCAGAGGATTGAAGAATGTATAACTTAAGGGAGAGATGGGGCCTGAGGTCAGCTGGGGACAACAACCAGGGCTCCAGCACTCCTGTATTGGCACCAATAGAAAGTGCAGGGTTGTTTCCAGCTTACTGAGTGACCTTCAGTCCTCTCTGAGTCACAGCTTCAGTGAGTCATAGGCAGTAGGAGAGAGGATGTGATTTCCACTTACCAGACTCCTTCCTCATCCCGCTTCCCCTCCCATTCTTCCTTAATTAAGTTCTGCCTTTTCTTATTTTTATGACATTCTATGGGTTGGAGAGCCATATAGACTTGTCATTTGCCATCTATACATTATTTCTTCTATCTGAGGCTTAATTTTCTCATCTACAATTGGGAAGGATAAATTAGTATTTCATAGTATATCAAAGTGTTATTGTTAATTTTAAATGAGACAAGTCATGTAAAGAATTTCTCAGAGTCCTGCCACATAGTAAGAGCTCAAAGAGTATGAACTGTTACAAAATGATTCCAGAAATTTAACTGATTGATGAAACTCCAACAACTTAAAATCACTGCTGCATAGACATCAATAGAAGGCGATACTCCACCAGAATTAGTAAATTGGCCTTTGAAGCTTTATCCTTTTTGTGTTACTGAGGATTGAACCTAGGGGCTTTCTACTTCCAAGCTACACCCCCAGCCCTTTTTATTTAGAACAGGGATTCACTAAATTGCTGAGGCTGGTCTGACTCTCTTGTCTCAGTCTCCCAACTACTAGGATCACAGGCATGTGCCACCATGTCCAGCTGGCCTTTTGATTTTAAAATCCATTTGTTATGAGTTTGATTAGTGAGGATCATTTTTCCAGAATCTCATCATCCTGAAAGAGGAGGCAATGATCAAATCTAATAAGCATTTGAAAAGCTAAGGACCAATCCTAAGCACATGTGGACCAATTGAAAATAACATATTCCAAAAGTTATGCATGAAACAGCATGAGGGCTTCACTCCAAGCTTCCATAGAGCTCGGTAAGGAGCAGATGAATATATTAACTACCTTCTGCTAGCTAGGCTTCTGTTAGGGTCTGGAGGTACCTCAGGGTCACCTGTGTTGATGCCAATGAAATGGTCTTTCCAATGGATATAGAAAGATGAGGTTGTTCTACACTGTCAGTAGAACCTGTTCTTTGGCCAGGAAAGTACTCCCTAGCTTCCCTGCACACTTGAACCTATAGTCCTCAAATTAAAGCCCATTCTTTTAGTGTCTTTCTCTGGACATAACACATTAAACAAGGGGTGTGTGGGATTGAACCGAGGGACATTCTACCTCTGAGCTACACCTTCAGTGCATTTCATTTTTGTTTTAAAACAGGGCCTCATTAAGTTTCAGAGAACCCTGATAAGTTGCTGAGGCTGCCTTTGAACCTGTGATCCTCTTGTCTTAGACTTCCAAGTGCTGGGATTACAGGCGTGTACCACCACATATAGCTTCTTTATATGTAACTAGTTTTTTTTTTATCCTAGGGAAAGGAAAATTCTGAAAGTGAGTTTCTAGGAAGTATTATGAAGTCTTTTGCACAACAGACTCGGTGAACCAATTTCAAGGTACAGTGTGTTTTTAATGTCCCTTGAAATCAATAAGGACTCATTTGCTTCATAGCCTTTCTATTCTAGATTGTGGTCATAGGAAGTCCACAGGTTTCCAGGATCCAGAAGTGGCCTTTCAGAAACCAAGCTTCACTATTAGCTTACACACAAAGCCAAAGGCAAAAGTAATGCAGATGTTTTAATTGTTCCAGACAGAGTCATCAAAGAACTATTGTGTAGGCACCTCAGAAGCATCCTCATGTGCTCTGATTACAAAGAGTAAAAGCTGGGTGTAGTGATGAACACCTGTAATCCCAGTCTTGGGAGACTGAAACAGAAGAATCACAGATTCCAGGTCAGCCTCAGCAACCTACTGATACCCTGTTTCAAAACATAAATAATAAAAAGGGCTGGAGAGAGAGAGAGAGAGAGAGAGAGAGAGAGAGAGAGAGAGAGAGAGAGAGAGAGAGAGAGAGAGAGAGAGAGAGAACTGGAGATGACCTGCTCACTGGCTGGACCATAGTCCCAAACAGGTTGTTGTGGAGCTCCTACTCTACTCCACTTCTCATGAAAGAATGCAGCAGCAGCACAGGCGAGATTTTCTTTCCTCTGAGATGCTTAGGGTCTTTTCCAAAAACCCAATAACTTAGAATGCATTTTGGTTTTCCCTCTTGGGGGGAAACAGGAAGTAGAACAGACTTTTCTGTAGGAAAGCAGGTATGGAATTGTCATGGAATAATAGTTCAAATGGAGAGGGCTCTTACAAACTACCCAGTCCACTGGTTTTACGTTTTATAGGTGAATAAACTAAGTTCCAGAGATATTTTTTCACTTATCCAAGCTTACCTGCTTATTAATTTATGTATTTATTTATGTTGATACTAGAGAGTGAACCCAAGGATATTCTTTCTATTTTTCATCTTGAAATAGGGTACCACAAAGTTGCTGAGGCTGTTCCTCAAATCTGTGATCCTCCTGTTGTATTTATACTCATCTGTATTAATCTATAATAACAATGAACATTCCAAATGTGTAAACACTTAAAATTACATTTAACCAAGGAAGTGAAAGGTGTACCCAATGAAATCTAAAAGATAATCCTGGCAGAGTGACACATACCTGTAATTTCAGTATTTGGGGAACTGAAACAGGATTGCAGATTCAAAGCCAGCCTCAGCAGTTTAGCAAGGCCCTGTTTCAAAATTGAAATAAAAAAGGGCTGGGGTGTATCTTGAGTGTAGAATACCTCTAGATTCAATCCCCAGTATAAAACCCTGCAAAATAATGTTGTAAGGAATAAAAAAGTCCTAGTAGGGCATAGTAGCACATGCCTGTAATCCAGTACTTGGGAGGATGAAACAGGAGGATTATAGCTTCAGCAAGCTAGTGAGACTCTCAGCAGCTCAGGAAGACCCTGTTTCAAAATTTAAAGAAATAATCTAGGGGTGTATCTTGGAGTTAGAATGTCCATGGGTTTAATTCCCACTAACACACACACACACACACACACACACACACACACGAAGACCTAAGTAAATGGAAAGACATGTTTATAGATTGGAAGAGTTACTGTTTAGTGTACTCTCCAAATTGATCTATGGATTTGAGATAATACCTATTGAAATCCTAGCTAGATTTTTTTACAAAAGTGCAAAAATTGATTCAAAAATATATATGGAATACTAGAGATCTTAAATAGCTAAGACAATCATTAAAAAGAGAGCACAGTGGAAAGACTCAACACTCCCAGATTTCAAAAATTACTACAAAACTACAGTAATCTAGAAACTGTAGTACTAGCCTAAAGACAGACATATAGGAAAATGGGAAAGGCATTTAGAACAATCTAGAGCCCAGAAATGAACCCACAAATATATGGTCCTTCGCATTTTGGTAAGGGTGCCAAGAAAATTTCATGGTTAAAGAATATCTCTTCAAGAAATGGTGCTGAGATCACTATATCCACATGCAAAAGAATGAAATCAAACCCTCACCTACCTCACACCATATATAAACACTAACTCAAAATGGGATGATACAAGATCTAAATAGCTAAAATTATAAAACACTAAAAATAAAAATATACATGTAAATCTTTGTGATCTTGATTATGCAATGGTTTCTTTTTTCTCTTTCCTTCTTTCTTTTTTCCTTCCTCCCTTTCTCTCTCTCTCTCTCTCTCTCTCTCTCTCTCTCTCTCTCTCTCTCTCTTCTTTTCTTTTATTTCTTCTTTGGTGCTGTGTGGATTGAATACAGGGGCATTCTACCTCTGAGCTACACCCGCAGCCCTATTTTATTTTTTATATTTGGAAACAGGGTCTCACTAAATTGCTGAAGCTGGCTTTAAAACTTGTCTCAGCCTCTCGAGTACTGGGATCACAGATGTACACCACTCTGCCCAGTGCAATGGTTTCATAAGTGTGGCACAAAATGCACAAGCAACTAAAGAAAAAGAGATAAACTAGACATTATAACAATTACTAAATTTTGTTCTTCAAAAGACATCATCAATAAAGTGAAAAGTAATCCACAGAACTGGGAAAAATATCTGCAAATCATATATCTGGTAAGGCACTTGTGTCCAGAATATATGAAACACTCTTAGAACTCAAAAATAAAAAGACAAATAATTCGGTTTGAAAATAGACAAAGAGTTCAAGTAGACAAATAAAAATACATATGAACAAACAATAAACACATGAAAAGCTGATCAACATCACAAGAGATCAGAAACATACAAACTAAAACCACCATGATATACCACTTCACACTCACTAGTATGGCTATCATAAGAAAGACAATCACAAGCATTGACAAGAATGTGGAGAAATTGGAACCCTTGTATATTTTGCTGGTGAAAGTGTAAAATGGTGCAGGTGCTATGGAAAACATTTTGACAGTTCCAAAAACAAAAGTTAAACATAGAGCCAGGCATGATGGAGAATACCTGTGATTAAGCTTGGGAGGCTGAAACAGGAGAATTGCAGTCCAAGGCCAGCCTCAGCAACTTAGCAACACTTTATTTCAAAATACAAAATAAAAAAGGGCTGGGGATGTGGCTTGGAGGTACGATGCCCCTGGGTTCAATCAAAGTACAAAATAATAAAAGAAGAATAATAAGAATAAGAATAGTTGGAATAACAACAACAACAATAGGTCAGGAGTATAGCTCAGAGGTAGAATACCCTTGGGTTCAATCCCTAGTAGCTCTCCAAAAAGTTAAACACAGAGTTACCATATGATCCAATGTCCCATTCATAGCTATATACCCCAAAATATATTGAGAAATAAAAACTTATATATGACTGTTTATAACATCATTATTCATAATAGTCCCATAGTAAAACAACCCAATGTTTATCATGTGATGAATGGATAAAATGTAGTGCATTCATGTGAAGAATATTATTTGGCAATAAAAAAAATGAAGTACTGAGACATGGAGCCTTTAAAAAATATTATGCTGAAGATATAATCCTCACAAAATACCACATGTTATATGATCCCAATTATATAAAATATCCAGAATAAGCAAATCTTTAGAGAAAGAGTAGATTGGTCATTTCCTAGAGTTGAAATGAAATGAAAGGTGGCAGGGAGAGTAGGTAACAGAGAATGAGAGAATGGATATTTATGGTTAATGCCTATGAGTTTCTTTTTTTTTTTCAGTACTGGGAATGGAACCCAGGGGCATTCTACCTCTGAGCTACACCCTCGGTCCTATTTTTTTTAGTCTTTCTTTCTTTCTTTCTTTCTTTCTTTCTTTCTTTCTTTACTTTGCGGGTCTGGGGATGGAACCCAGGGACATTTGCCCTCTGAGCTACACCCCCTGCCCTATTTTTTATTCTTTACTTTGAAACCAGGTTTCACTGAGTTGCAGATGGCCTAAGTAGCTGAGGCTGTCTGCGAACCGTGATCCTCCAGGTCTCAGCCTCCCGAATGCATTCTTTTTATTTTTTGAAACAGCATCTCACTGAGTTGTGAAGGGCCTCACTAAGTAGCTGAGGCTGTCCACGAACCTCGATCCTCCGGTCTCTGCCTCCTGAATGCTAGGATTACAAGTGTGTGCCACAATGCCTGGCTTATGAGTTTCTTTTCAGGAGGCAAAAATGCTGTAAAATTAAGTTTTATGTTCCTTTAATTATTTTATTTGGGTCTTTTTAAAATTTCTTTCAACAATGTTTTGTAGTTTACAGCATAAAACTCAATTGTGCTGAAGAAAGCATAATTCTGTGAATATACTACAACACATTGAATCACACACTTGAAATAGGTAAATTGGCTGTCCACAATGGCACGTGCCCTGTAATGCCAATACCTAGGAAGCTGACACAGGAGGGTTTCAGGTTTGAGGTGAGCCTCAACAACCTAGTGAGACCCTGTTTAAAAAATAAAATAATGAAAGGAAATTAAATTTTAAAAGGTTGGGGGTGTAGCTCAGGTAAAATGCCCTCTGGGTTCAATTCTCAGTACCAAAGTAAATAAATAAAAAAGTAGTTGAACTATATGATGTGTAAATTACATGTCAATAAACATGTCAAAAGTAAAAAACAAAAAAAAACTTCCATGTTCCTGCTTGCCCCGTCTCTCAACTCTGTACTACATATATTTTATAGCCTCTAGCAAAATATTAGTAAACTCTACTCCCAGTTACCATTCACACTTTCTTGGCTTTGTACATTTGTTCAGTCTCAACTAATTCCTTCCCATTTTTCCCCGTGGAAATCACTTTTACCCTCTGAGACTCATTTCCATTAATTTGCCAAATACCAAATATTTAAACTTGTAGTCATTGATTCTTTCCTTGTGCCCACTATTGGACTGGAATACTCTGATCACAGTTTATGTCCAGTTTGCTACATAACTATAGCATCTAGTATGGCAACAATTAGGAGCCTAAATTAATTTTCCTTGAACTAAGAGGGTCCCACAATAAGTTTTATTCAAGCCCATTTATTTATTTATGTATTTATTTGTACTGGAAATGAAACCCAAGGGCATTCTACCTCCAGACTATACACACAGCCATTTTAATTTGATTGTCACTAAGTTGCTGAGGGTCTCACTAAATTGCTAAGGCTAGCCTTGAACCTGCACTTCTTCTGTCTCAGCCTCTCAAGTACTGAGATTATAGGCATGCACCATCATACCTACTTATTCATTTTTCATTTAAAAAATTTTTGGTATTTGGGATTGAATCTAGGGATGTTCTGCCACTGAGTTACACCCCCAGCCCTTTAAAATAATTTTTTGGAGCTGGGAGTGGTGGTATATGTTTGTAATTCTAGTACTTGGAAGGCTGAGTCAGAAGGATCACAGATTCCCAGCCTCAGCTACTTAGTGAGGCCCTCTGCAACTTAGTGAGACTCTCTTTCAAAAAAAAGAATAAAACTGGGCACACTCTTGTAATCCCAGCATTGGGGATGCTAATACAGGAGAATCATGGTTCACAGATACCCTCAGCTACTATTTAGTGAGGCCCTTTGCAACTCAGTGAAACCTCATGTCAAGATAAAGAATAAAAAGTAGGGCTGGGGGTATAGCCTAGAGGTAGAATAACCCTGGGTTTCATCCCCAGTACCACAAAATAAATAAAGAATAAAAAGTTGGGCTGAGGGTGTACCTCAGAGGTACAATGCCCCTGGGTTCAATTCCCATTACTATAAAAAATGGGAGGTGGGGGGATAGGGCTTCATTATGTTGCTTGGTTGTCCTGGAACTTGTAATCCTCCTCTCTCAACCTTCTAAGTACTGGGATTACAGGCATGCACCACCATGCCTGGTTTCCTGCAGAACTTATAAACTTGTAAATGCTACATTTTTCAGTTATCATAAACTTTTGAACTTTTGCTTTTAATATTAATCAATCCTGGGTCCGGGCGCCTGGCCCCAACCCTGGGCGGGTGGGCAGGCGCTGGCGGGGTGCCCCTAGCGAACCCCCTCTCCACCCGGAAGGACCCCGTGGTCCGGCGCCTGGCCCCGATGCTGGGCGGGTGGGCAGGCACTGGAGGGGCGCCCCTAGGTGATCCCCCTCTCCACACGAAAGGACCCTGTGGTCCGGGCCTGGAGCCTGGGCGGGTGGGCAGGTGCTGGTGGGGCGCCCCTAGGCAACCCCCCTCTCCACCCGGAAGGACCCCGTGGTCCGGTCCCCTGGCCCCAACCCTGGGCGGGTGGGCAGGCACTGGCGGGGCACCCCTAGCGAACCCCCTCTCCACCCGGAAGGACCCTGTAAGAAAGGAAAAGAAAAAGAAAAAAGGAAAATATCGGAGAGGGGTCAAGGAGGTGTCGGATGCCAGGATACTGGAGAAGCAGACAAAACTTATCCAAATGAACTGGAATTATTGGAAAAATTCCCCGCTAAGGGGGACTGCTTCTTCTCTACATTGTTAAGAATCTTGGACATCACCTGTAAGGAGAGAGACTTTAGTGGAGACCAAGGAGAAAGGCAGTGCTGAAAGCAGTCTGCATTGGTGGTGGAGACTTGTATTCAGGAGAAGCAGAAATCAGAGCCTACCAACCTTATTTTTTTTTTTGAGAAGTTACACCAAAGGTTGAATGCTACCGTTGTGCATGCTTAGGAAGACTGGACAACATTCAGAGTGGAAAAAGAGCTTGGGAAAGATTTGAAATGGTGGAAATAGTGGCAATGGCAGTGGCCAGTACTCAGGGGAGGCAGAGATCTGATGCATTACACCTGGAACCTTTGAAGTAATGACCCCAGAGGCAGAATGCTACCACCACCACGCACCCTCGAGAACGTGGAACAAATAGTTGGGCGAAGAGGGTGCTCGGATTAGAGCCTGCCGAGAGGTGAAGCTGGCGAAGGACACAGCAAAGTTGGGATCAGAGCCTGCCGTGAGGCAAGGCTGGTGCTGGGGCCTCCGAGGCTGGAATTGGAGCCTGCTGAGGGGTTAGGCCAGTGCCGGGGCCAGCGAGGCCGGCATCGGAGCCTTCCATGAGGCAAGGCCGTTATTGAGGCCTCCGAGGCTGGGATCAGAGCCTGCTGAGGGGTTAGGCCCGTGCTGGGGCCAGCGAGGCCGGGATCGAAGCCTACCGCAAGGCAAGGCCGGTGCTGGGGCCTCCGAGGCTGTGATCGGAGCCTGCTGAGGGGTTAGGCCGGTGCCGGGGCCACTGGCCGGTATCGGAGCCTTCCGTGAGGCAAGGCTGCTACTGAGGCCTCTGAGGCCGGAATCGGAGCCTGCCGAGGGGTTAGGCTGGTACTGGGTCCAGCAAGGCCGGGATCGGAGCCTGTCATGAGGCAAGTCTGGTGCTGGGGCCTCCAAGGCCGGAATCGGAGCCTGCTGAGGGGTCAGGCTGGTACCAGGGCCAGCGTGGCCGGGATCGGAGCCTGCCGTGAGGCAAGGCTGGTGCTGGGGCCTCCAAGGCCGGGATCGAAGCCCGCTTAGTGGTTAGGCTGGTGCTGGGGCCAACGGCCGGCAACGGAGCCTTCCGTGAGGCAAGGCCATTATTGAGGTCTCCAAGGCCGTGATTGGAGCCTGCCAAGGTGTCAGGCCAGTGCCAGGGCCATCGAGGCCGGGATCAGAGTCTGCTGCGAGGCAAGGCTGGTGCTGGGGCCTCCGAGGCCGGGATCAGAACCTGCTGAGAGGTTCAGCCGGTGCCGGGGCCACTAGCTGGCATCGGAACCTTCCGTGAGGCAAGGCCGCTATTGAGGCCTCTGAGGCCAGGATCGGAGCCTGCCGAGGGGTTAGGCCAGTGCTGGGGCCATCGAGGCTGGAATCGGAGCCTGCTGTGAGGCAAGGCCGATGCTGGGGCCTCCGAGGCTAGGATCAGGCCTGCTGAGAGGTTAGGCCGGTGCTGGGGCCAGTGAGGTTGGCATCGGAGTCTTCCGTGAGGCAAGACTGCTATTGAGGCCTCCGAGGCTGGGATCAGAGCCTGCCGAGGGGTTAGGCCAGTGCTAGGGCCAGTGAGGCCAGGATCGGAGCCTGCTGCGAGGCAGGGCCAGTGCCGGGGTCTCGGAGGCCAGTATCAGAGCCTACCAAGGGGTTAGGCCAGTGCCGGGGCCAGTGGCCGGCATCAGAGCCTTCCATGAAGCAAGGCTACTACTGAGGCCTCCGAGGCCTGGATCGGAGCCTGCCTAGGGGTTAAGCCGATGCTGGGGCCATCAGCTAACATCAGAGCCTGCCGTGAGGAAGGCCGGTGCTGGGGTCTCCGAGGCCGGGATCGGAGCCAGCTGAGGGGTTAGGCCAGTGTCGGGGCCAGCGAGGCCAGAACCGTGGCCTCCCATGAGGCAAGGCCGCTGCTTGAGCCAGCGAGGTCTGGATCAGTCCACTGGGTAGCCAGGCCACTACTGGGGTCATCAAGAGTGGGATCGGTACTTGCAACGTGGCATGCACAGAGAAATATCGCAGAAAATTAAAACCAGATGCTTCCCCTAATCAGCAATAACTAGGACGAAAGGGGCAACAGGAAATGGTCGAGCTATAGAAAGGGCCCTATAGTGAAGCAATTAAGGTGACCAATCAGAGGGTATGGAATAGGGGAGGATGGAGCCTCTTTAAAAAGCAGGAGGTACATAAACATATGTATCAAAGTTAATCACCAAACAAGCATGGGATCGAGGGAGGGGGAGGGAATGGGATGGGGGCTGGACGAGGGCTAATTGGATGATGTGTGCTTGTATATCCTCTCAAGTCTTATATTCCAATGTTATGTATGATTACAATGCACCAATAAAAATAAATTAAAAAAATATTAATCAATCCTTCATGCCCCGTAGTTTCTCTAGTCTGTCTGAATTCCTGGTGGGTTTTTAGCCTTCTGTTATCCATATGGTCATGGAAAGCTGAGACTTCTGCTCTCTCACTAATGTTTAATTAACTATGTGTATAAAATCAAATATATGTATACATATACATAAATAAATGCATATATATATATGAGATATTATTTTATATGCCATATTCTGGGAGCCTATTATGGTGTAAAAATTATAGAGTGAGGAATTCACAGTCTGCATGTGGAGAGGATGGTGGGCATATACAATATATGATAGACCTAGAAGCACAAAGATGGAGTAGCAGTCTCCTGTAGGAGTAGCAATCTCCTGTAATGAGAGACTCCTGAGATCCAAAGCTGCCCTCCTCAACCCCTGAAAAGTGCTTGAGTCTATTTTAGCTGCCCCTGTGTGATTGGAGGCCATATCTAATTTACAGATTGTCTTGCCTAATTTTCAACAACATTGCTATTCAAGTGTCTTATTCTCATGAAGTATTTGTGTTTCAATTGTTTTGTTGCTTATGCATTAACTTGTCATTAGGCAGATTAATTTTGTTTGTTGACCTATTTTTGATTTTCTGTTATCCCCTTTCTAAACTTGGAAAACAAATATGTTGAAGCCTGTGATTTCTTAATATAGAAGGTATGATCTCTAGCCATTTAATCAAGTTACATCACATCATATCAATGACTTCCAGAAATAGAAAAGCCCATTTTATTAGCACTGCCTTCATCTGATCAGGCTTCAAAATGTTTTCACCATCTGAGGAAGGAAGTTATAATTGAATATAGGTCACAGATGTGCTTGGGAAGAAAGGAGACAAAAACAGATTTCTAATTTAGGAGTTATTCAACACATACTTCTAATAAAGTCACATTTAATTACCATCCTAAAGTTACCATAAACGAATATTAAGAAAATACTAAAATAGCCAGGCGTGGTGGTGTATGCTTGTAATCCCAGTACTTGGGAGGCTGAGACAGGATGATTGCATATTTGAGAATAGCCTTATCAACTTCGCAGGGCTGGAGTGTAGCTTGGAAGTAAAAAAATGTGTGCAGCATCAGCCTTCTGATTAGTGGATGGACCAATAAATGTATACTTTCTTATGTTTTGACCCTTAAGATTTTCTCCCTAAAAGGTATTTATTTTCCTGCCTGAGTCATATCACAGATGTTCTGTGGTGTTCTGAGAAGAGCAGCCCCTCAGGATTATTGCGGTGAGCACCAGCCATTACTAGGTAGAACTGAAAATAGTCATCGTGCAAAATTACCATCTCCCATGTTCAGACAGCATTAGAAGAGCTCTCAAAGAACCCCATTAGCATATCGATATCGATATTCCCCTGGGCCACAGCTCATCTTTTCATTTCCTTAAGATGACTTTTGTGGAGTAGTTTTAGCCTTTAATTTTTTTTTTTTTTTGGTACTTGGGTTTGAATCAAGGGGCATTGTAACTCTGAGCTACATCCCCAACTCTGCTCTATATTTTTTTATTTGGAAACAGTATCACTTAGGTATATAAGTCCTCACTAAGTTTCTGAGGCTGGCCACAAACCTGAGCTCCTCTTGTTTTAGTCATTCATTTACTGGGATTATAAAACGTATGCCACTGTTTCCTGGCCTTTTTTCTTTTTTATTCGGGCATATTTATACAAGAACATACATAATTTGGGCAATTTAATTCCACAGTGATTTTTATTTTTAATAAAATCAAACATATTATTTTTATTTTTTCTCTCATAGATTAGGATTTCGGTATTATAGTTAAAAACACATACTGGGCGTGGTGGCTCACACCTGGAATCCCAGTGTTTGGGAGGCAGAGACAGGAAGATCACAGGTTCAGACCAGCCTCAGCAACTTAGTGAGGCCCTCAGAAATTTAGTGAGACCCTATTTCAAAATAAAAATAGAAAAACTTGGGGCATAGTTGGAATGTAGAATTCCCCTGGGTTCAATCCCCAGTACCCAAATAAATAAGTACATAAAACATATTGACAAACCAAAAGTTATAAAAATTCCTCCTGTTTTCTTCCAGACTTTTTATGGTTTTGTACTTTATATTTAGCTTTGTAATTTAGTTTGAGATCACTTCTATTAAAGATGTAAGATATATGTGATAAGTTGGGTCCTGCACTCATGTGACTTTACATCACATGACCTCTGCACGGGCAAGGGGGCTGAAACCCCCGCAAGAATTGGGCATTCCTGCGAGTAAACTCCCCATCTTGTGAAATGCATACCTTGGAAAGGAGGGCCCGCATCCTCTAGCTTCGGACAGGCACACGGGCCCCACGATGCCTCGCCCTGATCCCCGGGAGAGCCATGCAATTAAAACTTTACATGCCACGTGTACCGGACTTCTCTCATGTTTTTCACACTCTGCCGTACTCACATATTTTTTATTTTACTTCACATTTTTTTTTATTTTACTTAACATTTGGTGCCAAAACCCAGGAGGACTTTTGGTTCTCTCCTCCCCTTTTTTTCTTTTTTTTTTCTCTTCTCTCTTTTTTTTTTACTCTCTTTTTGAGTCCCGGACTTTCCGACCCACCAGCAGCTTGACTGCGAGGTCCCACACCAACGCTTCACTTCCAGGTGTTGCTCCCGCCGCCACCGCCATGGCCACCACTGCCGGGGCATGCAGACTCTGCTGGCCGCCAGGCTGCCAGTTCCACCCGCCCCGAGTGGTGCTGGCACTGCTCTGCCCACCGACCGCATGCATGGGCCAGGACCTCTGCCTGCAGCTTGGACCTCCTAAAACCGCCATTCCAGCTCGGCGCTCCAGTCACACCCGGGACCTCTGGCCAGTTTGCCACGCCCACCCTGAGCCAGGCTCATTGGACGGTGCACAGCCGGCCTCGGCGTCCACTACAGCCACCCGCGCCAGGCGCAGCTTCACTTACCATCACTGCTCCGTTCCACCCTGCCCCGAGCCAGGCTCACTGGCAGTGCTCCTCGGGGCCCAGCCTCAGCATCTGCCAAGTGCCTAGAAGCCATTTTGTTTCCATGCCGCAGGCCCGGCAAGCCATACCACCTGCACACCACCATTTGATCCCACCTGTGCCGGCCACCAGTTCTGTCCACACCAAGCACCGGCACTGCACGCCCCGGCTCCACCGCACCCCCAGCAGCTTCTCAGTGCTTCTGCCGTACCCGGCGCTGGCCGGCAACGCTTCACTCCAGTAAGCTGCCTCCTTCCCTTCGTTAGCAGACTCCAGACGTGGGTCTTCCGGTCTACTAGGACCCCAAAATCCAAGCGCTTGGTGACCCACTGTCCCCCGGTCCACTGGGACCACCCTCCGGATGAGCAGGTCATCCTCCGGTTTTTTGATAAGGGTTGGAGACATCCTTCCCTCTCTTAATGCCCCGTGTCTGAACGATTAAACAGGGAAGTCGGGGACACCCATTTCCTGTTCATCGTTTCCGCCCGCGAACCAATTATGGGAAGTCGAACCTTTAAACTAGCAGATGCCCTGAGCACCTGTCTGGCCTTGATACGAGTTGGAAAATGGTTTTCAGTGGCCCAAGAACAGTTAAGAACTTTTATAAGCGGTCTGGTATCCCTCCAAATGCTCTCCCCCATTAGCTACCATTTATTTTCCCGTCAGCCGCCATTTTGTGATGGCGCATAGTTGCTGCCTGGTGACGTCACAGTCGCCATCTTGGCCCACACCAGACTGAATTTTGCTGTGTGGCCTCCCGGAGGCTCCACACAGTCCTAAATGCACTCGGCTTCTGGCTTCCTTTCCGGCTTGCTTGGGCGCGCCCTAGGTGCTGTGGGAAACGCCGGGGCCAGGGTGACACCTTCTGGCCGCCTGTGGGGAGTGCGTCTTGCCATTCTTGCCAGGCACCCAACCTGGGACGCGCTCTTCATGTCTGTCGCAGCTGACAGAACCAACTCAGGAGGCTTTTCAAAAAAAATTAGGAAGGCTGAGGACGGTCCTCAAATCCCTATTCGAGACTTGGTCAAAATGGCATTTAAAGTTTTAATTCCAGAGAGAAACAGGCGGAGATGGAGTGTACACTCCGACTGCCAAAAGGCAGATCCCTGGTAGCTGCCCTTTGGCTGGAGGTGGTGGCTCAGCCCTCTGGAGTGCCACCTAGGAGTGGAGGACAGCAACAATGACTACCTCCAGGAGCCTGCCTGAAGTGGGGCAAAGCCATGACCATCAATCAGAACGTGCCTGGCATGTGGCCAGGAGGGCCACTGGAACAGTGCCCTTGGAAAAGGGTGAGCCCCAGGTGCCTCAGCAAGGGGAGCACCTTTCCAAACCAGGCCCCACCGCTGGCCCTACTCAGCCTGGCTGAAGACTGACAGCTCCTGGATCCCTCAACCTCCATCATCCTTGCCAGCCCAGGGTAGCTCTCCAGGTAGTGAGTAAGCCAGTCTCCTTTTTGGTTGCCTGCTCAATCTCACGATTTGTTTTTTTCTTTAATAGACCCTCTCCTGTTCAAGTCTCCTCAAACGCAAAGAAGGAAGGAACGAATGAAGGAATAAGAAAATGACAGTATAAACCAGGATAAAACAAATATTAAAAATGACAGATCAGGAATAATATTTGATACTCATATCACAGGAAAAAAGCATTTTTATTGATACTGGAGGTTAAAATCAGGGGCATTCTACTTTTGAGCTATACTATTATTCTGTAAGCAAGCAAACAAACAGAAGCAACCTAGGCAGCTCTATTTGGTTTTATTTTGTTTTTTGGTTTTTTTTGGTGGTACTGGGGTTCCTGGAAGCCCTTCTTCCTCCGGGCTACACTCCCAGACCTATTTTATATTTTTGAAACAGGGTCTCTTAAACCAGCACGGCTGGCTTCAAACCTGCGCGATCCTCCTGTCTCCGCCTCCCAAGCGCGGGGATTACAAGAGTGCGCCACCACGCCCGGCCTTCTATTTGGTTTTATATGGAAGGATATTCAAGAATAATTTTATGGGCAAAGCATAATGCAAAACAGAATATAAAGCATGCAACATTTGTGGAAAATATATCTAATATATCTTGAAGTAAATACAAGAAACCAGTATTCTTGTCTCAGGAGGCTGGTTTAAGGTAGAGGCAGGAGAATTCTTCTCATTGATCACATTTTTGTGAAAGTATTAATGTCTCCAAGATAAGAAAATTATACACCTAAGCAACAGTTTTCAACAAGATATCTTAGAATTCCCTTAGTTTCTCACTCTCAGGATGTCAAGGCTAAAGGTCTAGCTCCTTAAATAACACCCTGGAGGTGGGCTAATATCTCCATGGAAGGACTTAAAATTTGGTGCTTTTTCTACATATAACTCTAGACTGTTTACTCAGCCATAAAGAACAAAATTACATCACTTGTGGGGAAATGTATGGAACTGAAAAAATTATGCTAAGTGACATTAGTCAGTCACAAAAAGTAAAAAATCAGATGCTCTCCCTAATATGTGGAAGCTAAGGAGAAAATGGGTCATAGGAGAAACTCTAGATGAGGAAGGAGAAACCATAGATGAGCAAATAAGGCGACCGGCCATGGTAATGTAACCTGGTAATGTAACAAAAATATTTTTTACAATATAAAAGGGCAAGTGTAAGAGAATGGAAGTTTATTTTAAGCCAAAAAAAATTAAAAATAGAAAGAATCGTTCTCCCATACAGGAGGAAGTGGTCCCGAGCTGGTAGCCAAACTAGTTACCAGTTGAGGCCAATTTTGTCTCTCTCTTCCCTTCTGGTGTCACCCCCACCTCCCCAATTACCTCTCCTTTTTATCCTTGCTGGCATGCATTTACTTTTCCATGGGTCAGTCTGCACCTGGAACATCTTGGGAATAATACATGGCCACATTATTCAAGGCCAAACTCTAGAGCCAGGACTCTATCCCATACCACAGAGAAGTCTGAGAAACAGCACTAGCCACATTACTCAAGGCCAGCCTGCCCCTCACTTCCTTGTTCTCAATTTCATTAACCTTGTGTCTTCTGGGGGCCTCCATCCCTCATTGCCTAGCTGTTTCTAACTCCTCAGGAATAGGAACAGAGGCTTCAAATGTACTTTTGAGAGCTATGTAAACATAAGTAGATAAGTGTTATGTGTGTTTAGATGTTATGTAAATATAAAAATAAACCTGAAAGAAAATGCAAAAGAGTTGGAGTGATGGGGCCATAAGCTGTTTTTCTTTGAATTGCTTAAACACATGCAGTTTCTATTTTTCTTCATTGAACTTGAACTGATAATATAATTAAAGAAAACCTCTTGGCTTTGAATATTCATTTACATGTAATATTACCTTACCTAGTATCCTATTCCATAAAAATGAGTAATTAAGATATTATTTTGTTAATGTTATGGTTTGAATGTTCCCACCAAACTTGTCTTGTAACTTAATACCTTTTTGATGTGTTAAAAAGTGGGACCAGGTGGGACATTTAAGAGGCTTAGGTCATAAAGATGATAGATCTATCAACTCATGGATTAATAGATTAATAGTTTATCTCAAAAGTGGTTCTGTTATAACAGCCAATTTGTCTGTCTCACAAAGTGATGCTCCTGGCTATATTAAAATGCAGTAAGAATGCCCTTAACAGATGGTGAGAAAATGCTAGCATAATGCTCTTGGACTTCCAAATCACCAGAACCATGAGTAAAAGAACCTTCTATTCTTTATAAATTACCCAGTCTCAAGTATTCTGTTATAAGATAAACCAACCAGACTAAGACGACTCATTTACTGAGAAAAAGATGAATGTAACAGGGGGAAAGCAGAAGACACATCTATTCAGGCATAACTCTAAGATCATCCCCTCTCTGCCCATGGAGGAAGGCCTGCTCACAGGTGATCCTAGAATTTAGACTAAGCAAAACTGCTGAACCAGCTAGGAAAAGCAAGTGCCAAATCCCAGAAAAGTCAGGGAAGGGCTTGGTAAAACTGAGAATTAGGCAGTCCTCCCTCTCCACAAGTCACTCCAGCCTCCTTTGTTGGGGGCTAGAAATTAGAGGATGGGAAAAATGGAGGGTTAGACATGGACTTAAAGGAATAGAGAAAATTCTTGCCTGGACTGAATCAGGAATTCACCATGGCTTTTTCTCACACAAAGAAATTGCTCCTAAGGGCAAAGCTCAAGCACAGTCATCAAGCTTGGGAGGACAGCAAAGAAAGATTCCCAGTCCATTGTTAAAAATAAATTTTTAATGGCAAGCAAATGGAAATGTTGCAGCTCTATATTCCATAACAAAAATAGCTTATTATATAACAAAAACATTCTATTGATGAGACAAAATTCCAATAAAATTTGCCATGTCATATGACAAGCAAACCCCTATTTCTGCAAAACAAATCAAAAAAAGCTTACCCAGAAATAACATCTCATAGAGATAAAGTGTAATAATTTACCCCATAGCTGTTATATCATGTTATAAAAATAATTTTATTAGTGCATTACAATTATACATCATAGTGAGTTTCAATGTGATACAAAAGTACACACACACACACTTTGTGCATTTTCTTCTGCATCCTACCCTCCTATCCCTCCTCCCTCTCTGTACATGTTAGTGAGATTAGTAATGGTGACTTCATATATTGACCCAGTATTATTTGGTCTGTTTCCTTCATCAATCCTCCATTTTCCCGTTCCTACCTCCCACCCAAAGTCCTTTCCACTATTCTTCTGGTCTTCTTCTCACTTAAATAAAGTCCCTTATGTTTCCTATTTTCTTTCTAGCTTACACATATGAGGAGATAAGTAGAACCCTTGAATTTCTGAGACTAGCTGATCTCACTTAGAATAATATTCTTTAGAATATTCTCTAGTTCTATTTATTTTTCTGCAAATGACATAATTTTATCTTTTTTGTGGTTGAGTAGAATCCCATCATGTGTATATACCACATTTTCTTTATCTATTCATCCATAGATGAATACCTTAAAATGTTCTTGCTAGAAAAAATATTATGTTCACCATAAAGACAGCAAAAGTGGAGAGCTTCTATTTTTCAGAAGGCTTGAGCATTCTGTGAGACAAAGATAATGGAAAAGAACATTTTATTAATAACACCACATATTTCTAAGGTTTCTAAAATCGCAGCATGCAGACTTTATGATATTTTCTACATTAGTGAGTGAGCTGATTTCTGTGCAAATAGGACATTCAATTTAAAGTTTCAAAAATAATGAATACAGGAGTATGACTTTAAATTTGTTAATGTTGTTCTGTGTTTTATTCATAACTAAGGAAGTATTACATTTACTTGAAAAAAATCATTGCTGGCATTTTTTAATAAAAAGATAAAATATAGCCAGGCGTGTTGGCACATGTTTATAATACCTGCGCTTGGGAGGTGGAGACAGGAGGATCGCGCAGGTTTGAAGCCAGCCTTGCTGGCTTAAGAGACCCTGTTTCCAAATAAAAATATAAAAAATAGGTCTGGGAGTGTAGCCCAGAGGTAGAAGGGTTTCCAGGAACCACAGTACCACCAAAAATAAATAAATAAATAAATAAAATATCAAAATATCAACGAACATTTTGAAAATGAAATATATTTAATAATTGTAATTAAAATAAACTCGCTTTAAAATTTTTAAATGTAGCCAGGTATGGTGGTGCATGCTTGTAATCCCAGTACTTGGGAGGCTGAGACAGGAGGATGGCACAGGTTCGAAGCCAGCCTCAACTATTTAGTGAGGCTCTCAGCAACTTAGTGAGATCCTGTTTCCAAATAAATTATAAAACAGGGCTGGGGTATAGCCCAGAGGTAGAAAGCCCTTGGAGTCCACCTCCCAGTACCACAAAAAATAAATAAATAAAACATTTAAGTATATCGATTAAACTTGAGTATTTTAATTATACAACACAGAAATTCCAAATTATATACTGAAATGTTCAGTTTTGCAGTTTAATTATTACGGAAACTGTAGCTCACATATTTGAATTTGTGGGGGGTATTACTGGGGACTGAACCTGGGGCATCTACCTTTGAGCTACACCCCCAACACTTTTTATACTTTATTTTGAAACAGGGTGTCATTAAATTGCTAAGGGTTTTACTAAGCTCCTCAGGCTGACCTGGAACCTATGGTCCTCCTGTTTCAGCCACCCAAGGACTGGGATTACAAGTATGAGCCACCTGGATAAAACCATTCAACTTTTGATGAAACCATTATTTTTTAAAGATTGAGTAAAAGTTTAGCTGACCCACCTACAATTGATATTTTAACAGATTAAGAAAAAGACTTGAAACTGGTCATGGTGGTGCTTACCTGTAATCCCAGACATGGGATTAGGAGACTAAATAGGAGGATCACAAGTTCAAGGATAGTCTCAACAATTTAGGGAGAGCATCAGCAATTTAGCAATACTCTCTCTCAAAATAACAAAGGAGCTGGGGTGTAGCTTGTAGGTAGAATGCCTCTAGGTTTAATCCTCAGCACTCCCCCCAAAAAATGAAAAGAAAAATAAAACAAATGAAAAGAAAATTAAAACAAAAAGATATGAACATTTACTTAGTATGCAAGCTGCTTCTTCAGTGTAGAGCCAGCACATAAAATAAAACCAAAATATTTCTTCATAGGAACAGCTTGTCAGTTCATACCTACTTTTGATTTTCTGGTGCATTTATTATTTTGATGCTTGTGACATTGACAAGAAGTAACTGTCATAAACATGAGGAAAGAACAAACATTAAAAACCAAAACCCAAACTATAACAGTAATGGTATTAAATAGGAAGTGAAACACATGCAATAAAATAGATTGAAATGGCTAAACTTAAAATCAACATGCATAAAAAGAAAAAAGTAAGACTATTTTTATAACAAAAGAAATTATTGTAGCCCAGGAAATGAAAACTAGAAATATATTTCAAGAATGATTTTATCAGCCATACAAGAAGTAAAATATTTCACTTTTGTGTCACTAAAGATATATTACTAAGCCAGGCGCAGTGACATACTCCTATAATCCCAATACTTGGAAGGTGCTAACAGGAAGATTACAGATTTGAGGTCAGTCTCAGCAATTTAGCGAAGCCCTGAGCAACTTAGTGAGACCCTGGATTCGATTTCCAGGAAAACACACACACACACACACACACACACACACATACACACACACACACACACACACACGCACAGGCATGGTGACAAATCAGCACTTGAGAGGCTGAGACAGGAGGATTGTTGGTTCAAGAATAGTCTCAGAAATGTATCAATACTCTCAGAAACTTAGCAAAATTATTCTATTTCAAAATAAAAAATAAAAAAGGGCCAGGACTGTAACTCAGAGGTAGAATTTCCCTGGGTATAGTATATATACTATCTATAATAATATAAATAATATATACTATATATACTAATAATGTATCTTAAAAATAATATATATTAAAAAATTAGGACTTCCGGGAAGATGGCGACCGAGAAAAGAGGGGTTTAAGAGCCCTGCTAACAACCAATCTCCATTACCACAAAATCAGCGCCTTTCATAGCCAGAAAACACCATCACCAGAGAAACAAAAAAATCACCAGGCTCCAGAGAGAAAGCAGACTGAGAACAGAGCTCAGAGCCACAGAGGAGATACACCGGCCTCACGCCCAAGAACGCGGCAGCAGCGCCATACTGCCGGCGGCAGCGGCGACTTCACCGGACAGCTACAGCAAGCCGAGGTGAGCCGCTGCTGAACAGCCAGGCGGGATTTCTTGCCACAGGTAAAATCTAAAGCTCCCAGTGGCTGAGCTCAGCACACGCTGTAGGGACTCAGAGTGGAACTCAAAACCAAGAAGAAATAAGCCAGCCTCATGGCCGAGGGCATAGCAGCGGCGCCATATTGCCACCGGTGGCAGCAGCAGCAAATTCACCAAGTCCACTACAGCTACATCTGCGATCTCAAGAACAGTGAGTAAAATTGCGGGCCACAGAGGAGAAATCCCAGTACTGTACTCCCTCGAACTTGACCCAGTGGGGGAGTGGCAGTGGCAGAGATATCACACCATATGAGAACGCCCAACCTGGCACTCCCCATAGTCTAAAGCAGCCTCTATCGACTCCCTGGGTTGGAGACTCTGTGATACAACCCAGTAAAGGAGTAGTGGGGTCTGAGATACTACAGACTTGAGATCCAGAGCACCTTAAGTGAAGTCATAGTGACCCAAGGGAAGAACCCAGAGAAGGCACAAACTTCCTAAATCATGGGAAAGAGGAATAACACTGGAGCAATGAATGCCCACAACCCCACAACATCAGAACCCGATAAAACAGAAAATCAGAGATTTCTAGAAGATCAAATCAGGAAAATAATGGTAGAAATAATAGAAGTGCTTCGAAAAGAACTCAGAGAGAGCCAAAAAGAGATAAAGGATGCAATTAATGAAGTAAAGGTCTCAATTCAAAGCACAAACAACCGATTAGACCACATGGAGAACAGAATCTCGCTCTTAGAAGATGATCATTCCAAAAATGAACGCATAGTTTCTAATCTAGAAAAAAAATATCCAACAGCAGTAATCTGACATTGAAGAAATATGGGCCCATTTTAAGAGAGCTAACCTAAGAATAATTGGAATAGAGGAGGGAAAAGAAAGTGAAACCAAAGGGATCAACAATCTCTTCAAGGAAGTAATAGCAGAAAATTTTCCAAACATAGAGCAAGATGTTGATACACAGGTCCAGGAAACTTATAGAACTCCCTTTAGACAGGATCGGAGAAGAGGATCCCCACGCCACATAATTGTCAAAATGACCAATGTGGAAGCCAAGCAGAGAATCTTAAAGGCAACAAAAACAAGGGGCCAAGTGACATTCAGAGGCAAACCAATTAGAATCACTCCAGACTTCCCAAACCAAGTCATGAGAGCCAGAAGGGCTTGGAGTAACATATTCCAAACTCTGAAAGAAAACAACTTCCAGCCAAGAATTTCCTACCCAGCAAAACTTTCTATCAAATTAGATGGAGAAATAAGAAGCTTCCATGTCAAACAGAAACTGAAGGAATTTATGTCTTCAAAACCAGCGCTAGAGAAAATACTCAAAGAGATTAACTACAAAGAAGAAATAGGTAACACACACCAGAACCAGAGAAACAAGATTTTCCATCCAACAGACAACTAAGATTGGTTATCTGTGGAGATTCATTATTTATGTTAGTCTTTTACCTATCTCTAAATTGTATTGTTTGCCTTTATTGTTGCTAATTTTTAGGATTTCTATTTGGAATATTAATATACCTTCAGATATAGCATTTGGAAATATTTTATCCAATTCTATTAGTAAGTTTTAACTCTGTTTACATTTTCTTTGGATATACAATATTTTTTTTATTTTTTAGGGAGTTTGTATACTCTTCTGTTGCCTGTGCCATTGAAATCATATCCAAGAAATCACTGCCAATTTCAATGTTGTGAGTTTTTATGACCTAGATTTTCTCCTAAAAGTTTATAGTCTTAAGATTTATATTTAGGTCTTTTATGTATTTTGAGTTAATACTTGTATATGGGATTAGGTAAGGGTCCAATTTTATTCTTTTCCATGTAATTATTATTTTTCAACAATATTTAGTTAAAAGATTATTATTTCTACCACCAAATGTTCGTGGAAACCTTGTCAAAAATAACTTGACAATATAGGGAAGAATTTAGCTCTAGGCTTGTATTTAACTCCAATGGTTTATATATATGCCTTTAGAACAGTACTACACTGGTTCAATTATTGTAGCTTTATATGGTTTGAAATCAGAAAATATATATCTTCTAGATTTGTTCTTTTTCAAGATCGTTTTGGGTATCTAGAATCCATATTCCATATTAGGATAGATTTTTTCTTAAAAATAAATATATAAATATATGATAGTTTCACCTAAAAAATAGAAAAAAAATATTCTCTGGTAAGAAAGAAAGCAAAAGGAAATATTGAAATGTTATCTTTAAGTCATCAAAAGCTTGGTATCAGACAAATGAAACTGTTATGTGAGATTATCATTTTTAACTTTGGATAAATTGCTATAATACTAGATGTCAACCACTAAGCCAAGCATGGGAAGGAGGGATGGGGAGAGAATAGGGTGGGGGCTGAATGGGTGATGTGTGCATGTATGTCTACAAAAGTTTGTATCCCACTATGACATATGAATACAGTACTCCAATAAAAAAATAAAAAAATAAAAATAAAATAAAATAAAAAATTAAAAGAACCACTGGGGATGTAGCTCAGTGTAAGAATGCCACTGGACACAGTCCAATGTACTGAAAAATTTTTAAAAATAGGCAACGATCTGAATAGACATTTCTTCAAAATAAGACATAAATATAGCCAATAAATAGATGTAGATGAAAATGTTCAATATCATTAATAATAAGGAAAATGCAAAAACAAAGTTTCAGTTTTACAGGAAAATTAAGTTCTGGAGGTCTATTGTACAGCATGGTGACCATGGGTAATACCAATATATTGTATTCTTGAAAATAGCCAAGAAAGTATACCTTAAATATTCTCACACCAAGAAAATAATATTTGAGGTAATGGATGTTAGCTTGACTTAATCATTGTATACATGTATATATGTGTATACAATGTAACTATATATCATAGTGAGATTCAAAGTGATACAAATATACATTAACATAACACTTGGTGTATTTCTCTCTGTATAGAGAATCACATTATACACTGTAAATATACACAATTTTATTTGTATATTTAATTAAGCTGAGGGAAAATAAGTTTATGACTACACACCCCAAAAAATGACTAAAATGGGGCTGGGGTCCAATGTTCAGTGGCAGAGTGCTTGCCTTGCACACTGGAGGCCTTGGGTTCCATCCCCAGCACCACACAAAAGAAGTCTTAAAGAATGGCTAAGCCAGGTGTGGTGGTGCACACTTGTAATCCCAGTACTTAGGAGGCTAAGACAACAAGATTGTGATTCAAGGCCAATCTCAGCTACTTAATGAGGCCCTCTGCAACTTAGTGAGACCTTGGAAACGGGGCAGGAATTAGATAAAGGCTAATTGGGTGATGTGCATGTATGTCTCCACCATCTTTTATCCCATTAAGATGTATGAATACAATGCATCAATAAAAAATTTTAAAAATAAATAAGGATTAAAAATAGGGCTAGGGGTATAGCTTGGAAGCAGAGTGCCTCTGGGTTCTATCCCCAGTACCTCAAAAGAAAAATCAAAAGAAAAAGAAAAGAAAGGAAGGAAGAGAACAACGACAAAAACACAGATGTTAGCAGGGCATGGTAATGCATACCTGTAATCCCAGTACTTGGGAAGCTGAGACAGGATAACTGCAGGTTACAGGCCAGCCTCAGCAATTTATTGAGGTCCTCCACAACTTTCACTACTTCAAAATAAAAAATAAAATTGAACTTCAGTGTAGCTCATAGGTAGAATGTCCCTGGGTTCAATTTGCAGTACCACAAAAAAATAATAATAATAAAATAAAATAAAACAAAAACATGTTGATGTGAATGGATATTAGGCACTCATGACATGGGGCATTTGGGAATGGAATTGTGCAGGAGTTCTCTCTAGAGATCATTCAAATCAGGGTTAGTGGGTCTTTATGCACTGCAATACTATGATTTTTCCCATGTGTGGGAAAATTCATATTTGGCATAATGTGCTGTGTGACAATATTCCCCAGGAGGGCAGGGATTGCAGTAAAATACGACCATTTCTTAGCACTACTTTTTAAACACTCTAGCTGGGTCCAATGTTCTCAAGTAACATTATATTATCACTTCAGAGTTAATTATCCCAATTCACTTTATACCAAAGTCAAATTAAGCAACCAAATGCTCTCTAGCAAAAATTTTCTCCCATTCTGTTGGCTGCATTGTTGGACCTCTGCCCTCTTTAAGGAGCTGCAAGGTCTCTGGTCTGATTTCCAAGTATTTTATCCATCGTGAATTGACTCTTGTGCAGGTGAGAAAGTGGGATTTATATCCATTTTCTGCATATGGTTAACCAGTTTTACCACACCATTTGTTGAACAGGCTATCTTTTTTCCAGTGTATGTTTTTGGCCCCTTTGTCAAAAATCAATTGTATGTAAGTGTACAGATTTTTTTTCTTGATTCTTCTTTTCTTTCCCATTTGTCTATGAGTCTGTTTTTGTGCCAGTATGATGTTGTTTTTATTATAATGGCTTTGTAGTATAGTTTGAGATCAGGTGTTTTGATGCCTCCTGCATGGTTCGTGTTGCTGAGAACTACTTTGACTATTCTGGGTTTTTTTGGACTAATATCTAGAGTAAACAGAGAACTCAAGAAACTCACTGCTAAGAAAACAAATAATTCAATAAAAAAGTTAGTAAATGAACTAAATAGACACTTCACAAAAGAAGAAATTAAAATGGCCAATAAATATATGAAAAATGTTCAACATTATCAGCAATCAGAGAAATGCAAACTAAAACTACCGAGATTTCACCTAACTCCAACTAGAGTGGCAATTATTTAAAACACACTCAAAAAAAACAAGGATGTGGAGAAGTGGGGACCCTAAAGCATTGTTGGTGGGATTACAAATTAATGCAACCACTTTGGAAAACAGTATGGAGGATCCTCAGAAGAATGGGAACAAACTTACTATTTGATCAAGCAAAACCACTTCTGGGTATCTACACAAAAGAAAGGAAACCAAACTAATGCATGTGTATATTCATAGCCACACAATTCACGATTGCCAAACTATGGAACCAGCCAAGATATCCATCAACAGATGGGTGAATTTAAAAACTTGGATATGTACACAATGGGATTTTACTCAGCCATAAAGAAAAACAAAATTGCATCATTTACAGGGAAATTGATGGAACTGGAGAACATTATGCTAAGTGAGATTAATCAGTCACAAAATGTAAAATATCGGATGCTCTCTCTAATATACGGAAACTAGGGAGGAAAAGGGTTATAAGAGGAACTCTAGATGAGGAAGGAAAAACTATAGATGAGCAAATAAGGTGACCTAACTGAGGGCGATGGGAGAAGGAAAGAGGGACATTCCCTAATGAACATAATGTACATTCACAAACATATCAAAGTCAATTATTAAGCCAAACATGAGAAGGAGGGAGGGGGAGCAAATGGAGTTGGAATTAGGGAAGGGCTCAATGAGTGATGTGTGCATGTATGCCTCTACCGTCTTGTACTCCATTAAGATGTATGATTACAATGCACCAATAAAACATTTAAAAATAAATAAATAAACATGAAAAGAACTTCTCTCTAGTGGGAAAGACCCCTTTGACCTCACTTTTATTTTATTCCCTCTTATTCTTCCACAAAGCCTTCCTGGAGCCACCTGACTGGAAGAGCTCTCAGTGAGCTCTTCCAGTGAGAATTTATCCTACATTTATGGAACTAGTTCAAGTAGCCTTCCAATGGGACAGATCATTTAGCAAATTCTTCTAATTCTTTTAGTTTTTAATGATTTGCTGCCTCGCCAATCAAAATGTCCACTTCTTGACAATAAAATTAGTATCATAATACTTTAGTTATATCATCTTTCCTACCCTTCAGTGGGTCAGTATAGTTTGGACCTAAATGGATGTTAAAAAATGATTAAGAATGGATGGAGTCGGAATATTATAATGTCTGTGTTCCTATACAGCATTTAAAAATAGTCACAAGAACCCAGGTGTGATGAGACAGGAGGATCACAGGTTCAAGACCAGCTTCAGCAATTTAGCAAGAGTCTCAGCCACTTATCCAGATGCTGTTTCAAAATTAAAAATAGAGATGGGAGTGGTGGTGAATGCCTGTCATTCCACTACTTGAGACGCTGATACAAGAGAATCACAGGTCCAAAGACAATTTCAGCAACTTAATGAGACTCTCATCAACCTAGCAAGATCTGGTTTCAAGATGTAAAAAATAGGGCTGGTGGAGGTATAGCTCAGAGGTGAGAATGTCCCTGGGTTCAATCCCCAGTACCACAAAATAAAATTAAAACGTAAAAAGATTTCGGGTGAAGCTCAGAGGTAGAATGCCCCTGACTTCAGTTCCCACTACTGAAAAAAATAAGAGGAAGAGAATTAAGGTTTGAAGGCAGAAATGCTTGGGCATAGAAGAATAGTCAGGAGCATATTTAAAACGCATTTAAGGAAACTCTCTGGGCATACCTTTCTGGGGTGAAAAAAACTGATCTGAGAAAGAGAAAAGCATTTCCTTACATGCAGGAGTTGAAGCTAGAAATTGGTATTGCTAGGAGTTGGCCAGGTAATTGCTGCAATACCAAATTCGGTTTTGGCATTCTGTTGAACACAATTCCACAGGACATCAACATCAGACAAGGGAGCTCTGTCACTTGGTGAATCAAGACAAAAGCAAGATCACTTCCTAATGTCTGAACCCATGCAAAATATGAACATTGTCCAAACCACAGAAATGACAAAACACCCTTCTCCCAGCTAAAGGCACTGACTGCTATTTCTTTCCTAATGAGTGCTTTAACTACACTCCAGTCTGCCCTCCCTTTGATTTAGCGTATTGCCAACAACAGGATTATCCACTTGCTGACAGAACCTTATTTGGAGAGAACCACAGCTCTCTTTGACCCTGCTGTAAGTCACCCAGTCAAAGTCTGAGTCCTCTAAGTCTTTTCTAACATCTTCTAAATGAGATGTCTTGAAGTTTATTGTACATGTTCTCTCTCACTGCAACAAGCAAGAGACTGAATTTGAGCAATGACATGTATATTTCTGATGACAGCATCATGAAATGATTAGGGGGTGCAGATACACTCCAGAAATTTTCAGAAACAACTAAAGAAATGATGAAACTAATGAAAGTAGAAGGGAGACTACTATAGAAATGATCCCTGGAGGGAATGGGACAGGAATTGGGTATGGGCTGATTGGGTGATGTGTGCTTGTATGTCTCCACGATCTAATACCCCATTAAGATGTATGACTAATATGCACCAATAAAAAAAATTTTAAAAGAATAGGAAGGTGGTTATGGTGGGGGTGAAATCGATGAAAGTATGTTATATGCATGTATGAATATGCCACAATAAAATCTATTCTGTATAATTAATACGAACTAGTGAAAAATACTAGAAAAAGCTGCGTGTAGTGGTGCACACCTTTAATGTCAGTTCTTGAGAGGCCAAGACTGAAGCATTGCAGGTTGGAGGCCAGCCTTGGTCATTTAGCAAGACCCTCAGCACCTTAGAGCAGCCCTGTTTCAAAATAAAATAGGGCTGGGTGTATATCTTGGAAGTAGAATGTCCCTGGGTTTGTTTCTCAGTATCCAAAAGAGAAACAGAGGGAGAAAAAAGGAGGAGGAGGAAGTGGAAATGAGGAAGAGGAAGGATGGAAAGGAAAGGTCTGAAGCAAAGTAACCTCATCATACCTTATCTCATACCTTGGTGTATTTACGGTGGTAATTAAAATGGCATAGACAATCACATGGCACTGGAGGAACAGAAGAAAGACTTCTTTCCACAACTTGTAAAAACAATTGTTGTCAATCAGGAATTGGGGATACAGCAGTGTGTGTGTGTGTGTGTGTGTGTGTGTGTGAGAGAGAGAGAGAGAGAGAGAGAGAGAGAGAGAGAGAGAGAGAATGCTCATGCCCATGCACACATGCACAGGGTACCAGCCAGAAGCCATGAATGTGCTCTGGAGAGGTGTCTCCTGAGAGGCTGAGTAACCTAGTAGTTGAGAACACAGCTTGTGGAGCCAGCCTGCCTGGGTTTCTACTCCAGCGCTTCCACTCACCAGCTGCCAAGACAGCACAATCCCACAATTCACCGCGCACACTGATTTCCTTTTCTCTTGTTCATCCTCCAGTGAGGGAAATGACTCAGCTCCTGTCTGCTACTGCTCCTACAACAACACTTGGACAGTGTTTTCCTACTTACCAACAAGACTAAGCCTGGGTTTTCTCTGTGATCTACGGCAAAGGGCCCAGGGAATATATGTCCATACTCTAGCCAAGCTAAATACAGAGTCAAACATAATTTACATAGGGTCTTAGCATTAGGAGATGATTCCAGTGTATATTTGTGCAAGGAACTCTCTTCTGGCTTTTTTTCTGATACTGGATATTGAACCTAAGGACACTGGATCACTGAGTTACATCCCCAGACCTTTTTATTTCTTATTTTGAGATAGAGTATTGCTAAGTTGCCAAGGCTGGCCTCAAGCCTGCAATCCTCCTGCCTCAGCCTCCAAAGTACTGGGATTACAGTCGTGAGCACCACAGCTGGCTTCTCTTATTCCCCCTGCACTGCTTTTTCTCCATCTGCTCAATCCCTGGCATATTCCTGGGCCTAGCTCAAGTCCCATTACTTCTATGAGGCCTTATCTGACCCCTCTACCTCAAACTGCCTGGTTCACTACTAAGGCCCAACACTAATGCCCAACAATCTAGTGCCAAGTGGTAGCATGCAGTGTTATTTACTTTGTAATATATGAATCTTACCAGACATGGTGGCACACACCTGTAATCCCAGTACTTGGGAGGCCGATACAGAAGGCTTGAGGCCAGTCTCAGCAACTTAGCAGGACTCTGTTTCAAACTAAAAATTTTAAAGTGCTTAGATGTAGAATTCCCCTGTTTAAACCCAAATTTACGCCCCACACCAGAATGTATGACTCTTATTTCCCCAGCTGAACTCTAAGCTACTTCAGGGCAAGAATTGTGTGCTAAGAACTCATATGTTACTTATGTACCAGATTGCATTCTAAATTTGTTAATAGATTAACTCATTTAACATTCACATCAAGACTATAAAGTAAATTCTATTATTATCTTAATTTAAAGATAAAAAAATAACATGGAAGTACCAGAAGGCTAAGTAACAATCTAAGATTTTCCAGCTGCTAAATGGCAGAGCTAGGGATTAAATACATACAGCTAAGGCCCTGAATTTGACAAATAGCTGTTCATATTCACAGCAGGAACATTTAAAATTTAAAAATACCCTGGTACATACCTACTCTCTTCTATCCCTTTTCTATCTTTTTCTTTTTTCCTCTCTTTTTCTTTTTTCCTTGTCTTATTTTAAATTCTCTTCATATCACTATACCAGAATCTCTACATTAGTTAATAGAATACTACTAAAATTTCACTATCTCTAATCTCTAGTATATACTACCATACCAAACTCATACTCTCAATCTATTCGCTCCTATCTGAGGCTTTACAGTATTCTTCCATTTATTATTTCACTTCCCTCCTAACACAACTTCACTCAACTGTTGAATACAACTTTCCCATGGATATAACAGCTGAATTACACTTAGAGACTGAGAGAAATCTATCAAAATCAAATGATACAAACTTATGAAATCATGAGGAGTAATAACAAGAAAGAATTGAATACCCATAACACCACAATATCAGAACCTGAGAACACAAAATTGCAGAGATCTCCAGAAGGTCAAATCAGGAATGTAACTGTAGAAATAATACAGAACTTCCAAAAAGAATTTAGAGAAAGTCTGAAAGAAATAAAGGATGCAATCATTGAAGTAAAGGCATCAATTCAAACTATAAACAATAGATTAGACCACATGGAGAATAGAATCTCTCTCCTAGATGATGATCATTCAAAAAACAAATGTATAGAATATAACAAAAAAAGCAATTTGACAGCATGAATTAGACATTGAATAAATATGGGCCCATTTTAAAGAGCTAACCTAAGGATAATTGGCATAGAGGAGGGAAAAGAATTTGGTGAAACCAAAGGGATCAACAAGGGATCAACAAAGGGATCAACAAGGAAGTAATAACAGAAAATTTTCCACAGGAGTCAATTCAAGATGGATGAAAGACTTGGAAATTAGACTAGAGACCTTGAGGCTCCTTGAAGAGGGCATAGGTCCAACACTGCAACACATAGGCACAGATAAAAGTTTTCTCAACAAGCCCCCAAAGGCTCAAGAAACTAAACACGAATCAAATTGTGGAATTACATGAAACTGAAGAGCTTCTGTACAGCAAAGGAAACTATCAAGAACCTCAACTGAGCACCAACAGAATAGGAGAAGATTTTTGCCACCTACTCCTCCAATGGAGGGCTAATATCCAGAATATACAGATAACTCAAGAAACTCAGCACTAAGAAAACAACCCAATCAAAAACTGGGCAAGTGAATTAAATAGAAACTTACAAAGGAAGCATTTCAAATGACCAGTAAATGCATGAAAAATGCTCAACATCATTAGCAATCAGAGAGATGTAAATCAAAACTACCCTGAGATTTCACCTAACTCCAACTAGAATGACAATCATTCAAAACACAAACAACAACAAATGCTGGCGAGAATGTGGAGAAGTGGGAACTCTAAAACATTGTTGGTGGAACTGAAAAAAGTGCAACCACTTTGGAAAGTAGTATGGAGGATCCTCAGAAGAATGGGAACAAACTTACTACTTAATCCAGCAATACCACTTCTGGGTATCTACCCAAAGAAAGGAAACCAAAAAACCAAACTAATGCATGCATATCTATGTTCATAGCTGCACAATTCACCATTGCCAAACTATGGAACCAGCCAAGATGTCCATCAACAGATAAATGGATTACAAAACTGTGGAATATGGAAAAACAGAATTACCTCATTTACAGGGAAATGGATGGACCTGGAGGACATTGTGCTAAGTGAGATTAGTCACACAAAAATAAGAAATCAGATGCTCTCCCTAATATGTGAAAGCTAGGGATAAATAAGTCATAGGAAGAACTCTAAATAAAAAAGGAGATTCTATAGTTGAGAAAATAAGGTGACCTGAGGGGATAGGAGGGAAGAAGAAGGATATTCTCTAATACACATGTTGTACTTTAAAAAACATATCAAAGTCAATCACTAAGCCAAGCCTGAGAAGGAGGGAGGGGGAGAGAATGGGGTGGGAATTGGGTAAGGGCTAATTAGATGACATGTGCATGTATCTCTCCACCATCTTTAATCCCATTAAGATGTATAATACAATGCACCAATAAAAAATTATAAAATAGAATTAAATGTTACTCTAGAGAAAGACTTCCCTATTCTTTTTTCTCTGGAACTGAGGTATTTTATAAGGAGTTGTAGAACTCTGGAATCTGAATTTCCCTAATACAATTGGGTTCAAAAGTATAAAATGTGAAAAATGCTTAAATGTATAAAAGCTTATCATACAGATAAATTATTACATATTCCTTGCGCCTCCAAATCATTTTGTCTTTTACAAACCTTCCCCTACAGATTCCTTTAAGGAGGAAGTACCCTTCATACATTTCAAATAGGTTCCAATCTACATTGTCCTCTGCAACCCTCACCCATTTCTTCCCATTTGTCACCCACCTGAGTAGTTTTAGAACTATGAGAATGTGTTTGGCCTTTATTTTTCCTTCCTTCTTTCCTTCCCTCTTTCCTTTCTTTTATTGGTACTGGAGATTGAACCCAGAAGCATTCTACCTCCGAGCTATACCCCCAGCCCTACTTTATTTTTATTTTGAAATGGAGTCTCACTAAGTTGCCAAGTTTAAGTTGCTGAGGCTGGCCTCTAATCTGCAGTCCTCCCCTCTCAGCCTCCCAAGTACTGGGGTTACAGTTGTATGCTACTATACCCAGCTGTGTATGTCCTTTTAACTTCCAGAAAGTTCTATAGGTCTGTAGTCTGGTGAGGCAATCTGTGGCTAAGCAGTGCAAGTGTGTGTGTGTGTGTGTGTGTGTGTGTGTGTGTGTGTGTGTGTTGCTTAGGATTTAAGCCAGGAGTATTCTACCTCTGAGCTACACCTCCAGCCCTCTTTCTATTTCTTCATTTGAAACAGAGCTCCTCTAATTTGCTGAGAGTCTTACAAAATTGCTAAGGCTGGCCTCAAACCTTCAATCCTCCTGTCTCAGCATCCCAAGTACTAGGATTGCAGGTATGCACTGCCATGACAGGCTTCCAAGTGGCCTTTTGGAGGTCAGCCAGGTGGGGGCTGCTCTACAAAGCATATCACTGGTCTGAGGCTTTCTGAACTAGTCCATTCAAATAACCCAGGGAGTTATCTCTAGATGCCCTTTTATTAGAGTCATTTATCCTTAGCTCCTTTAATGGTTCTATTGATAGCCTTATGATGAGATTCAAGGAATAAACTTTACCCTTCTGCTCTCTCTTTCTCTCTCTCATCTCTCTCTCTCTCTCTCTCTCTCTCTCTCTCTCTCTCTCTCTCTCTCTCACACACACACACACACACACACACACACACAGTCAATAGCAACCCGATTCTTGTTCTCATTTATTTGAAATGGGATCTGCTCAGCTCTATCCTTTCCTGGTTCCTTCTAAGTGCTGGACTGCATAAACAATGGGCCTACTGCTCTATCCTGGAGAGACTCTGGGGTACCAGTGATGACAGCCTTTGAAGAATTAGTAGTTCAGCTAGATCCAAAGCATTCCACGCTGATGAAGGTCCTGAAAATCCTCTTTCCTAGGCCTTTCTACAGCCATTTCTACTACTTCTTCTGTGCCTCCCCGCACCACTTCACACAGAGGCTGGAAAACGATGGAAAGGGTGAGGCAGGGTGGTTGTATGTGTGGATCTTTGCTCCGGATACTATTTCTGGCACTTCACTTTACATTATACATGCTCTTGAAAACTGACATCGTAAAAATCTGTGTTTTCTTAAATAGAGCTGTCACCATTATCGTGTGGATCAGAGCAGAACTGTTTAGAGGGTCTCAGAAAATATTACATCCCAAGTCAAACCAATGCCATTGGTTATGTAGTTTCTTCTTAGACTCTCACGATGGTGCTCCCTTTATTCTCATTCACATGTGAAAAATCTGAGACAGTGATTTCAAGAAAAATAAGAGGAAAACAGGATAGAGAGGTTGAAGATAGGAGAAAAAATCATGAGAAGTATTTGGCAGGAGGTAAAAGGATGGTGGTATTATTTAGAGGGGAGTTAGAAGAGGGGAGAGAAGATTACAGGTAGATGTCCTTTTATTGTGGACCTGGAAGTACAAGGAAAAGAAGACAGGATTAGAATGGTCATGGAGACACTGCCTGGGCCACCCTGTTGGAATAAGAATATATGAAGTCAGAGGAGCCCTCCCTCAATCCTTTTTTTTTTTTTTTTTTTTTTTTTTTGGTGGTACTGTGGTTCCTGGAAGCCCTTCTACCTCCAGGCTACACTCCCAGACCTATTTTTACATTTTTATTTGGAAACAGGGTCTCCTAAGCCAGCGCACGCAGCTGGCTTCGAACCCACGCTATCCTCCTCTCTCTGCCTCCCAAGCGCGGGCATTACAAGCGCGCACCACCACGCGGGGCAACTCAATCCTCTTCTTCTTTTTTTTTTTTTTTTTTTTTTTTTTGGTGGTACTGGGGTTCCTGGAAGCCCTTCTACCTCCGGGCTACGCTCCAAGACCTATTTTATATTTTTGAAACAGGGTCTCTTACGCCAGCGCGGCCGGCTTCGAACCTGCGCGATCCTCCTGTCTCCACCTCCCAAGCGCGGGGATTACAAGCGTGCGCCACCACGCCCGGCATCAATCCTCTTCTTAATGTTTGTATCCTCTTCTTTTGGAGTAAAACCACAACTCTACTCTCATACAGAGTCATACTGCTCCACCTAGTGGCAATATCCAGGTAGTGCACTAAGAGTCAATTGAATCAGAACCTTGAAATGGAGAAGAGAGGTGGTTATGTTATGATTAAACACCTTCACAGGGTTCTGACGTGCTGCCAGTTTGAGAATTGATGGCCAAATTTGTGCTTTTCCCGTGACCTGGAGATTTTTTTCTGATGCCTGTAGTATGGCAGGATGCACATGTGCAAGACAGTAGCCTAGGCTCCATCTTTGCTTTTAGCATTCTTTTCTCAGAAAGTTCATTACTTCTCACGAACTAGCACTTCTCAGATGGTGCTTCTGTATTAGGTGCTGAGCAAATAGCCCTGCACAAGATAAACAAGATCTCTGTTCCTTTGGAACTTACAATGAGGAAGATGGACTAGCAAGTCTAAACTTAACAAATGGTGATACAATCTATGATTGAGTTAGAAAATTATTAAGGTTAGAAAAGGTTAAAAAGCCTCTTTGAGGAGGTTACACTGAAGCTGAGACTTGAAGAATGAAAAGCAGTCAGCCATGGGGAGCATAGTAGCAAGGCCTCTCCCAGCCCACAGAGTGTGTTCATGCTAAAAAGACTACTAACTCCCCTCTAGACACACACCTCCTTGCTAACTTGTGCTAAATGCTCACTGGTGCTTGGAGGTCGAGAGATGAAACCTCCTCCAAGCCATTACAGACCCACACCAGGAAGCACAGTCAGGTAAACTGACTGTGAGATAGATTTCATCCCACCCTACAACCTAACTGGATACCTTTGTGTAGAGAAAAACCTGCACAATCATATAAGGGAGGATGGGGCATGTGGATTGTTCCAGGAGGTTGAACTGTGGATGCAGGAAGGAACTTCATGTGTTCTAGAAACTATGAAACTTGTGGAAGGCGGAGACTAAATCAAACAGGGTCTTATAGAGTATAATGAGGGTCTTATAGAATATAATGAGGACTTTATATGTTATTTAATTCATGAGAAGACTGAAAGAATCTGAGTGACATTTTAAGAAAATAGCTCTGGTTGTGCAGAGAACATACTGAAGGGGTCAGACCAGTTATAAGGAGCCTGAGTAGTCAAGTCAAAGATGCTACAGGTTTGGATCAGGGTGGTGGAAAGCAAAGAGGTGAGAAGTGGATAAATGGGGGAGATATGTAGGAGGTACATAGACTGATGGAATGCATGTTCTGAAGAATTAAAGGAGGCTACTAGACACCTCTCTCTCTCTCTCTCTCTCTCTCTCTCTCTCTCTCTCTCTCTCTCCTCTCCTCTCCTCTCCTCTCCTCTCCCTCCCCCTTTTTTGCGATACTGGGGATAAGACCAAGGGGCATTCTACCTCCGAGATACACCCTCAACTCTACTTTTTATTTTTGAAACAGGGTGTCACTGAATTGCGAATGGCCTCGCTAAGTAGCCATTCAGAGAACTGTGATCCTCCCGTCTCAACCTCCCAAATGCTGGGATTACAAGCCTGTGCCACCACCTCTGGCATTTTTTTTTTAATTTTAAAAAAGGGTCTGGCTAAGTTGCTGAGGCTGACCTTGAATCTGTGATCTTCCTGTCTCAACCTTCCAAGTACTGGGACTGCAGGCCTGCACCGCCAAATCCGGCCAATGTTATCATTAAAATGTGTATGATTATCATTACATTTTTTAGTTTAATAAAATATTTGTGGAAGTTACTTTTCTGTTCTGTTTATATAATAACCTTGCTTATATAACACTTCTGGGCCTCACAGAAACAAAAATGTTTATTCTCTGCCCTTTACTGAAGTTTCCCCAACTCAGAGTGCCTTCCCACTATACTTTGACAATAATTATAAAACCAAAAATGCAGGACTGATGTGAACCTAAACGGTAACACTGGTCACTAAGGCTTCAAAAAATAGTAGGCAATTATGAGAAGTCTTAGGACCTAAAGGCCTAGATCACTCATTGGCTAAAGGATATGTCAATGTTCAATTCTCCAGCAAATGAGCTTCAAGCTCTCTATGAGAGCAGGAATTCCTTTGTTGACACTTCACCTCCCTGCCTTCATCACAATTGGAGTAGAATCTTTCCTGCTAGGTCTGAGTCTCCTGGGCCATCAGACCCTTGCCCTTTGGGTTGTAGAGCTCCTAAGGCCTCATCACAAACTCTTGTCCCCTCAACAGTAGGCTCCTCCACAGCCCTTTCTCCTTAGGCCCCATTACCAACCAACTCTTCTCAAACGGAGGCCACCATTTTTAATGTCCACCTCATCCCAGTCCCAATGAAGTTCAGCTGAGGTCCGGACAGGTGTCGCGTCTGCCACAGGGGATCGAAACCTGACACTAGAGGGCCAAGAAGGCCGGGTGAGCCTGGCAGGAGAGTGGACCAGGGAGGCTAGAGTGGGCAGTGAAATGGACCCCAACTCTAGTACCGATGGGAGCAACATGGCACCTGTGGCCAGGGAAGCCGAGGTGGAGGACTCCGAAATGGTGGCGGTCCCAGGGGGTCCTGAGGGAGGCATTGAGGAGGAAGAGGATATGCAGGCACTGACTGGATCCCCGGAGGATGGGGACACCGAGGAGGATTCAGACATAGGGCCAGCCGAGGAGGAGGCAGGGGAGTTGGCAGTGAGCCAGGACCTGATGGTGGATGCCCGTCAGTTCCCTATGGTTGGCTTCCGGTTCATGTTTCTCAACCTGATCCACTCCTTTCTGAACCGCGTCTATTATAATGACCACATCCTGGTCCGGGCCTACCATGGAGGGCTGGTGCAAATCCGCTCCCCTGGGCTGGACGGCTCAGGCGAGTTGCCACTGCTTCAGCTGCCCCAGAGACCTCGTGTGACGGCCGTGTCCTCAGAAGGTGAGGGAGAGGGCCTGGGCCTGGGCCCACGTGCAGCCACCACCTCGGTCCTGGAGCCACAGGATCCAGCGGACAGAGCAGCAGCCAGGGATGCCCCGGAGATGGAGGAGTCGGCAGCGGGATCCGCAGAAGACCGAGAGCAGGCCGCGGACGAAGGCGGTGAGAAATGCACTGAGGCCTAGAGTGAGGCTTTAGCTGATGGAGCAGTAGCAAGGAAGCTGGGAGGTGGTGCCCTTGGGTGGGGAGGTAGTGGACCTGAGCTTTCCTTCAATTAAGGCTGACTGTGCCAGAGTAGAGGCCAAATTCCCTAACAACCTTTACATTTTTGAGAAAGCATAGGTTGCTCTTGTCCCTCCTGTTTAACCAGAGCTGAGATTATTAATGCAGTTTATCAGAGCACAGATGAGTGTCAGTGAGAAACAAGGGCTCACAAGGGAGCTTGGGAGGAAGTAGAATGGAAACCTGAAGAAAAAGAGTAAGAAAATGGTGTATGTACCTCATGTTGGGCAAATTGCTTTTAAAAGTGTGAAGATTCTTAGAAGGTTAGCAGGGCATAGTGGTGCACGCTTGTAATCCCAGTATGTGGGAGGCTGAGACAGGAGGATTGGAGTTTATGGACAGCCTCAGCTACTTAGTGAGGCCCTTTGCAACTCAGTGAGACCCTGTTTCAAAATAAAGAATAAAAATTAAGGCTGGGGGTGTAGCTCGGAGGTAAAATGCCCCTGGGTTCCATCCCCAGTACCCCCCAGTACCATAAAAAATAGATTTTTAGAAGGTTGGTGCCCCAAAATGACAGGTTGACTGGGAAGTACTTGGTAAAAGAAATGTTTTCCTTTTTGCCAGGAAAGAGGGGAAGGTTGAGGAAACAGCTTCACCATAGAACTTATCTTTAAAGCAAACAAATATTTTCCCAACAAAATTCTGAACAAAACATAGAGAATGCAAGCTGACCCAATAATTCCATCCCTTCTTCTTCAAAGGAAAAGGAATCAGCAGTATTGGGTGGGATATTTTCTGGGGAAAGGGAAAATGTCACTGTGGAAATGATCAAGCAACAGGAAAACGAGGGCCAGCAACAAGGTGCCCAGTTATTCTTAGTTACTTCTGTCCTCCTGCTTTTCCAGAGTATGGTATGTGTGATGACTGGTTATAAATTGGGCTATATTTTGCATTGAGTATCCGATACCAAAGTTTGTATTATTCCTCAATAAAGAAAGACCTAGACATCAGCATGACAACTGGAGTGAAGATGACAAAGATTTTGAAGGTGGTGAAGAGACGGAAACAGAGGAAGAAGATACAGAAAACCAAGAACAAGAAGAAGGACCTGAAAAGAACCTGGACACAGCAGATAGTAGCTCCAGAAAACCCAGGTATCTGTGCAGAGCTTTGAGTAACACTCAGAATCCCTAGTGTTTACTTGTTACTGACACCTTTATCTTTATGTAATTCTAGTAAATTAATAGGGAAAATTTAAAATTACATTAAAATAAAATTTAACATACTTAGAATGCTACTAGAATACTCATGTACCCAGTATTATAAAATGTAGCCTGTTCTGAAATATACCTTATGGTTTCTTGTGAAGTCACTTGTGGATTCTAGCTGTAAGACTAAGTTGTAAATATATCAGACCTAGTACCTGAGACCGATATATGTTTACAAAACAGTTATCAGAAGCAGTAGCTAAAATGGTGGCACCAAACACTAGTGGAAAATGGAGAAATGGAGTCTCCTGTATTAGCTGACAAATCATAATAGAATGTGACTACTGACATTTAAAAGTTAATCATTTCAAATAGGACCACATTAAGTGGTTAACACATAAATATTTAGATGTATATTTTTATATTTTATGTTAGCCAAGAGAAAAAAAGACATAGTGTGACTATCCCTTAATTGGTCATTAAGTCTTCAGGTGTGTCTTGTTTTGAAGTATATTTGTCAACATTTTTCTTTCCTTTATTCTTTTTAAAATTTTAAAGCTGTGTATTTTAGAATAACCTCGTTCTTATATGATAGATAAGGGCCTGGGAGGGTAAGGGGTACCATTTATGGAACCAGGACAGACCTTTAACGCTGGGGAGATATATTAAATGCTGGAATGGGTAAAGCAAACATAAAACACACAAATACAATCAAGAATTTCCGGCCTTGATGAGAGGGAAATTAGGTTAGTATAATCACATGATTAAAATGTTTTTTGCACAAGATCCCTGATATCCAAGAGTTTGAGTTACAAGAGGAAAAATATGTTGTTCTTCTGTACTTATTGAGATACAGCACAAATGCAGCAGACAACGTAGAAACTAGTTTCAATTATTGTATAATTATTCATTTTTCTCTCATTTTTCTATAGTTGGAAAGAATAAAAAGAAAAGGGTAAAGAACGAAGAAAGAATTACTTCTTCACTTTTCACATCTTTCACTTTCTAAGAAGCCCCAGAGAATTTCATCAACATCAACACTGATTTTATTCCAAAGTTCATCACCCCAAATGCTATATCCAATGATACCCGAATTTCTGCTTAAAGATATGTTTGATGGTGTTTTTTTTCAAGTTAAAAATAAGTTTGTTTTAAATGACTATGTTGAAATATAAGCAGACTTTGTTTTTCAGGTAACACTCAAAACTGCTTTACCTCTTTTACCTTAAGCAAAATGGATTTTCACCATAAGGCAAACTTATTTTAAATTATTTTCTTGCAACCCAAATGATTAAAATGTCAAGTTAAAAACTAGTCTTGTGCCGGGCGTGGTGGCCCACATTTGTAATCCCCGCGCTTGGGAGGCGTATACAGGAGGATCATGCAGGTTTGAAGCCAGCCATGCTGGCTTAAGAGACCCTGTTTCCAAATAAAATATAAAAAATAGGTCTGGGAGTGTAGCCTGTAGGTAAAAGGGCTTCCAGGAACCCCAATACCACAAAAAAAATGCTAGTCTTGTAAGGATCAAGATGGAAGTGAAGGCTTTATTTAAAATTTTACTATCCATTACATTAGTGACTTAGCTGCAGGTAGATCCTGAGCACTTGAAAGGTGACTAGTCTAATTAAACATGTGCTGTAAGTGTGAGAAACAACATGAAGTAGCTCACTGATGACATGTTGAAATGAAAATTTGAGTTAACAATACAGTGTAAAATTACTTTCACCACTTTTTAAAGTTTTTTAATGTGGCTACTAGGACATTTAAATTCTACATGTGGATCTAGTTATATGTCTATAGGACAGTACTGCTCTAGAGCATGGTTTTGAAGAAATCAGCATGAATGGTCCATGTGACCTGGCACCCACATGGTGCTGTTGAGCCTGGGCCCCCACTTTGACTTGGAGTGGTGGCTCTCCTAGTCCCTGGACTAGCAGCATAAACATTACCTGAGCACTTGGTAGAAATGCACATTCTCAGGCCACATCCAAGACCTCTGAATCAGCAGCTCAGGAGATGGAACCAGCATTTTGTTTGTTTTAACCAGCCTTCCAAGGGATTCTGATGCACACTAAGGTTTTGGAACCACTAGCTTAGAACAATGTGGAAAGCAGATGAGGCTCATCCAAGAGGATCATCTGGTCCCAGTCTCAATTTACTGGCTTGGAACTGTTGAAGGTAAGTCAAGTGGGACAGCAAGGGATGGCATGGGAGGAAACACAGAGAGGTAAAGATTGAATGGCAACAGCTAGGAAATGAATCAGGGTAAAAGCTGTTTCCAGAAGGATATAAACATGATAGCATATATTTGAAATCTAAAAATGATGCAAAATGGTCACCATCTATTGATTGTGTATATACAAATATCTGGAGTAAAAACGACATATGAGAGATACATATGAAAGTAGTATCCATGGGCATGGTTGAGAAAGATACACACCTCAATTAGGATGGTGGCTACCTCCTGGCGAAAGAAAGGGATGGGGATCCTATTGGCAGGACTCAACAGTGGTTATCAACTGTACTTGTAATATTACATTTCTTAACCTGGGTACTAGGTACATGGGTGTTCATATAATATTTTCTATACAGAGGTATAAGTCTGAAATATTTTTAATATAAAATGAGATAATTTAAAAAGAAAGGGAGAAGCCAGGCGTGGTGGTACACGCTTGTAATCCCAGCATTCGTGAGGCTGAGACCGGAGGATCACGGTTTGCGGACAGCCTCAGCTACTTAGTGATGCCCTTTGCAACTCAGTAAGACCCTGTTTTAAAATAAAGAATAAAAAAGAGGACAGGGGGTGTATCTTGGAGGTCGAATGCCCCTGGGTTCCATCCCCAGGCCCGCAAAAAAAGGGGGTGGGAGAACAGGCTTAATCTCTAGACTGTTTAAGGTGAAAAAAAGTGAAGTCATTATTTGACCAGAATCAAGGATGAGAGGAGAGGAAGGGCACTGGAGTTTCAGAAAGACAGTCTCAGTTCTACATTTAGCAAAGACTTCTTAGGTATAAAATCTCTTGCTAGCACTTATATCTCCTCTCATGTTTTGTGGGAGCACATCTCATAATCTAACTTATACTAGCATTTTTAAAACTGAGGCAAAGTTTACATAACAAAAATAATTATTTTAGACTTCCGGGAAGATGGTGACTGAGAAAAGCAGTGTTTACGAGCCCTGCTAAAACTTGATCTCTATTGCCATAAAATCAGCACTTTTCATAGCCAGAAAACACCATCAGCAGAGAAATAAAAAATGTAAACACAAGGGACAGAGAAAAAAAGACTAAAAGAACAACCAGAGACCAGAAATCAAGCCCACAATGCAGCAGCGGGGCCATGCTAGCACGATCTTCCCTTACAGCACCAGGATCCAGAGAGGAAAGGTAAACAAGGAGCTGAGGTGAGCAGCTGCGGATCATTTGAGTGTAATTCAGCAGTTCTTTCAGCGCAAAGAACGTCCAAAACTCCCAGTGGTCAAGCTCATCACACCTTCCAGGGTCTCAGAACAGAGCTCAAAACCAGAAAAGAAATACGGCAACCTCACAGCAGAGGGCATGGCAGCAGCACCATATTGCCAGCAGCGCCAACCTCACAGCCAAGGGCGTGGCAGCGGCACCATATTGCCAGCAGTGACAGCGAGTTCACCACACCCTCAAAAGCTCCTGATCAACACACACAAGGACCATGAGTAAAATTGTGACCCCTAAAGGGTCACAATTTCTCCAAAAGGAGAAATCCCTGTACTGCATGCCCAGGGACTTTGATAATCTCCCTGAGTCTGAGATTTTGCAGTCCAACCCAGTGAAGGAGTAGCGGTGGCAGAGATTACCACAGACTCGAGATGCAGAGCACCCTAAGTGAAGTCATAGTGATCCAGGGAAGGCACAAACTTCTGAAATCATGGGAAAGAGGAACAATAGAGCAATGAATGCCCACAACCCCATATTATCAGAACCTGATAACACAGAAATTCAGAGATCTCCAGAAGATCAAACCAGGACTATAACTGTAGAAATAATACAGGACCTTCGAAAAGAATTTAGGGAGAGTCTAAAAGAGATAAGCGATGCAATCATTGAAGTAAAGGCCTCAATTCAAAGTATAAAAAACCGATTAGACCACACGGAGAATAGAATCTCGCTCTTAGAAGAGGATTATTCCAAAAATGAAAGCATAATTTACAATTTAGAAAAAATCAGACAGCAGGAATCTGACATTGAAGAAATATGGGCCCATTTTAAGAGAGCTAACCTAATAATCAGAATAGAGGAGGGAAAAGAAGGTGAAACCAAAGGGATCAATAATATCTTCAAAGAAATAATATCAGAAAATTTTCCAAACATAGAGCAAGAAATCGATACACAGATCCAGGAAACTTATAGAACTCCCTTTAAACAGGATCAGATAAGAGGTTCCCCATGCCACATAACTGTCAAAATGACCAATGTGGAAGCCAAGCAGAGAATCTTAAAGGCAACAAAAACAAAAGGCCAAGTAACATTCAGAGGAAAACCAATTAGAATCACTCCAGACTTCCCAAACCAAGTCACAAAAGCCAGAAGGGCTTGGAGTAACATATTCCAAACTCTGAAAGAAAAAACTTTCAGCCAAAAATTTCCTACCTAGCAAAACTATCTATCAAATTATATGGGGTTATAAATAAGAAGCTTCCATGACAAACAGAAACTGAAGGAATTTATGTCTTCAAAACCAGCGATATAGAAAATACTCAAGGAGATTAACTACAAAGAAGAAATAGGTAATACACACCAGAACCAGAGAAACAAGATTTTCTATCCAGCAGACAACTAAGCAAAGAAGAATATATTCATGTGTTTATAGGTTAAAATCTTTGGAAATTCATTATTTATTTCAGTCTTTTACCTATTTCTAAAATGTATTTCTAAATTGTATTGTTTGCTGTTATTGTTGCTAATTTTTAGGATTTCTATTTGGAATATTAATATTCCTTCAGATATAGCATTTGGAAATATTTTATCCCAGTCTATCACTAACTTTTAACTCTGTTTACATTGTCTTTGGATGTACAATTTTTTAGGAAGTTTGTTTATTCTTTTGTTGCCTGTGCCTTTGAAATAATATCCAAGAAATCACTGCCAATTTCAGTGTTGTGAAGTGTTATGACCCAGGCTTTCTTCTAAAAGTTTATATTCTTAAGATTTACATTTAGGTCTTTTATCTATTTTGAGTTAACATTTGTATGTGGTGCTAGGTAAGGGTCCAATTTTATTCTTTTTCATGTAATTATTATTATTCAACAATATTTAGTGAAAAGATTATTTCCTTCACCAAATGTTCTTGGAAACTTTGTAAAAATAACTTGACCATATATGGAAAAATTTATTTCTAGGCTTTTTATTTTACTCCACTGGTTTATATATCTGTCTTTATAGCAGCACTACACTGTTTCAATTAATGTAGCTTTATAAGGTTTGAAATGAGAAAATGTACATCTTCTAGCTTTGTTCTTTTTTGAGATTGTTTTGGGTATTTAGAGTTCATATTTCATGTTATGATAGATTTTTTCTGGAAAAAATATATGATAGTTTCACCTTAAAAAAAGAAAAAAATATATCCTCTGGCAAGAAAGAAAGCAAAAATAAATATTGAAATGTTATCTCTAAGTGATCAAAAGTTTGATATCAGACAAATGAATCTGTTATGTGAGATTATCTTTGTTAATTTTGGATAAATTGCTATAAAATTAGATGTCAACCACTAAGACAAGCATGGGAAGGGAGAGGGGGAGGGAACGGGGTGGGATAGGGGCTAACTGGGCGATGTGTGCACGTATGCCTACACAAATTTTTTATCCCATTATGATGTATGAATATAGTACACCAATAAAAAATAAAAATAAATTACAAAAAATTAATAATTTTAAAGTAAACATTTAGCCGGGTATGGTAGCAGACATTTGTAATACCAGTACTTGGGAAGCTGAGACAGTGAGACAGGAGGATTACAGGTTTGAGGACAGCATCAGAAAGTAGCAAGACTCTCAGTAACCTAGTGAGACCTTATTTTAAAACAAAATGAACAGAAAGGGATGGAGGTGTAGCTCAGAGGTAAAATATCCCTGAGTTCAGTGCCCAGTGCCCCCCCACACACAAAGTAAACATTTCAGTGCTTATTAATGTACTTACATTTTTATACAACTACCACCTCTATTTAGTTCCAAGATATTTTCATCACCCCAAACCCTGTACCTATTTCAAAGTCACCTTTTTATTTCCCCCTTCCCCTGGCCACCACCAATCTGTTTTCTGTTTCTCTGGATTTACCTACTTTAGACATTTCATATAAAAAAAAATTGTGTTCAGCTTGTTCACTTAGCATGCTCTCCAAGATTCATCCACATTGTAGAATATACCAGTATTTCATTCCTTTTAGGGGCTGAATAAAATTCCATTACACACATACACGCACGCACATACGCGCGCGCACACACACACACACTAAAGTTTGTTAATCTAAACTTCTGTTGATGGGCATTTGGGTTGTCTTCACCTTTTGCCTGTACTGAATAGTGTTACTGAGAGCATTTGTGTACAAGTATCTGTGCCTCTCCTGCCCTCACACCCCTCCTCTGGATTGTGAACATCTGAATGTCTGGGACTTAAAAGGATTTTATTTATGTTCCTTTCCAATAGCCTTAGGCACTGAGTTTTCTATTTAGGTACCCAGTTGAGAGCTATTAAAACATAGTAAACTTTACACATCCACAAACCCTTTTATTGTCACCAGTGTTGCCGTTTTTAAATCTACTATCATATAGTATTCTTTTTGGCTAGAACACTAGTGAGATAGAGGCACTGGGCCCCTTGTCACCTTTACTTAAACCGAAAAGACAGGCCAATAGATAGTTTCCCATATAATGTTATTTGAGGGTCTTCACACTAGTTCTGGCTTTTTCATGTTTCTGTTGTGTGAGTTATTAACATAGTATTGAGCCGGGCGTGGTGGAGCACACTTGTAATCCCCACGCTTGGGAGGCGGAGACAGGAGGATCAAGCAGGTTCGAAGCCAGCCGCGCTGGCATAAGAGACCCTGTTTCAAAAATATAAAATGGGTCTGGGAGTGTAGCCCGGAGGTAGAAGGGCTTCCAGGAACCCCAGTACCACCATAAAAAAAACATAGTATTGCTCTAAGACCTAGGCAAGAAGGACATGTTTGCTGAGCTCTATGCTTTAGAGGCCCCACTTTGGCCTCATCTGGCCATTTCCCTTTCTATAGGGCCTGTGGAAACAAGAGCTACCTCCCAGCTTAACCATGTTCCAGGTAATGGGGACCCCTGAATAGTTCCAAGCCTGTTACCAGGACCTGCATGCTCCTCTTGGAGCTAACCTTGGGAAGGCTGAATGTCCTACCAGGGTATGTGCTCCCAGACCTAAAAGGCAGTTGTATACCTACAACAAAGCATGTCTTAGAGACAGGCCAGTGTCAGTGGCGGGGAAACAGGAGCAGTGAGGAGGACCACACCACAGGGCAAGACTTTGTGGAATCAGGAATTCTAAACTCTAACTTGACCTTTCAGGCCATTATGAAGGTACATTTGTCACCTTGTATTAAACATGCACCCCAACTGAACTCTTCTGAACTCAGCTAAATATGTGACCAGCCAGGCTAATATCCAGCCTAAAATCTCTTTCCCTACCTCACTACATGCCATGCCTTGCTGCTTGAGCACAGTGGCCCAGTCTTCTGAGAATGGCTGGTTCCAGAAGCCAATCTTGCCGTAACACTTAGACCTAGTCCTGGAGCCAGGCTGAAGTACAACCACCAACCACCGCATTCCTTGCAGCCAATCGTACCCCTCCATCCACCTCTTTGCTCCCCAGGTGCTCACATATGAAACCTCTGAGGCTCTATTTTCCCATACTAGTGCCCACCTGGAAGCCATTGGTTTGGTCAGGCACACCTATGTGAAGGCCCTTAATGTGCAGCTGTTTCAGTCAGGTTTTCTCATTGCTGTCACTGATATGCCTGATGAACATGAGTTAGAGGAAGAAAGGTTTATCAGAGTTCATGGTTTCCGAAGTTTCAGTCCAATGCTGGCAGCATCATGGAGGCAGGGCACATGGTAGAGGGATTCCAGAAGTAGACGGAGTGAGAGCAGAGAGCTCACACTCACATATAGTGTCCAAGGCCATGCCCCCATTGACCCACCTCCTCCAGCCATACTTCCCCCAAAATTTTCTGCATTAGGGACCATAGTTTCAACACATGAGCCTTTTAGGGGAAATTCCAGACCAAACCATAGCAGTAGTATAACCTCAAGAATATTATGCTACTCAGAAAACCTTTAGGTCTAAGTTGTCAGTATCCTATTTGACTTCCCTCCCCATGTCATAAAATGAGACAGACTACAGAACAGGCTTTATTGAATTTATTTGCTTTGCATATATCAAAGATAAAGAACAACAAAAGAAGTGAAAAACTTAACAGAATGTGCCTCTGAGGCATTAAAAAAATCTTTAAACTCTTCACTTGAAAACAGATCTTTGTTAATAGTAGAAAAGTAATTGTTAATGGATAGTTTTCAGAAGGAGAATAACCAAATGGAGGTCTACTCTGAGAAAAGGGTGAAGGGACGTATAATAGCTAATCTAACAGGATTACTTGGGTAAAGGATATCTTCCTAAATGAACTGTTCACTACAGGAAATCAAAGGGAATACCATACAGTCAATTAAAAACTTAACATTGTAAAAAAGAAAAAGCTACAGCATTAGGGGAAAATAGAGGCTGTATAGAGAAAATGCAATATTAACATACAGTTGCTTAATAACACATAACATTATCAGAAAAAAAAAAACCAGAATCAACTGTTGAAATGAGCTCTAGCATCTCATTGCCTCTCTAGACACTTTTTCATGGGGAAGCACCCCACTCAGAATGTAAAGGCTCTTATGTTTAAGAGGCCTGCTCTTATGTTTAAGAACCCCAAAGTGACAGAGGCTTCTGAGTCTCTAGGGAGATAAGCTAGATTTACTGCCCAGACAAGGGAACTCTCTCATAGCATTCAGTAGGCTTGGGGGATGGAATAAAGGGGAAGGACGCAGGAGAGGAGATTTAATTAGCTTCCAGTGGGCCTGGATGAGGCTCTGGGGCAGTCTGCACCTTGGAAAGTGAGCCATTTGAGGAGCTGACTAGGGGCCAAGGTGCCTACGTCTTTTATACCTAGACTAGGAGTCCTCAGGAAGGCTGTGCCACTGAGGGAAAAGGCCATAGCAGGATGGGTAGGGAGGAGTGAAAACGTGCTGGGCTATTTCCCCCTGCCCACCCAGTGGCCAGCCCTCTCATTCTGATGCTTTCTTTCTTATTCTGCCTTTCTGGTCTGCTCTCTTCCTCCTGGATAGGGGTGAACAGGTCACTGGGGGAGGATTCTGAATCATAGTGACATTCTGAAACATGTGCCTCTGGGAATGTGGGTGGGAAAAGGCTGACCTTGTTACTTAAGGCTTCCAGGTGACACAAAGATATTTCCTCTGTGGATTTTGCCTTGGGCTAAATCCTCAAGAAGCAGAGACCACTGAGCATAGGGGATCAGAACCCATACTACACAGATTTCTCCACCTTCAGGATGGAGCCAGAGGGAAAGAAGCTGTCCAGTGGCCCTGGGATTGCATCAAGGCAGTGAGCTGGCCATATACCTCATGAAGATATTAATGCTTTGGGCATCTTGGAGTAGTGAATTTTGACAGGGTCTTAAGTGCTCAGGCAACAGGATACTATGATAGGAAGCACATTTACATTTCTGAGCAAGTGGAAAGGGTCACAGTGGGTTTGGGACAAGAGGCCAAACACTGATGGACTAACCATCCAGAGAAGTAGGCTCATCTCCAAGAAGCCTCATAGAGAGAGGGCTGCACACTGCTGTAAGGCCTGCAAGGGATTGTGATGTGGCATGTGCAGAGGGCAGGCTCTGTGGGAGCACTCTGTGTATTACTATCACCCACTGTCATTAGGAACACCCAGAGATTCAGGAAGATATTTCATGGGGTAGTGGCCTGATTAGAGGACTGGCTATATAAAATTGTTTTTGGAGACCCAGAACTTTCACTTTTACCACATCATCTAAAAACCTTTGCAAAATCTTGGAGCAGCAACCAAATAATTCAACATTTAACTGGGCTCAGAAAAGCTAAAAGCCAATCCCTGAGCCAAATCATCTGAATATTTCCATTAGAATTATTTGATTTGGTTGAAGGAAACAATCTTTTAGTTCAAAAATGTTTTTGCTCTCCTCCTGCTAAGGCACATTATGCAGAGTCAAAGATTTCACAATTACTCAGCAGTGCAAACATTTTTGTATAGTATATTTTAGAGGAAAATCTGGGTTTCTGGATGTTGGCAATGACTATACTAAAAGTTAGGCATTAATGGCATTCACATAGTTTAAAGTTTGAATTCCCATTTCAAAGGCTCTTTTGCTTAACAGGAGAAAAAATCCACCATAAAGAAATAGCTACATAGAATTAATATAGCTATTGGCAATTATCACTTAAAATGCTGATACTCCACCAGGGAGCTATTTATTGCATCATTTCTGCTATCTGGCTCCAAGCTTCGGCTTTCTTCTTAGCCATAGAGAACCAGACAGGCTCAACTGTATCAATCACCTTAATTGGCTCAGTCAGCTCAGACTCCACAGGCTTAACCTTTTCAACTGGCTGTTGGAGATGGGCTGGAAAACTTGAAGACTGTTTGGTTTCTTTTTCCATGGCAGACATACGTAGTATCTTCTGATCTTCAAATGCACCTGGAACCATAGCAAATAACATACAAACAGTAAGAACATCCAGAAATGTTGGTGTATGTTCAGAGGATGAAGTAAAATATTTGAAATTTACAGGTTTCCTCTGACTACCTTGCTCTTAGTACTTTCCAGATTCTGTTCCCTCAGTTGTCAGGCTTCCAAAAGTCAGTACATAGGCAATGCCAAGGGTGGTATGTCAAAGGGGTCTGGACAGGGTAAGGTCTCAGAGGTAATTACCAATCTTTGGTTGCTTATTGTAAGGTCTCAGAGGTAATTTCTATAGCTGTAACTACCAATCCTTGGGTGCTTATTGTTGGATTGTCTTACATTTTTTCAAACTGAGACCAGAAGGTAAACATACATCTGTTCGGTTTTGAAATTTCAAATCAGGATAGTGTTATTTTTGTTTTGTTCTGCAAATTCATGATGTATGAAATGAAATGGCTGAAGACTCAATAGATTCATCCAATAAAAGTTGAAGCAAAACAATATTGTACCAGCCATTCTGTCCAAACACACTACATCCCTATTCCCCAGTTCTACTCCCTCCCTCATCCTGCTCTGTGACAGAATGAATCAATGATGTAGATGCAACCAGTGTACCAATCCTGGGTACACATGATAATCACCTAGGGCTCTTTTCAAAATACCATTTTGGGAACCAACCTCATTAGAATTGCTAGGGATAGAGCCAGAGTCATCTATAATTTTGAAAATCTCACCAGGTGTTTCTAATTCTTGATGAGTGTTGAGAACCCCTTGATAGGAGTATAGTGCCTATGAGGTATTGAGCTACTGTGTTTCATGGCCAAACAATGGGTTTATCAATTTTAGGCTAATTTCTTTATAAAGGGGATTAAGGTAGAGGATAAAGATGGTTCCATATAAATACACCCTCCCTTCCTCCTGCTGAATAAATATCCCTCTGGCCCACAACTCTTAGCGATGAGGTCACAGTCTATTATATCCCATCACAGTGTTTTTCAGCTCTCAACATTTCCCTACTTCTCATATCCCTGCTCAGAATACAGAGGGGCTAATACAAGACTTTAGATCAGTAAAAATGACTCTCTAGCATTCACTGGGAACATAGCAGGTAAGGAAATACAGCTTTGCTCTGAGTTGGAGACTTGGTATTTTCCTCTTGCATACTTAGCCACAAGAATGTTTTAGCAAGTGACTATAGTTTTGTGCCTCAACAGCTTTTTGGAAGAGATGAAAGACTGGAAAACATTCTAAAAGTTACATATTGGACTTATGTTAATCATGATAATTGGATTTTCCTAAAGCAAACAAATATCCATATCTTCTCATGGAAGGAATCATGAAAGAATCATGAAGTTGATTTGGGGAATGAAAGATGTGTATTAACTGAGCTTGGAATTACAAACATTTCACAACATTCTTCCAAAACTATGTTTTGGGGGACCATCATCTGTGCTCTTACCTGATTTGGCAGGCTTAGGTGGCTTCATCTGTGTCATCTTCTCCTGTCTAAGGAAACTGGAAGTCAAAAGCCTTCTTGGTTGGTTTGCACTTTCACGACCAACTCCCTTTAATATAAAAATGAAAATAGAATGCTTGTAAGTTCTGAAATAAAAACAGCAAATTGTTTATTCAGAAGATCATATGGTACAAGCCTTGTCCTAGGTATAATGAGTTTAGCAGTTATCATAAGAGTTAAATGGTAAAGATCTAGATATATAGACAATATAGGAAAATAAATAGCATTGAACTGCTTGGCTTGAAGTTTATTTTCAAGAAACCTAAGCCGGCTCAAGTTTACCATCTTTCAGGCCTGGAAGAAAAGGTTGTCTAACTATGCAAATAGTGTAAACAGAGTAATATGAAAATTATTTAACTTGAGAACAACCTTTTCCATAGCACTTTATCGGAGTGCTTAACAAGCTACAGAACCTAATGGCTACAAACAAATCTGATCTATTCACTGAAGTGAGTTCCACAGAAATTCTACTATCAATACTTCCTGACATATAACTAGAAGCACTTCTTGCATTAGAAAGTGATGTAGTTGTAGGTGTTTTCAAAAATTTGTAGTTTAGGCTTTTCAAATTAACCTCTTTAATTAGTCTAAATTAATGAGTTATATATACCAAGGTATTTCACCCTGAAAAAAAACTTTAACCAAGGTGGACTTTGCCCTTGTATGATACTCTTACCATCCAAATACTAATAATAAGAAAACTTATTTCAAGCTGGATACTGTGGCATGCACCTGTAATCTCAGTACTTGGAAGGCTGAGACTGGAGGATCCTAGGTTTGAAGCCAGCTTCAGCAATGTAAAGAGGCCCTCAGTACCTTAGTGACATCTTGTTTCAAATTAAGAATTAAAAGTGGGGCTGGGGATATAGCTAAGAGGTAGAATTCACCAGAGAGAGAGAGAGAGAGAGAGAGAGAGAGAGAGAGAGAGAGAGAGAGAGAGAGAGATCATAAAGCAGATAAGCAGATTGCCTTTGTATAAGTACAAAGCAAGATTTTCCCCTGAAAAGCCCACCGCTCTAGTGAATGTTTCCAAAGAAAAGGGTCCTGCATATCTTGCAAACTCCCCAACAGAAGCTTAGTAGTGGCTCCAGAAACCATTCTGAGTGGATTCTGGGTTTCCTGATGTCCTACCCCATATATCGGCTCCTTGGTCTCAGCCTTGGCTCCAGCTCTGCTCCTGGAATTTGGCTCTTTCAGAGGATCAGAGGGACCGTAGCCCCTCTGTCTCTGCTTTGTCATGGTTATCCAAGCTGGCTCTGAGACAGCATAATCTGACTTCTGACCAGGAGGCATTCCTGCAAAAGGGATGAAAGGAATTAGAAGTATGGCAAGGCTGACAGGGACTTGATCCTGAATGACCCACAATAATGTCCCAAATGGGATCCTTGTTAATCATCAAGTAAGAATAAACAAAGTAGAATACATGAGTAGGGAGAGGCTCCCTCATTTTGTGCCTTCTCTACAACCTGGCAAGGCAGGAATCCCTTGGATAGTTAAGTAACTGGACTTCAAAGCTGGTATACTGTTCCTTTCCTGGGTCGTTTTTTTCCTTTGTCCATCCCTTTTCCCGTCTCCAAATAGGGGCAGAACAAAGATTTCAGGTGGACTGGGAAAGCTCCTGAGAGGTCAGAATCTCAGGCCACTGATGTCATTCCTCCAATTCCAAGGAAAATCATATAGAATCTGTTACTTCCTAGTTCCTCGTGCAAATGTGTGACTGCATAGGTGTGGTCAGAAGCATATGCAAGACTATGTGTGGGTAAGAGTGAAGGTTTAGGGAGAGAGTAGTGCTCACAAGATCATCCAGGCTCTGGATTCCTAGACATTTCATGTAATTGAAGAAGTTGTGGAATTACAAACATTTACAGTAAATTAAGATTTCAAGCTGAGAGTCTGGTCATGGTATTATTAATGAATTGGTTTTGAGAAAGCCTCATGGTGGTTAGGAGGAACATAATACACATGAAAGTACTTAGAGAAAAGCATGCGATTCCATCCAAAAGGATGGTGCACAGAGGGTGGGGGCAGAGGGAATGGGGAGATGATCATGTGTCGGTTCTAAAATGTGGGTGGATGTCCATACCAGGCCCTCCTAGAGAAGTCTCAAAATTAACTGTCTCTAAATCAATTAATCTGGAAGGAGGCACTACCATGCCCCTTTATCCACAAGCCTGTCCTCACAAAGGAATAATGAGGCAGGTTAGGTTAGAACAGATTTCAAAGTTCATCAGAGCATGGCTTTGCAGTTTTCCCCTCCACTTGCTACCTACTTATCATTTGGAGAGATAAAACTCTCACCTGGGGACTTGTAAGCTGGTTGCTTCTTTGGCATGCCTTCTGATATGGGTTTGCTATATTGCTTATCTGCAACATTAGATATTTTGTCAAGATTCTCTGTGGTACCCAGGAACCCCTGGGCAGTTTTTCTTCTCATTTGCTGTTCTCTACCTGCAGATAATGAAACTGTGCTCAAGGGCAATGAAGACAACTGCCTGAAGGTATCTTGTTTCTCACTCTTGTACTTCTGTGGAGAAGGGATTCTTTTCAGTCGGACTCCAAAGAAGCTTTCCATCTGGGGTTCCTTGGCCAGTAAGCTGGAATGGCCACTGTTTCCAGTACCACTCTGAAGAACTTCCTCCTTAGAGCTGGTGCTACAAGTAGTGGGCATTTTCCAGGCAGAATCAATGGCCAACTTCCCGGGTTTAAGAGCAGAGATTGGGACGCTTCTAAAGATGTCATCAGAGCCTTGGCCAGGTTTCTTGGTTTTCTTTGGAGACATTACACCTCTTGATAGAGAACAGCTTCCAAGATTGTCCTCAGACATGTTTCCCCCAGGAGCAGAACTCATTGGACTTGCAAAAACTGGTTGCTGATGGCCAGCATTTCTGAAAGCCTGGAAAGAACGGCTGGGAAGCAGGGTCTCCTCCGGACGGTTCCATTCCACTGGAACATTCCTTGAGCCCGTTGATAAAACCGGAGGCTGGAATTTACTCCCATCCAAGGCTTGGGAGGGGTGTCTGCGAGGCATCTGCTCTTCTGAACTCCTACACTCTGCGGGTGAACCATAAGCAACTGAGGAGACTTCCCGCTGGTACTCAAACTTCCCCAGGATATCAGAAAACTGTTTGGAAGGTGTCTGCCCTTTCAAGCTGCCGCATTTGACTGGAGCACTTTCGGAACGTACAAGCATTTCTTTGGGTCCTTCAGATCTCCTCAGGAACTGGGAAGGGCGCCTCATAGACATCCTCTTCAAAGAAATGCCACCCCCGGAGACATCATACTCCCAATCTGAAAAAATTGAGTGCTCGGCATCAGGCTTCGGCAAAGATTTGGAGGAATAAGGATCTGTATAAGTGCCCCCCTGCGTGCTAGAATTCTCTGAAAAGATCTGCTGTGCCATAAACTTCACGAATGACTGGGTAGGGGCACTGGAAAGCACTGATTCCACAGAAATGTCTTCTTCAGCTACCATCTTTTCCAGACGTGAGGACATTTCCTGACTTTTAGATCTCCTTAGGAACTGGGTAGGATATCTGGACTCATTCTCAAAACTGGAGGATATTTCCTTAACTCTATTTCTTCTAATGCACTGGGAGAAATGCTGAGGCAGTAGTGGATCCTGTGAAGTGCCTTCCTTGAGGGCAACACTCTCTGAATCTGGACCCTCAACGACTTGTTGCTCAAATTTGGCGCTTGCCCCTGTCTGGTAAGCATATCTAGGTGGCACCGGCCCCAGAGGACTACTCCATTCTGCAGAAGTGCTCACTGCATCCGAGGAAACTTCTTGCTCCACCTTTGGTGTCATCGGGGTATGAGGATGCTGTCGGGGAGACTTCAGCTCCATTGAGAGGCTCCGTTTGGTGGTGTAGCTCTCTGAATCTACAGACACCTGATGCTCAAATGAAGGGCTTATCCCTGGCTGGACATGATATCTGGGAGGCGCTCGCTCCACAGAACTGCTCCATTTTGCAGGTGTGCTAGATGAACCAGTGGAGATTGGCTGCTTGATTCCTGATCTCTTTAGGGGTTTAGGAGGAATTCTGGGAACAGATGGATCCATAGAAATGCTCCACTTAGTAGCAGTGCTCTCTGGACCCGTAGAAACCTTCTCAAAGGAACGTAAGGGCCATAAAGGAGGCACTGGCTCTCTGCAGATGCTCCCTTCAGCCCCAGCACTTTGCAGACCTGCAGATACCTGATGCTTCAATTTAGGGTTCATCCATGGCTGGAAGGTGTGTTTGGTAGGCACTGGCTCAACAGGACTGCTCCACTGGGAAGAAATGCTCACTGAGCCCGGGGTCATTTGTGGCTGGAATTTGGATCTCATCGAAGGCTGAGAAGGGCATCTGGGTGGCAACAGCTCCATAAAGACCCCCTCTTCAGCGGCAGTGGTTTCTGAGATTTTCTGGACTTGAAGACTTGTTAAGGACTGAAGAGGGTATTTGGGGTATGGTGGCTCCATGGCCTTCTCTGCACCAACTCCTTCTGAACCTAAGAACATATTTTGCTGAACACTGGACTGGGGAAGAAGCTTGGGAGGTGGTGGATCCACAGAAATCCACAAAGATCCACACTCTTTGACAGTGGTACTCTCTGAAAATGAGGAAACTTGTTCTTCCTGAGGGTTTGCCCATGGCTTGAGAGGATATAAGGGAGACCTCGCAGAAATGCTACCACCACCAGCAGCAGCACTCCTTTCACCTGTGGAACCTTGTTGTTGGACTAAAGGTCTTATCTTGGGCTGAGAAGGGTGTTTAAGCAACGGCTCCACGGAAACATTGCCTTTAACTGCAGGGTTTTCTGCATCCAAAGATACTTGTTCCTCCACTATTGGTCTCACCGAGGGCTGGGAAGGACACTTCGGGGGTGGCAGCTCCACAGACATGTTCACCTCAATACTAACACTATCTGGACCTGCAGAGATTTCTTGCCTGACTTGTCTGGTCAGGGGAGGAGGATTATATTTGGGAGGCAGTGCCTCCATTGAAACGAATTCTCCCATGGCTGTACTTTCTGGACGGGAAGCAACTTTTTGCTCAACTTTAGGCTTCATTAGGTGCTTAGAAGTCATCCTGGGAAGCAGTGGCTCCATAAAAATGCCCCACTCATCAGCAGTGCTCTCTGGACCTGTGTGGACCTGTTGCTCAAATCTAATGCTTGCCCATGACTGGAAGGGGGAGCTGTCAGGTAGTGGCTCCACAGAACTCCTGTGTCCTGGAGAAACCTTAGCCACAGTGGGGGACACTTGTTGCAGAATGGCAGGCTTCAGGATGGGCTGAGCGGGTTGTTTGGGAATCGGCTGTTGAACAGAAGCATTCCCCTTTTTAACAGTGTCCTTTGAAGCTGAGAACACATCTCGTGGGTCACTGGGCTGTGCCAAGGCCTGGTCATACTGTCCAGCAAGAAGACCTTCCTCCATGTTGCTTAAGTCTTCAGCACTTTTTATCATAACTTTTTGATTCTTTTCAACATAACCAATTGATTCTATAGAGACTTCTGTATCTTTGGGTTCCTGTGAAGCCTGATAAGGGCATCTGGGAACCAATTGCTCTTCAGAGATGGAACCCACAACTAAATCATTCGACTCTAAGAAGACTTCATCAAGCTTCACCAAAGACTGAAAGGAAAGCCCAGAGGCCACTTCCTCAGAACTGCTCTCCTCATCAGAAATGTCCTCTGAATCTGAGGTGACTTCTTCATCTGTAGGCACTTCCAAGACTGGGGAAGAAAATCCACAAGCCAACTGCTGCTCCAAACTGGTCAACTTCACAACTACGCCTTCTAGCACTGGGAGGACTTCTTTCTCTTCAGGCCTCTGCAAGATCGAGAAGGAGCCAGCATCCAGCTGCTCCTCAGAACCAGACCACTCCTCTGAAGCCTGCTGGGAATCTGAGGAGAATTCTTCAGCTTCAGGCTCCTCCAGGCACTGGCAAAGGCTACTGGGAGGCAGACTCTCTGTAGCACTGGTTCTCTCTGCTGAAGTACTTGCTTCATCTGACCCACTGGCCGTGAGGGCCCAGGGAACATTTCTGGGAGGCTCTTCTTTGCAGATAGTTTGAACATCCTGGGATAACTCCATTTGGAACTGGGCATTTTGTAAATCAATGCTGGAAGCCTCTTCCTCTCCTGACTCGATCTGAGTAGGATCAATAAGCACCTGAGCATCTTCTGCCACTGAAGGAGCAGGTTCTTCTTGGGTTGTAGAAAGTCCTGCCACCACTGGTAAGAGAGAAGCTCTTGCTTCTGGCTTCTTGGCCTCAGAATCCCCATCTTTATGGAACCATGGTGAACTACTGACTATGGTCTCCACCTTGTCTTCAGGTATGGGCTGTGGTGCTGATACATTTTGGGTTTCAAGATCTGTACCATCATTTCTCTTTCCTCTGTCACCTTTATCTGAGAACAGCCATTGAGAAATAGTGTTTTCTGCTTGTGGAGTTGTAAGCTGCTGTGTGGCTTGCTTCTCTGAGAGTTGGTGCCTGAAAGGGTAATAATCCCTGGTGGTCTTACTGGTTGGTAAGGATTCAACGCTATCACCCTCAATGTGCCCTTGAATGGCCTGTATAAGGCTTTTTACTTTGGATGCACTCTCATTTGTTCCTGAAATAGTTAATCCTCTCTTTCGACGTTTTTTTCCACTTGCCGCCAACACTGAGTGGCTCCCGGCAGCCTCAGCATTTGGAGCCTGAGTTGCCGTTGTCTTCTGAGGATAAACCTCAGCTTTGCTCTGTTCCTGGTTCAAGGTACCTGTCCCAAATAGAAAGAAGGAAAAAAAATCATGTGTGCTTTAATCTTTCTAAAATAAAAATACTCTTCTCTGACCTAATAGGTACCTATTTGCTACTGAATTTCCTAGTATGAAGAATCAGTCCTTTAGAAGACAAAGAGTAACTTGGTTGCTATTAGCGTTCTATAACTGGACATTTTTATTTTGTTTTATTATATTTTGAGTACTGAAGGTTGAACCCAGGGACATTCTACCTGAAATCCAGGGACATTCAACCCTGTAATCCTAGTACTTGGAAGGCTGAGAAAGGAAGATCTCATGTTTGAGGCCAGCCTTGGCAATTTAGGGAGAGCCTCAGCAATTTAGTGAGACCCTGTTTTAAAATAAAAAAATAAAATTGGGCCAGGAGTGTAGCTCAGAGATAGAATGCCTCTGGGTTCAATCTTTAGTACCAAAAAAAGAAAGAAAGAAAAAGAAAAAAGAAAAAAGAAGGCATTAACAGTTGTTCTCATGGAGGTAAGATTATGGCCTCCTTTTCTTCTACTTTTTTTTCTCTCATGTAGTAAAATGATCCTATGTGATATATATGCAAAACCATTCTTTGAATGCAAAGAAATACTTTGAACACTTTTACCATTTTATCAGTCTACAGGTTTCAAGTCAACTTCGAGGTAGCAGCTGTACAGATTTCCTCTCCCTTCTATAGCACTCTCTTTTTTTCCCTCTCTCTCTCTCTCTTTCTTTTCTTTCTTTTTTTGTGGTACTAGGGATTGAATACAGGGGCATTCTACCTTCTTTTTGATTATTTGTTTTGAAACAGGGTCTTTCTAGGTTTCTGAGAGTCTCTGCTGAGGCTGCCCTCAAACCTGTGATCTCCTATCTTTTGAGGCCTCCCAACTACTAGGATTAAAGGTGTGCACCACCACTCCTGGCTTCGAGTACTTTTTCTAAGAAACTAAAATTAATTCTTAGGTGGCAGGGCCCGTGACTGCTTTCCTTCTTCATACTCCTCTAATTTCTAGCTCCATCTAGTGGTGTCATATGCAGCATACAACACAGAGAATAGCTAGATGAGCTCCAAACCACTCTTGTTAGATGGACCACCAACCATTATCTCCCGACATGGGTAATGACTCAGTTCTATCCTTCACCTGTAAAAATGACAACTATTTAAAAGTATGTCTGAAGAGTACTAACCATTTAACCTATCTTCCTGCCTGCCTTCCTTTCTTTCTAGGACAGTTTTGTGGTTTTGCTTGCTTTCATGGGAAAATATGTTTAAAGGATATCCTGTTTTTGAACCCACACTTTAAATAACTATTCAGCTTAATTTGTGAAGCAGAAATTCTTTAAAATTAAATATAACTTGAAATTAGCTTGACATTAGCTGGAACCAACATCCACATAAGTGTGCACAAAGACACTTTTACTTGGGTGTATTTGTTTTGAGGAATTTGGTAGGTGTTAGCTGCCATGGGCATCTGACTGTAGCCACACAAGCCCTCTTTGCCCCTGGCTATGCGAACTGGTCTCACTGTCAACACAAAAATTTTCTTTGTACTGGAAGATAGAGGTACCGATAAAAATATTTTGGGCCAAATCTGTTATTTTAGTCTGTTTCTGTTATTGAGAAAAAATGCTGAGGGGAATATTACTAGCTGCATTCTCGTCTCTGGGCTCATTTTATTTTTGTACTGGGTATTGAACCCAGAGGAATTATCACTGAGCTCACCTTCAACCTTATGTTTTATTCTTTATTTTGAAACAAGGTATCACTAAATTGCAGGTATCTTCCCTAACTTGCTGAGGCTGTCCTCGAACCTGTGATCCCTCTGTTTCGGCTTCCCAAGTACTGGGATTACTGGTGTGCACTACCACACCTGGCTATATCTGGGTTCATTGAGAAAGTTAGCATGCACATTAATCTCAGAGAGAATTAAACAAATTTATGGACAAACCAAAACACCTCTCTAAATGGAAAATTATTTAGATAAAATAGGAAACCAGGTATGACCCTTTACCCAATCCCACACAAGTGGCAACTGTTTTAATTTGGCAGTTTAGATGGAGAAGCCTGGACCACACTAGTATACATCTGACATAGAAAGCTCTCCGAGGACCTAGAGCAAGGTCCTGGATAATTCTCGTTCATTCCTCCTATCACAACACACTGTGTAACAAAGCCTATTATTCATGTTTCTAGACTGAAGATGTACCCACCTGCACTGTCTTTTTTCAGTTCTCTTTGATCAGCTTCTTTTGGTTTGGTTGTATTCTGTTCTCCTTCAGAATTCAGTGAAAGGCTTCTTTCCTCCTGCTTTGGTTTCATCTAAAACAGGGGAAAAAGAGCTTAAATCTGACTGAATGTTATCTATCCACCCTTGCATCATTGTCAACAACAATCAAATCAGGAAAAAAGTCATTGGTGCTAGGTTTGTAATAGTATCAGTAAAGTTGGGAATTATTCCCATTGACAACCATCAGGAGGTCACTAGGGATCATTTTACCTATTAGAAGTATTTCCTAGTGACATGCTGCACAAATCTCTCTAAAATACCTCGGAAACTAACAAACCACATTGCAAGGCTGTAAATCATAAAATGGGGTCATTGGACCTGACAAGAATCATGTCCTTGGAAACACTGTATTTCTCAGGCTTGCTTCACTGGACTGTGAGCCAGATTCAAATCCTGTTTGACTTCTTTTCAGGGGATTTAGTGGAAGCAAGAATTCTCTTTCCAGTACAAATTAAGTGAATTGAGAAAGATGAAGAGTTTAGGCTTTACACAAAATGGGCTGAAATTGGTTTAGTATAAACAAGGTTTTCAGATAATTATAGCATATCTCTGAATATGTCAGAATAACATTGTGCTGGAAAGTGTATGGAATTCACTTAGTGTAAACCCTTAATGCCAAGCACCAAAGGATTCTTTCTAGTCTCAAAGTGTCTATGCAAACAAATTCAGGTCATGATCATTTATTTTTGGGTAAATGGTATCAGAGAAACCTGGGCTCATATTTCTTCACCATTATACTTGCTGTGTAACCCTGTACAAGTTATTCTCTGAATCTCCAAGCCCACATCTATAAATTAGGAATTAGGAGTCCTGTGGGACTTGCACATCTAAAAAATTCCAGAGCAAGGAAAAAGTGATAGCAGCCCCTACATCATTATGACCCTGGATCTTTTAATATTCATCCATGTCAGAGAGTGAGTCAGAGATGAAGTAGGTGCTCCAGCCTTCTCAGAGGGTGCTGCCCAGACTTTTCTTCAATTAGGCTATGCAGAAAGAAGAAATCTAAGAAGGGTCATACTAAGTTTCCCTTAGCCAACATCCTCGGTCTCCCAGGTCTGTAGTGAGGTGTCCAGGGAAAGGATTCATGTGTAGAGTTTAGCACTTAGTAACCAGTCACCCTTTTCTTGGTCACCAAGCCAAGCCAACCAACAGAAGTCCTCCCTCAAACCCCTGCCCCTTTGACTGTTTTTTCAACTCATATTTCAGTGATTTTCTAAAGCAAAATTGAGATGTCTAAGCTAGAGGCAGTATGTGGGGTGAAAAGAATAAAGGGCTGGAAGTCAGAAGATTGAATTCAAGCCCTAGTTATGTTATCACCTGGGTTCAATTTTGAGCGAGTAGCTATTTGTGCTTTTAATGTCTTTCTCTGTGAAATGTTTGTACTACACAATCTTTTAGTCTTCCAGCTTTGACTCACAGTCTCTTTTTCTGTTTGTGTGTAGTACTGGTGATGGAATCGAGGGGCATTCTACCTCCAGACTACACTCCAAGACCTACTTTATATTTTATTAGGAAACAGAGTCTCACTACATTGCTGAAAGCCTTACTAAGTAGCTGAGGCTGGCATCAAACCTGTATGATCCTCCTGTCTCAGCCTCCCAAGCACGGGGATTACAAGAGTGTACCACTATGCCTGGCTGACAGTCATACTTTTAACCCAGAATCACTGAGGAACTGGATATTTGACCAAAGGCACTGTTATACCTTCTTTCATTTGGGACTTTTAGTGAACATCTTTTATAAAAGAATTAGTTCTTTACTTAAATAGGGATCATGGAACAAAATCTAAGATTTATTTGAAAGACTCAGACAAATAATTAACACAAATAATGAAACTATTACATCGGACTACGATACAGCTTAGTCCTGAGGAACTGAATGAAGTGGGAAAGGTTTTTGACACCTACACTAAATGACCTCAAATAATCAATCGTGTTCGTTCTCTCTCTCTCTCTCTCTCTCTCTCTCTCTCTCTCTCTCTCTCCTCTATCAACAGCCACTTCTAGTCAGATATCTATGACTACGTTTTGTGGTACTGGCACTGGAACCCAGGACTGTACATGCTAGGCAAACACTCTACTACAAAACTATATCCCAAGCCTATTTTTGTGGCTGTTTTTCATCATAGTAGGTTTTCCTAAATATAGCTCTGCTTACTAGAAAGTCATGTGGCAGAGCTCTCTGACATCTAATGTGGAGGTCTTTCAAAGCCAAGGAGGATGCTGGGTGTGGTGGCACAGGCTTGTAATCCCAGCATTCGGGAGGCTGAGACTGGAGGATTGCGGTTTGCAGACAGCCTCAGCTACTTAGTGAGGCCCTTTGTAACTCAGTGAAACCATGTTTCAAAAATAAAAAGACTAAAATAATTATGGTTGGAAGTGTATCTGGGAGGTACAATGCCACTGGGTTCCATTCCCAGTACCCCACCCCCCAAAAAAGCCAAGGAGGGTTAGCAGCTGAGTTCTGAATTCTTGGTGTTGCTGGAAGCCTGACTTCCAAGTCAATGCCTCAGTTTGTAACTCATGTGTCTCATTTGATTAATAACTAAAAGAATTCTGATCTGAGCTAATGTTGCATATCCTTTTCCAAGAGGGATCCCAGGTATCAAGCCAACAAGCAGGTTCCTGGGGTTTAAGCCACTGTTTCTGCTTTCTTCTGTCCCTTTCATATAAGTTCCACATGAATAGTACACCCCATGCAATAGACACATGCTTACTCATCCACATGGGGTGTCAAGGCCAGGAGAGTGTTCTCAATTGTGCCATCTCTACTTAGGATACGGGTCTCCAAACCATGCCATTTCCTAGGAGCACTTTGCAAAGGTTGGAACTCATATTTTATAATATGGGAGTTTATTCCCAGGTCTCTTGAAGGACTTACACTTTCTTGAAGGCTCTTTTTCTTCCTTAGTTTCCGGGGATTTAAAGATATCTTGTGTCTAGCTGCTGAAGAATCCAAACAGCCCTGGGTGCTGGCTGGGGTGCTGAAACTAATTCTGGGAGAGGCACACGCAGTCGAAGACTGTGAGTGACTGGGTCCACTTGATGGCTCAGATAGGTTCTGGAAAGTGCAGGAGAAAATAAACGAGTCAACCCATATGCTGTCACGGGTCTCACAGTTGGAACTGCTTGTGGTTGAAGAATTTCTCAAGAAGAAATCCTTCATAAACTACTGTCCCTCTTTCCTCCACTTCTGGTCCAGAGGCTCATTAGAGGCAAATTCCACACTTCAACTGATTGCCTTGTAGGTGAAAGCAAGAAACAGGAAAAAGTTCAGGTTGCTCCCCTGCTCAGAAAGCATTCAAGGGAGCCAGTTGTGGAGGCACAGGCCTGTAATCCCAGTACTTGGAAGATTTAGACAGGAGGATTGCAGATCCAAGGCCAAACTCAGAAATTTGGTGAGACCCTCATTAACTTAGCAAGACCTTGTTTCCAAATAAAACATAAAATAAGTGTGTTGGTGTACCTTAGAGGTAGAATGCCCCTGTACCTGTTCAATCCCGAGTTTCCCCGAGGTATCCACTGTCCTCAGAACAGCAACACATGCCTTTACTAGAGTTTACAAGGTCAGAAAATTTTCATGTTCTCCTGTCTCATATTTCCTTCTTATATACAGAAGGGCATCTGGTTGTGTGACAGGCACAGACTCTATCAGTAAAACCCAGGAGGGCTCTGGGATTTCTACATGGGTGTTTGAGTGAAGGGAAGAAAATCAGGTTGGAAAAGGCCTGTACAAGCTGTATTGTCATATAGGGCATACTGTTATTTACATTTTCTACTAATGACTGAGACTAACAGGAGTATGCTGAGGAACTGAGTGCCCTCATTTCCAGAGGGACAAAGTGGAGCCTGTAACCATGTCCTCTGCATGACCATCCTCCATCTCTCCAAACTATTTGGTTCTTGGACATGTAATTGGATTCCTTGGCAGTAGCTTAAAAAGTTTCCTCTGGACTTTGGGACATACCATCTTCCACACTTCCAATAGAGGTCTTTCCATTCCTAAGAAGCCTTATACATCTGCGTTAGCAGATACTCCCTTGAAGACCAAGTAATAAGCAGTCTCTCACTTGGACACCAGTAGCAAATGATACATATAATTTAGCAAATAGAATTTTCATTTGTGTTTACGCACCAAGTTCTTTTCAAACTAGCTCTGCATGGTGCCAGGGATGCCTTTGTTATCTATAGATGTTGCATGTCTTCACGTTTCCTATCACCATTAGTATAGCGGCCCAGTTATAACCTTAGCTGCTATCTAGCTTCCAGGAATGGTCCTTCTTTGACCTGTGAGTCCAGTGCCTGGGGATTTAACAGAGTGCTAATGATAAATAGAGCTCGCCATTCTGTATCTGACTCTTAAAAGGGGGAAAAGGGATGCTACAGGTGTCCTTCTGGGTCAATCACAAAATCAGGAGCAGTTCCAAGCCTTTCTTGACTTCCTTATATAATTGTCATCCCTTTTTGTCTTGTATAGTTATCTCTTGTAATTATGAATTTAATATGAAGTACGTAGAATAAGATCTTTTTATTGTTTTCAACTTCTTTCTTGCTTCAGGGTAGTCTTATAGTTCTGGGCTCTCAGGACTGTATGACATCTCTGCCCCCAATGACCTCATAATATCTGTCTACCTATTATCTCTCTGATCACATCTCTGCCACTTTCTGCTCCAGACACACTGCTTGCTGTTTGCTGTTTTTCAAACATTCTGGGCATGCTCTTCCCTGGGCCTTCATACTTGCTGTTCCCTCTGCTGTGCATACTCTCCCTCCAGGTCTATATCATAGCTTCTTTACTTCCTCCAAGTCTTGATTCAAAAGCTGCCATTAAGCCAGGCATGGTGGCATTTGTTTCCCAGCATTTGAGAGGCTGAGACAAGAGAATCTAGGTTCACGACCAGCCTCAGCTACTTAGTGAGTCCCTTTGCAACTCAGTGAGACCCTATTTCAAAACTAAAGAATTAAAAATAGGGCTGGGATGTAGCTAAAAGGTAAAATTCCCCTGGGTTCCATCCCCAGTACTGCAAAAAAAGCTACTATCTCAACAAGACCTTCAATGGTCAAACTATTCAAAATTTTAGCCCTGACATTTCATAATCCTCTTCTCTGCATTGTTTTTTCCCTCTCACTTTTATCACCATCTCACAGTATGTTCTTTTTATATAAGGGTGTTTACTGTTCATATCCCCCATTACATTTTAAACTCTACAAAGAAGGGTTTTCATTTGTTCTATTTATACTTAAATTTATAAGTATATTTATACTCTTTCTCTAGCACTTTGAATTACGTTTGGTACATAGGAGTTGATCAATAATTTTCTCACACTAGTGAATTGTGCTGGAAGCTCCCTCTAGATGTATCTTTCTGAGATGTTATCAGAGCAAGTTCCTCTGTTCTCTGTGTCATTTTAATTATACTATCTGAGACCTCACTGTATCCAGGTAAAGGAAGAGAAAGACAAATGGGTCTGTCGATCTGCCTAGATTGCCTAGTTTGCAAGTAAACATTTATATAATAAAGAAATATCTTCAGTTCTGTTGGCCTCTCAAACCTTGCAGCATAAACACTACAGAAGAAAACCATTGTTTAGGGAAACTCCTTCTACACTGCAGTAGAAAAAATTAGGCTTAGCAAAAATCTGACCATTTCCAGGTTGGGCAGGAAAGTTTGTTCTTAATCACAGCCTGAGCCAAGTGTCCAGCAGGCTGATTGAGGCACTACTCTCTCTATTTCTTCTATTCTCATTGAGGAATCTCTGGGCATCAATCTAAACATAGACCTATAACCATCATCAAGCCTGGGAGAAAGCCATCTGACTATGGAACTCAAGCTCAGTGATACGATTCAAAATATCCCCAAAAGATCTCTGTTGCTGGGTGTACAATATGTTGTATGGGTATGTGGGTCTGGCATATATGTATAATTTATGAATTTCCTTAAAGTTAGCAGTGGATTAAGTAAACTATTTATACATTCTCTGGATCTCTGGGAAGTATTTCTCCATGGATGGTATGAAAAGCCCCCAGCAGTGAAATCACCAGGAATAGCAGCTGAAAAGCACATTTGGGGGACATTTCAAGACTAGATGAGGGCTGAGAATGTAACAAAGTGGCAGAGCATGTGCCTAGCATGCACAAAGCCTGGAATCCAACATCCAACACTAAAATCAAAACAAAACAAAAAGACTTGATGAATGATAATACCAGGGAAATGGCCTTAGGATGGTTTCAAAGACTTTCCACAGTACTCCCTATGAAATTCAGGACAACTTCCTGATAAATTGTTACTCTGAATCCTGTATTTCCTTAAGGGCTGGCCCTCATAGTTGCCAAGGAAGTGGAACCTGACAGGTTATCTCGCTATCAAAATCTACAGATGTATGTTTCCTGTCTTTGGTTTCACTATGCCACCTCTTCTCTTATAAAAGTCTCCCTACCCTTGAGCTTTTAGAAGATTTTGATTTGAAGCAAAAAAAAGTGTACTCTATTTTCTTTCAAAGCTGGCTCTGAATAAAACCTGTTTGGCTGCCCATTTGAGAATTTGTAGAGCAGTAAGGACCAGGTCTCTTGCTCTGCTAGGTTACAGTGTGGGAAGCCTTTCCAGGAGTAAATATCCTGCCCTTGAGCAGTGTGACTTAAGCCTGAAGTGATCACAGAGGCGGAAGTTGAATCCCTCCCAGATGGCCTGCTGAACCCACAGGTGGGATCTCAGGAAATCGTAGCAGCTTCCTGGAGACATTTTAAGTCCTAGAAGTCTTTTCCTGCCCTTGTTACCATAGTCTCGAATACCTAAAAATGATTTGTTAGTAAGGAAAAAAGATTACTGTGCCTGAAAAGCTATATTGGGTTGTTGCAGCAGATTACACACTGTTAATTACATCTCCACTGAGGCTGGCTTCAAACCTGGGCTTCTCCTTTCTCAGCCTCCCAAATACTGAGATTATAGCTATGCACCACCACACCCTGTTTAAACATTAGCTTTTAAATAGTTTGCCTCTCTGGATAATGAGGTGCACACCTGTAAACCCAGTTCCTTGGAGGCTGAGATAGGAGCACAAGTTGAAGACCAGTCTCAGCAACATAGTGAGACCCTCGGCAACTTGAACATTTAAACCCAGGGACATTCTACCTCTGAGCTACACCCTCAGCACTTTTTATTTTGAAACAGGATCTCTCTGAGTTCCTGAGGGTCTCACTAATTTTCTGGGGTTGGTTTACAACCTGCGATCCTTCTCTCTGAACCTCCCAAGTACTGGGTCAGGCATGTACCACAACACTCCAGCTAACCCCCAACTTTTAAACAACAGTTACCCTGAATTGTGACTAAGGCCAGGGTATTTTATTAGCCCAGAGGCATTCCTTTCTCAAGTGTGAAAGCTGATTTGGCCATATGTGTGTGACTTATTTTCCATATAATTATTTTCCCCCTTACAAATAATATTGAAAAATATTTCTTAGATACTCACAATGGAAAATTGATAGCGACAACCCAGGCTGTGGAGGTGATGGGAGCCATGGAAACATTAAATAGGAGGATCTCCTGGTCTAAGGGTGGAGTGGGTTAGTCAGGCCTTGCCCAAGCAGATTCTCCATTGGGGAATGCTTGGGGTTTTCTCTCCAATTGGCAAAAACAAAGATCAGACAGCCACAGTGACTCATTAAGTCGCATATGCCATTCAGTGATACCTGTTCACCCTCACTACCTGTCTCACCTGTTCTCTAAGAGGTTAGGCAACTCTCCAGAACAGAGGTCAATGAGACATAGGAGGAAGATCCTCAGGGAAGACTCATGCTTTACAAGCTGCAACTGAAAGGGACAAAGTAACCAACTCTTTATCACCCAAGCAGAGGTGAAAGGAATAGGTTGCAATTTTTATGGCAGTTTGTCCAAATCTGTCCCAGAGGATTTTAAAGAGAAAGCTAGACTTTTAAAGCTGGGTTTTAAAGCCTAGGCTAAAAGTTCTACAGTATTTATAAGGGATAATAAGTTTTCTTTTTCCACCAGTAGTTGGAAGCAATTCAGAGAAGAAAAATAAAACTGAAATTTTTCTTTTTATTGGGGATAGGGACTGGGGATTGAACCCAGGGTCATTCTACCTCTGAGCTACACTCTCAACCCTTTTTATTTGTTATTTTGAAATAGGGTCTCGCCAGGTCGCTGAGGTTCTCACTAAGTCGCTGAGGTTAACCTCGAACCTGTGATCCTCTTGTCTCAGCCTCCCAGTACTAGAATTACAGACATGTACCATCATGCCCATCAAGAACTACAAACTTCTAAAGACTCCTCTGAAAAGGAAGAGACATAGTTACTGTTTAGTGGACTTCTTTATTTGGATGCTTTGGTTCTTTGCTTAGCTCCCTAGTTGCTGCTCAGTGAGAAGGCAGTGGGAGCTAGATGTGTGGAGAGAGTTGGTGGATTTAAGAGTTAGGGGCCTACTCCAGTGACTTACTAGCTCTAGTCCTGGGATCCACTTACTTAATTTTCCCAGGCCATAGTTTCTGCCTGTATATCCCACTATATTATGAGAGCCATCTACTTCACAAAGTTGCTACTTGGATCAAACAAGACAGTAAAAAAAGAACTTTCGTTGTAAAGGATAGCATCATACATGGTTGCTGTAAGAGAAATTTATAAGGATCCAGAGATGTGCCAACTAAACATAAGACTATTAAAGGACAGAAAGTGAATTCTACTTTATCTATCTGCAGATAGCTTTTTATTTTTAAATGTGGAGCTAATTGGCTCAGGAAAAGGTAAAAGTCCACCTGGTAGCCCACAGAACAGCATCTGAAATCCTACAAATATGATCATCTAAAGAAACCTGGTGTTTTCCACTCTGGGTTATTTCAGAGATCAAATAACCTGGGGCTAGGGAACAAAAAAAAACAAACTTTAATCTTAGGTGTCTATATCAAGCAAAGTTGGATCACAATAACTAAAAAAGAGAACATTTGAACTAAATTGTTTAATGTCTTTGACAAAAGGCAATGGTCTCTACTGGTTAAGTCTTCTTAGACTTCCCCCTACATAGTCTAGAGACCCAATTTAGCAAAACCAAGTATCAATAGCAAGTATTTAAGCACATATATACTTATAATGCACATGAGGACAAAAATCTTTAAAGTCTAAAAAACAGTTAAAGTCATTAATTTATATGGTTAATTTTGTATAGAGTGGGCAATATAAAGCTCTTTTATATGAAGCATAAATAGGTAAGGCTTTCTTGGTCAGTTCCATTCCCAATTAAAGCAAATCCTTCATTTGTTTTTTTTTTTAAAGTTAAGGTAGTAATTTATAAGCAGCTTAAAAAATCATTTATCTAGGCCAGCACATCTGGCTGGGATGGTCATCATAGCTGCTTCTTTGTTGCTGTTGCTGCTGCAACCTGCCCTCCTTGAGTTTCACTATAGTGAATTAATAAGTCTGATATCATGGCAAAACAGCTTTCTTAGCCCTCATACCTGAGGTGATGGGATTTGACTGTATGCTCAAAAGCTAGATTTTTTTTTGCCTTCCAGCCCAATATCTTACCTAGATTAACCCCACTCAATTGTTGAATTTATTTGATTTATTAATTTTTGGGGGGTACTGGGGATTAAACCCAGGAGATTCAACCCCAAAGCTATGCCACCAGCTCTTTATATTTTTTATTTTAGTTTCACTAGGTTCCTGAGAGTCTGACTAAGTTGCCAAGGCTGGTCTTGAACCTGCGATTCTCCTATCTCTGCCTCTTAAGTACTGGGATTACAGGTGTATACCACTATGCCTGGATGAATTTATTAGAAAGTTTACATTCATGAGGACAAACATTTAGATTATTGCTTTGAAATTTTCACTATAGATAATTTATCTTTATTCATTAAACCAGAAAATACATAGCCTACTCAAATTAATAGAGAAAAAACTGTAGGCCTTAAAATAGTAAGTAATGACAATCCTCAAGGCAACAACTAGGAAAATAATTTTGAACCTATGAGAAAAAGAAATGAGAAGAGAATGAAGAGTACACTAGAATAATTTATTAAGCCCCAAAGAAGGCAGTAATGGAAGAACTAACAAAAAACATACTAGATGTATAGAAAAAGGAGAAAAACAGAAGTCTCTCCTTATTCGTAGTTACTATGAATGTAATAAGTCCTTACCTATCAGGAAATTGCTATGAAAGCAAAATTATTAGGAGTTTAAACAAATTAAATTCTCCAATTAAAGAGGCAGAGGCTGGCAGGATGAATTTTAAAACGTCTCTCTGTATCTGTTATCTGTAGAGACACACTTTAGATACAAAGATCTAAATAGACTAAAAATGAAAGGATGGTAAAAAAGATATTCTCAAAATGAGTAAGGTGTGCCTTTATGCCTTAACCATGTTGTACTCCATTAAGATGTATGACTACAATGCACCAATAAAAATATATTCTCAGAAAATAGCAAAAGAGAGCTGGAGTAGTTATACTAATATAGAACAAAACATACTATAAGTCAGAAATTTTTATGGGAGAAAAGATGGATATTACATATTGATAAGATACTAGATATTTATAAGATAATATATTAATATTGATAAGATATTGTTTTATAAAATTGTCATTTGCAGGAAAATAGATGGAACTAGAAACTATGCTAAATGAGATCAACCAATCTCAGAAAATCAAGGGTCATATGTTTTTCTCTCAGATGTGGAAAATACTGAGAAATAGGGAACAAATGGGACTTCACATAAATGAAGAGAGAGGCAAGTATAATAATGTAAAGGAGTTGGGAGAGACAAGTTCGAAGGAGAAAAGTAGAATTGAGGAAGGAAACAGCTCAAATAATGTTACTTTTTGTACTTCAACATCATTAAGGCAATATACTGTAAACCCAAAACCAACATTATATTTAATGGGGAAAAACTGCAAGAATTTCCGCTAAAGTCAGGAACAAGACAAGGATGCCCACTATCACCACTCCTTTTCAATATAGTCCTTGAGACTCTTGCTGCAGCAATAAGACAAGAGAAGGAAATAAAAGGAATTCACATAGGAAGAGAGGAATTAAAATTATCCTTATTTGCAGATGACATGATCCTTTATCTGGAAGACCCAAAGAACTCAACTAAAAGACTTCTGGAACCGACTGACAAATTCAGCAAAGTCGCAGGATACAAAATCAACCTAAAGAAATCAATGGCTTTTCTTTACGCCAATAATGAATCCACAATGAAAGAAAAAAAAACAATCCCATTCCCTATAACCTCAAAACCAATAAAATACCTAGGAATTAACCTAACCCAAGATGTAAAAGATCTCTACAACAAAAACTATAAAACATTAAAGAAAGAAATTGAAGAAGACCTTAGAAGATGGAAAGATCTCCCGTGCTCATGGATAGGCAGAATAAATATCATCAAAATGGCCATTCTGCCAAAAGTGATCTATAGATTAAATGCAATTCCCATTAAAATACCAGTGACATTCTTCAGAGACCTAGAAAAATCAATCATGAAATTTATATGGAGAAAGAAAAGACCCAGAATAGCCAAAGCAATTCTCAGCAATAAGAAACATGCAGGAGGCATTACAATCCCAGGCTTCAAACTATACTATAGAGCAATAGTAGTAAAAACAACATGGTACTGGCACAATAACAGATATACTGACCAATGGATTAGAATAGAAGATACAGAAACAAATCCACACATCTTTAGTCAGTTAATCTTTGACAAAGGGGCCAAACTCATACGCTGGAGAAAAGACAGCCTTTTCAACAAATGGTGCTGGGAGAACTGGCTAACCATTTGTAAAAAGATGAATCTAAACCCCTATATCTCACCATGCACAGGAATCAACTCAAGATGGATCAAAGACTTAGAAATTAGACCTGAGACTGTGAAGTTAGTAGAGGACAGCATAGGTTCAACACTACAACATATTGGCACATGCACTAACTTTCTCAACAAAACCTCCAAAGCTCAGGAAATTAAAGCAAGAATTAACAAGTGGGAAAGCATCAATCTAAAAAGTTTCTTCTCATCAAAGGAAACTATCAACAACCTAAAGAGGAAGCCTTCAGAATGGGAAAAGATCTTTACCAGCCACCATTCTGATAGGGGGCTAATATCTAGAATATAAAAAGAGCTCAAAAGACTCTACACTAGCAAAACAAACAACCCAATCAAGAAATGGGCAAAATGAACTAATTAGACACTTCACAAAAGAAGAGATATAAATGGCCAATAGACACATAAAAAAGTTCAACATCATTAGCCATCAGGGAGATGCAAATCAAAACTACCCTAAAATTCCATCTAACCCCAGTCAGAGTGGCAAGCATAAAGAAATCAAATAACAACAAATGCGAGCAAGGATGTGGGGAAAGAGGAACTCTTTTACACTGTTGGTAGGAATGCAAACTAGTTCAACCACTATGGAGATCTGTGTGGAGATTCCTAAGAAAAGTTGGAATAGATCCACCATATGATCCAGCTATACCACTCCTGGGTATCTTTCCAAAGGGGCTGAATTCAGAGAACTACAGCAATATATGCATACCTATGTTCATAGCAGCACAATTCATAATAGCCACAATATGGAACCAACCCAGATCTCCATCAACAGATGAATGGATAGCAAAACTTTGGGAAATACACACAATGGAATTCTATTCAGCCATAAAGAAGAACAAAATTATATCATTTGCAAGAAGATGGAAAGCCCCGGAGAACATTATGTTAAGTGAGATCAGCCAAGCACAGAAGGAGAAGGTACATATGTTTCCTCTAATATTCCCAAACTAGGAAACACAGAGAATACCAGTGGGACTCCAGATAATGGAGAGGAAATATGAGCAAAGTTTGAATGGAAAGAAAGGAGAGGAGGAAGGCTGATCTTGATTAATGAGGGTCTATATCTGAATATGTGTAAAATTATGAATATGACATGGTTAACCTGGACAACCATTGATGGGAGGGGGGAAGGGAAAACGGGGGCGGTGGGGGAGAGGGCACCAAATATAGTTTAAATGTATACCATTTATGTTCAATAAAAATTTGTTAAAAATAATGTTAATTTTTGTTAATTTTTTATTGATGCATTGTAGTCATACATCTTTTTTTTTTTTCGGGTCTGGGGATGGAACCCAGGGGCATTCTACCTCTGAGCTACACCTCCTGCCCTGTTTTTTATTCTTTATTTTGAAACAGGTTCTCACTAAGTTGTGGAGGGCCTCACTAAGTAGCTGAGGCTGGCCACAAACTGCGACCCTCGGGTCTCAGCCTTCTGAATGCTGGGATTACAAGTGTGCACCACCACACCTGCCTTGTAATCATACATCGTAATGGGGTGCAAGATGGTAGAGGCATACATGCACACATCACTCATTTAGTCCTTACCCAGTTTCCACCCCATTCCCTCCCTGCTCCTTCCTTCTCCTGTTTGGTTTACTGACTGGCTTTAATATGTTTATGAATTACATCATGTAAATTAGGGAATTTCCCTCTCCCCCCCTCTTATCACCCTTAGTTAGGTTTCCTTAACCAAATAATGTTATGTTCATATATGTAGGTATCACTACCAACCTCACTAACATGTACAGGGAGGGAGGGGGATGTAGAGGAAAATACACCAAGTCCTATATACATATATGAATATATCACTTTTTTTGGTATGTGGATTGAACCCAGGAGCATTCTACCTCCAATCTACACCCATGACAATTTTTATTTTTTATTTTGAAACAGAGTATTGCTGAGTTTCAGAAGTTGATCTCAAACTCATGATCCTCCTGTCTCATCTCCCCAAATATTAGGATTTCAGACATGCACCTCCAGGCCTGACTGATTAGGCCACAAAGCAACTCTTAACAAATTCAAAACATTGAAATAATTTCTTGTATCTCATTTGATCATAGTAGAATGAAGCTAGCTATCAACAGTAAGAGAAAACACAGAAATTATAGAAGCACGTGGAGAGTGAAAATATACTACTGAGTCACTGAAGAAATCTACCTTGAATCAAGTCAAAATGGAAACACACCATACCACAACCCATGTGATACAGACAAAGCAGTACTAGGAGTGAATTCTATAGCAATAAGTGACTATTTAAAATAGAAAGATTTCAAATAAATATGATGATACATATTGAGGCCTTAGAAAAATAAGAACAAAACAAACCTAAAATCATCATAAGGAAATAAATAATAAATAGCAAAACAGAATTAAATTAAATAAAGACTAACAGCATGATATGATGCATCAATTAAGCAGTTGATTCTTTGAAAAGATAAACAAAATTGGCAAACCTTTAGATAAACAAGAGAGAGAGTTAAGAGCCAAACAAATAAAATTAGGGGTGAAAAAGGAGACATTACAAAAATATTACTGAAATTAGAAGAATCACTGGGAATAGTTTGAAAAATTATGTGCTAATAAGTCAGAAAATCTAGAAGATGAGAATAAATCTCTGGACACATATGGCCTATTAAAATTGAGCCAAGAGGATATAAGCCCCCCTAAATATATCAATAATAATTAATAAAATTAAAGCATTACTAAAAAGTCTGCCAATAAAGAAGAGCCCAGGAACAAATGGATTCACTGCTGAATTTTACCAAAGTTTTGAGGAAGTAAGACCAATGCTCCTCAAACTAGTCCTTAAAATAGAATGGGAAAGAAACCCTTCCAAATTTTTTTATGAAGCCAGTATAACCCTGCTACTGAACCCTGATAAGGACATGATGTTATAAAACTATAAACTAATATCCCTTATGAGTATGGATGCAAGTATTCTCAATAAAATACTTTCAAATTGAATTCATCAGCACATTGAAAATACCATAGGTCATGATCAAATTGATTTCATTATAGTGGTGTAAGGAAATTTCAACATATACAAGTCAACAAATATAATTCAGCACATACATAGAATCAAGTATAAAACATGTTCATCTCAAATAGATGCAGAAAAGGCCTTTGATAATATTACACATGCCTTCACAATAAAAAGTCCTGAATAAATTGGATATAGAAGAATCATACCTCAGAGTCATAAAGGCTATGTGTAATAACTCATAACAAGCACATACAAAATGGAGAAAAACTGAAACATTTCTTCTAAGATCAGGAATGAGACAAGGGTAGGCACTCCTTATATTCAATATGGTTACTTTAAATTTAATGAAAGCAATTAGGAAAGAGGCAGGAAAATAAGGAATTCACATAAGAATTGCAGAAAGTCAAATTATCTCTCTTTCCTGATGATATCATTCAATATGAAAATCCAAAAGATTCCACCAAAAGGTTTTCATTTGCAACTGATAAGCTCAGCAAAGTATCAGGATAAAAAAATCAACATACAATAATCAGTAGCTTTTCTATATATCAATAAGAACTTGCTGAGAAAGAAATCACATTTACAATAGCCACAAAAATATAAAATGTCCAGTAATAAGCCTTGATAGGTGAAAAAACACTAATTAAAATTACAAAATACTGAAGAAAGTTATTTAATAAGGTACTAGAAGGTGGTAAAACCATCCATGTTCACAGATTGGGAGAGTAGACATTGTTAAAAATATGCATACTACTCAGTGCAATCTATAGATTTAATGAAATCCCCATCAAAATACCAATGACATTCTTCACAAACCCAGAATAAAACTATGCTAAGATTCACATGAAAGCACAAAAGATCCTAGGATTACAAGCATTTACCCTCATGCCTGGTGAAGACCTCAAAAACTTAACATTAAAAAAAACCAAGCAATCACCAAGTACCACAGAAAGAAAAATAAATGTAATAAAAGTGAGCAAACTACCTGAATGAACACTTCTCAAAAGAAAAAAGTAAAAATACCCAATAAATATGGGGGGAGAAAAAGCCGGGAGTGGTGGTGCACACTTGTAATCCCAGCATTTGGGAGGCTGAGGCCTAAGGATTGCGGTTCACGGACAGCCTCAGCTACTTAGTGAGGGCCTTTGCAACTTAGTGAGACCCTGTTACAAAATAAAGAATAAAACTAGGGCAGGGGGTATAGTTCAGAGAAAGAAGGCCCCTGAGTTCCATCCCAGACCCACAAAAAATGTGAAAAAAAATGCTCAGCATCGTTAGCCAGGTACATGCAAATCAAGACTTCAATGAGATTTCTCCATCTCACCACAGTAAGACTAGCTATGGTTTTTTAAAATCCCAAATTAAGCCAGGCATGGTGGCACACGCCTGTAATCCCTGTGCTTGGGAGGCTGAGACAGGAGGATCGCACAGATTCGAAGCCAGCCTCAGCTACTTAGGCTATCAGCAACTTTGTGAGACCCTGTTTCCAAATAAAATATTAAAAAAGGGCTGGGAGTATAGCCCAGAGGTGGAAAGCCCCTGGGTTCCACTCCCAGTACCACCAAAAAAATAAAAATAAAATAAAATACCAAATTAAACAAATTCTTGCAAAAATATGAATAAAAAGGAATGCTTATATACTATGGTTGGAATGAAAATTAATATAGTCACTATAGGCAAAAGTATGGAGGTTTCTCCTAAAACTAAAAATAGGCCGGATGTGGTAGTGCACGGTTGTATTTCAAAACAGGGTCTCATGAAGTTGTGGAATGCCTCACTAAGTAGCTGAGGTTGTCTACAAATCCCAATCCTCAGGTTTCAGCCTCCCCAGTGAATGCTGGGATTACAAGTATGCGATACCACACCCATTATAACTTAAATAAGTGCATTCAGTTTGACTCAATACCAGGAAAATGCTAATAATATGTTGTCACATATTGTTAACTATGTGTGCTAAAATAAAGTAATCTTTATTTAGAGAGTAATCTAAGGTCTGGGGATTTAGCTCAGTGGTAGAGCAATTGCCCAGAATGCATGGATACCTGGGCTCAATTTCCAGTATGACAAAAGCAAAAGAAAATTGGAGAGTAGTTTAGGTACCCATGATCCTAACACTTCAGAGAGAGGGATCAGGTGACTATCCAGCAAGGAATAAACTGTCTCAGCCTCTATAATTCTGACAGAACTGTACACCTGATTTCCATCTCTCACAAGCCCCTAGTTGTTCTGCATGTCACTTGCAATTCATTAAGAATTCCGACTCTCCAAAGGACCCAGCCATTGGCCAGTTCCATACCTGCCCCAGCTTCTTTGTAGCCCTGTGTGTCAAGACCCTGGACTTAAAGCTGTCACCTACTCTGCATTTACATTTGTCACTTTGGCACTTAAAGGAAGTATCCCATGCAGAGGTTGTTCTGCTCATTGATGGTTCAGGAATTACGAGCCTTCTATTCTGGGGACAGCATAGTCTGAGGGATTAGGACAAAGGTATGAGGTATGGGCCCAAACCAAATATTTAAGAAAACTTGAGCCAGGCATGGTGGTGCACACTTGTAATTCCAGCATTCGGGAGGCTGAGACTGGAAGATCGCAGTTCTCAGACTGCCTCAGCTACTTAGTGAGGCCCTCTGCAACTCAGTGAGACCTTGTTTCAAAATAAAGAATAAAAAAAGAATAGGGAAGGGGGCATAGCTTGGAGGTTGAATGCCCCTGGGTTCCACCTCCAGACCGCCCCCCAAAAAAAGAAAAAAAAAAAACTTGGCTTTGGGCAAGGAGTATAGCTATGGAGGGAAGTTAAAACTGGTGTGCATATTTTTTTTAAAAAAATAACTAAACTGGTTCAGTAGAATTATACAATATGGCAAGATTCAAGATGACACATTTAGATATATACACAGCACTTGGTGTATTTCCCTCTGGATCTCATCCCACTCCCCGCTCCTCTCTCCCTATACATATTAGTGATGTTGGTAGTGAAACCTTCATATATGGACATAACATTGTTGAACTACTTCCCTCCTCAGTCCTCCTTGTTCCCATCTCCCCCATTCCTTTCCAACATCTACCAGTATCCCTCCCCCTTTATCTGAAGTCCCCTTTGTTTCCTACTTTCTCACTAGCTTCCACAAAAGACTGAAAAGTATATAAAAGCGACTTTTCCTACTGTAGTGCAAGAGGGCAACAGTCTGCTGACCAAAGGGACTATAATTTTGCCAAATGCAAAACAATCGGATTTCCTATGGAGAAGGGTCTCTACTTGTTTGGCTTTTCAGATATCACACTAGCCATATCTGAGAGGAGGAGGCAGCTGCTAAGGGCTGAATCCTTGACAATAAATATCTCAGGCTCCATCTGGAGCATTTCTGAATCAGAGCTCCAGAAGAGTCTGGCTTAACAATGTATGCCTCCTGTAAGTTTAGGATTAGCCAGAGGCAAGAGGTTATCCTATGTACATGCAGCATTTTATGGGGGCCAAAGGTGTAGTTTGTCCAGGTTGATACAAAGAAGCTGGACAACTTAGAAGTTGGGGTAATGGAAAATGCATTTTGAGGTTAACACACTGGGGCAGATTTCCAAGTCTATGGCTTATTACCTAGGTGAGCTTAAAGGGTTTCTTTAACTTTTCTGAGTCTACTTTCAATCCTCACAAACAACTCTCTGGGGTAGATGTTAAGATCATACCCATTGTAGATGAGAAAAGGGAAGCTATAGAGAGGTTAAGCAACGAGCCTGTGGTCACATAATAAGTAGCAGAGTGATACTTCACACATACATTTATGATATGTTGCTCATGCTCTGAACCATTCCACCCTGTTACCTCAGTGATCTTGGAGTCTTCAACCCAGATTTCACTTCTGGGCGCACACTGATGCACAGCTTCAAGCATAGCTCCAGACACAGCTCCCGGCATATTACTAGTCCCAGTTCTAGGCAGAGTTCTGGAAACAGGAGCACTCTGTGGAAGAAATAGCAAAACTTAGAGGTCGGTTTGCTAGTATATAAACAGCTGACTGACACTGCCAAAATAAAGTATCCTTGGAGTGTGTTAAGAGAAATAAATATGAGCTGGGTGTGTGGTGCACATTTGTAATCCAAACACTTGGTGGGCTGAGACAGGAGAGTAACAGGTTCAAGGCCAGCCTCTCCAATTTTAGCAGGGCCCTTAGCAACTTATTAAGGCTGTTTCAAAATATACAACAAAATAGAATTGAAAGTGTAACTCAAAGGTAAAATGCCCCTGAATTACATTCCCAATATCTCACATGCATATACACAAAGAAAAGTAAATAAGATAATAACAACCAACAAGGGCTGGGGATATAGCTCTGTGATAGGTTACTTCTCCAGCATGTTTGAAGCCCTGATTCAATCCCCAGCACTTGTAATACACACAAACACACACAACAATCCAAACAAACAACAAAATAACCATCAGCCAATGCTGTGTACTGTGCAGTAGGTTACACATTTATACATTTTGTTGTTAAATGCTTACAACAGCTCTGCTGAGTATAATCAGCTGAGATGCAGGGCCAAATCGTCTCTCCTTTTTGGGAGGGTAAACAGTAGGGAACTGTAGAAGAATTGTAGCCCAATTAGTCACTGATGTATGAGTCCACCATTACCTGCAGAGGTCTGCCTCTCTGGAGCTCCATAGAAGGATGTGTCTTACTTGCTGATATTCCAGGCTCAGACTCCAGCATGAAGATACTGTCATGGGAAAGGGATTTGTTCCCCATGCTGCTCTTGGACCTGTACAGAAAGAAAAGTTCTTGTCAAAGCAGCTCAAGGTCCATAGGTACTGAAGGCAAATGTGTTTTCCAAATATGGCCTACTACAGATACTTTGGGAGGAGTGTGGGGAGGCATATGTGATGACACAGAAAGGTGTCCATGAGGAACTAAGTGAAAAGTATAAAGACTAGAGTGGCCCCATTTAATATAGACATATATATTACATGCATGTATAGTTTATATTCAAAAAATCTAGAAAGATATCCACCAAATTATTAGTGGTGGTTCCCTCTAAGTAATGACACTATAGACAGGAAGGTGTTTCCATTTTCTACTTTATACACTTCTATATAATTTTAATTTCAATATTATAAACATGTCTTTTATATAGAACAGTTTTGTTGAGACATGTTTTACATACCATACATTCATTCATTTAAAGTCTACAATTCAGTGCTGGCAATCATAGGGAATGGGAGAGTTATTAAAGATCTCTCACATCCAATTTTCTCTATATGTTTTTGTTTTAATTTCTCTTAAAATATCAAAGATCTTCCCAGATGTAAGAGGCTTTTATTCACAAGTTTCTCTTTCTCACAAGGGCTCTGTAATACATCTGTCCTACTTTCAAAGTCATCTTATGTGCTTTCCACTCCTCCCTTCTTCCAGTTTGCTCAACCCAGATGGAAGTGCCTTCTGATTAGGGATGGAGCAAGGTTGATCACAGTTATGGGTTAAGACAAATCAAGGGAAAGTCAGAAAAAAGGCTAGTCAGGCATGATTATAGGCACACACCTGTAATCCTGTACTTGGAAGGCTGAGACAGGGGGAGCACAGATCCAAGGACAGCCTCAGCAACTTAGTAAGACCCTGTTTCAAAATAAAAAAATCAAAAGATCTGGGGGTGTAGCTCAGAGGTAGAATGCCCATGGGTTCAACCCCCAGTACAAAGGAAAGAAGGGAGGAAGGAAGGAAGGAAGGAAGGAAGGAAGGAAGGAGGGAAGGAAGAATGGAAGGAAGGGCTAAAGGCACAAAAGACTCCTTTGGAGATGTGGTAATATATGTATCTCCAGAATTTAAAAACCAAAGACACCACAAGAAGAGAAAATTACAGACCAATATATCTTATGAGTGTAGATGTAAGAATCCTCAACAAAATACCAGCAAACTGAATTAAGTAACATATAAAAAGAATATACCTTGACAAAGTAGGGTTTGCAAGGAATTAAAATTTTTTGGTGGTACTGGGGTTCCTGGAAACCCTTCTACCTCCGGGATACACTTCCAGACCTATTTTTATACTTTTTTTTTAAATTTGGAAACAGGGTCTCTTAAGCCAGCACAGCTGGCTTTGAACCTGTGTGATCCTCCTGTCTCCGCCTCCCAAGCGCGGGGATTACAAGCGTGCGCCACCACGCCCAGCTGACATATGAAATTTAATGTATGTGATATACCATATCAATAGAATAAAAACAAAATACACATAATCATTTCAATGGATGTAGAAAATGTGTAAAATCTAACACCATTTCCTGATAAGTGCACTCAATCTTGATAAAGGACATTTAGGATAAACATATAAGCACACATACTTATTGGTGAAAGGTTAGATACTTCTTTCTTAATATCAAGAAAGCACAATTAAGATTGCTTGTATTACTTTGAGTCAACAATGTATTGGAAGTATAGCCAGGGAAATTAAGTAAAAATTGAAATAAAAGACATCTAAAGTATAGCCAGGTCTGGTGGCTCACGCTCGTAATCCCAGCATTTGGGAGGCTGAGACAGGAGGATCACTGTTTGAGGACAGCCTCAGCTTCTACTTAGTGATGCCCTCTGCAACTCAGTGAGACCCTGTTTCAAAATAAAGAATAAAAATTAGGACTGGGGGTGTGGATTGAAGGTAAAATGCCCCTGAGTTCCATCTCCAGTACCACAAGAAAAGTCACCTAGAATATAAAAGAAGAGTGAAACTATCTATTCACATATTACATGATATTAAGGAATCCACTAAAAACTAGTAGAACTAATAAATGAACACAGCAAGATTGCAGGATATAAGGTAAATATATAAAAATGATCTTTATTTTCTCTTTCTTTCTCTTTCTCTTCCTCCCTTCCTTTGTTCCTTCCTTCCTTTGCATTAGTGATTGGACCCAGGGGCATTCTACCTCTGAGCTACACGCCAACCCCCAGCCCTTTAATTAATTAATTTATTTATTTGCCAGGCATGGTGGCACATGCCAGTAATCCAAGTACTTAGGAGGCTAAAACAGGAAGATAACAGGTTCTAGGACAGCCTGGGCAAGTAGTGAGACTCTGTTTAGTGAGACCCTGCTTCAAAATTTAAAAAAAAATGTGGTACTTAGGATTGAGCCCAGGGGCATTCTACCTCCAAGACTGTCCAACAACGACACAGTGGTTTTATGATTAAGTTCCTTCCCCCTCCAGCTACATGGTTTACTATCTGAGACTTATTTTGAGTATGAGGGATGGAACCCAGGGGCATTCTGCCTCCAAGCTGCACCTCCAGCTCTTTCTATATTTTTACTTTGAAATAGTGTGTCACTAAGTTTCTGAGTCTAGCCTCAAACCTGATGATCCTCCTGTCTCAGTACTGGGATTACAGTCATGTACCACTGGGCCTAGCTATTATCTGTAATTTTAATCATTCATTATGAGATCTGGTTCCCTTTGTCCAGACCTGCAACCTAGGGGCCCTTCAGACCAGACCTTCTGAATGAAATAGGCGATCCTTATCGTATGAAATAGGCCTCCAGCTTCTCAGTAGCTGTAGATCCCACATCTTAAGTTATTGTAGCTAGAACAGGAAAAATTTCCCTGATCTAGCTGCACTTTCCCACCCAAGGCTCTTGAGTGAGGTATGCATTTGCCATGCTCCAACCCACTAAGCTGCTCAGCCCAGACAGCAAGCACACATGTGTGCACAGACAAGAGGCCTCTTGGACATGGCTGCATTGGTAACAGTTGCAAGCCTGGACTTCAGAGGCAGGGAGGCCAAGAGACTCTGAGATCAAAGGTCCACTGGTGGTTTGGTTGCCAAAGGGAGTCCTAGATCTAGGTCCCTGCCCTTATCCTGACTCACTCAACCTGCACTCCATTTGATCTTACCTGGGCTCAGTTGATGGGATTTCCTGTACTGGGTTTGGAGGAGGGGTATCAATATCACTGCTTGAGAAGCTTGGCTTCAGCATCCTCTCTCCTTGTGTATTATCAGGCTCTTTTTTCTTCTTCTTGCCAAAAAAGTTCTTGAAGGCTTTAAATTTGGATTTTTTCTTTCCTGCAAGGGAGAAATGGGAGTGAGGAGTGTAATGGAGGGTGGGACGACAGGAAAAAGAGACAAGGCTTTCATGAAAGTAATGAGGACTGTGATCCCAGGTGCCCTGCTGATCTTACCACTGGTGCTTACAGTACCATCCATTTGATTTGTATCCCTCTTAGAAACTCAGTATCCAAGTGTGTGAGATGCTGGTGAAAGAAGCAACCCAGAACACTGCTGAGAAGCTTTAGGCAGTATCTATTCAGGTCAAACTCACAATTTATTCACTTGCCTCTCAATTTCACTTATCTACACACACCTCTTTCTTTGTCTTTCTTAAGAAGACAATTTATGAAAGGTGGTAACTGAGCCAATGTAAGCGTCGACAGCCCTCTGACTCCACTCCGGTGGCTGGAGTCATTGCAGTTCAGGGGAGCCAAGTTTCCACTCTGACAAATATTTTACAACCCTGACAGGAGGATTGCAGGTTCGCAGCCAGCCTCAGCTACTTAGTGAGACCCTCTGCAACATAGTGAGACCCCGTTTCAAAATAAATAACAAAATAGGGCTGAGGGTGGAGCTTGAAGATAGAATGCCCCTGAGTGTCATCCACAGTACCGAAAAAGAAAAATGTCTGTGTATATGGTGAAGTTCCAAGGAACTGGGTAACATTATTGCCTCCCAGATGCATGTAAGCAGGATGTCTGGCAAAATGCATTTTGGGAAATGCTACCTAGGGTTCTGATTACAGAACCTATAGTACTGATTACACCTTGGCCTGCCTATTAGAAAGATTCCTATATTTCAAGGCCTGCCATTAAGTCTAGTTTCCCACCGATTAGTACAATTCTTGGGTCTCTTTTCTCTGGATAAATAAAATGACTACTAGCACCACAAGTGTTGCATCTGAATGCCCTCCAGTCTATCCATTCATTCACCTATTTAAATATTTATTCATTTCTTTACCTGTTTGTTTATTTATTTATTAGTGCTGGGGATTGAACCCAGGGGGTGTTCTACCCCAACGCTATACTCCAGTCCTATTTTATTTTGTGTTTTGTCTTGAAACAGAGTCTATCTAGGTTGCTGAGAGCCTTACTAAGTTGCTGAGGCTGGCTACGAACCTGAGATCCTTTTGTCTCAGCCTCCAAAGTACTGGGATTACAGGAGTATGCCATCTCTTCCAGCTATTAAAAATATTTAATAAAGTCACATGCTTACTATGTTCTGATCATCAACCAGAAAAAAAATAAGATGTACGCCTTGTATCTCAGCTCCTGCTTCTATATCCAGGAACTTAGCAGGCACTTTTTAGCTTCCCCCTCAGCAAATATCACAGTGAAGAGCATGCAGTTTCACTCAAGAGACAGCTGAGTCCATTAAGCAGTACAGAATGCTAACACAACTTGTCACTTCCTTTAAACTGAGACAATCTAATGGTGCCATTTTAAACATGCTATAATTTAAACATTGGCCTTTATTGGACACAATGTAAATTGTAAATAAGATGAGCAAAGGATCTGCTGTGTAGTAAGTGCTCAATAAATGTGAGCCAGTATTAGAAATTCAATAAATTTATTCCTTAAGGTCAGATTCAATTCTATCTGTGTTCATTAAAATCAACCTCATATCTATAACTCAATAGAGAACTCTGAAATATGTATAATTACAAACAGAAGCTATCTGAAATATGTATAATTATGAACAGAAGCCATCATGAGGAGGAGCACTGAATAACTATAGAAATGTTTGATCATTTCTACTTAAGTAATTTGTGTTTGGATGACTTTGTTCATTTCTTACCTACTACGATATACCTATTCTACCTATTATATTCTATTTCTATTCTAGACTAAAAATTAAAATGTAACAGGAAACATGTCTTTTTTCCAAGTTCCCTTCTTGAATTTTTTAGAAAAAATAAACTCAGTTTTATAGAAGTGCATTAAAATATTTGAAATGATGTTTGACCTCACAAAACCACTGTAAGGATATAATGTGAAAATTCCACAAAGTACACATTGAAGACTAGCTCTAAAACCATCTCTATTTTGTTTTTTGACTTTGTCTCTTTATCCCTCCCCAAGACGGTTCCCAAAACCTATAAAATTGTGAGATATAGTAAAATTCTGATTACTATAATCACAATTTCACAGTTTTGTGTTAGAAAATATTTAACACCTGATCGCTGGGTAAAATATCCTGATCTATATTATTTAACTCTTTGTATGATGTAAATACTTCAACCATGGCCAATTTGAGGAAAACAACATGATGTTTGGGAAGAGATGTGCAGTCCTCAAAGCCAGCCTGAGCCAGCTCCAAAACACCACTAAATAATTCCCAACCAGACAGGGAAAATTAGGCAGACTGGAGCTTGCTGTAATTCAAAAGGAGGAACAGGATTTACTGATTCCAAGCTAGGTGCAGTGATACACACCTATAACCCCAGCACCTGGAAGGCTGAGACAGAAAGATCACAGCTTCAAGGCTAATCTCAACAACTTAGCAAGACTCTCAGTAATTTAGTGAAACTCTGGTGTGTGTGTGTGTGTGTGTGTGTGTGTGTGTGTGTGTGTGTGTGTGTGTTACTGGGGATTGAACCCATGGGCATTATGCCTCCTAGCTATACCCCCAGCCTTATTTTATTTTATTTTATTTTATTTTATTTTATTTTTTTGCAGTATTGGGGATTGAACCCAGGGGCCTTCTACTTCTGAGCTATACCCCAGCCCTGTTTTTTTTTAATTTGAAGCAAGTTCTCACTAAGTTGCTGAGAGCCTCACTAACCTGTTGAGGCTGGCTTCAAACCTGTAATCTTCCTGTCTAAGCCTCCCAAGTACTGGAATTACAAGTATGCGTCACCAGGTCCAGCTTGTTTTTTATTTTAAAACAAGGTCTCATTAACTTGCAGAGGGCCTCACTAAGTTGCTGAGGCTAGCCATGAACCTCTTGTATCAGTCTCTAAAGTACTGGGGATACAGATGGTTTTCATTACACCTAGATATGATCTTTTTTAAAATAAAATATAAAAATAGGACTGAGGTGTAGCTCAGAGGTAGAGCATTCCTAGGCTCAATCCATAATACCTCAAAAAAAAATAAGAAATGTATTGATTCTTGACAGATGGGTCTTCCTTTAGGCCTTCTGAAAGGGGAATTACTTTATACTCAGAACATTACATAAAGAATGTTATGAAGCTGAGTGTGGTGGTGCACACCTATAATATTAGTGCTTGAGAGGCTGAAACAAGAGGACCCCAGGTTTGAGGACAGCCTTAGCTACTTAGTATAGCCCCGTTTCCAAATAAAAAATAATGTAGGACTGGAAAAGTAGGTCATAGGTCTCTGGGTGCAGTCTCCAGTACCCCCCACACACACACACACAAAGAATACTATGATCATTCACTAGGTTTAGAAACACACTGACTGTGGTCCCTCTTGCTTCAAAACCCAGGAATGGAAGGGAGGAAGGAAAACCTAGAAAATTCAGAATTGCAAGGCTGCTTCTCAGAAACCAGCAAAGACAAAGAGAGGAAATTCAGTGGTTTGTAGCTCCATTAGGGACACAATCTATAAATAGCAAATCGCTGAATTAAAAACACTAGTAATAAACACTTGTAATCAACTCTTCTGGATGTGAAGTCAAATTTATCAAACATAATCAATTCATTAGCAGAAAAATCATGTACTAACACATTTTATGCTCTTAAATTAACAAAATGACTAGCAACTTTAGAACTGTAACAGATGCTAAAATTACATATGGATATATTCCAATTTTCCCCAGTTTTTCATTCTTTGCTGGACAGAAACAACTTATTTTCTCACAAAGATTCAAAATACCTTAAGCAGTGTGTGTCTCATTCAGCTATGGGCACCAGAGAGAAAGAATGTTTCATTATACCCTGTGAGAGAGTATGGTAGTCACATTGCTTTTTTAGAAAGAAGTTACGGTAACACCAAGAGAAGGTAACTGCCAACCATGGTAGTTGGCTGCTTGTTGATTTAGTGCAGTGGTTTGGAAGCTAGATACATAATTAATGAGACGCCTATTGCCAGGCATAACATGCCAGCTGCAGGAGTCCAAGTCTTCAGTCTGCCATTGTGTGTGGTTTTTTTTTTTTTTTTTTTTTTTTTTTTTGGCAGTGTTGGAGATTAAACCCAGGACCTCACACATGTCGGGCAAGGAGGGCTTTTGATTAGGATACCACCCTGCCTCCAATTGCAAAAGGTCCCTATGTATGGAAATGAGTCCTGGTCTTAGCCCTGGAAATGAGATGCATACTCATGTACAGTGGAACACATCTGTCCCAGTGACTCTGGATTCTAAAGCAGGAGGATTGCAAGTTTGAGGCCAGCTTGGGCAGCTTAGCGAGACTCTGTCCAAAAATTAAAAATTAAAAATAAATAAAACTCTTTTTATGTTTTTATTGTTTATTATTTACTTTTATTTTTATTGGTGCATTGTATTCATACATCATAATGGGATAAAAAAAAAACTTGTGTAGACATACATGCATACATCACCCAGTTAGGCCCTACCCAATCCCCATCCAATTCCCTCCCCATCCCTCCTTCCCATGCTTGGCATAGTGGTTGACTTAGATATGTTTAAGTACATCATGTGCTTTAGAGAGTTTCCTTCTTCCCCCCTCCCATGGATGTAGCTCAGTGGTAGAGCACCCCCTGCGTGCAATCCCCAGTACTGCAACAAAAACAACAACAAAAATCTGATTCCCACCTGCCTGCTGTTGATTTTGAAACCCTGATGGAATCTAAGATGGTTGTCTTATATTTAAGTATATTAATGGGCCTTTCAAGTTTTCTTTTATGAAGGTTTGCTTTCAAACTGCCAGGAGCTAAGACCTAAAAGGGCTAGTTTTCAGAAGGTACTATAAGCACAAAGGGTAGATAAACCTAGACAGCAAGTAAGGATCAAATTCCTCCATTGGTTAAATATGGCTTACTAAGTTCTGTTTTTTCTTCTGATTAAGACTTAGTAAGTATAACCTGGTAACTATATCCAATAAAGACTTCAGAGTTTCAAACAAAGCTTTAGGCTATCAAAGTAAGGGTGACAAAGAAGAGATTGGAGAACTGGAAAGTGAATGTGGAGTGGGTCTAATGTTATTAGAATTTTATATGGACTTGCTATTTTTTACTTGGTTCTTTTTCCTATGGGATAAAAATACTGTGAATCTAGTTCTAGTAATCAAGGTTTTATTGGGCTACTTACCTTCGTCGCTGATTTCTAGAACTTCCGCACCACTAGGAGCTTCCGCACCACTAGGAGCTTCCACACCACTAGGAACTTCACTTGGTGGCTCAGCCATAGTAGGACACTGAAATAAAACACAACACAGACAGGAAAAAGATCATCATTTCACATACAACCATGATTACTGTAACACAATCATCTCATATTACCCTTACTCTTACCCTTCAGTAAGAGTTTTAAACTATTCCAGAAAACATGTACAAATGGAATTGCCATTAGGAAAAATTATCCTCTATTTTAAAATACAATGATTAACTGTGGGTGGTGGTGGTGCACAGCTCTAATACCAGCACTTGGGGGTGGGGCTGAGACAGGAAGATAGCATGTTCAACGACAGCCTCAGCAATTTAGTGAGACCTTGTTTCAAAATAAAAAATAAAAAAGGCTGGGATGTAGCCCAGAGGTAGAATGACCCTGGGTTCAATCCTCAATAACTTTCCAAAAGGACAGCATTCAATTAATATAAAATGTCCCGAACAGACAAATACATGAACAAAGAAAATGCCTTGGTTAGGGCTAGGGGGGGATGGGATTTTGGGGTGGTAGATGAAGAATCACTGGGGTTTTCCTGGCCAACTTAATAATTGTGGTAGCACCCCTACCCCTGCCACTAAGGAAACCTTTTAGAGATTGACGAAATGAAGTGCATTTGAGTTTTAGAGAAGCTCATGGAAAAGGAACCTGTTACCCAGGCCACAGTAGACCAACACCACCCTAGACCCACCACCACCAGAAGCAGAAAAACAAAGGAAACAACTACTAAAGAGAAAGTATGAAAGACAAAAGGGAGAACAAAGAAAGAGGACATCTGCACCTTAGTTCACTAATAGAACCACTCAACTGAACTCTGAAATTCCTTCCGACATAGTTGCCTTCTTTCCCAACCCTATCCAAAAGACCCTGAGGACAAAATCACTTTTAAGCACTCAGTTGGGACAAGTGGAACTGTCTCCCCTCCTAATAAACCATAGACCACAAGAGAACATACCAAACTCCCCTTGACTTCAATCTTTCCTCCTGTTTCCACTCCATCCATATACATCTCTTTCAGGCAAATCTCAAAAAGAGTTAGGTGTACTTACTGTGTTACGGCCGCACTTCCTATTCTCATGAGCTCTTTCCAACCAGGCTTCTAAATCCAAAATTCTCCACCAAAAATGCTCCTGTGAAAGTCAGCAATACCTGACCTTCCAGCAGCATCTAACTCTCCTTCTGATCATTTTCTCTCTTTTGAATAATTTTTATCACTTGCCTTTCAGAACAGCACACTCCCTAATTTTCCTCCTACCTTATTGGCTGTTCCTTTTCAGTCTTTTTTACTGGGTCTTTGTTCTCTCCCTGATTTTGAAATGTTGTAGCACTCAAGGAACTGACCTTGGCCCTTTTCTTTATCTAAACTCATTTCTGTCTACAATGGGAACATTAAATAGAAATGTTATTATGAGCACAACTGCAAGCTACCTATATAATTTTAAATTTTTATAGTTGCCACATTTGATAAAGTAAGGACAACAAGAAGTCCCCCCAAAAATAGGTGAAATTACTTTCAATTATATCTATTTTAACTCAATATAACTAAGATATCATTTCAGCACACAAATTACTCTAAAATATTATTGATATATTTTACATTTTTCTTTTCACATTAAGCTGCCACATCAGTTGCATCAGCCCCTTGCTCAACCCCTCCCCTCACACACATATGTGTGCGTGCACACACAGACACACAGACACACAGTGGCTTGCCATCAAGCTCAGAGTAAAATCCTGGCCCCTTACCATCCATGAGTCTTATGTGATCTGGCCCCACCTCTATCTCCCCACTGACCACAACCCTGTTACCCTCCTGCCTTGTCCCTCTGACTCCAGCCTCACTGACCTTCTTGGTAGTCCCCCTAACACCAAACTCCTTTCAATCACAGCTGTTCCCTCTGCTTAGAGGGCTCTTCCCAGAGGCAGTTGTATGACTCACTTATTTGTAGCATTCAATATTATTTCCCACAGAAAGAATTTTCATGATCATTCTAGTTAGAACTCTCCTCATGTCTCCATTACATTATCCTTTCTCAACATCTTCATAGAACTTATTGCCATCCAAAATTATATTCTATAATATTAACTTAATTGTTCATTTCTTATTCGTTTCTGCAACTAGAATGTAAAATCCACAAGGACGGGGGCTTTGTCTATTTAATTCATCACTGGCACTCCCAGCATCTAGAATGGTACCCAGAATGAAATAGTCATGAGATTTAGTGGTGAAGTTGATGTGCTGTGTGAAGGGAATAGCAATTTTCAATAAACATTTGTTGAAGGAATGCATAAGTTCAATGAAAGAAAGGGAATCAATCTAAGAACCACATTTATGGTCAGCAATAGAAGTAGAGGCATGCTATTGGGGGCAGAGGAAGACAAATACTGGTGGAGGAGCTGCCTTCTCTGCCAGCAAGGTAGATCCTACCCATGGTTTATTCGCCTGTGCACAAAATCAAGCACTCTCGGGCCCCTCTCATCCTTGACACACATAATACATTCCCAAGTGTCCCGGATGTGAGCTCTGGGTGAGAAGCCCCATTCATCTTGGCTGGCCTAGATCTTCACGAAGGAGGAGGTTTATCTTCTCCTTAACTGAGAAGGAGGAGGTTTATCTTCCTCCTTAACTACCGCTGACAAATTCTTTCCTGTTGTCCTCAGGCTGACCTTATTAAACAGAAACTTGCTTCCTGTTATGATCTGGATCTTAAAATGTTCCCCAAAGGTGCATGTGGGGGGCTCTTGGAAGGTGATTGGATCATGAGAGCTTTGATTTCATCAATGAGTTAATCCATTGATGGACTCATAGTTTAATGACTTTAGGAAAAGGTCTTTGTTATGAAAGCAAATTCTGTCTTTGCTTCCTTATTGTCATGAGCTGAGAAGCTTTTCTCCACCCCAAGCTTCTTACCACAGGCCTAGGAGCAAGCAGGCCAAGCAATCAAGTACTAAAACCTCCGAAACAGTGAGGCAAAACAAATATTTTCTCCTTTAAGTTGATTTCTCTCAGGTATCCTGTCACAGTGACACAAAGTTAACTACACACTTCCCAAGCATCTCCTTGTAGCGGCATTTCCATATTTCTCTCATAGGTCTCATTATGGCTAGTTTAAATTTTAAAAGAATGTTCTTTAAATATAACAAGACTCATTAATTATGGCTTTGGGACTGGCTCACCTTGTCTATACTTTTATTTTTGATAGTGTGACCTCAATGGAATTTCAGAAAAAGTCACTCTCTAAAATACCAAGTCTCTCTAAAATACCAATGTGACTATGAGCCTCCCCTGCTTAAATTTATTCACCAATTTCCTGTGCCCGCAGAATAAAAGCCAAGCTCTTAACACTCAAGGTCCAGCAATTTGGTGACCCCAGGCTCCCTCCTCCCCATCAGCCTATCCCCACTCACAATGCCAAGTTGTATTCCCTCAGATTCATCAGTCATTCCCTAAATTAACACCACGTTCTTCTGCTTTTTCTGTGATCAGCACAAGCTGTCCACTTAACCTGGAAAGCCAACCTCTTAATAACCACATCCTTGAAATCTTACCCATTTTTTAAGACTCACCTCAAAGGTTGCAACCCATGCCCCATGCTTCGGGCCCTTGTACATAGCTCTACCATGGTTGGTGTCACCTTGAGGACAGGGACTACATTTTGCATACTGAGTATTGCCAGCACTTAGTAGATTCTAAGCATATGGAAAGTATTCACTACCTGTGCCCGTGGAAGGATGAATGCAGAACTAGGGAGCGAGCAACATTGCTGTGGCAAATAAAAGTCAGTGAGGAAAGTGGTCCCTTTGTTTAAATACATGGGGACATTTGAGACACTTTAAGTAAAAGATTTCTCTGCATAAAATTCTGTAAAAAAGCTGGTAAGCTGGGCGTGGTGGCGCACGCTTGTAAATCCCGCGCTTGGGAGACATAGACAGGAGGATCGCACAGGTTCGAAGTCAGCAGCTCTGGCTTATGAGACCCTGTTTCCAAATAAAAAGTATAAAATAGGTCTGGGAGTGTAGCCCGGAGGTAGAAGGGCTTCCAGGAACCCCAGTACCACCAAAAAAAAAAAAAAAGCTGGTAAGCCAAGTAAGATAGAAATTCAAGTTTTTTTGTAATACATCATATCATAAGAGACCTCCAGAGGCCCAAGGAGCACAATCGATCATATAATAATGTGCATTAGGAAGTCTGTCACAGCAGGGAAATAAAGTTGCATTATGAAGTCATTATTAAAATACATGCTTGCAGCTGGGCATGATGGTGCATGCTTTTAATCCCAGTACTTGGGAGGGTGAGACAGGAGGATCACAGGTTCAAAGCCAGCCTCAGCAGCTTAGTGAGATTCTCAGCAACTTAATGAGATTCTGTTTCCAAATAAAATATAAAAAATAAGCCTGGGGGTAGAAGGCTCCTGGGTTCCATCCCTGTACCAAATAAAGGGCATACTTCCTTCTCTAGACCAACCTCAGATTCTTATCCCTTCTTGACTGTGTCACTTGAGAGCTGAACAAGTACTCAAGAGGAAAAAAAAGGAGGAAACAGGCCTATCTTCCAAAAGTTGCTGAAATAGTTTAGCCACAACATGAGTTAGGGTCAAGGATTCAGATTTTTCTGGACAACTCTGCTGCCTTCTCAGAATCGATAATGCCAGTGGAAAGCAGCTGGCTTTCTTCTTTTAAAATAATAATCTAATAGGATGAAGAACTTTCCATGGAGTCTGTGATAGAATTCTAAACTGGCCCCTGGGATTTTCATCCCCAATATGCATGAGTGTGGGTGGACCTAACCTGATTAGGTGAGCCTTTTAAAGGGAGGATAGGTTGCTTAGACTAGAAGACTACCCAAAATTTCTCTGGATGTAACATCCCACCAGTAGGAAGACAAAGCAACAGGGGAAATGCATTCTGTCTGAACGACTAACACGAGAAAAACAAGCAAGTTTATTAATGTGTGCCACCCTAACACCTTAGATACTGAAGGGGGCACTGAAAATATAGGGGATGTGGCCTAAAAGTTTCTTTCTGTCATCTCTCCAGTGACCTAAAGGCCTAGCTGACAGGGAATCCTGTTCTGTCTTTCAATATACATATCTTATGATTAAAAGCTCTGTTCAAGGGCAATTAATATTATACAAATAGGGCTGGCAATGTAGCTCAGTGGTAGAGATATTTCCTAGCATGTGTGAAGCCCTGGGGTTGATCTTCAATACCACAAAAAATTATACAATTAAGCCAATCAATGAAATTGCTGAGTCCTCAATTCTGTGCCAAGAAGGTACCATGAAAAATGACTTTACACTCTTTTATTGAATCCTCACAAGAGCCTTATGAGGTACACATTGTTATTTTTTTAGTTCCATCCCTATTTCCCAATAAGGAAACCAAGTCTAACTGAAATTAGATCATCTGCAAAGGTCATATGTATTATAAGTAATAGAGTTGGGACTGAAACCAAACCCATGACTTGAGCCTGGTGCAGCGGTGTATGTGGGTCATCCCAGAAACTCCCAAGGATCACAGGTTCAAGGCCTTATTTTATTTTATTTTAAAAAATAAAGAAGGCTAGGAGTGAGGCGGTGTAACTCGGTGGTAGAATGTCTTTGGGGTCAGTTCCCAGCACCACAAAATAAATACATAAGTTAAAAGTCCATGATTTATCCACTATAGTCTTCTCCCTCTTTGCTTGGCAAAATCTGGTAAGTATGAAATGCCTATTCACTCCCCCCAAAGAATCTCCATTAGCGTGGTTAATAGGACCCACAAATAGACTAACTGACTAGGCCACTCAGTCTCTAACATCCTTGCAGAGATAATGTCGATTATTTTAACAATGAATTGCCCTACCAAATACTGTTATGAAAGATCAGTACTAGGACATTGTGAACTCAGGGCCATTATATCTCTGCGCTACACCTCCAGCCCTATTTTATTTTATATTTTGCAACAGGACCTCACTAAAGTTGCTGTGGCTAGCTGAAAACCTACAATTTTTCTGTCTCAGCCTCCAAACTTCTGTGATAACAGGTGTGTACTACCATGCCCAACATAAGAAAGGTCTTAAAGGAGATCATCTGTAGCATGGGGACCGTCAGATGGTCAGACTGAAGTGTTGTACCAGCAGTAGGGGGTCAGAAAAGTACAAAGGAGACTCAAAAGAAGATTCAGGCCTGTGGTCCCAGCTACTTAAGAAGGCAGAGGCAGGAGGATCACTTGAGCCCAGGATTTTGAAGCTAGCCTGGGCAATATGTGAGACCCTGTGTCAAAAAAGAAAGACAAAAAATCAAAAAGTCAAAAACAAATTTTAAAAAAAGTTAAAGAGCCAGAATTTAGAGCGCGTAACTATGGATTTTGCAGATCTATGCATGTGTTGAGTGCCAAGAGCTGTCTTCAAACTCTCTATCAGTTCTCAACCTCAAGCAGAGTGTGTCTGAGGCTTTTAATTTTATTATTTGGTATGGTTGTTATTATTACTGCTCCTAACAGTCAATAATATATCAGATAGTGGCAGGTAAAAATCTTCAAAGAGGGAAAAAAAAACAAAAGTAGAAGAAAGGGAAGGATATGCTGGTGCAGCATGAATTTTACATAGCTTATCGGACTCTGAGGGATTGGAAATAGCTATTCCATCCATAAAATTCCAAAGGCAAGCCGGGCATAGTGGTACATACCTGTAATGCCAGTACTTGGGAGTCTAAGACAGGACTGCAGATTTGCGGCCAGCCTCAGAGCAACTTAGCAAAACCTTGTTTCAAAATAAAAAAATAAATAGGGCTAGGAGTGTATAGCTCAGAGTTAGAATGTCTCTGGATTCTATCCCCAGTAAGAAAAAAAGAGATAAAGAGATAAAAATAGAGAGAGAGAGAAAGAAAGAGATGAAAAGAACAAAAGAAAGAAAGAAAGAAAGAAAGAAAGAAAGAAAGAAAGAAAGAAAGAAAGAAAGAAAGAAAGCACATTCCAAAGGCAACCTGGCAGTCACTTCCTGGCCTACAAAGGCGGAAGAGATAAAGGAAGATGAGAAACTAAGTCTCAAGAATGTTCCATCATTCCTCCCATACAGACAAACAAAAGATGTGCCACCATCCCAAGATGTGCCTGTGCTCCCAGGACCCTCTACTTTGCTCAATCCCCAAAGGTCTTAGAAAAGTTTTCCCTTGACTTACTTTCCTCTTTATTTTCCCAGGACAGTGTGTCTCTAGAAAAGGGAGCTCTAAATAAAACAAATATGTAAATAACATGACCCTCACCTTGTAGAATGGGCTGTTCTTTAAGCTGTGAAATCTGCAGAATAAGAAATAAATAATCAGCCGGGCATGGTGGCGCACACTTGTAATCCCAGCATTCGGGAGGCTGAGACCTGGAGGATTGTGGTTTGCGAACAGCCTCAGCTACTTAGTGAGGCCTCTGCAACTCAGTGAGACCCAGTTTCAAAATAAAGAATAAAAAATAGGGCAGGGGGTGTAGCTCGGAGGTCAAATGCCCCTGGGTTCCATCCCCAGACCCACAAAAAAATAATAATCCACAGGATAGAGAATAAAAATAAAGACCTTATTGATATAAAAGTGCAACATGACTTTATCAACCTTCAGGAGCAACAGTTTTCTGAAATACAATGACTACAGTGTTGTTTCTTTTCTTATCCATATCTAGACTTTCCCAAGTCTATATCAGTTCCTTTCCTCTTCTTTTGTTTCTATTCCTTATTTTAAAATCTCCTTTACGTGTTATAGTAGATAACAATTATATTATTATATCTTGCTGTGTTGCAAAGAATTCAGTTCTTGATGTTCAAATTAGGTGAGTAAAATATTTTGTTTCTACTTTTAAAAAATATCAAGTTAGTTGCTTTAATAATATAAAGCCCTTTGTTAGTATTTTTTCTATTTATCCTTGGCCCCATTAGATGAAACTTTTCCTCTCCCTAGCAGGCTTGGAGTTTTTAAAGCACCAGAAACTCAAAGTAATGCTGATCCTAGCAAGTTGCATGGCCTTGAATAAGTCATACACTTTTTTCATGTCTCAGTTTCTTTCTTTCTTTCTTTTTATTGTACTGGGGGTCCTGGAAGCCCTTCTACCTCCGGGCTCTACTCCCAGACCTATTTTTTATGTTTTTATTTGGAAACAGGGTCTCTTAAGCCAGCACGGCTGGCTTCGAACCTTCGTGATCCTCCTGTCTCCGCCTCCCAAGCATGGGGATTACAAGCCTGCGCCACCACGCCCAGCTTCGTGTCTCATTTTCTTGATCAACAAAATAAACATAATAGGATATGTCTAGGGACCAAATTTGAGAGATGGAGGGAGTAGGTAGAATGAAGGAGGCATGTATGACATAATGTCTTTCTTCAGTGCTCTTCATTCTATGATTGGGTAGCTTCTGAGCAGATTTGTCTTTGGCTCGGAAATAGAAATCTGGAATAACTGACCTTCTGGGGAGGAAATATAAGTAGTTGTAAAGGGGTTAGTCTTTGGAGCTGAACAAACATAGGTTCGAATTTTGCCTCTTTTGAGTACTTATGTGTGATCCTAGATGAGATATTGACCTACTCAAACTATATTTTCTTATCTATCAAATGGATCTATGAGGATTTATTTATTTGCTAACTATATATTGAGTATTTATTATGTGCTAAGAGGAGCTCAGAGCACCACTCGAAAAAAGACAAAGGCCTTGCTATCACAGAGTTTGGTGAACCAGCTCATATAAAGCTTTTGGCATGAGGTATAATAATACTCCACACATGTTAGTTATTATCAGCCTACCTCTTCCATACAAAGGCTACCCTTACTATGGTGTTAATGATCTATGCCCCCTGCTCCTTAATTGGTTTCCCAAGTGTAAGGTATGAGTCTTGTAATTATCCATATTTGCTCCAGGAGCCCTCTGGTGACCAGACATTTGTAAGACAGTTATTTACATTGAAGGCTGAGAGAGCCATGATAGTGTGAGGATAGACACAACTGGATCCAACTGGCACCCTTGGCTATTTAGCTGCCACCTCCAGACTCCTGGGAAACTAACTCTCTTTTCTCTCTCTTCTCTCCTCCTCCTCCTTCTTCTCCTCGTCCTCCTTCTTCTCTCTCTGTAACTCCATTCTTCTACTTCTTCTTCTTCTTCTTCTTCTTCTTCTTCTTCTTCTTCTTCTTCTTCTTCTTCCTTCTTCTTCTTCTTCTTCTTCTTCTTCCTCTCTCTCTCTCTCTCTCTCTCTCTCTCTCTCTCTCTCTCAGGATAGAGTGGGGTAACTTCTTTGGGGGAACGCATAAGCCCAGCTGAAGCTGCTCAAGCTTTTTATTAACTCTACTTGTGAGGAATCCCAATGCAGAAAGGAGGTAAACTGCAGATTTCAACTCCTCAAATTTTGGAATCAAAGAAGTAAGAGAACAGATGATCAAAGAGCTGAGAGACAGAGGGCACACACAAGCTCACAATATCAAAAGGTCTGTGTGTCTGCTCCTGGGCTTTGTTTTAAGTATGTGTATCCTTTGCTTGTATTTTTTATTAAAAAAAATAAGAAAAATAACCCCTTATTGTTGAGCATGTTGGCATTGTCCCCTTTATTTTTCCCCTTTGGGGAACATATAAAACAAGTTAATTCTTTTTCTGTATCTTTTCTTTTTGTAAACTTTTTTGTTTTGTTTTAAATGGCTTTATAAGAGGGCTTTTATAACCCCCTCAAAAAAGTTCAGAAGTTTGGAAGAATTCAATAATTCCAGTTACTGGAACACAAAATAGGAAATAAATGGTTAACCGGGAACTAGTACCTGCACCAACAAGACAGGACTGGGATATGGGGGCAACAAAGGGAGAAAGAGGGAGAGGCACAACTGACAAGTGTACTTCAGGAACAGTGGTCAAAGAGAAAGTCAGACTGACGTAATCTCAGACAAGAGTTGCTAAGCCACCCGCTGATCTAGAACTGAACTGCTTTTCTCAGTCTGTGGCAGTTGGCCATCTTGCAGAGCCTACATCTAAGATTACAGGTGAGAAAGAAATGAAATCCCTACAACTTCATCCCACCTAGAGATGCTAGCTAGCAAAATAGAGAAGGCCTTTGAAAGGCTGGCTGAATGGGCTGAGAACTCGAAACTTGGGAGCTGAAGGCTACTGAACCCTCCCCCCCATCTAGCATCTGCAATGGGAAGGGTGTGGAGCACAACGGCTACAGGGCTGAGCATCACTTTCACTGGCCCCCATTGTTGACGCCGCCCAGGAAGGAACCATGCAGAGAGTAGCACACACTTTAGACAATGTCAATCGCCTTTGACAACGATGACCAAGTATGGGGACCTGTGGATACCCTGCAACTGCTAATGCCAGCTGACCATTACCAAGAGGACCAAGATGAGAAAGCAACATGCATCTTGACTGCCCCAGCCTTTGCTATGTAGGGCAGAACCTGAAAAATGGCATACAGGCCAAGGGGGCAGTGACAAAAGCGTGGTGCATGCTTCTGATTCCAGGGAGCTACACGCATCTGCTGCAGGTCACGCCCCCACCTCAGCACCTCTACTGGTAAAGGCAGAGTCTATTCCGTAGTGCGTACCTCTGAAGATGACTGCAGCCAAGTGCTTTGGGCCAGAAAGGCAGAGCAACTAATGAAGGCTATTCATTTGCCACTAGCTACCACCAAGTCCCCTGTCAATACTCCCCTGAGCCTTGGCCAAAGTTAGGATCTCCGCCCACTGGCCTCAGTACAATCCCCTGGTCTCCACTCTGCACCCTAGATTCCTGGTTGGCCCTGCATATACTGATTGTCCCCTAGTCCAGAGCACAGAGACCCACAAATTGAGCCCTATTCTAATTTTTATAACCAGGAAAGCATGGGAGAAAGTACCTCTATTTAAAACTATCTCAGCAAGGAGAAATATGTGTAATTGTTATTGCGATAGTTGTTTTGTATAATGAGATTTAGTTTTCTTCCCTTACTATATATTTTTCATGGATCCAACTAATTTTATATAGTCTTTTAATTAATCAGTTTTTCGTCAGTACCTTGACTTCATCGTCCTCTCCTCCTCTCCTTTTGTTCTTTCATCTTCCCTCCCCATATTCCTCATTTCTTCTCTTATTTTTCTACTATTCTCCCTTTATTTGTATTAAGTATACTATCATTAATGCTTGACTTTCCACTTATTCTATATTATTTCTCACAAAATGTTCTCATGGGTAGTAGCCTTGTACAGAATATTAGCAATAAGTTTTTAAATATATGTTGATTTCTTTCTTTCTTTTAAATTGCCACAATTAGCCGGGCATGATGGCACACACTTGTAATTCCAGCATTCGGGAGGCTGAGACTGGAGGATCATAGTTTACATACAGCCTCAGCTACTTTGCAATTCAGTGAGACCCTTTGCAACTCAGTGAGACCCTGATTCAAAATAAAGAACAAAAAATAGGGCTGGAGATGTCGCTCAGAGGCAAAATGCCCCTGGGTTCCATCTCCAGTAATGAAAATAAATAAATAAATAAATTAAATAAAGAAATTGCCACAGTCACCAGGTGTGGTGACACACACTTGTAATCCCAGCATGTGGGAGGCTGAGACAGGAGGATCGTGGTTCATGGACAGCCTCAGCTACTTAGTGAGGCCCCCTGCAACTCAGTGAGACCCTGTTTCAAAATAAAGAATATAAAATAATGCTGAAGGTGTCGCTCAGAGATAGAATGCCCCTGGGTTCCATCCCCAGTACCGCAAAAACTAAAATAAAATAAATTGCCACAGTTAAAGGTGAATACTCTCTTTTTTCCAAAGCAGCTCTGAGGCAGAATTTAGCACTTTAAGTATGCTGATAGGAACTGGTGATGCTAAGATATACTTCCAGCCTAGGGCTTATTGTAAAGAGATAACCACTCACTAAAGATTCCCCACATAAAAGAGGAAGAGGAATCCATCTCAACAAATGTGCAAAACCAAGAACTCAGAAATCATGTGAAATAAGCCAACCTCACACTTTCAAAAATCAATAGATCCCCAAGAACTAAACCCACAAATATTGATGGGGACAAAATCACACACCAAGAATTCAAAAAGTTTATGGTTAAAATGATCTTAAAGAAAAGCTATGGAATTGAACTGTGATGGCACATATCTGTAATCCCAGCACTTAGGAGGCTGAGACAGGAGGATTTCAGGTTCAATGCCAGCCTCAGTAACTTAGTGAGGCCCTCCTCAACTTAATGAGACCCTGTTTGAAACTAAAAATTAGAATAGTGCTAGGGATTTAGCACGGAGGTAGAATGCCCCTGGATCCAATCCTCAGTACTACAAAGAAAGAAAAGAAGAGAAAAAAATATAGAAAATAAAAGAGAGGAAAGGAAGACAGGCAAACTATGTAATGAAATAAAAGAGAAAATACAGGAGGTTAAAGAACATTTCAATAAAGAAATTGAGAGTGCCGGAAAGATGGCGACCGAGAAAAGCGGGGCTTAAGAGCCCCGCTAACAACCAGCCTCCATTACCACAAAATCAGCGCCTTTCATAGCCAGAAAACACCATCACCAGAGAAACAAAAAAATCACCAGGCTCCAGAGAGAAAGCGAACTGAGAACAGAGCTCAGAGCCACAGAGGAGATAACCGGCCTCACGCCCGAGGACGCGGCAGCAGCGCCATACTGCCGCCGGCAGCGGCAAATTCACCGGACGGCTACAACAAGCCGAGGTGAGCCGGTGCGGAACAGCCAGGCGGGATTTCTCGACGCAGGTAAAATCTAAAGCTCCCAGTGGCTGAGCTCAGCACACGCCGCAGGGATTCAGAATGGAAATCAAAACCAAGAAGAAATACGCCAGCCTCACAGCTGAGGGCGTAGCAGCGGCGCCATATTGCCACCGGCGGCAGCAGCAGAGAATTCACCGAATTCAGTACAGCAACATCTGCGTACTCAAGAACAGTGAGTCAAATTGCGGGCCACAGAGGAGAAATCCCAGTACTGTACTCCCTGGGACTTGACCCAGTGGGGGAGGGGCGGTGGCAGAGATATCACACCATAGGAGAACGTGCAACCTGGCACCCCCCACAGTCTAAAGCAGCCTCTATCAACTCCCTGGGTCGGAGACTCTGTGATACAACCCAGTAAAGGAGTAGTGGGGTCTAAGTTACTACTGACTCGAGATCCAGAACACCTTAAGTGAAGTCATAGTGACCCAAGGGAAGAACCCAGAGAAGGCACAAACTTCCAAAATCATGGGAAAGAGGAATAACAATGGAGCAATGAATGCCCACAACCCCACAACATCAGAACCCGATAAAACAGAAAATCGGAGATTTCTAGAAGATCAAATCAGGAAAATAACTGTAGAAATAATAGAGGTGCTTCGAAAAGAACTCAGAGAGAGCCAAAAAGAGATAAAGGATGCAATTAATGAAGTAAAGGCCTCAATTCAAAGCACAAACAATCAATTAGAACACATGGAGAACAGAATCTCGCTCTTAGAAGATGATCATTCCAAAAATGAATGCATAGTTTCTAATCTAGGAAAAAATATCCGACAGCAGGAATCTGATATTGAAGAAATATGGGCCCATTTTAAGAGAGCTAACCTAAGAATAATTGGAATAGAGGAGGGAAAAGAAAGTGAAACCAAAGGGATCAACAATCTCTTCAAGGAAGTAATAGCAGAAAATTTTCCAAACATAGAGCAAGAGGTCGATACAAAGGTCCAGGAAACTTATAGAACTCCCTTTAGACAGGATCGGAGAAGAGGATCCCCACGCCACATAATTGTCAAAATGACCAATGTGGAAGCCAAGCAGAGAATCTTAAAGGCAACAAAAACAAAGGGCCAAGTGACATTCAGAGGCAAACCAATTAGAATCACTCCAGACTTCCCAAACCAAGTCATGAGAGCCAGAAGGGCTTGGAGTAACATATTCCAAACTCTGAAAGAAAACAACTTCCAGCCAAAAATTTCCTACCCAGCAAAACTTTCTATCAAATTAGATGGAGAAATAAGAAGCTTCCATGTCAAACAGAAACTGAAGGAATTTATGTCTTCAAAACCAGCGCTAGAGAAAATACTCAAAGAGATTAACTACAAAGAAGAAATAGGTAACACACACCAGAACCAGAGAAACAAGAGTTTCCATCCAACAGTCAACTAAGATTGGTTATCTGTGGAGATTCATTACTTATATTAGTCTTTTACCTATCTCTAAATGGTATTGTTTGCCTTTATTGTTGTTAATTTTTAGGATTTCTAGTTGGAATATTAATATACCTTCAGATATAGCATTTGGAAATATTTTATCCCATTCTATTAGTAACTGTTAACTCTGTTTACATTGTCTTTGGATATACAATATTTTTTTTTATTTTTTAGGGATTTTGTATACTCTTTTGTTGCCTGTGCCATTGAAATCATATCCAAGAAATCACTGCCAATTTCAGTGTTGTGAGGTTTTATGACCCAGATTTTCTCCTAAAAGTTTATAGTCTTAAGATTTATATTTAGGTCTTTTATCTATTTTGAGTTAATATTTGTATATGGGATTAGGTAAGGGTCCAACTTTATTCTTTTCCATGTAATTATTATGTTTCAATAATATTTAATTAAAATATTATTATTTCTACCAAAAAAAGAAAAGAAATTGAGACTCTGAAAAAGAACCAAACAGAAATCCTGGAAATAGAAGACATGATAAATTAAATTTAAAAGTTATTTTTAAAAAAGAGCCAGGTGCAGCAGTGCATGACTGTAATCCCAGTACGTGGGAGGCTGAGACTGGAGGATCACAGGTTTGTAGCTAGCCTCAGCAACTAAGCAAGACCCTCTGCAACTTAGTGAAACCCTGCTTCAAATTAAAAATTAAAATAGGCCTCGGAGTATAGCTCGAAGATATATTTGTACATATGTATTTTTTTTTTGGTACTAGGTATTGAACCCAGGGGCATTCTACCTCCAAGATATACCCCCAGCCCTATTTTTTTTATTTTGTATTTTGAAACAAGTTCTCACTGAGTTGTGGAGAAACTCACTAAGTCGCTGAGTCTGGCTGTGAACCTGCAATCCTTCTATCTCAGCCTCCAAAGTACTGGGATTACAAGCGTGCAACACCACACCCAGCAGGAGATATATTATTTGAAATTTCAGCCAGAGTAATTAAGAAAGGAAAGGAAATTAAAAGAATACAGATAAGAAACAATGAAGTAAGCTTATAACTATTTGCAGAGGATATGATCCTATACTCAGAAGACGCACAAAAAATTCTACCAGAAGACTTCTAGAGCAGATGGACAAATATAGCAACACAGCAAATTACAAAATCAATATATAAAATTCAATAGCTTTTCTATACACCAGTAATGAATCCTCTGAAAAGAAAATCAGAAAGACAATTCTATTCACAGTAGCCTTAAAAATTAAATATCTAGATATAAATCTAATCAAGGAAGCAAAAGATTTCTACTGAAGAAAGAAATTTAAAAAGACACAAGATAGAAGTACATTATTCTTGGATAACAAGAATCAATATTGTTAAAAATGTCCATATTGCCAAAATAAATACACAGTTTTAATGTGATCCACATCAACATACTGATGGCATTCTTCACCAAACTAGAAAAGCAGTCCTAGTGTTTATATAAAACCAAACATGGTGGCACATGCTTGTAATCACAGTACTTGGGAGGCTGATATAAGAGGATTGCAAGTTCGAGGGAATTATCAGCAAGTAGTGAGACTGTTTTCAAATAAATAAAATCGTGTGGTGTGGCTCAGACGTAGAATACCCCGAGTTCAAACCCCAGTGCTATGCACAAAAAAATAAAGTTCATATAAAAATCTAAAAACCAGCCAAGTGACATTCAGAGGCAAACCAATTAGAATCACTCCAGACTTCCCAAACCAGGTCATGAGAGCCAGAAGGGCTTGGAATAACATATTCCAAACTCTGAAAGAAAACAACTTCCAGCCAAAAATTTCCTACCCAGCAAAACTTTCTATCAAATTAGATGGAGAAATAAGAAGCTTCCATGACAAACAGAAACTGAAGGAATTTTTGTCTTCAAAACCAGCGCTAGAGAAAATACTCAAAGAGATTAATTACAAAGAAGAAATAGGTAACACTTACCAGAACCAGAGAAACAAGATTTTCCATCCAACAGACAACTAAGATTGGTTATATGTGAAGATTCATTATTTATGTTCGTCTTTTACCTATCTCTAAATGGTATTGTTTGCCTTTATTGTTGTTAATTTTTAGGATTTCTAGTTGGAATATTAATATACCTTCAGATATAGCATTTGGAAATATTTTATCCCATTCTATCAGTAACTGTTAACTCTGTTTACATTGTCTTTGGATATACATTTTTTTTTATTTTTTAGGGAGTTTGTTTACCCTTCTGTTGCCTGTACCATTGAAATCATAACCAGGAAATCACTGCCAATTTCAATGTTGTGAGGTTTTATGACCCAGATTTTCTTCTAAAAGTTTATAGTTTTAAGATTTATATTTAGGTCTTTTATCTATTTTGAGTTAATATTTGTATATGGTGTTAGGAAAGGGTCCAATTTTATTTTTTTCCATGTAAGTATTGTTTTTCAACAATATTTAGTTAAAAGATTATTATTTCCTTCACCGAATGATCGTGGAAACCTTGCTAAAAATAACTTGAATATATGGAAGAATTTATCTCTAGGCTGTTATTTAACTCCAATGGTTTATATATCTGCCTTTAGAACAGTACTACACTGTTTCAATTATTGTAGCTTTATAAGGTTTGAGATCCGAAAATATACATCTTCTAGCTTTGTTCTTTTTTGAGATCATTTTGGATATCTAGAGTCCATATTTCATATTAGGATAGATTTTTTCTGAAAAATAAATAAATAAATGTATGATAGTTTTACCTAAAAAAAAAAAGAAAAAATATCCTCTGGTAAGAAAGAAAGCAAAAAGAAATATTGAAATGTTACCTTTAAGTCATCAAAAGCTTGGTATCAGACAAATGAAACTGCTATGTGAGAATATCATTTTTAATTTTGGATAAATGGCTATAATACTAGATGTCAACAACTAAGCCAAGCATGGGAAGGAGGGATGGGGAGGGAATGGAGTGGGGATCGGGTGGGGGCTGACTGGGCAATGTGTGCATGTATGTCTACAAAAGTTTTTTTTATCCCATTATGATGTATGAATACAGTGCACCAATAAAAAATATATAAAAATAATAATAATAAATCTTAAAGCCAGAAGAGACAAATCAATCCTAAGCAATAAGTACAATGCAGGAGGCATCGTAATTCCTGACTTCAAGTTATACTGAAAAACTATAGTAACAAACACTGTATGATACTGGTATAAAAGCAAATGCATAGGCCAACAGAACAGACTAGAGGATACCTAGACAAATTCTCACAGATGCAGTCATCTGATTCTTGACAAAGGCACCAAAACATATGTTGGAGGAAAAAAGACTTTTTGGCAAATTGTGCTTGGAACACTGGATATCCATATGCAAAATAATAAGACTAGATTCTTATCCCTTACCCTGTACAAAAGTCAACTCAATGTGGATCAAACACCTGGAATTAAGCCAGGTCTTGTGGCGCACACTTGTAACCCCAGTATTTAGGAGGCCAAGACAGGAGGATCTCGGTTCCAGGAAAGCTTCAGCTACTTAGTGAAACCTCTGCAACTTACTGAAACCCTATTTCAAAATAAAGAATAAAAAATAGGGCTGGGGGTGTAACTCGGAGGTAGAATACCCCTGGATTCCATCCCCAGTACCACAAAAAAAGACCTGGAATTAGACTAGAAACTTTACAACTCCTAGAAAAGAGTTTGAGTCAATTCTCCAACATATGGGCAAAGGCACTGACTTCCTCACCTTACCTGTAAACCTTACCTCTAAACCTCAGGAAATAAAACCAAGAATCAATAAAAGGATGGCATCAAATTTAAAATGCTCTGCACAGCAAAGGGCAGAATCAAGAGCATGAAAAAAGAGCCTACAAAATGGAAGAAAATCTTTTCCAGCTATTCCTCTGAGGATTAATATCCTGAATATATAAAGAATTCAAAATAATGAAACTCCCAGACCATAAATAACTACATAAATAAATGTGAAATTGAACTAAACATTTCTCACAAGAAGAAAGATAAATGGCCAACAAATATATAAAAATATTCAACATCTTTATCAATCTGGGAAATGCAAACCAAACTACACTGAGATTTTATTTCACTTCATTTAAAGTGGCAATCATCAAAAATACTGCTAATAAGCTGGGCAAGGTGGCATACACCTATAATCCCAGTACTTGGTAGGCTGAGACAACAGGATCACAGTTTCAAGAACAGCACCAGAAATGTAGCAAGATTCTCAGCAACCTAGTAAGAACCTATTTCCAAACAAAAAAAAATATTTTTACAAAGGGCTTTGGATGTAGCTTGGATGTAGAATGCCCTGGGTTCAACCTCCAGTAACACACACACACACACACACACACACACACACACACACACACACTACTGTTAATAATAAATGCTGGTGAGGATGTGGGGAGAAAGTAACATTTATACCCAGTTGGTGGGACCATAAATTAGTGCAACTAGTATAGCAATTAGTATGTATGGTCCTCAAAATACTAGAACTATCATATGAACCAAATATATCACTCTTCAGTATTTTTCTGAAAGAATTAGAATACTTTACTAATACATGCATACCCATTTTATTGAAGCAGAAATTCGTAATAGCCAAGTTATGAAGCCAACATAGGTGTCTGTCAATCAATGAATGGATAAAGAAAATGTGGTATACATGCACAGTGGAGTTATGTTCAGCATTTTAAAAAAGAACAATATTATGTCATTTTCAGGGAAATGGATGAAGCTAGAAAACATCATGCTATGTGAATCATCCCAACTCATAAAATCAAGGGCTACATGTTTTTTTCCCATATGTAAAAGCTAGAGAGAAAATAAAAGGAACCTCATGAAAATTAAGAGAGAGACCAATGGAGCAGTAGAAAGAGATATGGGGAAGTTTGAAAGAGAAGTTTTGGGGGAAGGAAACGGACCAAATAATGTTATGTGCATATATTAATATGTCACTATGAATCTTACTATCAGGTACAAATATGCACAAATTAAAAAATTAGAAACTCGATTTGTGTCAACCTCAGAGTGTCATGATTCATGCTGTGCCCTAGTCTGTTCCTAAACAGTTCAGATTTTTGGGTCACACTAGTAACCCAGTAAGGAGAATCCTTCCCGCTTGCTTCTTAAGAAAGACCCAGAGTGTTTCCTCATGCCATGAGCAGAAATTTTGCTTTCCTTTTTCCATCCCAAAGGACCAGAAGTGGAATTGTGACTTATTAGTTTGTGTTGCCTTCATTTATCAACATTAGGTGACAAAAGAACTCACGTTGTTTCCTGAGGATGACCTATGTGTGCCTGCCAGTTACCTGTTTTAATCCTTGTTCTTTGAGGTAGGAATCATCTGCATTTCACTGGTGAGAAAAATAAGGCTCAGAATATTAAGTCATTACCTCCAGAGTCATACAGCTAGTAAACAACACTGTGAAAATTCAAAACTAAGTCTGACTCCAAAGCCTCATGCTCTTACTACTACAAGGTGCCATGATATGTTCCACATATACAAATATATCTCTCTCAATCCAGACATATTTCTAGGGTGGCTGAGCCTTTGGGTGGTATGGCTTTATGCCAAACTATAAGCTGCTATGAAGAGCTCTCTTCTCTCCCCTTGGGCCTGATGCTCTGCTCTTTCATCAGAAGCCTGGTTCTATATGGACAGAGCTGGTCCATACAGTGTTCTGGTTTCCCATCCCCAAATACCAAGCTTCAAGGCATCCTTGAAGTGGTGCCTGGGCTCTCCTGCCACACTACTGGCTGGATGACCACCTTAGCAGAGCTCTACCTTGTGAGCATGGCTTATTGCTGCTCTTCTGGATGACCTCCCACCAAGTCAGACATTATTACTCCAAATTTAAGGCAATCCTCCCTAGGCAGGACTTTGGCACTGAATCCAGATGAAAGCACTTACTGTGTGCAAACTCATACCACAAACCTTAAACCTAGAGGAAGCTTTGTACTCTTCAGAGCACTTCCAAATCCCAACAACTCTGTAATGTGGACAGCTGGGGAAGTGACTTTAACATGATTGTCAGTCTTATTATTCCCATTTTACAGATGACAAAACCAGGGTTCAAAGAGGCATAGAGATATGCCTACAGTAATGATGTAAGGGTTAAGAGTAAGGTCTTTGGCTCTGAAGTGCCCTTTCAGTAACATCCCAAGGGAGATACTGTTTTAAACCCTTTGGAAGCTGCATTTTCATGACTAGAAATTACTATATTAATATTATCTCTGACAATAACCGCTAACGCCTCTCAAATATTTTCTGCACTGGACTCTGTGCTACAACCTTTATTTCTCACGCATCATTTCATTTGAAACTCACAGTTCTGAAGAGTATGTCCCATTATAACTTCTTGTCTCGCAGATGAGGAAACTGAGTCTCAGAAGGCTTAGGTAACAGACTCAAGGCCATAAAGCTATAATGTAAACATAAACCAGGGACTATGTTCCATAAGCTTATATGCCTTGAGAAAAATATGAAAGCCATTAGTCATGTGAAACCATTTAAATTTAAATTCATTTTTATGAAATGCAACTAAATACTCAGACACATTAGTGCAAGGGATCAATGGCCAGAAATGGTTTGGGATATGATACAGGATAGAACCGAGATCATAGTCATCATCACACAAATATCACTTGACAGTGAGGATCAAACACTCAAGCTTCGTTCCCCTGAGACTTATGCTTTGGTAAAATAAAGTGTTGTTTAAGGCAGGGTTTCTCAATCTCAGCATTAGTGACATTTGGAGCTGGAAAGTTCTCGGGGGACTATCTGGAGGTTTAGCAGGATCTTTGGCCTGTATCCGCTAGATGTCAGTAGCACATTTTGTTCCTAGTTTGGACAATCAAAAATGTGTCTTGACCTTGCCAAATGATCCTGGGGGAACAACACTGTCCTCTACTCCCACTGCCAAGTGAGAACATCTGAGTTAAGGTTCTATGTATTTGAGGTAATCAGATGGCAAGTCTTTCCACTAACTTAATTTGGCCTTCTGGAAGTGAGCCAATTATCTGACACTCATTTCTTCTAGGGAATTAAAAAGTTCATAGCAATTTGTAATGAATGAGTGGCTTTTAAAGTGAAGGCCTGTATTCCCAATACTTGGGAGGCCGAGACGAGAGGATCTCTAGTTCCATGATAATATTAGGCAAATAGACTCTCAGCAACCTAACAAGACCCTGTTTCAAAAACAAAAAATAAAATTGGGCTGAGGTAGAAGGTCCCTGAGGTCAATCCCTAGTCCCACACGCAAACACACACACACACACACACACACACACACACACACACACACCTTTTATAGATTTCACAAGAGTAAAACCATGCAGAGCAATCGAACTAGAGGGAAGATATCAAGAAAGAATTAGTAGCAGGACATGGTGGCACACGTCTGTAATCCCAGAACTTGGGAGGCTGAGACAGGAGAATGGAAGATTTGAGGATAGCCTCAGCAACCAGTGAGACTCTCAGCAACCTAGTGAGACCATGTTTCAAAACAAAAAAAATAAAATAAAATATGGCTAGGGGTGTATCTCAGAGGGAGAATTACCCTGGGTTCAATCCCCAGTACCATACAAATAAAGAGATTAATATAATAAATTGTATGATTAGTTCCTTAAACTTGCTATGCATTAACTGTAACTATGTACCTGTGAAAGAAAGATAAGAAATCGGTTGTTTTAAAAAGCTAAGAAGAGGCCGGGCATGGTGGCACACGCTTGTGATCCCTGCGCTTGGGAGGTGGAGACACAAGAATCACGCAGGTTCGAAGCCAGCTGCACTGGTTAAGAGACCCTGTTTCCAAATAAAAAAGTATAGAATAGGTACTGGGAATGTAGCCCGGAAGTAGAAGGGTTTCCAGGAACCCTGGTACCACCAAAAAAATAAATAAAATAAAATAAAAAGCTAAAAAGAGCCGGGCATAGAGGCGCACACTTGTAATCCCTGCGCTTGGGAGGCAGAGACAAGAGGATCACACAGGTCCGAAGCCGTGCTGGCTTAAGAGACCCTGCTTCCAAATTTTTTTTAAAAAAGTGTAAAATAGATCTTGGAGTGTAGCCCAGAGGTAGAAGGGCTTTCAGGAACCGTAGTACCACCAAAATAAAAAAAATAAAAAAGCTAAAAGATGTTAACGTAGAATATCAAATAAAAATGACAGGAGCAAGTACATCCCATATTATATTTTAGCAACTAATTTCCAAAAATAACCAAAAAGCAGAGTATGGTGGCACATGCATGTAATCCGAGCATTTGGGAGGCTGAGACAGTAGGACTGAGGTTAGTGGACAGCCTCGGCTACTTAGTGAGGCCCTTTGTAACTCAGTGAGACCCTGTTTCAAAAATAAAGAATAAAAAAAATAGGGCTGGGGTATAGCTTGGAGGTAGAATGTCCCTGGGTTCCATCCCCAGTACAGAAAAAAAAATGCTATTTGAGACACTGGAGGAAGAATCCCCAAAGGCTAAAGTTAGCACAACACAAAATACACTTTCAGTGAAGGGGCATATATTTCAGTGAAGGGGCAAATACACAAGCTAGGCAGTAATTGGGATACCAGAAGGACTCCAGATAATGGAGGAAAAACCTCAGTGGAGCCAGGAGGTAGACTAAGGAAAAAGGACAGGGATTATTGAGATTCGTTAATAGAAATACTACCACTAACTGGGTGTAAGTATGTGAATATACCAACGTCAATCTTGTATTAGGAAGGGGGGAAATGGGGAGGCAGGGGAGCCACCAAGTGCTCTGTGCATGTATGTCACTGTCAACATAATTTACACTATGATATGGAACTATAATGCATAAATAAAAGCATATTATAAAATAAAATAATAAAAGGGGCTGGGGATATGCGTGTAATCCCAGTGCTTCAGAAGTTAAGACAGGAAGATCGTGGTTCTCAGTCAGCCTCAGCTACTTAGTGAGGCCCTCCGCAAATTAGCGAGATTCTGTTTTAAAATAAAGAATAAAAAATAGGGCTCGGAATGTAGTTCAGAATAGAATGTCCCTGGGTTCCATCCACAGTACTGCAAACAAACAAACAAACAAACAAACAAACAAGGGGGCAGGGGCTGAAGGCATAGCTCGGTTAGTAGAATGTCCCCCCATGTTCAACCCTGGATACAATATTTTGAGATATAATTTGTTCGTTATTGTTTCATGGCAACTTTGATTAAAGAATTTGTTTAGTGAATTTAAGGCATTTTATTTCTCAAAGCCATACCAAGTTCTGACTAGTTTATTCCCTTTGCATCAAATCTTTGTCTGTTAGGGTTCTGAGTACTGGGGACTCAGAAACACATGAAGTAACAAGCCACACCTGTGTTTAACTGAGCACTAATGCCAATGTAGCATGTTAGTTATTTCTGGCTCAGAGCCTGGGACTAGAACCCCTTCTTCTTCCAATCCCAGTGAATAGTGCTGGAGTCATTACAAACCTTATATGCAGAAGTATTTTTCTGGGGAGATGGATCACAACTTTTATTAGATTCTGTAAGGGGCTTGTAACCCCTTAGAGGGCAAGAAGCACTGCAACATGCTATAATACTCAGAATCAATGAAAACAAAGACTTTTAAAATGTTTAAAAAAAGAAAATGTACTTCAAAGGATTAAGAGAAATTATACAAAAAAATAAGTGTGTGAAGTGATCTATATTTTATGTGTGTATGTGTGTGGTGCTTGGGATTGAACCCAGGGGCACACTACCTTTGAATTATACCCCAAGCCTTTTTTTTATCTTTTTGTATTTTTTGAAATAGGTTCTCACTATTTGCTAAGGTCCTTGCTAAATTGCTGAGGCTGGCCTTCAACCTGTGAACCTCCTGTCTTTTCCTCCCAAGTACTAGAATTATAGGCATAAGCCACCATGCAAGGCCAATATATACATTAATTAACCTGATTGAATCATCCTATGATGTATACATATATCAAAACCACATGCTGTACAAGTGTGTACAAATATTCACTTGCAAATTAAAAAATAAACTGGTATATGCATTCCCACGTAATATGACAAAATTTTGGTTCTTGATGAAACATACTTTTCCACATTTTAGTATTTCCTGAGGAAATGAAACCTCCCTACAAAAAACAGAATTCCTTAGGAGAATTCTGCTAAAAGCCAAATGATGATACTTGTCAAGTGTATTTTCAATGAAAAAGCCAAATGATGATACTTGTCAAGTGTATTTTCAAAGAAACCTCCAAACACTTTTAAAACCATCCCCTCTTAAACAATGTTTTACAAAGACAAACATTTTGTAAACAGTCAAAAGTCAAGAGATTACTCAAGGGCCAGCCTCCCCACAACCTCCCACAAAGGATAAGGCTGGTTGGTGGTCTGGGATAGCAACCCCTGCCCTGTGTGTATCTGCCACTCCAATTCTCTTGTTATACTTGTGGATGGAAAGTGTGATGGGTAGATGCCACAGGATGAATGCAGGTTAGCAAAATGCAGTATCCAGCCTGGGTAGCTGGTCGGGGAACTGCAGTTAACAGTTTTTCTTTTAAAACTAGTGGGAAGCCGGGCGTGGTGGCACACGCTTGTGATCCCAGCACTTGGGAGGCTGAGACTGGAGGATCGCGGTTCGCGGACAGCCTCGGCTACTTAGTGAGGCCCTCTGCAACTCAGTGAGACCCTGTTTCAAAATAAGGAATAAAAAATAGGGCAGGGGGGGTATAGCTTGGAGGTTGAATGCCCCTGGGTTCCATCCCTAGACCCACAAAAATAAAAAATAAAATAAAATAAAACTAAATATAAATAAATAAATAAATAAATAAATAAAGGGGCCTTTAGCTCAGTGATAGAGCACTTGCCCAGTATGCACGAGGTTGTGGGTTCTATCCCCAGCATTACACGATAGATAAATAAAACCAGGTGGGGAGAAAAAAAACAGAGAAGAAAGAATGGAATGAAGGAATTGGAGTTTCACAGGGATATCTAATGGTCATATTAAATACTCTTATAGTGAAGAATGGAAGCTGGCTTCTGAACTGGCAGCTAAAAAACTGCAGATACATATTTCTGGTCTTTCTGAAAGCCTAAATTCACCTTCCCCAACGGGAAGCTCACCTAGAGCCAGGCTTCCCATTCATCATTGCTCCTTGGATGCATGTGGGCCAGGCCTTGGGTTTCAGAACTGGTTATAGATGGGTTGGCAAGACATTCCCAAAACTTTCATCCACTGGAGAGATTTCAAGGGTGTGGCATCTGAGTTTCAGGGCCAAGAAAGAATGAATGTCCCCCCTAAACACCAGTAACCAGGGCTCATAAAAAGTCAACATTGGTTACTTTTTTTTTTTTTTTTTTTTTTTGCAGGTCTGGGGATGGAACCCAGGGGCGTTCGACCTCCGAGCTACACCCCCTGCCCTATTTTTTTATTCTTTTTATTTTGAAACCGGGTCTCACTGAGTTGCAGAGGGCCTCACTCAGTAAGTAGCTGAGGCTGTCCGCCAACCGCGATCCTCCAGGTCTCAGCTTCCTGAATGCTGGTATTACAAGCGTGCGCCACCATGCCCGGCCCAACATTGATTACTTTTAACCTCAAGTAGCAATTCACACTGTTTCTGGGAGAATCGGGGAAGCTTTGCAACTCTGAGGAGCAAGCTGGCATGAAATTCACTCTGGTTATATAAAGTAATCCCAGAACATGGTAGGCTGATACAGAAGGATCACTAGTTCACAGCCAGGCTCTGCAAATTAGATCCTTTAGAGCAACTTAGTGAGACCCTGTTTCAAAGTAAAAAATAAAATAGGGCTGGGGGTGTAGCTCAGAGATAGAACACTGATGAGCTCAACCCTCAATACCACCAAAAAAAAGATTGACATGAAAAACAAAGTAATGCCGTGTGTGGTGGCACAGGTTCGAAGCCAGCCTCGTTGGCTTAAGAGACCCTGTTTCCAAATTTAAAAAATATAAAATAGGTCTGGGAGTGTGTCCCGGAGAAGGGTTCCATCCCCAATACCACCAAAAAACAAAAAACAACAACAAAAAAAATTCACTGTAGCTTACTATTTTTCTCTGGGCTAAGTCAGCTTCTGTAGCAGCCCTGGCTTTGGTTTACTACTCAGAAGTTGAGCTTTTCTCTATACCAGGATGTACAGCCCTATGCTAGGAACAAAAGTGCTCAGGATTCTGATGCTGGAATTTCCATTGACTGTATGACCCAAAGAGAATCATTTACCACCTCTGGGGTCCAGTTTTCTCACCCTTAAAATGAAGACATTCTGACCCATCACACCATAAAAGAAGTTTGTTGGATTAAGAAAAGGTTCTTTGGGGGAGTTGATACTGGGAATTGAACCCAGGGGCATTCTACCTCTGAGATATACCCCAAGACCTTTTTATTTTTTTAATTTTTTTAAACAGGTTCTCACTAAGTTACTAAGGGCCTTACTAAATTGCTGAGTCTGGCCTCAAAACTGTGATCCTCCTGTCTTTTCTTCCCACCTAAGTACTGGGATTTCAGTAATCTGCAACCATTCCTGGCCAAGAAAGTTCTTTTGCATTTCCCTCATCTCCTTCTATACTTCTGCCATATAATGTTCCATAGTTAAAGCTCCATGGTATTTTCTCCCTTTTTCCAATAGCATACTCACTAATCTCTCAATAAATTTCCTGTTACCTACCATATTTTTATGTCTATGAAAATATTAACAAAGGGATGGAGATGTAGCTCAGTGATAGAATGCTTGACTAGCATGCATGAGACTCTGGGTTCAATTCCCAGTTTTGAAAAAAATAAAAATAAGCCGGGCGTGGTGGCACACACTTGTAATCCCCGCGCTTGGGAGGCGGAGACAGGTGATCGCGCAGGTTCAAAGCCAGCCATGCTGGCGTAAGAGACCCTGTTTCAAAAATATAAAATAGGTCTGGGAGTGTAGCCCGGAGGTAGAGGAGCTTCCAGGAACTCCACTACCACCAAAAAAAAAAAGAAAAGAAAAGAAAAAAGAAAAAGAATAACAGAACTTAACGACAAGTTGTCTTGAGCAAAAATGGTATCTACGATGACCAATTCAGAATTTAAATACCCAAACAGGTATCCTAGCAACTCATTTGATTGAATTAAAGTGCCAATGAGGCTCTTGGAACACAGTCAGTGCCCAGAAGGATCTGGATGGCTCCAGACAACTGGTCAAATATCTCAAGCATCTACATACATGATGTACTTGTGAGCTGGAGATGAGACAGGTCTAAACCTGTGTTTCTGGTGTCATTTCACTTTAAGGCCTACTGGGGTTCCTTGAAAGAGTACAATCCTGATAAGACAACCAAGTTGTGATTCTGTAAAAACCTCTATGGGGAGGAAGCGATGGGGAAGAGAGAGGGGGAAAGTGCCCAAACCTTATAGGAGAAGCAGTAAATACTTGGATAGTATAATTTCCCTTCCAGGCTTCCTCTCTCACTATCCCTTATAATAGCCACAACCTTGTCATTTCTAGAGCATCTATCCAAGGGTAGATATCAAGGTCACACAACGAGATGACAATGAGATGAAAGCCCTGGAGGTGGGATTTTAAGATAAGCCATGCACGGTGGCACATGCCTGTAATCCTAGTAGCTGAGAGGCTGAGACAGGAGGATTGCAGATTCGAAGTCAGCCTTGGCAACTTAGCAAGACCCTATTTCCAAATAAGAGGTAAAATCAATCTGGAGGTCTGGAGGTGTAGCTCGAATTCAACCCCCACCACCACAAGATAAAATAGTTGCCAAGGACACTTTTTTCTCTTTTTGATACTGGGGATTGAACTCAGGGACATTCTACCTCCAAGCTACACCCCCAGACTAATTTCATTTCTTATTTGGAAACAGGGTCTCAATAAATTCCTGAGGCTGGTCTCAAACATGCGATCTTCCTGTCTCAGCCTCCCAAGTACTGGGATTTACAGGTATGCACCACCATGCCGCACTAGTACATTTTTTTTCGAGTCTGGGGATGGAACCCAGGGACCTTCGACCTCCGAGCTACACCCCCTGCCCTATTTTTTATTCTTTATTTTGAAACCAGGTCTCACTGAGTTGCAGAGGGCCTCACTAAGTAGCTGAGGCTGTCCGCGAACTGCGATCCTCTGGTCTCAGCCTCCCGAATGCTGGAATTACAAGCGTGAGCCACCATGCCCGGCTCCACACTAGTACATTTTTATATGGGGATGAGCAAAGTTTCAAGAAGCCAGGAAAAAAACTCAGAGGACACTAGTTCTTCCATCTACTCCTGTACTCCATTCTAGTGAACTTATGCCCCACAGGCTCTACTTCTTGCAAAGTGCTATTTACTGGCTACCACTTAATAAGGCAAGCACCTCCTATTCATCTTCAGTCAATAACATTTCTTCAATGAATATTTGTGCCAAGCACTGTTCTTGCTTGAATCCAGGAAGAGAAAGAAAAAGTTTCTCTCAAAGGGCTCAGCAAAAAGCTAGATGGAAGCCAGGCGTGGTGGCGCACGCTTGTAATCCTAGTACTTGGAAGGCTGAGGCAGGAGGATTGCAGGTTCTCAGCCAGCCTCAGCTACTTAGCAAGGCCCTTCTCAATTTAATGAGGCTCTATTTCAAAATAAAGAATTAAAATTAGGGCTGGGGGGTATAGCTCGAAAGTAGAATGCCCCTGGGTTCAATCCCCAGTACCTTAAAAAAAGTTAGACAGAGTAGGTACACATTATATTTTATGTTTACTGAATCTCTTATATCTCTTGGATCCTGTGAGGGACTCTACACCATTTGTATAGGCCCTGGCTTCTTATACTCCTTTTTATTTCTTTTGGCAGTACTGGGGATTGAACTCAGTGGTGATCTAGCTTTGAGCTATATCCAACCCTATTTTATTTTGAAACAGGATCTCACTAAGCTGCTGAGGGCCTCACTGACTAAGTTGCTCAGGCTGGCCTCAGACTCCGAAGTTTTGAGATTACAGACACAAGTGCTTTTCTATTTCCCCTCCTCTTTCAGCTAGGATTCAATAAACCACCATGTGAGATGAAGACAAAACTTCTTTGCCTGTGGCCATGGGAATAGACAGTTTGGTTCACTAGGTCCGGGAGCATGCTGTGATATCAGTCTTGAGAAAGATGAGGAAAGGGGCAGTCAGCCACACCTCCATGCCCAAGCTACTTCTCTTTCACACCTCAGATAGAGTGCCACTAAAAATCCCATGGAATGCCATGAGACTGACAGTCTTCATCCATACAGTGTTTTTCTATGAGAGGACAGATCCGCAAGGTCAGCAGAACCCAGGCTCAACTATTGGAAACCTTCAATGAGTAAACTGTGTTTCTGGCTTTGATTCCAGCTTATAATAGCTGAGGGAGAAGAAAGTGTGTCAGGAAGAAAAATGGCAGTGATGTACACTCACATACTCACTAATTAACCATATGACTAAATCTATCTTGGTTACCTTCTTCCCTCTTGGCCCTGCTTAAAAATGCACACTTATGCACACACAACCTCCAAAAGCAATACTGTGGACATATACTAAAATTATACTGCTTGGTAGGGCTAGCACACACCTATAATCCCAGTACTTGGGAGGATGAGAAAGGAGGATGTCAGGTTTGAGGTCAGCCTCAGCAACTTAGTGAGAACCTGTTTCAAAATGAAAAGGGCTGGGGGTGTGTCCTAAAGGCAGAATACTCCTGAATTCGATCCCCAGTATACTCCCTCAGCTAATTGGGGAATTACATATAGTAGACATGTGAATAAATTTAGAAAATTAAGACAACTCAGAAAATTCAAGGTGATTTACTCAAATCCAAATTCTTGGTTCTCTCTTTTGCTCTCACTCTTTTTTTTTTCTTTTTGTACTGAAGATTGAACCCAGAGGCATTCTACTACCAAGATACATCCTCCAGCCCTTCTTATTTTTTGTTTTGAAACACGGTCGAATCTCACTAAGTTGCTGAGGCTGTCCTCAAAACTGTGATCCTGCTGTCTCAGCCTCCCAAACACTGAGGTTACAGATGTGTACCCATTTCCTTTCTCTTTCCATCCCTTCCTCCTTTCTTTCACTTCTCATCCTCAGCACCCCCACACCCTTCATATCTCCCTAAAAGATCATTTATTTTCAGTCACACTGACTGCAACCTTGCACCAAATGACATGTTTCCCTCACCTGAACACTTTATTTACAACAGAAATATTACTGAGAAAGTTATCTTAACGACATTACTAGTCACCAAAATTCGCATCCTTAAAGTCTATGCTTGGAACAGTGGGTTGGTGTTCTGACATGTGTAAAGCTACATCCTATAGCTTTGTCCTCATCTCTCCCTAGACAATCTATTACATGGATCCCCTCCTCACGTGGGACTCTCCATTCTCAAATTTTTGAGGCATTTCCTACAACTTCTGACAAAACCAAGGCTGCAGGAGGGCCACAAAGATGCGCAGGACAGGAAAATTCCCTGAGTGACAGGTATTTCCACAGCAGTCACAGCTGCTCCAACAAGTTTCCTGAATTGCAGTGGGTTTGGGCACATGCCCGCCATCCTATCTCGTCCTTCCTTTCCAGCTAACCTCAGCGATCCCTTCAGGAAAGAGGAACCCTGAAAAGTCCCAAAGTCTCGTGGGGTCCAGAGGCCCCAGTCGCCCCTCACAGGACTGGTCGACCAGTCTCTACCCGGGCTCGTGACCCAGTGAGTTTTGGAAGCCACTTCTCCGGCAAGTGGATGCACCCAGGTGTGATGCCACCAGGTCGAGCCCCGCACGCAGTGTCCCCACCTCCCTTCCCCCCAGGTCGCTTTTTCCCTTCGGCTCTTCCCAGCCTGTGCAGGGCTAGAGAGTGTCGGGGACCCCCTGTTGCGTAGTTCCCCTCCACTCCGTGGCGTTTAAGTGGAAGCAGATCGGCTGCCCCCACCACTTACTCAAGACTTCAGGCCACCAGAAAAGCCATCCTCGGCGCTTCGGAGGGATCCGCTAGCAGGTTGCACAGGCTGTGCCGGCCATGGTGCCCAGAGCCAACACAGGGGAGTGCACTTGGCAACTGACACGTGGGGGCATCTCTGAGCTCCACCCACACGCATTGGGCGGCAAAGCCTTGCGTGGGGCGGATGCAGTGTCCAGCTAGATAAAGTTTCTCCCCAAGGCTTCTCTGTGTCTTCAGAAATTTGTCCAGCAAGAGCTGGGCTTGCTCCTTACATGGTTATCAACTATTAACGCCCCCGTTTCCTCTGCCTCCAAGTTCCCACGCAACCACCGCACCCTCGGCATTCTACCTACCTCTGCGGTACACTTCCAGCCCTTTTTATTTTGAAAAAGGATCTCACTAAGTTGCCAAGGGTCCCTGCGACCCTCCTGTCTCAGCCTCCCAAGCGCTGGGATTAAAGGTGCCTGCCACCACGATGGGCTTCAAAGGGGATTTAAACAGCAAGGCTTCTCGCATCCCCCTTCCATCTGAATGCGGTGTTTTTGTTTTCCTTGATCCATGTAAACCCTTTTTGTTCATTCTGAAGGAAAATGACTCTCTAAACATGTCTAGGGTCACAAAACAAAACAAAACACAATCAAGAACTTACTTCAAGTTATGACATCTTTCCAGTCCTTGAAATACAAGTGCTTACCAAAGATTGTGCATGTATACACAGAGCTCCCCGGTTATAATAGGTCTTACATTATGTGGATTCAGAGATATTGCTGATCAAAATGCATCTGCAAAAAACTGAAAGAACTAGACAGAGAGGGCAAAAGTGTGACCTGGAGTGGGCTGCCTAGAAGATCCAATAGGGCATCTTTCTCTTTAAATAAAGGGCTGTCCCTCACATCTGCGATGTATAAATTTACAATATTTGATTTTTCAAGTGTCTAGTGGAAGAATGAAAAGCAAAGCAGAGGCAGATGCAAGTTTTTTGGCTTTTAAAAATAACTTTGAGGAATTAAGGATTTATTTTTTATTTTAAAATTTTTATTGATACAGCCGGGCATGGTGGTGCACGCTTGTAATCCCTGCGCTGGGGAGGCGGAGACAGGAGGATAGCACTGGTTTGGAGCCAGCCGCGCTGGCTTAAGAGATCCTCTTTCCAAATAAAAATATTAAAAAAATAGGTCTGGGAGTGTAGCCCGGAGGTAGAAGGAATTCCAGAAACCCCAGTACCACCAAAAAAAATTTTATTGATACATTATGATTAAATATAATAATGGGATTCAGTGTGACATATTCATGCATGCACATAACACAGTTTGATTGATCTCTTTGCCAAGTACCTTTCCTTTCTCTCCCATCCTTCCTCCCCCTTTTCTCTGCCTCTACTATACTGGTCTCCAATGATGATGATGGTGGTGGTGGTGGTGGTGGTGGTGGTGATGATGATGATGATGATGATGCCTAGGTGACGATGATGCTTACTATTGTCAACAAATGAATGGATAAATAAAATGTGGTGTATACATGCTATGGGAAGTCACAATTTCTCTTCTGCATGCATTTGTAGGGATCGTTAAACATTGCCTAGCTAGGCCTAATCTGACACCTTTTCTAAATCCAGATTCCCCACATAAGAATTAGAAGAAAGAATTAGAAACCGGGCACACACCTGTAATCCCAGTACATGGGAGTTTGAGACAAGATTGCAGGTTCAAGGACAGCCTCAGCAACTTAGTGAGACCTTATTTCCAAATAAAAAATAAAAAAGGGTTTGAGGTGTAGCTCAGAAGTAGCTACACCTGGGCTTAATCCCGAGCACCAAAAAGAGAAGGAGGAGGAAGGGGAGGAAATCCAGAATGGAGGACCTTTCGGGGGATCTTGACAGTTCTGGTAGCAGGGGACACATTTTTCTCACCTTCTGGAATGTCATTGACTGGGCTCTCTGGAGCAGAACAGGACCCTCTTAGCACTGGGGACTGTGTAATGTCTAGAATGATGTTATAGATGCTGAATCCTGACCTGTGACTAGAATTTCTAGTTAGAATTCCTTTCTAGCTGGATTTTGTGGTTAATTTCCTATTGTTTATATATGGTTGTGGCTTACCCACTTAGTGGATTTTCTTCAATTCTGCTTTTGTTTTTTTTGGTACTGGGGATTGAAAACAGAGGCATTCTACTTCCGAGCTGTACCTCCCAGCCCTTTTTATTTTTTACATTGAAACAGGGTCTAAGTTTCTGAGGCTGGCTTCAAACCTACAATTCTCTTGTATCATCCTCCTCAGTACTGGGATTATACAATGCCCGGTTTCAATTATGTTTTTTATTTTTTATTTTTTATTTTTTATTTTTGGTGGTACTGGGGTTCTTGGAAGCCCTTCTACCTCTGGGTTACACTCCCAGACCTATTTTTACATTTTCATTTTGGAAACAGGGTCTCCTAAGCCAGCACGCGTGGCTGGCTTCGAACCTGCGCGATCCTCCTGTCTCCGCCTCCCAAGCATGGGGATTACAAGCGTGCGCCACCACGCCCGGCTCAATTATGTTTTTAATCAAAGTATAACTCCTCCAGTTGTAATGTCAGTGGATAGTTAGGAAAGACCAATTCTAATTTTGGCCAGAGAAAAAGCTAATCATGAAGGCAAAAGTATGCCATGCCTCTCCCATCCAAATAGAACACACTGGCAACTATGAAATGTTGGGTTTTTTTTTTTTATTATACTTGCTTTATGATTATTTGTCCAACTCTTTCTTTCCATTGCTACAAATGATCAGGTATTTTCCACAGAAAATCTGTTATATAATTTCTAATCTGCACTGACCATTCCTTCATATGAATTCATATAGTATTTGGAGGGTGATCTGGGGATTGAACCCAGGGTATTCTACCTCTGAACTACACCCCCAAAGTTTTTTTTTATTTTTTGCTCACAAACAGGGTCTTATTAGGTTACTGAGAGTCTTGTTAAGTTACTGAGGCTGGCCTCAAATTTGTGATATTCCTTTCTCAGCCTCCCAAGTACTGGGATTGAAGACATGCACCACCATACCCAGTTTCATAGCGTTTTTATCAGGGCTCTGGGTTCTCAGCTAGATTCACTCCTGACTGTGGTTAAACTTCTGAAGTATGATAACAGTATTGTGACTTTATAGAAAAAGTGTATTCAATATATTTTTTATTGGGGATACATACTGAAATATCTAGAAGGGAAATACAATGATGTCTGTAATTTATATTCAAATAGATTAGAAAATGCATAGTGTGTGTGTGTGTGTGTGTGTGTGTGTGTGTGTGTGTGTGTGTTTACTTCATTTTAGACTTTTGTTGACCAGGGTAATGTGCATCACCAAAAGCAAAACTGGGTAAAAGCCTGGTATGGGGGGAGCCACCAGATTTAAAGGAAGCTTATATTATATAGAATGTTTATAGCATAGTTTTCTTTCTTTCAGACTGTGTATCCAATAACAAAAACTGGGCTCCAGGTGTGTTCCTATGGGATACTCTTGATACACAGAGGAGAAGAATTTGTAAACAGACATTGTGAGATGGTTTAAAAAACATACCCATTCATCTGCCCACCTGCAGATTTTCTTTCCTAAGTAGAAACCGGAGCTCAATGGGGGTCAGTGATGTTGGGAGTAAAGGCACAAGGATGCAAAAGGCTCTGGCCAACTTTTTGTGTTGGGGGGGGTGTCTGAGGATGTAACCCAGGGGCATTTGACCTCTGAGCCACAGCCCCTGCCCTTTTTTATTCTTTATTTTGAAACAGGGTCTCACTGAGTTGCAGAGGGTCTCACTAAGTAGCTGAGGCTGTCTTTGAACCGCGATCCTCCGGTCTCAGCCTCCTGAATGCTGGGATTAGCGTGCGACACCATGCCCGGTTCTGGCCAACTTTTTTCCAGATGCTTTCATTTCCTTTATCCTGCCTGTGTGAAAACTCTGAAATAATTCCCTTTTCTCTCCCCAGGTTCATGGCTTTCAAGAGCCTGAGGATGGAACAGGAAGGAAGAGGAGCCCAATTTTCTTTTCTCTCATCTCCAGCCATAGCCAAAATAACTCATCACTCATACTCCACTTAGTCCAGAAATTGGAACAGTGAGGCTCCTGGGAACCCACAGCTGCTACTTTTGTGGTCAGACAAGGGCCAAGCTGCACTTCCCCCACAGGCGCTACCCAAAGCCTCTACTAACCCCTCCACCTGGCCATTACCCCAGGGATGCCACCCTCGATAGCTTAAGGAAATTGCTTGACAAAGGAAAACAAATTTACACCACCTAGCCAGACAAATAATTTTCTGGTTTCCTTGTCCAGGCAACAAGCAAAGTGACCCCTGGTCCTGGCATCAATGATTCACACTGGCCTCCCAAACAGCCTCCTGCTCTCATGTAATTTCCTTCCTTTCTTCACCTCCTAGAGGAGTTTCTAGCCCTTCTCCTAGGTTGCTGGCATCCTGCTGAATAACTGACTGGTCACTGGGACAAGTAGAAGCAAATATACAGGGTACCTGACCTCTGAGATCCCCCAAAAAGAGAATGAAAAAAATGACTGGAAAATTCTAACTACACCAAAGTATCAAATGATGAAACATGAAAACCCATCTCGAATCTTCATCTCCACTAAGTCCCTTATCCTACATCTAATCTAAGATAATCTAAATACTTTCACACACACACACACACACACACACACACACACACATATTGTTCTTTGCTCTCTTGGCAGCCTGTCCCTCATAGGCCAAGAAGATATCTTTCACAAGTCATATGTCACTTAATGACAAAGAAGCACCCTAAGAAATGCATCATTTCGCTATGTAGTCCTGGTAAGTAAAAATTACATTCTTACACAAAGTTGGTTATAATGTCAGTAGACAAGATATAATCTTATGGTAACATATTCACAGTTCATCATGGACCAAAACATTTTTATACAACACATGACTGTACTTTGATAGCTGCTTAACAATGGGTTCTCTAATGACTCTTGAGAATGAAAGTCTGAAGATGTATATATTAGCCTCACTCTTATACGCAATCCCTGAGTCTCTGTCCTTTGTCCTCAGTAGCTCAGCCTACTGAGCAACAATAGCTGGGAATAGTAATGAAGCCAATGTATCAACGCATTACCTGTCCTAAGCCACAAAGCATAGATCTGCCAAAATAGAGCCCCAAAGAGTAGCACTAACAGTGCGGGGTTCCAGCATCATGGATTCAGTGCAGACACTTTTCGGTAAGGGTCGGGTGGAGGAAAGAGGAAGAGTTTCTGGCTGCCACCTCTATGCCACCTACTACCCTTCTGAACTTACTGTTCTGCTTAATTACTTACCAGCATCAGGATGACTTAGCTTTTATTTCTCAGTGTTCACATAAACAAGGGCCCAAGAGAAAAGGATAAATAGATCATTATTAATTTTTTATTTTGAGACGGGTCTTCCTTAGGCTGGCTTCAGACTCCTGGTCTTAAGCAATCTTCCAGCCTCAACCTGCCCCGTAGCTGGGACTACAGGTGTGCAGTCATGCCTGACATTAATTGAACTTACTGTTTGGAGACAGGTTCACATACAGTTGTAAGAAATCGCATAGAAAGATCCTTTCACCTAGTTTCCCCCAATGATAACATCTTACAAAACTATATAGTATAATATTAGAATATTGACATTAATCCAATTAAGATGCAGAGCATAGCTGGATGTGGTGCCCAACACCTGTAAAACCAATACTTGAGAAGCTGAGACATAGGACTGTAGGTTCAAAGCAGCCTCTGCAAATTAGTGAGACCTTCAGCAACTTAAAAAGACCCTGTTTCAGCCAGGTGTGGTGGTGTATGTTTATAATGCCACTACTTGGGAGGCTGAGACAGGAGGATTACAGGTTCAAAGCCAGCTTCAGCAACTTAGTGAAGTCCCTCAGCAACTTGGCAAGACCCTGTCTCCAAATAAGAAATAAAATTTAATTGGGTATACCCCTGTGTTCAATTCCCAGTACGAGAGAGAGAGAGAGAGAGAGAGAGAGAGAGAGAGAGAGAGAGAGAGAGAGAACCTATTTCAAAATAAATTAAAAGGGCTAGGGGTGTAGCTCAGAGGGTAAACTCAGAGAACATCCCTGAGTTCAATCTCCAGTACCCCCTAACACAGACACACACACACACACACACACACACACACACACACACATGCACACAAATAGATGAAGAGCATTTCATCACTACAAAAATCCCTATTAGGCCGGGCGTGGTGGCGCACACTTGTAATCCCCGCGCTTGGGAGGCAGAGACAGGAGGATCGCGCAGGTTCGAAGCCAGCTGCGCGCGCTGGCTTAGGAGACCCTGTTTCCAAATAAAAAACGTAAAAATAGGTCTGGGAGTGTAGCCCGGAGGTAGAAGGGCTTCCAGAAACCCCAGTACCACAAAAAAAATCCCTATTAGCCTTTTATAGCCACACCTACTTCCATCTTCCCATTCCAACTTCTTACTTAACAACCCTAGAAACCATTAATCTACTTTCCATTTTTATAACTTTTTCAAAGATATCATATAATAGAAACATACAGTAGATATCTTTGGGAATTGGGTTTTACATTTAGCATAATTCTCTGGAGATTCATTCAGGTCACTGCATATATCAAGACTTCATTCTTTGTTGTTTCTCAGTAGTATTCCATTGTATAGATGTATCCGAGTTTAACTATTCACCCATGGAAATACACTTTGGCTCTTTTACAGCCAGATTTTACCCAGGTAGAATATACATTTCCTGGAAAAGAATGCCAAAACTCCCAGTTTCCAATAATGAAACAGAGCCAAAGAACACAGCTATGTCCCCAAAGACTGCTGAGGCTCAGAAACTGATGGCTCACCCAAAGCTGTGGATACTGCCCTGGCCTGGCATGGCACTGAGACTAATGAATGCTTTCATAAGGGAATATGGAAGGAAGGAAGGCAGACTTTGTCAGAAACTGGACAAAGTTTGTTTGGACCCCAAACAACCAGAAATGAAATAGAAACCATATCCCAGGGTGGAGGAACTTCTGCCAAATCTAAAACTTCATGCACATTTTTTCTGACTTTTTGGGCAAGACAGGAGTAAGGTTTGCCTCTAAGTGACTTCTAATTTGAAGATAGCTGTCTTATTTCTAACCAAAGGTAAGGGTTACCTCTGGGTAAGAATGGGTACTGGGCAGCATTTATTATTTCTTTATTTATTTATGGTACTGGGGATTGAACTCCGAGACATTGTACCTCTGAGTTACATCTTCAGTTCTTTTTATCTTTTTTTTCACCAGAGAGTAAATTTATTTTTTAATTTTTTATTGGTGCATTGTATTCATACATCATATTGGGGTAAAAAACTTGTGTGTACCTACATGTACACATTGCTCATTTAGCCCCCACCCAATTCCCACCCCATCCCCTCCCCATCCCTCATTCCCATGCTTGGCTTAGTAGTTGACTTCAATATGTTTAAGTACATTGTGTGCTTTAGAGTATTCTTTTTATCTTTTGAAACAGAGCCTCATTAGGTTTCTGAGAATCTTGCTGAGTTGCTGAGACTGGCCTTGAATCTGATTCTACTATCTCAGCCTCCAAAGTATTGGAGTTATAGTCATGTGCTGTCATGACAGGCTGGACAGCTTTTTAAATTAATGTACTTCTGGATCATATATTTTCCCCATTGGGGTATTATATGAGGTAATGAAAACCACTGATTGGCTTTCTGAAAGGATCCCTCACGCCCACCCCATTTAATTGAGGGGACACACACACTCAAGTACCTTTCTCCATCCCCCTCTTTTTATTTTCAGTATATTGAGCATAGCTTCAGGACTCCAGATACTAAACCTCTAACCCCCTCCAAAACACTTTTTATCTGAACTCTCTTCTCCCACATACAGGAGCTGCTCTCTACTAAAGAACAATGAGAGACACATATGGGTCAATTGAAAACAATCAAATAATGAGAAACCTGTTGGGGTTCATATTAAAAAAAGTCTCTAAAACTACAGTACCATGACCCCATGGGGAAAGACATAAGGACCTCAGGAAATCCTTTCAATCTTTATAATGTTAATGGACATTTTAGCCACTGCAGCAGATTTTTTTCAGTAAGCAAAATTTTGTCGCTCCTTATATTGAGACTTATTATATGAATGGCCAGATCATGTATAACAACAGAACTCTGACCTACAACTTCTAGATCAACCAGCCAGGAAGCCAAACCACAACATTTCAACCATCACCCCAGAATAGTAAGGGCATGGTTAATCTCACGTCAGATTCCTTGTTTTCCTATACTTTCATTTATGCGTTGTAATAATACATCACGGTGAGGTTCAAAGGGATGCAAACATGCATGCACACAGCTCTTGGTGTTTCCACTCCTCCCCTTCCTGTACATGTTAGTGAGATTGGTAATAATGCCTTCATATATGGACAGAACATTATTTGATTGTATCCTTGATCATCTCTCTATTTCCCCCTCCCAACCTCCCTTCCCCAATCCCTTTCTGCTATCCTACTGGTCTCTCTCCTCATTTATCTGAAGTCCCTTTTGTTTCCTATTTTTTTTAGCTTTCACATATTAGAGAAAACATATGACCCTTGACTTTCTGAGAATGGCTGATCTCACTTAGCATAAAATTCTCTACTTGCATCCATTTGTCTGCAAATGGCATAATTTTATTCTTTTTATGGCTCATTTTTGCCACCATCCTCCCCTCCCCCTTCCATAAAAAGTCAAATATATCCCACAAACCAATCATAAAAGAAGCACCCTTCTAGCCGGGCGTGGTGGCCCACCCTTGTAATCCCAGCATTCGGGAGGCTGAGACTGGAAAATCACGGTTCAAGGACAGCCTCAGCTACTAAGTGAGGCCCTCTGCAACTCAGTGAGACCCAGTTTCAAAATAAAGGATAAAAAATAGAGCAGGGGGTGTAGCTCAGAGGTCAAATGCCCCTGGGTTCCATCCCCAGATCCAAAAAAAAAAGCACCCTTCTAATTCATTTCTTTTCTGCTTCCTCATGCCAACAGCCTTCAATCAGGGCATGCTTGCTGCTTCCCCAGTCTTTCACTATAAAGCTTTTCCACTCTCCTGCCCACCTTTGAGTTTCTGCCAACGCACATGATGGCAGCTGACTCCTTTGCTACAGTGGGCTTTGAATAAATGGCCTCTTCTGGTTCTTATTCAAGCAGTTTTCATTGATTCTGCAGTGCCATATACCACAGAGCAGCCACCTGCTCCAGACTGCTTCACAGTTGGCCGGTGCTGCCCACAACATTCACTCAAGCAGAGTTCAAGAACTGTCCCAACCACCTTGTAATGCAGTGCTTTCATGGTTCTGCCCCCCTCGGCTATCTTGGTAGCTTGGTGTTATGATAACAAAAATATATTGCAATTTAAACCAAAAGCTCCAGCACTTACGTGAACGAACTCAGGCATGTCACTTACTGTTAGTGTCCACATATGTTGAGTAAAGGAAATGATGTGTTCTGGTGATTTTTCATAGAGCTGTTGCTGCATCTTCAGAAGGAGGCAATTTAACATAGAGAGTTATGTAAATGTTTGAACCACTGACCCTCAGAGCAATGCCCCTAGCCAAGCACCCACTCCTGAGCAATGGACTGAGAAGGGAACATTTAATCACTAGCAAAGCTTTTATGTGGCAACCATGGGACAGATTCTGGCCCAGTTCATGGGCAAGTTAGCTTCTCTGGCTTTTCCTGTCTCTCTGGCCATGGCTGGGAGAAAGAATGCCTATTCATTTGATAGGAATACAAAAAGATTTATTGAGGAATGAATGGAAAAGTACAAGTATCTTTGTTGTCTTCTGATATTGCCACATACTGGGGCTTTGGATAAGCCACTTAAGCCTCCTGAGTCTCAGTTTTCCAATCTGAAAAATAGAAACAATAACTTTCACCCTTCCTGGATGATTAGATCGATATGAAGGTATGTCCAAACAGTGAGTATGAAGCTATATTTGATTTTATATATTTAAAACTATTCTTAGAGAACATACGTTTACAATGGGAATCCTGGCAGAAAGAAGACAAAGGAAGAGGGAAATGATCATTTATGTCTTTTGGCTGGATCCAAAGCTCACAGTTTAGCTCAAGAGTCCTGTACTCTTCCTGATTCCTCATGATCCTAGAGAGCTCCAGAAGTGGCTTTTCCATGCCAGTGAACCCCTACTGTTCTATGACTGTGCTCAGAAAGGAACACCATATCTTGTCTCTGTGCCTAACAGTTGACAAGTCTTCATTTGACTCTTCACAAGAGTAGAGTGAGGCAGGCAGCATGGTGAAATGATTGAATATATGAGGTTTAAAGCTGGGTAGTTGGTTAGTTATCATCTTGAGTACCTGCAGGCTGCATGGCCTTGGGCAAATCACATACTCTGCAATCAGGCTTCTTCATTTGAAAAATGAGCATGAAAATAAAACAGTACCTACTTCATCTTACTGCTGGCAAGATTAAACTGGTTAATATGTGTAGTAACTAGAAAGTGCTTGATAAATTTTTGCTATTGTTATTTTAGGGAAAGGCAAAGTGATGCATTTTAATTATAGAACTGGGTTCTGAACTAGGACCCTTACTAAGAAAAGTCACTCTATAAGTGCACCCATCTTTGGAAAGTATATATCTGATAAGGAATTAATATCCAGAATATATAAAGAACTTCTGCTACTCAACAATGAAATGACTTGATTGAAAATTGGGCAAAGGACCTGCATAAATATTTCTCCAACGAATATACAAATGATCAATAAGCACTTTAAAAGGTGTTTATCACTAATCATTATAGAAATGCAAATAAAAATCATAATCAGATACCACCACATGCTCACTTAGGGTGGCTACTATTTTATAAAATAAGAAATAGAAATTGGTAAGGATGTAGACAAATGGAACCCTGTGCACTATTGATGTGGATGTAAGGTGATAAGCTTCTATAGAAAGCAATATATTGGTTCCTCAAAAAAAAACTAAAAATAAGGTTACTTATGATCCACCAACTCCATTTCTGAATATATGCTCACAAGAATTGAAAGCAGAGAATTGAAGAAATACTTGTACACACATGTTTATAGTATTCTCAATAGCAATTGAAATGTCCATCAGTCCCTCACAGGACCAGGGAGAATCTTGCTCCTAGAAGATGATCACTCCAAAACTGAACGCATAATTTACAACTTAGAAAAAAAATCAGACATCAGGAATCTGGCATTGAAGAAATATGAGCCCATTTTAAGAGAGCTAACCTAAGAATAATTGGAATAGAGGAGGGAAAAGAAGGTGAAACCAAAGGGATCAATAATATCTTCAAAGAAATAATAGCAGAAAATTTTCCAAACATAGAGCAAGAGGTTGATACACAGGTCCAGGAAACTTATAGAACTCCCTTTAGACAGGATCGGAGAAGAGGATCCCCACGCCACATAATTGTCAAAATGACCAATGTGGAAGCCAAGCAGAGAATCTTAAAGGCAACAAAAACAAAGGGCCAAGTGACATTCAGAGGCAAACCAATTAGAATCACTCCAGACTTCCCAAACCAAGTCATGAGAGCCAGAAGGGCTTGGAGTAACATATTCCAAACTCTGAAAGAAAACAACTTCCAGCCAAAAATTTCCTACCCAGCAAAACTTTCTATCAAATTAGATGTTGAAATAAGAAGCTTCCATGACAAACAGAAACTGAAGGAATTTATGTCTTCAAAACCAGCGCTAGAGAAAATACTCAGAGATTAATTACAAAGAAGAAATAGGTAACGTAACACACACCAGAACCAGAGAAACAAGATTTTCCATCCAGCAAATAACTAAGCAAAGAAGAATAAAGAGTATTTGAAGCAGAAATAAAATCTTAACATGTTAGGAATTAAAAGTTATCTCTCAATAATCACACTGAATATAAATGGCCTCAATTCCCCAACAAAAAGACATAAATTGGCAAAATGAATTAAAAACCAGAATCCATCCATCTGCTGCTTACAAGAAACACACTTTACAAGTAAAGATAGTAACAAACTCAGGGTAAAGGGCTGGAGCAAGGTAATTCATGTTAAGTAGCCATCCTAACAAATGTGAAGTAGTATTTCACTAAAGTTTTTATTTGTTAATAAAATAAATAATTCCTTAATAATTAGTTATATTATGATAATGATGAGTGATATTCATGTGTTTATTGGTCTTATAAAAATCTTTGGAGATTCATTATCTATTTTAGTCTTTTACCTATTTCTAAATTATATTGTTTGCTTTTATTGTTGATAATTTTTAGGATCTCTATTTGGAATATTAATATAACTTCAGGTATGGCATTTAGAAATATTTTATTCCATTCTATCAGTAACTTGTAATTCTTTTTACATTGTCTTTGGATGTACAATTTTTTTTATTTTTTATGAAGTTTGTTTATTCTACTGTTTCCTGTGCCTTTGAAATCATATCCAAGAAATCACTGCCAATTTCAATGCTGTGAAGTTTTATGACCCAGGTTTTCTTCTAAAAGTTTATAGTCTTAAGATTTACATTTAGGTCTTTTATCTATTTTGATTTAATATTTGTATATGGTGTTAGGTAAGAGTCCTATTTTATTCTTTTTCATGTAATTATTATTATTTTTCAACAATATTTGGTAAAAAGATTATTTCCTTCACCAAATGTTCTTGGAAACCTTGTCAAAAATAACCTGACCACATATGGAAGAATTTGTTTCTAGGCTCTTTTACTCCACTGGTTTATATATCTGCCTTTGTAGCAGTACTACACTGTTCTGATTATTGTAGCTTTATAAGGTTTGAAATCAGAAAATGTACATCTTCTAGCTGTGTTCTTTTTTTTAGATTGTTTTGAGTATTTAGAGTTAATATTTCAGGTTAGGATAGATTTTTTTCTGAAAAAAATAAATGTATGATAGTTTCACCTTGAAAAACAAAGAATAAAATATCCTCTGGTAAGAAAGAAAATAAGAAAGAAATATTGCAATATTATCTCCTAGTGATCAAAAGTTTGATATCAGACAAATGAATCTGTTATGTGAGATTATCATTGTTAATTCTGGATAAATTGCTATAATATTAAAAAATTTAAAAACAAGTTTCAGCAAAAAAAAAAAAAGATCCGGGGATACATTTCAGTGGTAGAGCACTCCTGGGTTCAGTCTCCAGAATCAAAACATAAAATAATAAAATGGCAATAAATAAACAAATAAAAATAAAAGACTAAAAAATAGGGCTGGGGGTGTAGCTCAGTGGTAGAACACCCCTGGGTTCCATCCCTAGTACCGCTAAAAAAAAAAAAGCAATTAGGAAAAAAAACTGCTCTAAGAGAAAAATTTCCTAATATTCCCTATGTACATGATGTACATTCACAAACATATCAAAGCCAATCACTAAGCCAAACATGAGGAGGGACGTGGAGGGAATGGGGTGGGAATTGGGGAATGGCTAAATGACCTGATGTGTGCATGTATGCCTCTACCATCTTGTACCCCATTTAAAATGTATGACTACTCCGGGCGTGGTGGCGCATGCTTGTAATCCCAGCATTTGGGAGGCTGAGACTGGAGGATCGCGGTTCGCAGACAGCCTCAGCTACTTAGTGAGGCCCTCTGCAACTTAATGAGACCCTGTTTAAAAATAAAGAATAGCCGGGCGTGGTAGCACACACTTGTAATCCCCGCGTTTGGGATGCTGAGACAGGAGGATTGCACAGGTTCAAAGCCAGCCACAGCTACTTAGTGAGGCTCTCAGCAACTTAGTGAGACCCTGTTTCCAAATAAAATATAAAAAAGTTCTGGGAGTATAGCCCGGAGGTAGAAAGCCTCTGGGTTCCACCCCCAGTACCACCAAAAAATAATAATAATTAAAAAAATAAAAACAAAGAATAAAAAATAGGGCAGGAGATGTAGCTCGGAGGTCAAATGCCCCTGGGTTCCAATCCCAGACTCGAAAAAATAAAATAAAATAAAATGTATGACTACAGTGCACCAATAAAAATTTTTAAAAAAGAAATGTCCATCAATTATGAGTAAATAAACACAATGTTAAATATACATATGATAGAATATTATTCATTCATAGAAAGGGTGGAAATTCTTATGCATGCCACAAATGGATAAACCTTGAATACACACACACACATACACACACACAGCATGATTGAGGGGACATAGAAACATAGGACAGAGAATAAAAGGGGGATCAGAATTTGGGGAATGTATGTATGTGCATGTGTGAGTGTGTGTGTGTGTGTGTGTGTGTGTGTGTGTGTGTATTACCATTGAACCCAGGGGCATTCTACCTCCAAGATATACCCCCAGCTCTTTTAAAATTTTTTTTTTGTTTTGAAACCGGGTTTCAATAGGTTGCTGAGAGTCTCATTATGATGCTGAGACTAGCCTCAAACCTGTGATCCTCCTGTCTCAGCCTCCCAAGTACTGGGATTACAGGTATGTGCCACCATACCCTGCTAAAAGGAGATCAGAATTGGGGAAATGCTGCTAAAGGAACAGTGACAAAAGCATATTTCCCAGAATGCAACACATCTCATCATCTTACTAGGCTCTCCCCAGACTAAGGATTTGTGCTCAATTTCAGAAAGACCTCCCCATTTGGAACCCAGACAGTAGCAAATGAAATGTTTTTATATTTTAATATACCCATGTATGTTCACAGAAAGAAAACAACCCTTTTCTTTCCTAAGTAGCAAATTGCCCCTCTAAAAGGCTGACATTTTCAAAAGGAACTTGACCCAAGAAGATCCCATGGTTTTTAAGGTTAAGACCAAACCCCTCAGCTAGGGCTTGAGACCTCTCATGGTCTCGCCTTAGAGTCCTTCTAACTTTGTCATCTTGAACAACAACCCTGCTTCCCCTGGATCCTCACTGGCCTCACTCTGACCTTCATACATACTGTGTCCTCTGCCTGAAATGCCTTTCCCTATATACTTTGCCTAGTTGAAGTCTATTCATCCTTCAGGTCTTGGCAAAATCCTCACTACCTTAAAGAAGGTCTCCCTAGCAGATGTGGTGGCACATGCCTGAAATCCCAGTACTTGGTCAAGACAGGAGGATCACAGGTTTGAAGCCAGCCTCAGCAACTAAGAAAAACTCTCAGCAACTCTTTAAAAGTTTTTATTTTTTAATTTTTTTTATTGGTGCATTGTAGTCATACATCTTATTGGGGTACAAGATGGTAGAGGCATACATGCACACATCACCCAATTGGCCCTTGCCCAATTCCCGCCCCATCCCCTCCCCTTCCAAGACCCTGTTTCAAAATAAAAATTTTAAAAGGTTGGAGGTGTGGCTCAGGGTAGAATGCTCCTGGGTTCAATCCCCAGCACCACAAAACATAAGCCCTCCATGATCTTAAAAGTTAGAACCTCCATATTATACCATATTATATGTTCTCATAGCATACACCTCTCTTTCCAAGAATGTTCCATAATTATAATTTAACATTCATTTCTATGATTGCACGATTAATATCTGACTTACAAACTAGATTATAAGTTCCATGAGGGCTGGGACCATCTGTGTGTTTCCTTATCACCAGAGCCAGAATAGTGCCCAGTTACAGTAGAACACCTAATATATATATATATATATATATATATATATATATATATATATATATGTGTGTGTGTGTGTGTGTGTGTGTGTGTGTGTATGTGTGTGTGTGTGTGTTGAATGAATGAAAGAATGAGTAGCAACAACATGCAATATTTATAGAAAATTACAGTGGGATGTTTCCCTGAGTCTTAAATCACTTTGAAGCCCCTTCTCTTAAGATGACTATACATTCTCTCCCTTTCTTTTCTCTCTCTCTCTCTCTCTCTCTCTCCTTCTCCCTCTCCCTCTCCCTCTCCCTCTCCCTCTCCCTCTCCCTCTCCCTCTCCCTCTCCCTCTCCCTCTCTCTCTCTCTCTCTCTCTCTCTCTCTCTCTCTCTCTCTGTGTGTGCTGCTGAGGATTGAACTCAGGGCTATTCTACCTTTTAGCTATACTCCAGCCCTATTTTATTTTTTTAGTTTGAAACAGGGCCTCACTAAGTTGCTGAGGCTGGCTGTGAACCTGCAATCCTCCTATCTCAGCCTCCCAAATACTGATTACAAGAATGCCCCACCACACCTGGCTACCCCCAGCCTATTTACTTATTTATTTATTTAGTGGTGCTAGGGATTGAACCCAGGAGCATTGTACCTCCAAGCTACATCCCAGCCCTATTTTCTTTTTTTAGTTGGAAACAGGGTTTTGCTAAATTAATGTGAGCCTTACTGAGTTGCTGAGGCTGGTTTTGAACCTTTGATCCTCCTGTCTCAGCTTTCCAAGTACATGATTCCAGGCCTGTACCACCACACCCAGCTAAAATGACTATATTCTGATTAGGTGGGACAAATTCCTTAGAATTCTATCTGCTTTTTCTCCGTCCATATCCCACCATATCTCCCAGTTCTATGTCCCTCAAGAAGCCCCTCTCCGTGCAATGGGGATGTATTCTGCTGATGCTCATTTAGAGAAAGGGCATCCCTTAGCCCCATAAATATGGCGCATGATCCAGAACCAGTGCGGCTTCAGCAAGAAGATGGCCCTTCCTCTGAGCTCTCCACACAGCGCTGAGAGGCTCAAGGCCAGTGATGGACAGCCAGGTCCTCGATACCTGGAGTTCAGGGTGTGCAGGCCCTCAGCCCTCCTGGCTGGAGGCAGGAGGGGACGGGCACCAGATCATAACCAGAAACCAATTTTTCCTCCATGACTTAGCACCTCTGTTCCTCTTCAAAGAATCATATGTACCCAGCAGAAAGGGTTTCCTTCTGAGAAAGGGTTTCCTTCTGTTTTATGAGGACTCCATGACAAAGTAGACTGGGAGAATAATGAGGTGGGGTTACAACCCCCACATCTTTATGTCTGTGGAGCAACATTTTGTGGGAAAAGAGGGTTTTAAGTTCATTAATTTTTGACACCATGTAAAAAAAAAAAAAACCTGGTATTTCCTGACCAAACATTAGGGCAGCCAGAAGTCTATAAAGGAAGACTCTGTGGTTTCTTTGATTGAAAAGAAGTTGTAAGTTGTTGTTGGAATAAAGCATGTTGGGTTCTTTATTGATGAGTAAATAGAATGCAGTAGCACGTTCCATCAACAGTATGTATGGCTTTGGCATGGGTGAGCCAGGGAAATGTACATGGTCAGTCCAAGCCACAGAGGCACATGGTAGGAATGAGTCACAGGCTATTGCCAGAGTTCAAGAAGGCCCACAGAGTTGATGGAAATCAAAACACTTCCAGGCGTTGCAGAAATGTGCACTGAACAAAGTGGCTCTGTGGCCATGCTGGCCTGATTCTTCTCTGCATTTGAGCTCTTATTCACCTCCAGGACTTTACTCCTGCTCCTCTTCCACCTCTCCTGCCCCAGAAAGAACACACTGTCTGTAATGTCAGGAACCCTAACCCACTCAGGTCCCTGGACTTCTTCTTTTTTAAACTGAAGATGGAACCCAGAGGCATTCTACCTTCGAGCTATAGCCCCAGCCCTATTTTTTTATTGTTCATTTTGAAACAGGGTCTCACTAAGTTTCAGAGGGCCTCACTAAGTAGTAGCTGTAGCTGTCCAAGAACTGCAATTCTCCTGTCTCAGCCTCCCAAATGCTAGGATTACAAGTGTGTGCCACCACGCCTGGTTTCCTGGTATTCTTTTGCTATGTTTCTTCATTTATAAATTGAGACATTTGGGCCAGAATCTAGTTATCAGACCTTCTCTCTGGCCCTTCAATCATCTAGGACTTCTGATTTCTCCTAATAAGAAATTGAAATGCCTCACCTTGTCTGTCTCCCAGGTAAAATAGCTAGAACTCACCTCCTCACAGTAGCCTTGCCTTACGATGAACCACACGCAATCCCAACCCCGATTGCATGATCATATTCAAATAATTTCACAGGTGCCTCTTAACAGGTAGGTCCATGAGTACAAAAAATATATGATTTTAGTTTTTATATACTTTTATTGGTGCATTGTAATTGTATACCATAATGAGGTTCAAAGTGATATAAATATACATGCTTGAAGCTCTTGCTGTATTTCCTTCCACATCCCACCTTGCTCCTCTTCCTCCCCATCTATACACATTAGTGCAATTGGTAGTGATGCCTTTATATGTGGACATAGCATTATTTGAACTGTTTCTTACTCAAGTATCTCCTTTTCCCCCTTGTTACCTCCCTCCCCTAATTTCCTCCCACTATTCTAGCCATTTTGTCTTGCATCCCACCCTCTACCTGTACTACAGGCTGTCTTATAAAACTGTAGGCAATCGAGGCTGCTGATGAACTAACTAGCTGATGAATCAAACTTAGCAACAGTGAAAGAAAACTGGAAGATGTTCTGAAAGCAAAGCAACAGAAATCACAGTTAAATGGCCTTCCTAAGTACGCCACATATAATTAAGAACAAGGAATCTAGAGTCAGATAGCTGCAGGTTTGAAGCCCAGCTCTTCTTTTTTTATTTAGTTTTTTTCTTTATTGAACATAAGTGGTATACATTTAAACTGTACTTGGTGCCCTCTCCTCCCAGCCCCCGTTTTCCCTTATCCCCCTCCCACCAATGATTGTCCAGGGTAACCATGCCATATTCATAATTTTACACATATTCGGGTGTAGACCCTCATTAATTAAGTTCAGCCTTCCTCCCCTCCTACCTTTCCATTCAAGCTTTGCTGGTATTTCCCCTCCATTACCTGGAGTCCCACTGGTATCCTCTACGTTCACTAGTTTGGGCATATTAGAGGGAACATATGTACCTTCTCCTTCTGTGCTTGGCTGATCTCACTTAACATAATGTTCTCCAGGGCTTTCCATCTTCTTGCAAATGATATGATTTTGTTCTTTTTTATGGATGGGTAGAATTCCATTGTGTGTGTTTCCCAGAGTTTTGCAATCCGTTCATCTGTTGATGGAGACCTGGGTTGGTTCCATATTTTGGCTATTACAAATTGTGCTGCTATGAACATAGGTATGCATATGTTGCTATAGTGCTCTGAATTCAACCCTTTTGGAAAAATACCCAGGAGTGGTAGGGCTGGATCCTATGGTGGATCTATTCCCACCTTTCTTAGGAATCTCCACACAGATCTCCATAGTGGCTGAACTAGTTTGCATTCCCACCAACAGTGTAAAAGAGTTCCTCTTTCCCCACATCCTCGCCAGAATTTGTTGTTGTTTGATTTCTTTATGCTTGCCACTCTGACTGGGGTTAGATGGAATCTCAGTGTAGTTTTGATTTGCATCTCCCTGATGGCCAATGATGTAGATCATCTTTTCATGTATCTATTGGCCCTTTGTATCTCTTCTTTTGTGAAGTGTCTATTTAGATCAGTTGCCCATTTCTTGATTGGGTTGTTTGTTTTGCTAGTGTGGAGTCTTTTGAGCTCTTTATATATTCTGGATATTAGCCCCCTATCAGAGTGGTGGCTGGTAAAGATCTTTTCCCATTCTGTGGGCTTCCTCTTTAGGTTATTGATAGTTCTGAATAGTACATGTCAGCTCTTGAGCAAGTCACATGTACTCCAAGTGCCTCAGTTTCCTCATCTATATAAACAGGGATAATAATATCCCTTCCATACCAGGTGTGGCAGTACATGCCTATAATCCCAGCACTTGAAAGGCTGAGGCAGGGGGATTGAATGTTCAAGACCAGCCTCAGCAACTCAGAGAGATCCCCAGCAACTTAGTAAGACTCTATTTCAAAATAAAAAATAAAAAGGGCTGGGAAGGTAGCTGAGTGGTAGAGCACCCTTAGGTTTAATCTTCAAAATCATCATCATCGTCGTCGTTGTCATCATCATCATCATCATCATCATCATCATCATCATCCTTCCTTAAAGAGTTGCTATCAAGTTTCAAGGTGATTGTGTTTAAGAAGCCTTCAGCATATTGTCTACATATGGGAAATGTTCCAACCTATTGGCTTTTAGTTAGTGATGATGGTGAGGTCTACTCATTCCAGGAGGGGAGCATCAAGAATGTCTATAGGCTTAGACCACAGTCACTTCAATCTCCTTTCTAAAATTGTAAAAATAACTTCTAGGATTTTTTGGTACTAGAGATTGAACCCAGGGGTGATTTATTTCCAAGCTACACCCTCAGCCCTTTTATTTATTTATGTATTGTTATTTTTTGTGTGTGGTACTGGGGTTCCTGGAAGCCATTCTACCTCCGGACTACACTCCCAGACCTATTTTTTTATTTTTTTTTAATTTGGAAACAGGGTCTCTTATGCCAGCGTGGCTGACTTCGAACCTGCACGATCCTCCTGTCTCCGCCTCCCAAGCGCGGGGATAACAAGCATGCGCCACCACACCTGGCTTATGTATTGTTATTTTGAGATAGGGTCTCACTAAGTAGCTAAGGCTAAGCTCAAACCTGTGATCATGTTTCTTTCTCCCAAATACTGGGATTATAGGAATTAACCACCATGTCTGGCTATAATCTTGAAAGAATGCATGCTTGCTTTCTGAAATATCCACACCTGATTGCAAGGAGCCAGGAAGTCGTGATCTGAGGTCCTCTTTTAATTGTCTCATGATTTAAAAATATCTTTAGAAATTGTGGGAATTCAAGGGTGCATATGTGACATGGTACGAATGATGGGCATGAGGACATTGGAGAAGAGAAAATATAGATCCTTGAACATCACCAAATTCTGTTCTTAGAAGTATATTAAGAAGCCAGGCATGATCCCAGCATTTGGGAGGCTCAGACAGGAGGATCACAGTTTGAAGACAGTCTCAGCTACTTAGTGAGGCCCTTTGCAACTCAGTGAGCCCCTGTTTCAAAATAAAAAATAGGGATGGGAGATAGAATGCCCCTGGGTTCCATCTGCAGTACTGCAAAAATAATAATAATAAATAAATAAAACATCTATGATCTGGAGATATCTCTCTCTCTCTCTCTCTCTCTCTCTCTCTCTCTCTCTCTCTCTCTCTCTCTCATTTTTTTGCAGTGCCATGGATTGAACTTAGGCCCTCATACATGCAAGGTAAGTACCACTGAGCTACACCCCAGCCCTGGACTTTTCTCTTGTTATATAATACCTATTAAGCATGTTCGCCTGGATGTCCCATGGGAACTTGGAACTAAACTTGTCCCGATTTAAGCTCCTTTTCTCCCTTTAATTTTTAATCCGCTCCACTTTCCCCTGACTCCATTTTACAAATCAAGAACTGAAAAGTCACATCCCACTCTACCTTCCTTCTTACTACCAACTAATGAACCGTGAGAATTTGAACTCTAAAACAGCTCTATAACCCAGTCACATTATGTCCTCTCCACTGTACTGCCTTCATTTATTAATTCTCCTTGAACTAAAGCATGCCTCTTCTCAAGAGTTCCTTTGCTAACTCAATTCATTCCATCCCCACCATCTTTACATTTAAAAAGTCAAATGTATCTAGGTGTGGTGGCCCACACTTGTAATCCCAATATTTGAAAGGCTGAGACAGGAGGATCACAGGTTTAAGGGCAGTCTCAGAAACCTAGTAAGACCCCGTTTCAAAATAAAGAATGAAATGGAATGGGGTGTCATTTGGAGGTAGAAATGTCCCTGGGTTCAATCCCCAGTACCACCAAAAAATCAAATATGCCAAAGTTTTCCCTTCTTTCAAAACCCCTGCCTATATTCCCAGAGTCTTTGGTGGGAGGTGAAAGCACTTGGTGAGACATGTGTCCTAGCCACAGCTAAATCATTCATGACATTCTTTTTGGGGGAGTCTTAGATGGTTTGCATCAACAAGAGGAAAAAGATAGTATAGGTCTATGAATGGCATACCATACCATAACATGATTGGTATGCCATGCTAGTTTACACTTTATGCCACCTCTATCTAGAAATTGCTCCCTTTCTCCTCTCCCAGCCACCTCCTCTGTGATGTCTTCTCTTCCTCCCTCACTGTAGCTTCTCCTTTTCACACTAATGATCCATATAGATCCCAGAACACAACCTGTAATTGTCTGCTCCAACTGGAGCCTCTCCAGGCTGGGACCAAGTTTGATTTATCTCTAGTTTTAACACTCAACCCAAGACTAAGTCCAAAAAACTCATTCAGTAAAGGTCTGTGGAGTGAGTTTCTGGCCTTACTAAATCCCTGTCCCCAATAACAATAGGTCAGTGTATAATGAATGTTCCCAGACTTTGGACAGGACAGAATATGAAACATTTTCAGGGACTTGAGGTCTGGCCTTGATTTATGCTCAGTGTAACTGCTTGTCCCAGGCTGAATTCTTCCTTTTCACTTCCCAGATAAGAAGAACAAAGAGAAATAGAAGAACAGTATCATAGCCTTGATACTTTTTGTTCACATAATTCTTCTGTCCCTCCCTGTCCTCCCTTCAACCTTGAAGGCCTAGTTAGGAGCTTTTCCATGAAGAAAGGCCATTCTTGCTGCAACCCAGCAAGAGAAGCTTTCTACCCTGAACTCCTTGAAGGCCCATTGCTCTTGGGAATCTGGCACCCAGTATAGACCCCATGGTGAGTTAGTTGGCTTTCCAGGACATCTCACACAGGCAAAGCAGAAAAAGACCCAGGAGATCATCTGACCTGACTATCATTTTGCAGAGACCCTAAGGCTCAGAGGAAGAAGTGACTTGTCCAGCCAAATCCCTTGAGGAGTATGATCAAAATAAATTCCTGGACTAGACCCTAGACCCATGAAATTTGAATAAAGATCTGGGGAACTTATTTGGGAACACTGAACCATTTATTGTTAAACCTACATTTTTGTCTCTCCTACTTCCTCATAGAGGCTGGCAGTAGAGGCTTTCTTCCTAGCTGTGTGTCTTCCATAGTGTCCAGTAAGGAAGTGTTGCTTTCTTCAGTGATTCGCATCTGGCTTATTCCCCTATAAGAAAATGAAAATGAAAGAAAAATCTCAACTTGAGGTTAGTCTGGCTGTTAGAACCAAGGAAGAGCTGGCCTTAGCAGCCCTCCTCATGTGCTGCTTTCTGTCTATTGTTTCAAGCACCAAGGTCATCCTTAACAATGATTTCACATTGGAAGATTGTTTTTGCTTTTGTTTGTTGGTACGGGGGATTGACCCCAGGACATTCTAACTCTGAGATATACCCCCAATTCTTTTTATTTCTTACTTTAAAATAGGGTGTCACCGCCGGGTGTGGTGGCACACACTTGTTATCCCAGCATTTGGTAGGCTGAGACCGGAGGATCGCAGTTCAAAGATAGCCTCAGATACTTAGTGAGGTGCTCTGCAACTTAGTGAGACCCTGTTTAAAAATAAAGAATAAAAAACAGGGCAGGGGGTGTAGCTTGGGGGTCGAATGCCCCTGGGTTCCATCCCCAGACCCGCAAACTAAATAAATAAAACAGGGTGTCACTAAGTTACTGAGAGCCTTGCTAGGTTGCTGCGGCTGTCCTCAAACCTACAATCCTCCTGTCTGAGCCTCCTATGTTCTGGAATTACAGGTGTGCTCTACCATACTCACCAGGAAGATTCTGTTTTTTATTTTTATTTTTATCTTTATCTTTATTTTTATTGTATTTATTTATTTATTTATTGCAGGTCTGGGGATGGAACCCAGGGGCATTCACCCTCTGAGCTACACTCCCTGCCCTATTTTTTATTCTTTATTTTGAAACCAGGTCTCACTGAGTTGCAAAGGACCTCACTAAGTAGCTGAGGCTGTCCGCGAACCGTGATCCTCTGGTCTCAGCCTCCCAAATGCTGGTATTACAAGCATGAGCCACCACACCTGGCTTGGTTTTTTAATAATGATAAAAGACTCCCTGAGACATTTTTTCTCAATTTTCCTCTAGAGAGGAAAATAACCATTTCAACCGCCCCCCCAACACATACACACACAAACACATGCTTACCTGGACATATACTGGAGTCACAATCTTACACTTCATTGGTGTCTATCCCCAGCCTGGGAAGGAATCCCAGATAATCAAGAAAATTAACCGCCACATAAAAGTTCTATACAGTCAGGTGTTGTGGTATATGCCTGTAATCCTAGTGCTTGGGAGTCTGAGACAGGATATTGCAGGTTCAAGGCCAGCCTCAGCAACTTGACAAGACCCTTAGCAACTTAGTAAGACCTTGTTTCAAAATAAAAAATAAAATAGGGTTGGGGGTATAACTTGGAGGTAGAATGTCCCTGGCTTGGATCCCCAATAGCAAAAACAAAAACAAAATAGGGTATAACAAACAAAATGATGTAATTTGCAGAAAAATGAATGGACCAGGATAACATGTTAGTGAGATTAGCCAGTCACAGAAAGTGAACGGTCATATGTTTTCTTTCATATACGGAAGCTAGGAAGTAATCAGGATACCAGAGGGACTCCAGATAATGAGAGAAAAACTTCAGGGGAGTGAAAGAGGTGGTTTGGGGGAGTGTGGAAGAATCAGAGGAAGGATCAAGGAAGGAATTACTTCCATCAACATTATGTGAGAATACTAATGTCAATTTCAGTACCCTGTATGGAGAAAGGGAGAGAAAGAGGAGGGAGCCAGGGGAAAGCCAACCAAGTGCTGTGTGCAGTGGATGTCCCTATCACTATGAATTGCATTATAATGTGAGACTACAGTGCACCAATAAAAGTATATGAATAAATAAATAAATAAATAAATAAATAAATAAATAAAATCATTACAGTCACTAGGCTGAGTTCACTAAAGCAGGAAGTTCGCCTCAGACATTTTGGTAACTCTTCAAACCAGGAGAAAGACAAAATAGGCTTCTGCTTGAACCTCAGTTTCTCAGAAATTCTCACCAAGCTTCTTCTCCAAGACTCTGACTTAAGGCTCTGCTCTGCTGAGAAGTCCAGAAACAGTCATGCCTCAGGCCTAGCTCCCCACTGACTCCACCAACCCTGCAGCCAGAGGACTCTGCAGGAAGAAGTGGCCTATATGCTGGTCATCCCTGAGAAAACAGATGCAGGATCAGCTCAGTCTGGCCTTCATACATCTTTCTATATAAAAAGGCCACTATCCTACCCCTACATCTTTGATCATGGTTGAACAGGCAGGCACCCTACTTAGAAGGAAGGGTCTGTCACTCAGTCATCATCCCACATGCAGAGCCCTGGACAACAAGTGCTCACTAGAGCCCATTAAAAATCATTTGCATCCATAGCTTATCTAGTAAACCCTCTGCGGGCAGAGGCAATCAATCAGTCAATCTCCAAGCAGGATTTCTCAGACAGGAAAATGACATGAAGTCCCCCCAAAAACACGAGCTGTATCTTGGGAGGCCAGAGGGTAATTTCCAAGGGCTAGAGCTAAGCTGGAGAGAAGAGATAATACCTGAAAGATCAGATACCAGGTAGAGCTAAAAGGAAGGTAGGATGGAAAACACAGTGCAGGCAGAGTGAAAAAGGCCAATTATCTTGGGGGTGGTGGGCTGGAAGGCAGGGAGTTTGAGGAAGGATAGGAATAATCAAATAGGTACAAAGGAGACAGGGAAGAAAAGGAAGATCATCACTTTAAGTCGTCTTAAACAACTCCATGATGACCCTTACCTTCACCCTGAAGATCTGTTTTCCTTCAGACCTTAATTCCTAAAAGGTCCAGTAAATAAAAGGTTTAGTAAATATTAAAGCAGTATACATTCAGTAAATTGGTGCATATATTTTATTAGCCTACAGAATGGATGTTATACTGATGAGGAAAGTCTAGGCCAAAATTTTTAAAGGCCCAGAAAAATAAAGGAGAGCAAGCTCACCCCCTCCCCTCATGTGTGCACCATTTGCCACTCCTAGAAGATAAGAGTCCTGCACTCCAGAGTCTCTCCCTCTCCCTCCACCTCTCTCTCTCTCTTTCTCTCTTCCTCCATCCCTCCCTCTCTTTTTCTCTTTCTCTTTCTCTCTCTCTTCCTCTTTCTCTCTCCCACTTCCGTGTTCTCCCTTGAGTGTGGGGGAAATTTCATTATGGGTTAAAGTGTCAGGGTTCTTCCTGGATAGGTGCTACAGTGTTCTGGTAGAGCCTCAACCAAGCCTTTCACCCTGGAGGACTGGAAGTCAAGCAGGGCATTTCTCTCACATTAAGAGAAGGAACTCCAACCCCAGCACTAGCACCTCTTGGCCCTAGGTCACCAAAAGCCACAATGTTGAAACTAGACCCTGGGTAAGTGTCACTGCTTCCACTCCCCCATCAGCTAGATGTGAGATGAACTAACTCAGACTCAGCCACATTCTCTCATTGACTCTTCAGTGTGGCTAAGGAAATACCCTATGGCTTGGCTTTGCTATTTAAGGGTTTCCTGGCTGGTGCACCCGTTCCAAACAACTGAGAGAGTCCCAGTGCCAATGCTTGAGGACCCTAGGAAATAAAACATTTTAGTTTCCCAAGGCAAAACACACACACACACACACACACACACACACACACACACACACACACTGCAGATTGGACAGGAGCATTCTACCTCAGAGCTACTAGCCCCATCCCTTTTTATTTTGCAACAGAGTCTAAATTGCTGAGGCTGGCCTTGAACCTGTGATCCTCCTGCTTCAATCTCCCAAATACAAGGATTACAGGTGTATACCACTATGCTCAGCTGGCCTATGCATCTTGATGATGACAATCTAAGCTCCTTTTTTGTTGACTGAAGTCAGTGGAGCTCTGAGAGCCCATGGATCAAATCAAATTTCTGATACTTTTCATTTTATTTTATTTTTTGTGGTACTGGGAATTGAACCCAGAGGTATTCTATCTCTGAACTATACGCCAGCTCCATTTTATTTTTTTAATTTATTTTGATTGGTGCATTGTAATCATACATCACATTGGAATACAAGACTTGAGAGGATATACAAGCACACATCATCCAATTAGCCCTCATCCAGTCCCCATCCCATTCCCTTCCCCTCCCTCGATCCCATGCTTGTTTGGTGATTAATTTTGATACATATGTTTATGTACCTCCTGCTTTTTAAAGAGGCTCCGTCCTCCCCTATTCCATACCCTCTGATTGGTCACCTTAATTGCTTCACTATAGAGCCCTTTCTATAGCTCGACCTCTTCTTATTGCCCCTTTCCTCCTAGTTTTTGCTGATTAGGGGAAGCATCTGATTTTTATTTTCTGTGATATTTCTCTGTGCATGCCGCGTTGCAAGTACCGTTCCCACTCTTGACGGCCCCAGTAGTGGCCTGGCTACCCGGTGGACTGATCCATACCTTGCTGGCTCAAGCAGCGACCTTGCCTCATGGGAGGCCCCAATTCTGGTCTTGCTGGCCCCGACAACGGCCTAACCCCTCAGCTGGCTCTGATCCCGGCCTCGGTGGTCCCAGCACCGGCCTAGCCTCAAGGCAGGCTCTGATCCCGGCCTCGGAGGCCCCAGCACCGGCCTTGCCTCATGGCAGGCTCCAATCCCAGGTTTGCTGTGTCCGTCGCCAGCCTCACACCTCGGCAGGCTCTAATCTGTGCACCCTCTTCGCCTAACCATTTGTCCCACATTCTCAAGGGTGCGTGGTGGTAGCATTCTGCCTCTGGGGTCATTACTTCAAAGGTTCCAGGTGTAATGCATCAGATCTCTGCCTCCCCTGAGTACTGGCCACTGCCATTGCCACTGCCTCCACCATTTCAAATCTTTCCCAAGCTCTTTTTCCACTCTGAATGTTGTCCAGTCTTCCTAAGCATGAGCGATGGTAGCATTCAACCTTTGGTGTAATTTCTCCAATAAATAAATAAATAAATAAATAAATAAATAAATAAATAAAGTTGGTAGGCTCCGATTTCTGTTTCTCCTGAATACAAGTCTCCACCACCAACGCGGAGACCGCTTTCAGCACCACCTTTCTCTTTGGTCTCCGCTAAAGTCTCTCTCCTTACAGGTGATGTCCAAGATTCTTAACAATGTAGAGAAGAAGCAGTCCTCCTTAGCGGGGAATTTTTCCAATAATTCCAGTTCATTTGGATAAGTTTTGTCTACATCTCCAGTATCCTGGCATCCGCCACCTCCTTGACCCCTCTCCGATATTTTCCTTTTTTCTTTTTCTTTTCCTTTTTTACAGGGTCCTTCCGGGTGGAAAGGGATTCGCCTAGGGGTGCCCCACCAACGCCTGCCCACCTGCCCAGGGTTGGGGCCAGAGGCCCGGACAGGTGGAGAGGGGGTTGCCGAAGAGTGCCCCGCCTACGCCTGCCCACCCGCCCAGGGTCTGGGCCACTGCCGGACCACAGGGTCCTTCTGTGTGGGGAGGGGGTCGCCAAAGGGTGCCCTGCCAGCGCCTGCCCACCTTCCCAGGGTCGGGGCCAGGGGCCCGGACCACAGGGTCCTTCCAGGTGGGGAGGGGATCGCCGAAGGGTGCCCCGCCAGCGCCTGCCCACCCGCCCAGGGTCGGGGCCAGAGGCCCTGACCTCCATTTTATTTTTTGAAATAGGGTCTCTCTAGGTTACTGAAAGTCTTACTAGTTTCTGAGGTTGTTCTGGAAGCTGTGATCCTCTTGTCTTAACCTCCCACTGTGCCCTACTTTTTCTGATAATTTTAAGTCTCTACAATTCCATGAGAGGGACAATTAACACTTCTAATCTAGGAGAAGTATGAAAGATGTTGCTCTGGGACATTTTTTTTTGTGTGTGTGTGATACTGGGGTTGGAACCCAGGGGCTTTTTTATCTCCAGGCTATACTCCCAGACCTATTTTATACTTTATTTGGAAACAAGGTCTCACTAAGTTGCTGAGAGCCTCACTAAGTAGCTGAGGCTGGCTTCGAACCTGCGCGATCCTCCTGTCTCAGCCTCCCAAGTGCGGGGATTACAAGCCTGTGCCACCACACTGGGACATTTTTTTTTGTGTGTGTGTGATACTGGGGTTGGAACCCAGGGGCTTTTTTATCTCCAGGCTATACTCCCAGACCTATTTTATACTTTATTTGGAAACAAGGTCTCACTAAGTTGCTGAGAGCCTCACTAAGTAGCTGAGGCTGGCTTCGAACCTGCGCGATCCTCCTGTCTCAGCCTCCCAAGCGCGGGGATTACAAGCCTGTGCCACCACACCCAGCAACTCTGGGACATTTTTAAGAAGAATAAGGACTATTGTCTGATTGTATGTTTTTCCTCACACAAAGCGCCAGGTATGCACTTTACGCATGTTACCTAATTTTCACAACACCTCTAAGGTGGAGCTGCTATAAGTAGGTCACTTCAGAGAATGCTGTGATGACTTGCCCAAGATCACACAGATAACATGAGACAGAATCAAGGTTCAAACTCAGGTCTGTGGAATTCCAAAGCTCTTATCAACTGCCACCATTTTTCTCAAGGCAGGATTTTGGTAAATGTGAACAGATCCCAGGCCCCACCTCCAAACTATTGAGCCAGAATCACAAAGGGTGGGCCTTAGACCTATATGCGTTTCATACCACACTAGTAGCCTTTGTGTCATTCAGAAGTTTTCTAGCCCTGATGAAGCCATGTGGCCTCCTGAGTTTGGCATACAGTGTAGGCCAGAAGGGGCAAAACTTTCATGCTACACCCAACATTGCTCAGCAAATTTCCCAGCAAATTTGCCACTTAGGACTGACTAGTCATTGAAAATCAGGACTCTTCGTTGGGCAAGGTGACATATGCCTGTAATCTCAGTTCTTGGGAGGCTGAGAAAGGGGGAGCAGAAGTTCGAGTCCAGCATTAGTAATTTAGCAAAGCCCTCAGCATAAAAAATAAAATAGGCCTGGTGTGGTGGTACACACCTATAATCCCAGTACTTGGGTAGATGAGACTGGAGGATCAGAGGTTCAAGGCCAGCCTCAGCAGTTTTAGCAAGACCCTGTTTTAAAATAAAAAATAAAAAGGGCTGGGGGTTTAGCTCAGAGGTAGAACACCCCTATGTGTTTAATCCCCAGTACCAAAAAAAAAAAACAGTTTTAGAGCTGGGCATGGTAACGCATACTTGTAATCCCACCATTTGGGAGGTTGAGACAGATGGATCGTGGTTCAAGGACAGCCTCAGCTACTACTTAGTGAGGCCCTTTGCAACAGTGAGGCCCTGTTTCAAAATAAAGAAAAAAACAGAGTTGTGGATGTAACTCTGAGGTAGATTGTCCCTGGGTTCCACTCCCAGTATTGCAAAATAAAAACAATGTTACAGCTGTGACTGAGTTGGCCTTCATTTTTTACAGTATGTGTCTCTTTGCCACTGTTATTTCTTTGTAAAAGGAAAATAATGATGGTCCCTACCTCTGAGGGTTGATGTGAAGCTGTTTTTTGTTTGATTGGTTTTTTCCTGTTCTTTTCTTTTCCTTTTTTTTTTTTTTTTGGTACTGGATATTAAACCACAAGGCATTCTAGCTCTGAGATATATCCCAGCCCTCTAAAAATTATTTTTTGAAATGTTCTCCTTAAATTGCTGAGGCTGGCCTCAACCCTAAGATCCTCCTATCTCAGCCTTCCAAGTACTGGGATTACAGGCAAGTGCCACCACACTCAGCTATGAGGTTTTGTTTCTTTTTTAAAGTGCTGGGGATTGAACTCGGGGACTTTCGGATGCTAAGCACTGACATAAGATTTAAGGAGATTTTTCTAGCCATTTCTCTACTCCAGGGAGTAGAAAAATGTTTCCCTACAACATACATCTTTCTTCTGTGCCATTCCCACCCCGAGGAAGTGGCCCTTTTGGGATCCTTTTGCTGGAATGTAATTCCTTTTATTATGGCCTTCAGTTAAACTGTAATCTTGCTTCTGTAAATAAACCTCTTGTGCACCCCTAAAATATGTTTTTCCATGGAATGGAACATAGTAAGCTTTCAGAAAAAATTATTCTTATTAATATTGTTGAGTGTGTGTGTGGGGGGGGGAGTGCTGGGGATTGAACCCAGGGGTATTCCACCTCTGAGCTACAACCCAGCCCTATGTTATTTTGTTTTACTTTATTTATTTTGAAACAGGATCTCGCTGAGTTGCAGAGGCCCTCACTTATTGTTTTCTTTGGATCAGTGCCATCCATCTGGCCCCTCTCTCCCTCTGGACTTACACAGGACCAGGGACCAGGCTGCTGAGGTTGTCCAAGGAGCAGCAGGTGGGAGAGGGAAATGGAAATAAGAAGTAGTGCACTTAGCTGGGTTTAAAAAGGCATAGAAGTCTTCTCTGTCTAATCAAGATACTGGTGTGAGTTGCCCCTTGTCTTTCTTTTCCTAGATCCCCATTAGTGGCATCCCCATGCTTTCTCTTTTGATGTGAATTTTCCCCAAACGTTTAGTCTAACAAGTGTGTGTTTGTGTGTGTGTAGTACTGGGGATTAAACCCAGGGGCATTCTACCTATGAGGTACACCCCCAGTCCTAGTTTTATTTTGAAACAGGATCTCAGTTGCTGAGGATCTCACCAAGTTGGTGAGGTTGGCATCAAACTTGCAATCCTCCTGTCTCAGCCTTCCAAGTACTGACATTATAGTCATGTGCCACCATGTCCAGCACTAAAATTTTTATCTAGCTATGTCCCAGGAGAGAGAAGAAATGACCAGTCCGATGCCCCCTTCCAATCTTTACTCAGGGATGACTATCAATTTGCCAGCACTCCAAGATCAGTGACTTACATTCTAGTACATCACACTGAATCTGCCTGCCCCTCACCATTGAAGTAGTATTTGATCCCTCTCTCAGAGTATCTTTGTTTTGTAATAATTGCAGTTCTTTCCTTTGCATGTGGTTCTAAGGACTGAACCCAGGCGTTTAGCTACACTCCAAGCCTTATTTTATTTTGAAACATGCTCTCACAGAGTTACCATGATATGGCCTCAGACCTGTGATTCTCCTGGCTCAGCTTCCCAAGTACTGGATTACAGGCATGCATCATCATGACTACCTATTTTGGGTTATTTCTTTAAACAATGTATCTATCAAGTAAAGAATATGGTCAGTATCACATTAATACCAAAATAAAATAAAGATACCTCAAGAACAGAAAATTACAGACCAATATCACTGATGAACATAGATGCAAACATTCTAAACAAAATACTAGCCATGCACTTGCAAAACCACATCAAGAATATTGTACACCATGACCAAGTTGGTTTCATCCCAGGAAATCAAAGTTGGTTCATCATAAACAAATCAATACATGTTACCACATAAATAGAACTAAGAACAAAAATCACATGATCATATCAATAGATGCTGAAAAAGTATTTGGCAAAATCCAACACCTATTCATGTTAAAAAAAAACATTGCAGAAAATTGGAATAGAAGGAATGCATCTCGATATCATTAAGGCAATATACAATAAACCCAAAGCCAATCTCACATTGAATGGGGAAAAATGGTAGGAATTCCCTCTAAAATCAGGAACAAGACAAAGATACCCACTATCACCACTCCTTTTCAATATAGTCCTCAAGACTCTTGCCCAAAAAGTAAGACAAGAGAAAAATAGCAAAGGAATTCAAATAGAAAGAATAATTAAAATTATCTCTGTTTGAAGATGATATGATCCTATATCTAGAAGACCCAAACAGCTCAACCAAAAGACAACTAGAGCTGATTAACCAATTCAGCAAAGTAGCGGGATACAAAATCAATCTAAAGAAATCAGTAGCTTTTCTATTTGCCAACCATAAATCCATGGAGAAAAAAATACAGAAAACAATTCCATTCACAATAACCTCAAAACCAATAAAAATGCCTAGGGATAACCCTAAGCAAAAGCGTAAAATACCTCTACAATGAAAATTTTAAAACAATGAAGAAAGAAATTTGGAAGAAGGAAAGATCTCCCTTGCTCTTGGATAGGCAGAATAAATATTATCAAAATGGTCACTCTACCAAAAGTGATCTACATAATCAATGCAATCCCTATCAATGTCATTCTTCATAGACATAGAACAATCAGTTATAAATTTCATATGGAGAAAAAAGAGCCAGAATAGACCAAGAAATTCTCAGCAATAAGAACCATTCAGGAGGCATCACAATTCCTGACTTCAAATACTACAGAGCTATAGTAATTAAAAACAGCATGGTATTAGCACAAAAAAATGGGCACACAGACCAATGGAACAGAATAGAAAATACAGAAACAAATCCACACACTTATAGTCAATTGATCTTTGATAAAGGGGCCAAACTCATACACTGGAGAAAAGACAGGCTTTTCAACAAATGATGCTGTGAAAACTGGCTATCCATTTGTAGGAAGATGGAACTAAATCCTTACCTCTCACCATGCACAGGAATCAACACAAGATGGATCAAAGACCTGGAACTTATATCAGAGATGGTAAAGCTATTAGAGGAGGGCATAGGTTCAACATTCCAACATATAGGCACAGGTAGAAACTTCCTCAACAAGACCTCCACAGCTCAGTAACTTAAAACAAGAATTAATAAGTGAGATGGCATCAAACTAAAAACTTTTTTATCATAAAAGGAAATCGTCAAGAGTCTAAAAAGGAAGCCTACAGAATGAGAGATCTTCTCTGTTATCCCTCTGAAAGAGGACTAATATCTAAAATATACAAAGAACTTAAAAGACTTTACACTAGAAAAATAACTAAATCAAGAACTGGACAAATTAATTGAATAGACACTTCACAAAGGAAGACATACAAATGGCCAATAAAGACATGAAAAAAATGTTCAACATCATTAGCAATGAGGGAGATGTAAATTGAAACAACACTGAGATTCTATCAAAATGATAAGCATAAACAAGTCAAATAACAGCCAGGCATGGTAGTGCACGCTTGTAATACCAGCCTTTGGGAGGCTGAAACAAGAGGATCACGGTTCATGGACAGCCTCAGCTACTTAGTGAGGCCCTTTACAATTCAGTGAGACTCTGTTTCAAAGTAAAAAATAAAAAATAGGGCAGGAGGTGAAGTTTGGAGGTAGAATGCCTCTGGATTCTACCCCCAGTACTACAAAAAAAAACAAATAACAATAAATGTTGGCGAGGATATAGGGAAATAAGAACTCGTCTACACTGTTAGTAGGATTGCAAACTGCTGCAACCACTATGGAGATCAGTGTGGAAACTCCTTAAAAAACTGGGAATAGATCCACCGTATGATCTGGTTATACCACTACTGGATATCTTTCCAAAGAGGTTGAAACCAGAGAACTACAGTAATATATGCATACTCATGTTCATAGCAGCAAAATTCACAATAGCCAAACTATGGAACCAACCTAGGTGCCCATCAACAGATGAACGATTAAAAAATTATGAGAAATACACATAATGGAATTCTACTCAGCAATAAAGAAGAACAAAAATACATCATTTGCAAGAAGATGGAAGGACCTGGAGAACATTATGTTAAGTGAGATTAGTCAATCACAGAAAGTGAAGGGTTATGTTTTCTCTAATATGTGCAGAATAGGCAAAACTGGGATACAAGAGGGGCTCCAGATAATGGAGGAGAAACCTCAGTGGAGCCAGAGAGGTGGGCTCTTAAGAGTAGAGGAAGAGAAAGACTGAGGTTCATTAATGGGAACACTACTATCAACTATGTGTATACAAGTGAATATACCAACGTCAATCTGAGTACTCTGTATTAGGAGAGAGGAAATTAGGAGGCTGGGGGGAAAGTCATTAAGTTCAGTGTGCAGGTATGTCACTTTCAACATGATTTACATTATGATGTTAGACTATAATGCACCAATAAAAGCACACAAAAATAAAAATAATAAAAAGGGCCAGGTGTGGTGGCGCTCGCTTGTAATTCCCACGCTTTGAGGTGGAGACAAGAGGATTGTGCAGGTTTGAAGCCACCTGCGCTGGCTTACAAGACCCTGTTTCAAAATAAAAAAGTATAAAAATAGGTGTCTGGAAGTGTAGCCCATAGGTAGAAGGGTTTTCAGGAACCCCAGTACCACCAAGAAAAATAAAATAAAATAAAATAATAAAAAGGGCATGAGGGCATTTCTAATCAGTCCAAGCCTCTGAAGAATGCTCTCTATAGTCCAGCCAGTCTACAGTACCATAAGGGGATCCCTGTAATCTGCTCCTAAGCACTCACCTTGCTCTTTATTTTGATAGTCTATAAGTGTACTTAATTAGGCTGCTGGTTGAGCACTGGCTAAACAAACAAGATAAAAAAATCCATAACTCCTGGTGAATAAGCAACATGGAACAACTGATTCTCCCCTAAATAGTTTTGGACAAATTAAAAAACACTTTCTTTAGTGAATATAACAAAACCATAAGGAGAGAGTACCTAACAAGCTCAGGGCAATTCCAGTTACATAACAAAACAGACCCGTGGCCATCAGTCACAGCTGCATTTCCTCTGAGACTCTGGAGACTACATGTACAAAGAGCCACAAGTTTTTAGGACCTGGTGAGCAGGGGTCAACAGATGACAAACTGCTTGGAGTCCAGAGGTCAAAGAGCCCATTAATACCTCCTCAACAATGGCCCTTCTGCCTGACCCTAGCCCCTTGTTCTGTTTTTATTATTCTGCGCAGTGCTCAGAGTTTCAGAGGCAGGCTCTAGCTGCCCTTGATGACAAGACTCGGTTGTGAAGAACAGCAAATGAGAAATGGGGCATATGTATTCTGGGCCACACTTACAGAAGTCACCCAGCCATCTGAATACTACAGGAGAAGAGCAAGACCCTGATTTTAAAGAAACTCCCTTTGAAGCCTCTCTTCCACCAATGTGTCATGTGGTCCAAAGCCTCTGGACCACTTTTTATGTCACTACCTTTCTACCCCATCCTGATACTGATGCCAAAGAAATAATTTAGGAGGCAACACCAGGACCCTACATGTTAGCAAAACAACTGTTTCCTCTGGGCAATCTGGATCCGGCTATAAAGGTCATGAAAGAAGACACAGAGCTGGGCAAGAATTGCAACAATGTCCAGTTCTTTTTCAGCAAGTGGAAATCATATCCTTTGTTTATTGCTGCGATTAATTTCATGAAAAATAATTCTAGACTGGACAAATTCTAATTCCCAAATATCTGTTCATAATTGCAATGCACACAGGGAAATTATGCTGATTTTTATTATGAGTGTAAGTCAGAAATGGATTGAAAAATCCATAGCTGCACTAGAAGAAGCTGTAACACTAAAATATAAAGAAAAAATTCAGTTCCCTTGGAGCTAGACTTTATTCTTGATAAACCACAATTTTTCTTGACTAGCAACTTCAAATGACCAGTCCTTATAAGACAATGAGCCAAATCATAATCATGAGATTGGGGTGAAATTTTGAAATGGGTAACATTTCAAACACATCTAATTCAGCCCAGTCTCTCATTTCTTTATCTCTGCCTCTTGAGTTATTTGGTGATCAAAGTTTAGTGGGCACCAGGATCATCTGAGTGTTTGCTTAACAGAAGAGTTCCAAGCTCATCCTCAGATAATCAACTGGAGAGTTGACCACATTCATGGACTGCCTATTATGTGTCAGGCATTATTAAAGGCACTGAGATCCAACAGTGAAGAAGAGTCTTTGTCCACAATAAGCTTAAAATTTAGTGGTCAAGATAGGCAAGAAGAAGGGAATTACAGATACACATGAATGCTACAAAATAAATACAATAGGAATGTAATATGAAGAGATTAGGGTGAGGTTTTGATTTTATAGGGGTTGATCAGGACAGGTCTCTCTGCAGAGATTATATGAAAAGGAGGCCTGAATAAACAGAGCCAGCCATGAAAAAGGTGTTATATCAGAAGAAAGAACAAGTGCAAAGACACTACTGAAATCAAATATTTTTGGTTCATTCAAGGGTAGAGACATAGAAAGATAAAAGGCCCAGAGAATCGGTTCTTGTACATCTTGGATAAAGGTTATAAATCTGCAGTGTGTGTGTGTGTGTGTGTGTGTGTGTGTGTGTGTGTGTGTGTGTGTGTGTGTTTTACTGGGGATTGAACTATTGAACTCAGAGGCATTCTACCTCCAAGCTACACACCCAGACCTTTGTATTTATTTGGTGCATTATAGTCTTACTGCCATGTTGACAGTGACATACATGTACACTGCACTTGATGACTGTCCCCCCAGCCTCCCAATTTCCCTCTCTCCTAATACAGAGTACTCAGACTGACATTGGTATATTCACTTGTATACACATAGTTGATAGTAGTGTTCCCATTAATGAACCTCAGTCTTTCTCTTCCTCTACTCTTAAGAGCCCACCTCTCTGGCTCCACTGAGGTTTCTCCTCCATTATCTGGAGCCCCTCTTGTATCCCAGTTTTGCCTATTCTGCACATATTAGAGAAAACATAACCCTTCACTTTCTGTGATTGACTAATCTCACTTAACATAATGTTCTCCAGGTCCTTCCATCTTCTTGCAAATGATGTATTTTTGTTCTTCTTTATTGCTGAGTAGAATTCCATTATGTGTATTTCTCATAATTTTTTAATCGTTCATCTGTTGATGGGCACCTAGGTTGGTTCCATAGTTTGGCTATTGTGAATTTTGCTGCTATGAACATGAGTATGCATATATTACTGTAGTTCTCTGGTTTCGGCCTCTTTGGAAAGATACCCAGTAGTAGTATAGCCGGATCATATGATGGATTTATTTCCAGTTTTCTAACACGGTCTTACTGAGCTACTGAGAGTCTCACTAAGTTGCTGAGGCTGTCCTCGAACCTCTTGTCTCAGCATCCCAAGCTTATACTAGGATTACAGGTGTACATCATCACAACCGGCTGGAAAGTGCATTTTTAACAAGTATCCCTCTTCCCTGAGTGATTCTGAGAAGTAAGCTCAGTTAGAACGTCCTAGACTATACTGTCCTTCAGAATCCTGATCCAGAGGGCTGCAATATCACCCTAGTTAGCAAACTTATGCTGAGAGTTATTCACTGAGAAAGGAAAGATTTCCAAACTAGCTCTACTATAAAGTTCCTTGGAGAAAGAGGTGTGTGTGTGTGTGTGTGTGTGTGTGTGTGTGTGTGTGTAGTACTGGGGATTGCACCTTAAGTGTATTCTACCTTTGAGCTACACCTTCAGCCCCATTTTATTTATTTATTTTGAAACAGGGTCTCAGTAATTTGCCTAGAACTTTGCTAAATTGATGAGGCTGCCCTCAAACCTGCAATCCTTCTGTCTTAGCCTCCCTAGTACTTGGATTACAGGCATTAACCACTCACTCGGCAGGAAAAGAGATTTTTCTCCATGGTGCCTAAATATATTCATATACAATAACATCTGATGAATGAATTAACGATGGACAAATTCCTCATGATTAATTCATCTTAAAAATCTTTCAAATTTTTTTTCTTCAAATTAATTTCCATAAGGCCGGGAGTGATGGCACACGCTTGTAATCCCCGCGCTTGGGAGGTGGAGACAGGAGGATAGCGCTGGTTCAGAGCCAGCCTCGCTGGCTTAAGAGACCCTGTTTCCAAATTATAAAATATGTCTGGAAGTGTAGCCTGGCGGTAGAAGGGCTTCCAGGAACCCCAGTACCACAAAAAAATTAATTTCCATATAAAGTAAAATAAAAGCTGGACATGGTGGTGCATGCCTCTAATCCCAGTTCTTGGGAGGCTGAGACAGGAGATTTTCAGGTTCCAGACCAGCCTTAGCTATGTAGAAAGACCCTGTTTCAAAACTAAAAATAGAAAATAAGACTGTGAGTGTAGCTTGAAGGTAGAATGCCCCAGGGTTTTATCCCCAGCACTACAAATATAAAAAGTAAAATGAAAAGCTGTTTCTATCCCAAGAAAGCTTTGTGAGAGCCTTCCCTTTTCTGAGCAGCCATATCCAAGATGGTCACTGCATTTTAAGAAAGGACTCAGCCTCACCATGGAGCTCTCAGAGCTCCATGGTGAAAAAACTGAATAAGCTAAACTCACAGCTGAGACCAACCAACCATGACCACAATAACTTCACTTGTTGGAAAGCCCAATCTGAATTTGTTGACACCAAATGCCACCTACAGGCTGCTAGAAGTCTAATAGATTCGCTGAGAAATCTAACCAAGGTTACAATAGGGCCAGCCCAAGCCTCCTAGACCTCAGCATGGTCCAATTGGGTAACCAGAGTCTGGGCCATGTTTTGAGGCCTCCCACTTGCGTATAACTTTGAACACATCTTACTTCAGCCAGCAGGACTCATTGATGACTTTACCCTAGACAAGTAGTAATGACTGGCCCAGAGGCAGAATTGCCATACCCTGACAGGCTCCTGAACTTGTAAAATCTGTACTCCAGATGTCTTTTCCCTTCTGCTTTTTTTCCCTTACCAGTGTGGAGGCTCCCACTTCTGGGAAGATGACATTGATTCCATTCTTCAACTAAGACCAAATAGGAACATTGGGGAAATGTACATTACACATATTATATATTATAACAAAAGAAGAACAGAAGTGAAGAAGAAAATTCTAAAGTGGAGAAAGAAGGAAGGCTAGGGAGCTTAGGACACAAGGAACAACAGTAGTGTTCCTTGTGGACACAAGGAACAACAGCACTCCCTGGGTGCTCTTGTCATATATTTCAGCCTTTCGACTAGTCAAGCCTACAAACAGAAAAAAACAAGAATATAGTCCAAAAAAAGTCCCGAGGAAGCCGGGCATGGTTGGCGCACACTTGTAATCCCAGCATTTAGAAGGCTGAGAAGGAGGATCGTGATTCTTGGACAACCTCAGCTACTACTTAGTGAAACCCTTTGCACCTTAGTGAGACCCTGTTTAAAAGTAAAGAATATAAAACAGGGCTGGAGGTGTAGCTTGAAGGCAGAATACCATTGGTTCAATCCCCAGTACCGAAAAAAAAGGCCCCAAGGAGAGCTCGCTCTCTCTCTCTCTCTCTCTCTCTCTCTCTCTCTCCCTCCTCCTCCTCCTCCTCCTCCTCCTCCTCCTCCTCCTTCTTCTTCTTCTTCTTCTTCTTCTTCTTCTTCTTCTTCTTCTTCTTCCTCTCTCTATCTCTATCTCTATCTCTCTCTCCAAAGAACAAGGAAATGGGGCTTATAAGACCAAAACAAATTTTAACAATTCCATACCAGCCAAACACCTCAGAAAAACTGTGGCTCCAGCCACCACCTGTGGCAACGGAGCCTAGAGGGGAGCCGAGGCTTTCATCCCATGAAATTATAATCCTGTAACCCTAGTACTTGGGAGGCTGCAACAGGAGAATCAGATTTGAGGGCAGCCACAGCAACTTAGTGAGGCCTTGTTTCAAAATAAAAATAAAAAGGGATGGAGGTAATATCTCAGAGGTAGAACACCCACTGGGTTCATCACTAGTGCTGCAAAAAGAAAAAAGGGGGAAACATAAAATCATGACAGAATACTTTATATCTTACTTTGCATAACACGATAACAAGATAGGCAATAATATACATATTTTTGCAAGCATGTTTATTTAATTTTTTTGCGGGTCTGGGGATGGTACCCAGGGGCATTCTACCTCTAAGCTACACCCCCTGCCCTATTTTTATTCTTTATTTTGAAACAGGGTCTCACTGAGTTGTGGAGGGCATCGCTACGTACCTGAGGCTGTCTGCGAACCGCGATCCTTCTGTCTCAGCCTCCCAAATGCTGGGATTACAAGCATGCACCACCACACCCAGCTGCAAGCATGTTTATCTCAGGTATACTAAAGGTAGTTGCATGGGCATAACAGTTATGAGTAGACAAACCATATTCATAAAGTAAGAGGTCAAAAAGCAAAATGAATAAACATGTATTACTATGGTTTATAATTGTGTGCACCCAGCTTAAAAACTTCAGTATTGTGAAATACCAAGCAAGGCAATCTGTCTTTTGACAGCCCCATCAAAAATCTGACTGAGTCATCACTGCATGTGCAGTCACCCAAAGAGCTGAGATCTTGAGAAATTTTATCTTTCAAAAATGTAATTGTACAAAAAGGACCTCTCTTTATTTCTTAAGGAAGTTTCAACATTGTTTGCATTGAAATGCAAGATCAACATTGTGACAGTACACTTTAGCAGAGTCAAGTTTGTAAAAATAATGCATAAAAGTAGTCAGAACTCTCTAAAAAAGTATTTATGCAATTTATACTTCCTATATTGGAAATTATGTAAAGATGAAATGTATAGTACAATTAATTATAAAAGTAATGCTAGCAATTAAAATAATGGAAAGAGAAACATGAAAGAGAAAAAAGACAAACCTAAACAACAAAAAAGAAAACATTTCTTTTTTCTTTTTTAAATTTTATAAATTTATTATTTATTTTTTTATTTTTATGTGGATCATATTGAAAATGGCATACATTCAGACTGTGCTTGATGCCCTCTCCCCTCAACTTCCTCTCCCCCCCCAAACAATGAATGTCCAGGTAGATCATGCTACATTCATACTTTTACACATATTCGAATGTAGCTCCTCCATTAATCAACCTCAGCCTTCTTCCACTCCTACCCTTCCATTTCAGATTTGCTGAGGTATCTCCTCCATTATCTGGAGAACCTCTGATATTCCTAATAGTCCCTAATTCAGGCATATTAGATAAAACATATGTCCCTTCCCTTTGTGTGCTTGGCTGATCTGACTGATCTCATTTAACATAATGTTCTCCAGGTCTTTCCATCTTGCAAATGACACGATTTTGTTCTTCTTTGTAGGTGAAAAGAATTCTATCCTGTGTATTTCCCATACTTTTGCAATCCATTCATCTGTTGATAGAGACCTACGTTGGTTCCATATTTTGGCTATTACAAATTGTTCTGCGACGGCACCAAACCAACGCACTCAACAGCCCACCAGGCTCCAGAGAGGAGCGGCAGACAGTGAGCCGAGGTAAGCCACTGTGGATCAGCCGGGCGGAATTCGGCAGATTTTTGGGTGCAGGGAACGTCTAAAGCTCCCAGGGGCTGGGCTCAGCACACCCTGCAGAGACTCAGAGCGGAGCTCAAAAACAGAAAAGAAATACGCCAGCCTCACAGCCGAGGGCGGGGCAGCGGCGCCATATTGCCACTGGCGGCAGCAGCAGAGAATTCACCGAGTCCACTACAGCTCCATCAGTGCACTCAACAACAGTGAGTCAAATTGTGGCCCCTAGAGGAGAAATCCAGTACTGCACTCCCAGGGACTTGATCAAGTAGGGGAGTGGCGGTGGCAGAGATATCACACCATAGTCACAACTCCATACAGGAGAACACCCAACCCGGCACCCTCCATGTTCTAAAGCAGCCTCGATTGACTCCCTGGGTCTGAGACTTTGCGATACAACCCAGTAAAGGAGTAGTGGTGACTGAGATACCACAGACTTGAGATCCAGAGCACCTTAAGTGAAGTCCTAGTGACCCAGGGAAGAACCCAGAGAAGGCACAAACTTCTGAAATCATGGGAAAGAGGAATAACAATGGAGCAATGAATGCCCACAACCCCACAACTTCAGAACCTGATAAAACAGAAATTCAGAGATTTCTAGAAGATCAAATCAGAAAAATAACTGTAGAATAATAGAGGTGTTTCGAAAAGAATTCAGAGAAAGCCAAAAAGAGATAAAGGATGCAATTAATGAAGTAAAGGCCTCAATTCAAAGCACAAACAACCGATTAGATCACATGTAGTATAGAATCCCACTTCTAGAAGATGATCACTCCAAAAATGAATGCATAGTTTCTAATTTAGAAAAAAAAATCCGACAGCAGGAATCTGACATTGAAGAAATATGGGCCCATTTTAAGAGAGCTAATCTAAGAATAATTGGAATAGAGGAGGGAAAAGAAGGTGAAACCAAAGGGATCAACAATCTCTTCAAGGAAGTAATAGCAGAAAATTTTCCAAACATGGAGCAAGAGGTCGATACACAGGTCCAGGAAACATAGAACTCCCTTTAGACAGGATCGGAGAAGAGGATCCCCACGCCACATAATTGTCAAAATGACCAATGTGGAAGCCAAGCAGAGAATCTTAAAGGCAACAAAAACAAAGGGCCAAGTGACATTCAGAGGCAAACCAATTAGAATCACTCCAGACTTCCCAAATCAAGTCATGAGAGCCAGAAGGTCTTGGAGTAACATATTCCCAACTCTGAAAGAAAACAACTTCCAGCCAAAAAATTTCTACCCAGCAAAGCTTTCTATCAAATTAGATGGGGAAATAAGAAGCTTCCATGATAAACAGAAGCTAAAGTATTTTATGTCTTCAAAACCAGCGCTAGAGAAAATACTCAAAGAGATTAACTACAAACAAGAAATAGATAATACACACCAGAACCAGAGAAACAAGATTTTCCATCCAACAGACAACTAAGACTGGTTATCTGTGGAGATTCATTATTTATGTTAGTCTTTTACCTATCTCTAAATTGTATTGTTCGCTTTTATTGTTGCTAATTTTTAGGATTTCTATTTGGAATATTAATATACCTTCAGATATAGCATTTGGAAATATTTTATCCTATTCTATCAGTAACTTTTAACTCTGTTTACATTGTCTTTGGATATACAATATTTTTTTATTTTTTAGGGAGTTTGTATACTCTTCTGTTGCCTGTGCCATTGAAATCATATCCAAGAAATCACTGCCAATTTCAATGTTGTGAGGTTTTATGACCCAGATTTTCTTCTAAAAGTTTATAGTATTAAGATTTATATTTAGATCTTTTATCTATTTTGAGTTAATATTTGTATATGGGATTAGGTAAGTGTCCAATTTTATTCTTTTTCATGTAATTATTATTTTCAATAATATTTAGTTAAAAGATTATTATTTTCTCCACCAAATGTTCGTGGAAACCTTGTCAAAAATAACTTGACAATATATGAAAGAATTTATCTCTAGGCTTTTATTTAACTCCAATGGTTTATATATCTGCCTTTAGAACAGTACTACACTGTTTCAATTATTGTAGCTTTATATGGTTTGAAATAAAATATACATCTTCTAGGTTTGTTCTTCTTCAAGATTGTTTTGGGCATCTAGAGTCCATATTCCATATCAGGATTATTAAAAAATAAATAAATAAATGTATGATAGTTTCACCTAAAAAAAAGAAAAAAATATTCTCTGGTAAGAAAGAAAGCAAAAAGAAATATTGAAATGTTATCTTTAAGTCATCAAAAGCTTGGTATCAGACAAATGAAACTGTTATGTGAGATTATCATCGTTAATATTCGATAAATTGCTATAAAACTAGATGTCAACCACTAAGCCAAGCATGGGAAGGAGGGATGGGGAGGGAATGGGGTGGGAATCGGGTAGGGGCTAACTGGGCGATATGTGCATGTATGTCTACAAAAGTATTTTTAACCCATTATGATGTATGAATACATTGCACCAATTAAAAAAAACGAAAATTAAAAATTAAAAAAAATTATTCTGCTATGAACATGCATATGTTACTGTAGTTCTCTGATTTCAACTCTTTTGGAAAGATAACCAGGAGTGGTATAGGTGGATCATATGGTGAATCCATTCCCAATTTTCTTTTTTTTTAATTTTTTTTTAAATTTTTTATTGGTGCACTGTATTCATACATCATAGTGGAATACAAAAAAAAAAAACTTTTGTAGACATACATGCACACATTTCCCAGTTAGCCCCCACCCGATCCCCACACCATTCCCTCCCCATCCCACCTTCCCATGCTTGGTTTAGTGGTTGACATCTAGTATTATAGCAATTTATCCAAAATTAACAATGATAATCTCTAATTGTGTTTTTTATGGCTGAGTAAAATTCCATTGTGTACATATCCCAAAGTATTGGAATCTATTCATCTGTTGATAGACATCTTGGCTAGTTCTATAGTTTGGCTATGGTGAATTGTGCAGCTATGAACACAGATACACATGCATTAATTTGGTAGTTTGGTTTCCTATCTTTTGGGTGATACCCAGAAGTGGTATTGCTGGATCAAATGGTAGATTTGTTTCCATTCTTCTGAGTATTCTCCATACTGTTTTCAAAAGTGGTTGCAATAATTTGCAATCCCACCAACAAGGATTTAAAGTTCCCATTTCCGCATCCTTGCATCCTCGCCAGCATTTGTTGTTGTTTGTGTTTTGAATGATTGCCACTCAAGTTAAGGTTAGGTGAAATCTCAAGGTAGTTTTGATTTGCATCGCTCTGATTGCCAATGATGTTGAGCATTTTTTCATGTATTTATTTGCCATTTGAATTTCTTCTTTTGTGAAGTGTCTATTTAGTTTGCTTGCCCATTTTTTTACTGGATTTTTTTTAGTGTTGAGTTTCTTGAGTTCTCTGTATATGCTAGATATTAGTCCTCTATTGGAGGAGTAGGTGGCAAAAATCTTCTCCCATTCTTTTGGCTCTTGATTGAGGTTCTTGACAGTTTCCTTTGCTGAACAGAAGCTCTTCAGCTTCATGCAATCCCTATTATTGATTCACCTTTTAATTTGATGTGCCATTGGGGTCTTGTTGAGAAAGTTTTTATCTGTACCTATGTGTTGCAGTATTTGGACCTATGCCCTCTTCAAGGAGCCTCAAGGTCTCAGGTCTAATTTCCAAGTCTTTGATCCATCTTGTGCTTTTGTCTCTTAAGTCATGACTGTCTTCAAAAACATATTCTTATTCATTTTCTATGTGGCACTACACTTACAAATTATTCTGTGATTTCATATACATTAACATGCATATTCTCTATTAAATTTTCTCATCTTTTATGCTATGCTTCTATATCATTCTGGGTATGTGCAAATCTATTCCACATTCATTCATATACCAACCTCAAATTTAACAGAAACAATGCTGGTGAGTGAACAGCAGTGCTATTGTTTATGCATGCAATTGTTTTCAAATTACAATTCTCAAGATTTCAGCTTTCAGAATTTCAACACTAGGAATTTCAGTGTTTAGCATTGTACTTGGGGGATTTTGGACTTTAGGAATTTTAATCTTCTAGGACTTCAACATTTGGAATTATGGCTTTGGGGATTGTGGCCCAAACCTGTAAAACTACCCCTATTTAAAAATGGCATGACTACTTACATGAAAAATCCCCACCAAGCTACAAAGAAACCCCTATAATTAATAAGTGAGTTCAGAAAGGTCTCAGGAAACAAGATCCATACAGAAAAATCTATTATACTTTTTATATTAGAAATGACTTCATAGGAACAAAATATTTTTAAAATGTCACTTATAATATTACAGAAAATGAAAATACTTAAATATAAATCTAGCAAAACACGTATAGAATGTGATTAATGAAAACTACAAAATATTGATGAAAGAAAGTGAAGGTCTAAATAAATGGAGAAACACATGGATGTTCATGGATTTGCAAATTCTACAACGTAAAGATGTCCTTTCTCTCCAAAATTATGAATAGGCTTAATGCAAAATCCCAGCAAGCTTATTCTAGACACATATGGAAAGGCAGAGCAATTAGGGTATGCAAAACTGTTTTGAAATAGAATTAGAGGAACAAGTCTATCTGATCTCAGTTTTTATTACATATCTACAGTAATAAAGACAGTGTGATAAACACATAGATTCATGAACAAAACAACGAACCCAGAGCTAGATTCATACAAATATTCTCAATTTATTGTTGATCAAAGTGCAAAAGCTATTCAGTGAAGGGGTAATAGCTCTTTCAACAAGTGGTTCTAAAAGTTGGCATCTATAAGCCAAAATAACAATAAAAATAGTAACATAACAATAATGATAATAAAAACTCAAAGTTGGTGATGGATATAAATGTAAAAGTAGGAGACTTTTATAAAAAATATGAGAAAATCCTCAGGATCTAGAGCTAGGAAAGTGTTCTTAGATTTGCCATCAAAAGTTCAACCCAAGCCAGACAGGCATGGTGGTGCACACCTGTAATCCTAGGGGAGCTGAGATAGGAAAATCACAGATATGAAGCCAGCCATAGCAACTTAATGAGATCCTGTTTCAAAAAACTAAATATAGTGCTAGGGGTGTAGCTCAGAATTAGAATATCCCTGGGTTCAATGTCCCACACAAAAGGAATGCACAACTCATTAAAAAAATTGACATATTGATAATTGTGTGGTACTGGGGTTCCTGGAAGCCCTTCTACCTCCGGGCTACAATCCCAGACCTATTTTTACATTTTTATTTGGAAACAGGGTCTCCTAATCCAGCACGTGCTGCTGGCTTCGAACCTGCACGATCCTCTTGTCTCTGCCTCCCAAGTGCGGGGAATACAAGTTTGTGCCACCATGCCCAGCAAAATTTATATATTGAAATTTATCAAAATAAAAACTTTTGCTCTGTGAACCCTGTTAAGAGACCATAAAGACAAGCTACAGAGTAGGAAAAAAGATTTGCAAAGCACATATTCAATAAAGGACTAGACTCTAGAATCTATTTTTAAAACTTTCAAATTTGACACTAGAAAATAAGCATTCTGTTATTATTCGGAATTTAAGTAATCCCCAAAGGTCCATATGTTATAGGCTGACTTCCACCAGGCATAGTGTTATACACCTGTCATCTTAGTATTTGGGAGGCTGAAACAGGAGGATCACAGGCCAACCTCGGCAACTTAGTGAGGCCTTTGCAACTTAGTGAGACCCTGTTTCAAATTTTTAAAAAGTGCTGGTGGTATAGCTCAAGTTGAATGCCCTTGGGTTCAATCCCCAGTGCCACAGAAAGAAGAAAGGAAGGAAAGAAGAAGGAAGGAAGGAAGGAAGGAAGGAAGGAAGGAAGGAAGGAAGGAAGGGTGGTGGTGGATTGGTTCCCATCATAGTGCTGTTGAGAGGAGGTGGAGGAACGTTTAACGGGTAGGGCAGGTCACAAGGGGCATACGCTTTAATAAGTATAGTAGGACCCCAGCTTCTTACTCTTCTTTTTTACTTCCTGACCATGAAATGAGTGATTTTGGTCCTCCATGCTCTTCCACCATGATATGGCACCACAAACCCAAAGCAACAGGGCCAACTGAACATGAACTCAAACTTCCAAAATTGTGAGCCAAAATAAATATTTTCTCTTTATAATTTGATTATCTCTAGTATTCAGTATAGTGATGGAAAGTAGATTAATACATAATTCAATTAGAAAATACCCAAATGACATGAATAGGCAATTCACCAAAGAGGATATATGGGTAGAAAATAAATGTATAAAACTATTTTCAATATTACTAACCATTAGGGAAATGAAGATTAAAACTACAATGAGATATCTGTCAGAATATTAAAATAAAAAGAAATGGTAATAATGACAAATATTAGTGAGCATTTAGGGAAACTGGATCATTCACATGTTGCTGTTGGGGATGTAAAATGACATGACCACTTTAAAAAATAAAATAAAATAAAATAAAATAAAATAAAATAAAATAAAATAAAATGACCACACTAGCATTTTGGCCCTTTCTCCCTCCCTTCCTTTCTTCCTTCCACTCTTCTTTTTTTTTCTTTTTATTTTCTGTAGTACTGGTTATTGAATCCAGGGGCATTCTGCCTCTTATCTACACCCTCAGACCTATTTTTATCTTTTATTTTGAATCAGGGTCTCACTGAGTTGCTAAATGTCTTCATAAGTTGCTGAACCTGGCCTTGAACCTGTGTTCCTCCTGTCTCAACCTAGGATTACAAGTATGTGCCACCATGCCCAGCTTCTAACATCCTTGAAAAAAATATATATGGGAATGTAGGAGTAGTGATTTCTAGGGGCTGAGGAAGGAGTTGGTGTGAGAGGGAAGTGTGTGTACCATACAAGGGCAACATGAGAGAATCTTGTAGTGATAGAATGCTCTGTTTCTCCATTCTCTCAAATGTGAGTAACCTGGTTTTGTAAGGTGTTAGCAGTTGTGATGGTTTTGCAAGATGTTGCCATTGGGGGGAAGTGGACATATTATTTCTTACAACTACATGTGAATCAGATGCTCTCCCTAATATACAGAAGCTAGGAAGAAAAGGGATCATAGGAGGAACTCTAGACAAAGAAGGAGAAACCATAGATGAGCAAATAAGGTGACCTAAATGAGGGGGATGGGAAGGGGAAGAAGGAAATTCTTTAATGTATATTATGTACATTCACAAACATATCAAAGTCAATCAGTAAGTCAAATATGAGAAAGAGGTAGGGGAGGGAATGGGGTAGAAAGTGGAGAAGGGCTAAATGAGTGATGTGTGCACGTATGCCTCTACCATCTTGTACCCCATTAAGTTGTATGACTACAATGCATCAAAATAAAAGTTTTATTTAAAAATAAATGGCCTTTCTGGACCTTTTTTATCTCCTTTATTTCCTTCCCTTGGGCCCTGCTTGAGTAATGCTCACTGAAGTGTTAGTGGCTATGAAGCCGCCAATTCTATCTCAATTTCTATTTGTATCTCAACACATGCTTCTTGGAGACTTTATTTTTATTTTCATTTATCTTGAGTATTTATAGAGTTTCAGGTCAATTAACATCCCCATGCTATCACCACCAGAATACAATAAAAGACCAATCCAAAGCACATATATTACAGGTAGGTCAATGGGTAATTTTTTTTGCAGGTCTGGGGATGGAACGCAGGGGCATTAGACCTCCAAGCTACACCCCCTGCCCTATTTTTTATTCTTTATTTTGAAACCGGGTCTCACTGAGTTGCAGAGGACCTCACTAAGTAGCTGAGGCTGTCTGCGAACCGCGATCCTCCAGGTTCCAGCCTCCCAAATGCTGGGATTACAAGCGTGCGCCACCACGCCCGGCTGGTAATCTTTTTAGAAGAAACAGTCTCTAATTTAAAATCAGGATACTTTGATGCCTAGTTTTAATATGCTTTGGGACTTTGGCTCAGCATCTTTGAGATTCTATCTCATTGCCTGTAGAAAAACTTTGAGTGCTAAGTGAAAATACTTGATCAAAATCCCATTTGTTTTCTAGTCTCTCTACCTTCCATATATGAGAGAAAACATATGACCCTTGATTTTCTAAAACTGAATGATTTCACTTTGTATAACATCCTCCAAGTTCCATCCATTCCCCCAAATAATATAATTTTCTTCTTCTTCATGGCTGAGTAGAATTCCATTGTGTGTATATAAGCCTGTCTTCTTTATCTCTTTATCAGTTGATGGACACCTTGGTTGGTTCCATTATTTGGCTATTGTGAATTGTGCTGTTATTACCATGGATATGCAGGTATCACTGTAGTATTCTGGCTTTAATTCTTATGGAAAGTTACCAAGGAGTGTTTAGAGCTGGGTCACATTTCTCGTCTTTTGAGGAACCTCCAAATTGATCTCCATAGTGATTTTGCTAATTTACAATCCCCCACAACATTGTATAAGAGTTTCTATTTCCCCACATCCTTTCCTGCACTTATTGTTGTTTATGTTCTTGAGATTGTCATGCTAACCAGAGGTAGGCGGGAGTTGGGGAAGGGGAGAGAGAGGATTTATGAAAAAAACAGTTCAAGAAATCCCGTGTCCATACATGCAGGTATCACTTCCAATCTAACTAACATGTACAGGGAAGAAGAAGGGGGGAGAAGAGTGTGATGCAGAAGGAAAAACACCAAGTGCTGTGTGCAGGTATATTTGTATCACTTTGAACTTCACTGTGATGTATAAAAAATTTTTAAAAATACTTGCATGGGAGAAAAACAAACCCCCAACTCAAACTCATTCTTTCCTACACAGCACAGATCATTTCTGTGACTTCAAGAGGTCTGAGTTTTTGTCCTCTCCAAAAAGCAAGCAATCAATTGTGTGATGGCCAATAGCTCTCTCTAGTGTAATTCAGTCCTGACACAATGTCAGATACCACAAGTAGAGGGCTCAGTCTCCAAGACTGTCCCACCACCGCTACCATGAGCCTCTGCACTTTTAATTGACTGGCTGTAAATTGGAATTTCCACAACCTCCTCCTAGGGATTGATTAATTTGCTCAAACAGCTCCCAGAAATCAGAGGAAATATCTACCTATATTTACTGGTGTGATATAAAGGTTATGACAAAGGATATGGATTAAGAAGTGCACTGGGATAGATATGGGGGAGGGCACTCAGAGCTTGCAAGGCATACCACCCACCATGGAAGCTCTCTAAACCTGGCCTTTAGGCGTTTCATGGAAATTTCATGACATAGTCATGAATGCCAATGGGCTGGATGGAGAAATCCAGATGAGACTTGTCTACTCAGATTCTTCTAGGCCTCCTCAGTACAGCATTCCTTACTTCAGGGTATGGGACAGAATACCTTCTGAATGGGGAAGGTTACTGAAGTTTGGATCTAAAATGTCCCCCCAAAAGCCCATGTGTGAAAGAATTGTCCTCTGGTTTGTTATTACTGGGAGTTGGTGGAACCTTTCAGAGGTTGGGCCTAATGAGAAGTTAGGTAATTTGGGTCATGCCATTAAAGGCAATATTAGGACCCTGGACCCTATTCCTCTTTCTCTTGGCTTTCTGGCCACCATGAGGTGAGCAAGTTACCCCCACCTTATGCTCCCTGTCATGATGGTCTACCTCACCACAGGCCTAAAATCAAAGGGGCCAACTAACCATGGACTGAAACCTCCAAAACTGTAAGCCAAAGCAAACCTTTCCTCTTTCAAATTTGGTTGTAATTTTTTTATTGGTTCATTGTAGTCATACATCTTAATGGGGTACAAGATGGTAGAGGCATAAATGCACACATCACTCATTTAGCCCTTCCCCAATTCCCATTCTATTCCTTCCCCCTCCCTCCTTCTTAAGTTGGTTATATCAAGTATTTTGTTACAGTAATGGCAATCTGACTAACACAAGTGTCTTATTACCTAGTACTAAACCAGTGTAGGGCAGAGACTTTCTTTATGACCAGTTCCAAGACAAAAAGATGGGCAAAAATTAGAGTTCTTAAGACCTGCCTTAGGGAGAGATATTCTAGTTACTGTGATCTCTCTTGGAAAGGAATTTTTGTGCTAAGAACTGTGGATTAAAGCCAAAAACTATATATCATAATATCACAACTTGGCAAATTATAAAGCTGTACACAAAAGAAAGATATTTTTCCTTCTTTCCTATCCTCATAAATTCAGGTGAAAGAAAGGACTGTGTATTAGTCCTTTCTGTATCCCCCAGTCCCTGCCCTCAGATGTACTTAGTGAATGCTTGTTAATTTTAATAATGGCAGCATGCTTAAAGCAAGGTCTTGGTTCTAACTGGGGAGAAGAAAGGTTCAACTCTTAGAGGAACAAAAGTCTTTGTTAAATGTGACTCTTTCTTTCTTATTCTTTTTTTGGTGTATGTGTGATACTAGGGATTGAAAGGGATTGAATCCAGGCATGTTTTCCTCCAAGCTCCACCTCAGCCCTTTTTATTTCTTATTTTGAAACAGAGTCTCACTAAGTCGCTGAGGCTGCCCTTGAACCTACAATCTGCCTGTCTCAGCCTCCCAAGTATTGGGATTCTAGGAATGTGCCACTGCACCTAGCTTGCTTGCCTAGACTTTCAAGAGCCTTTCACAGAATCCCACATATACAACTCTCTCCTCTGGGGATAACTTCTCTGAGGGACATCATGGTATGGAAAAATAAGGCCCATAGAACAGGTTAGCTGTCAGTTTGGGGGACTAAGGTAAAAAGAAAAAATATCTCACTTTGACTAAGAACTATCCTATCCATTGGCTCATTGCTCTTCAGCATCCTTCTGAGGCAACCATAGCATCGATAACCCCTATACCACATTTGCAAACCCTGAAGCTAGACAGGCTGAGACCTGCCCAACATTCTCACAGTGAATAAGCCAGTGGCCCAGCTGGGGCTGTACTAACAGGCCAGACATTTTCCACAGCACGGCTGGTGTCCAAAGATCAAAGCTAAGAAACAGGAAAATGTAGCCCTCCCTGCCCCAACCCAGAGCCTTTCCCCCAGAGAACTGCAGCTGGGGCCTCCCCATGCACCTGTAGAGAGCCAACTGGGTAGATTCCAGGATACTGCCTGACATGGTTTTCTTCCTTCCCAGTTCTGAGCTTTTAGTGACCTACTTAAAGGCAGAGAAACTAGCTTGGGGGTTAGGTTTGTCTCTGAGTGGGTGGTGCCTCTCCAGGACCTTCTCAGTCACCTCTTTCAGCCTCTCCTCAGCAGTGGCAGCAGGAATCGAGTGAGGAGAGCAAAGTGAGGAGAGCAGCACTTCTCCTCAACTGTCTCTGAAAACCCAGGGTGTCTTAGAAGTCTCCCAAGAGACTGAAGAAGACAAAATTAGGGCCTGCCTGGAATGTAGGCTAAGGAGCTAGCCCCTCTGTCCCCTAGCTCCTGCCAGGGCCTGGACACTTTCCCCAAGGGCCTCATCTCTCCACAGCTGCCCCTGCCAAGTTCCAGGATAACACTGGAATGTGAGAATGCAAAAGCTGCTGGGAGGGAGGAGCCTGGATGAGTCAAGCATGTGCAGATTGCCAACTTGGAGGGGAGCTCTGTGGCCAAGAAGGTTTGAATGGCAGGGGTAGGGGGATCAGTCAGTAAGTCAATTGGCAATCCCTTCCTGCACGTGCCTGCTCTGTGCCTGACCCTGCACTGTCTTCCAGGGGCCACCCCTTCTGCCTTCCAGTTGCTCTCATTCCACAATGAGGAAACAGAACTCCAGGACGTGAGTATATTTCCAGGCCAGTCTGTTTTGGCTTTCAGTCAATTTCTGGGACCTGCATTCATTTCTTCATTCATTCACTCATTAACAATTTCTTCACTTAATAAATGCTTATGGGGTGCCTATTATGTGCTTGGCACCATAGATATAGTGCTGTCTGCCTGAAACTTACAGCCTAATGGGGAAGAAGACAAAGAAAAAGGGTAATGGGAATCAGAGCCCCTCATTTGCATGTTGTCACACTGTAAGAGCTACTGTCTAAAAATCCACATATGCTTTCCAGTCAGTGCTGCCAAAGCCAGGATCAAATAGCATCCTGTAGAAACTGCCAACATTTTGCAGACATACAAGATTCAAAAATGGGTCCCTAGCACCTCATAAAAACCTTCCCTTCACAGGGCCTCTCAGCAGTATTCAGGAGTGTTTGACTAGAGAGGGAAGAGAGGGGATGTACAGTGAGCTCTCCAACACCCAGCTGTCTAGCCTACGTGTCCGTTCCATAATCCTCTACTCCCTGCAACTCCATAAAGTTCCTGCCTGCCTTAAAGGCACAGTAATATAACTAGTCAGCTCCACTTTCCTTCATGCTTGTACTTAAGAGAATTGCCTAGCAATCACAAAGTACTGATGATTTTCTGGGAGCTAGGGATTCAAGGGTGCACTGGAAAGCCATGGCCTCTCTGGGAGCTTACAGTCTAATCAATTAGAGATACAGAGAGCAATTAATTGCATAAATAACTAATTAATTACAATTGGGTTAATTTCTTTGAAAGAGACTATAATAAGGAAGACCTAATGTGACAGAGGAGACAAGGAAGGCTTTCCTGAAGAAGTGGCATTTAAAGGTGAGACCTGAGGATTTGGCCATGTGAGGAGGTAGGATGGGAGGTTGTCTTACAGAAACGTGACATATGGAAGCTCAGAGACCAGACAGAGTGCTACCTTTGACAAAAAACAGCAAGCAGGTCATCAGTGTCTAGGGCTGAGGGAGGCAGGGAGAAAGAGGTTGAAGACAAGTTATATGAAATAGGCAAGAAGGAGTCAGATCCACAGGATCTCTCATACCAGGGTAAGAGTTCAGGCTGTGTCTTTAGAGCAATGGAGAGTACCGAAGGGCTTTGGGCAGAACGTTGTATCAGGATGGCATTAGGTTAGGGAAGCAGGAAGAGTTGTTAAAGATGTAGTGTGGTCTCAGTAGGACACAGTCTGGAAATGGGGAGGCAGATGAAAAGATACCATCGTTATGTAGGTGGGGATGATGATGGAAGCTTTGACCAGTATGAAGTCATACAGACGGAGAGCAGCAGGCAAAGTCCAGCACATTGAGGAGGTGGAATCAGTAGGACACAGTGGTGGATTGCCTGTGGAGCTTCAGGTAGTAGAGGACTTGTTCCTTTTCTCTACAGTGGTTTGAGAACATGCAGGTGAGAAAATCTGCAGAACTGAGGGCTTGATGAAGACTTGGGTGAATGTCGATGTCATTATGCTGAAAGAATAAAGCTGAAACCTCTAAAATTACAATATACTGTGTGATTCAATGTATATAACGCTGGGAAGGATACTGGGGATGGAATCCTGTGTCATTCTACCTCCAAGCTACACCACAGTCCTATTTTTATTTTTATTTTTAAACAGGGTCTCACTATGTTGCTGAGAGTCTCCCTTAGTTGCAGAGATTATCAATGTTAATATTGTATAAATTGCTATAATACTAGATGTCAACCAGTAAGCCAAGCGTGGGAAGGAGGGATGGGGAGGGAATGGGGTGGGGATCGTGGTAGGGGCTAACTGGGCGAGATGTGCATGTATGTCTACAAAAGTATTTTCTTTATACCACTATGATGTATGAATACATTGCACCAATAAAAAACAAATTAAAAAAATAAATAAATAAAAATTAAAATTAAAAAAAGATTTATATTTAGGTCTTTTATCTATTTTGAGTTAATATTTGTATATGGGATTAGGTAAGGGTCCAACTTTATTCTTTTCCATGTAATTATTATGTTTCAACAATATTTAGTTAAAAGATTATTATTTCCCCCAACAAATGTTCGTGGAAACCTTGTCAAAAATAACTTGACAATAGATGGAAGAATTTAGCTCTAGGCTTTTATTTAACTCCAATGGTTTATATATCTGCCTTTAGAATAGTACTACACTGTTTCAGTTATTGTAGCTTTATATGGTTTGAAATCAGAAAATATATATCTTCTAGCTTTGTTCCTCTTCGAGATTGTTTTGGGTATCTAGAGTCCATTTTCCATATTAGGATAGATTTTTTTTCTGAAAAATAAATATATAAATATATGATAGTTTCACCTAAAAAAAAAGAAAGAAAGCAAAACAAAGTATTGAAATGTTATCTTTAAGTCATCAAAAGCTTGGTATCAGACAAATGAAACTGTTATGTGAGATTATCATCTTTAATTTGGGATAAATTCCTGTAATACTAGATGTCAACCACTAAGCCAAGCATGGGAAGGAGAGATGGGGAGGGAATGGGGTGGGGATCGGTGGGGGCTGACTGGGTGATGTGTGCATGTATGTCTACAAAAGTTTGTATCCCACTATGATGTATGAATACAGTGCACCAATAAAAAATTTTTAAAAATAAAATAAAATAAAATAAAAAATAAACCAGTGTTGATTTCCTGATTTAGAAACTGTACTATCAGTACAGGACATTTAACCATTGAGACAAACTGAATGAATAATACTGATTCAGTATATCATAACTTGCTGTGAATTTATACTTATTTAACAAGTTTTTAATTTTTAATTTTAAAAAACAGATAAAACACAGTTCTTGGCAGGTAGAATGCATTTAACAATGTAGCTACTACTAAAGCCAGGGACTAGTACTTGGGAGGCTGAGAAAGGAGAATTGCAGACCCAATGCGTGTCTCAGTATATTAGTGAAACCCTCAACAACTTAGTGAGATACTGTTTCAAATTTAAAAAAAAAAAACAGGGCTGGGGATGTAGCTCATAGGTAGAGTGCCCTGTATTCAATGCCCAATTCCCAATAACAGACAGAGAAAGAGAGAGAGAGAGAGAGAGAGAGAGAGAGAGAGAGAGAGAGAAAGAAAGAGAAAGAGAGAAAGAAACAGGGACTGCTCCCTGTTTTCAGGAGGCCCCTAGTTCATCCCTGTAGACAGGAAAATAAAGGAACCTGTGTCTAGGATTGTATTTCTCAGTCTGGGAGAATTATGTGTATTAAATAAGGGAATAGGAAAAGGATAGAAAGGGTAAGGGACATTTTTGAGAAAAAACTAAGAGCACAAATTAGGCAAATTAGAAGTTGAGGTTACAGAAGAAATATGCTTGTAGGTTTGTGAAAGACCAGCATGCCTTTGTGAGTTTGTTTACAGATTAGTAACTCCTTGGAACTCTGAGGATAATTTTCAGGGAAACATTATTATTGGGAGTACCACTAGTGCCATGTCACTGAAAATAATTATTTTACTAAGATCGTGCTACTTCTCTAATAATTCCCTCCCAAACAAACTAACCTCCTCCCCCCCTCCCTTTTTGGTACTATGGATTGAGCCAGGAGACATCCTACCTCAAAGCTTTACTCTCAACCCACTAAGTTGCTGAGGGCCTCGCTAAATTACTGAGACTGAATAGGTCTGAATAGTGTGATCCTCCTTTCGCAGCCTTCCAAGAACTGAGATTACAGGTGTGTGCCACCACACCCAACTTCCTTTTTTAATTAATAGACCATTTTTCAGAGCAGTTTTAGGTTCACAGAATAATTGAGCAGAAGGTACAGAGATTTCTCATACACTCACCACACACACACACTTTTATGCACGGCCTCCATCACAGTCAACATCCTCAGAGTGGTACTTTTTAACTACTGATAAACCTTTATTGACACATCATTATCACCTAAAGCTCACAGTTTACATTGGGTTCAGTCTTTGTGTTGTACATTTCATGGGCTTGGTCAAATGTATAATGACATTTATCAACCATTATGGTATCATACAAAGTAGTTCCATTGTCCTAAAAATCCACAGTGTTCCACCTATTCATGCCCCATCCCCTTAAACCCTTGGCAATCACTGATAGCTTTACTGCCTCCATAGTTTGTTTTTTCCATAATATCAAACGTTAGACATTTGGAATTATACAGTATGTACCCTTTTCAGATTGACTTCTTTCACTTATAGGCACCTATGCTTCTTCCATGTTCTATTCTTTTCTTTTCTTTTTTGTTTTGTTTGCAGTAATGTCTGTTGAACCCAGGGGAATTCTACTTCCAAGCTACATCCCCAGCCCTCTTTTTTATTTATTTTGAAAAGGGTCTAAGTTGTTGCAGCTGACTGCAAATCTTAAATCCTCTTGTCTCAGCCTCCCTAGTACTGAGATTACAAGCGTGTCTCACCACACGTAGCATATCTTTTCATGGTTTGATAGTTCATTTCTTTTCAGTGCCAAAATTCTATTGTTTGGGTATACTGTTTATTTACCTATTCACTTGAGGAAGAATATCTTGATTGCTTTGAGGTTTTGGCAATTAAGAATAAAGCTAATATAAACATCATGTGCAGATTTTTGCATGTGGGCACAAGTTTTTAATTCATTTGCGTAAACACTAAGATGTGCAGTTGCTAAATCATATGGTAAGTGTATATATAGTTTTGTAATGAACTGCCAAATTACTTTCCAAAGTGGATCTACCATTCTGCATTCCCACAAGCAAAAATTAGAGTGTCTGTTACTTCACATCTTTGCAAGCAGTTGCTGTTGTCAGTATTATAGATTTGTTGTGGGTTCAAATAGCTGTGTAGTGTCATTTAATTATTATTTTAATTTTTGCTTTGTTTTGTTTTTACACTGCTAAGGATTGAACCCAGGGCCTCACACATGCCAGGTTAAAAGTTCTACCATTGAACTATACCCCCAGCCCATCACTGTAATTTTAATTTGAAGTTCCCAAATGATGTATGATGTTGAATATTTCTTCATGTGCTTGCTTAACATATGGATATCTTCTTTGCCAAAGTGTCTGTTAAAATTTTTGGCCCATTTATAATTGAGTTGTTCCTTTTTTATTCTTGAGTTATAACAGTTCTTGGTACTTTTATTTTGAATAAAAGTATTTTTCAGATGTATCTTTTGCAAATATTATCTCCCAGTCTGTGACTTGACTTTTCATTCTCTTACCAGTCTTTCACAAAGCAGAATTTTTTTTAATTTTTTTTGTGGTAGTAGGAATGGAATCCAGGGGCATTCTACCTCCTAGCTACCCCCCAGCCCTATTTTTTATTCTTGATTTTGAAACAGGGTCTCACTGAGTTGCAAAGGGCCTCACTAAGTAGATGAGGCTGTTTGTGAACCATGATCCTCCTCTCTCAGCCTCCTAACATGCTGGGATTATAAGCATGCGACACCATGCCCGGCTTTTTTTAGTTTTTATTGATGTATTGTAGTCATACATCTTAGTGGGGTGCAAGATGGGGAAGGCATACATGCATACATCACCCAATTAGCCCTTACCCAATTCCCACCTCATTGTTTCCCCTCCCTCCTTCTCAGGTTTGGCTTAGTGGTTGACAATGATATGTTTGTTAATGTACATCATGTGCATTAGAGAATTTTCCTCTCCTCCTATTCCATCCTCTCAGTTATATCACCTTATTTGCTCATCTACAGTATCTCCTTCTTCATCTACAGTTCCTCCTATGACCCATTTCTCCCTAACTCTCACATATTAGAGAAAGCATCTGATTTTTTATTTTCTGTGACTGACTAATCTCACTTAGCATAATGTCCTCCAGTTCCATCCATTTCCCTGAAAATGATGTAACTGTGTTCTTCTTTATGGCTGAGTAAAATTCCATTGTGTACATATCCTACAGTTTTGTAATCCATTCATCTGTTGATGGACATCTTGGCTGGTTCCATAGTTTGGCAATTGTGAACTATGCAGCTATGAACATAGATACGCATGCATTAGTTTAGTAGTTTGGTTTCCTATCATTTGGGTAGATACCCAGAAGTGGTATTGCTGGATCATATGGTAAATTCATTCCCATTCTTCTGAGAATCCTCCATACTGTTTTCCAAAGTGTTTGCACGAATTTGTAATCACACCAACAATGTCTTAGAGTTCCCACTTCTCCACATCCTCACCAGCATTTGTTGTTGTTTGTGTTTTAAATGATTGCCATTCTAGTTGGAGTTAGGTGAAATCTCAGGGTAGTTTTGATTTGCATCTCTCTGATTGCTAATGATGTTGAGCATTTTTTCATGCATTTATTGGCCATTTTAATTTCTTACTTTGTGAAGGGTCTACTTAGCTAACTTGCCCATTTTTTATTGGGTTATTTGTTTTCATAGCGCTGAGTTTCTTGAGTTCTCTGTATATTCTAGATATTAGTACTCTATCAGGGGAGTAAGTGGCCCATGCTTGTAATCCCCACGCTTGGGAGGCAGAGACAAGAGGATCACACAGGTTCGAAGCCAGCCTTGCTGGCTTAAGAGACCCTGTTTCCAAATCAAAATATAAAAAATAGGTGTCTGGGAGTGTGGCCCGGAGGTAGAAGGGTTTCCAGGAACCCCAGTACCACAAAAAAAAAAAAAAATCTCCCATTCTGTTGGCTCTCTGTTGAGATTCTTGATAATTGCCTTTGCTGCACAGAAGTTCTTCAGTCTAATTCAATCCAACTATTGATTTGCCTTTTGGTTTCTTTTGTCTTTGGAGTCTTGTTGAGAAAGTTTTCCCCTGTGCCTATGTTTTGCAGTGTTGGACCTATGCCCTCTTCAAAGAGCTGCAAGGTTTCTGGTCTAATTTGCAAATTGTTGACCCATCCTGAATTCACTCTTGTATGGGGTGAAAAAGTGGGGTTTATTTCCATTTTTCTGCATATGGTTAACCAGTTTTGCCAACAATATTTGTTGAAGAGGCTATCTTTTTTCCAGCGTATGTTTTTGGCCCCTTTGTCAAAAATCAATTCACTATAAGTGTGCATATTTGTTTCTGAGTCTTCTATTCTGCTCCATTGGTCTATGTATCTGTTTTTGTGCCAGTAACATGCTGTTTTTATTACTATGTCTTTGTAGAATATTTTTGCGGGTCTTAGGATGAAACCCAGGGGCATTAGACCTCCAAGCTACACTCTCTGCCCTATTTTTAATTCTTTATTTTGAAACAGGGTCTCACTACGTTGCAGAGGGCCTCACTAAGTAGCTGAGGATGTCCACGAACCACGATCCTCAGGTCTAAGCCTCCCGAATGCTGGGATTACAAGCGTGCGCCACCATGCCTGGCTTATAGTATACTTTAAAGTCAGATATTGTCATTCTTCCTGCATGTTTTTTGTTGCTGAGAACTACTTTGGCTATTGTGGGTTTTTTGTTGTTCCAAATCAATTTAAGGAGAAATTTTTAATTTTAATAAAATTCATGACATGCCTGTAATCCCAGTACTTGGGAGGCTGATATGGAGGATTCAAGTTCAAGGCCAGCCTCAGCAACTTAGTGAGACCCTGTTTCAAAATTTAAAAAATAAAATAGGGCCAGAGGTATAGATCAGAGATAGAATGTCCCTGGTTCCACAAAAGAAAAGAAAAGCCAAGATATTTCTTTTTTTCATGGAGGATACATTTGGTTTGGTATTTGGCTTGATATTTAAAAAGTCATTGCCAACCAGGCGTGGTGGCGCACGCTTGTAATCCCAGCATTCGAGAAGCTGAGACCTGGAGGATTGTGGTTCACGGACAGCCTCAGCTACTTAGTGAGGCCTCTGCAACTCAGTGAGACCTGGTTTCAAAATAAAGAATAAAAAATAGGGCAGGGGGTGCAGCTTGGAGGTCAAATACCCCTGGGTTCCATCCCCAGAACTGCAAATAAAATAAAAAAATAAAAAATAAAAAGTCATTGCCAAGCTGGGCGTGGTGGTGCACACTTGTAGACCCAGCACGTGGGAGGCTGAGACAGGAGGATCGCACAGGTTTGAAGCCAGCCTCAGCTACTTAGTGAGGCTCTCAGCAATTTAGTGAGACCCTGTTTCCAAGTAAAGTATAAAATAGGTCTGGGAGTATAACCCGGAGGCAGAAAAGCCCCTGGGTTCCACCCCAGTACCACAAAAAAAGTCATTGCCATAGCCTGGCATGGTGGCACACACTTGTATCCCAGTACTTGGGAAGCTGAGACAGGAGAATGGAAGGTTCAAAGCCAGCCTCGGCAACTTAGTGAGACTCTCAACAACCTAATGAGACCTTGTTTTCAAATAAGAATAAAACAAATTCAGGCTAGGGTGTAGCTCAAAGGTAGAATGCCTCTGAGTTCAATTCCCAGTAACAAACAAACAAAAAAGTCATTGTCATACCTAAGCTCATTGAGACACTTATAGTTTTGCATTTTACATCAAGGTCTGTGATCCATTTTGACTTAATTTTTTTTTGGGGGGGTACTGAGGGTGGAACCCAGGGGCTTTCTACTTCCAGGCTATACTCCCAGACCTACTTTATATTTTATTTGGAAATAGGGTCTCACTAAGTTGCTGAGAGCCTCACTCAGTAGCTTAGGCTGGCTTCGAACCTGTGTGTTCCTCCTGTCTCAGCCTCCCAAGCGCAGGGATTACAAGTGTGCACCACCACATCCGGCTTGACTTAGTTTTTGTGAAAGGGTATAAAGTATGTATAGAGATTCATTTTTATATTCAAATGTCCAGTTTTTCCAGCACCATTTGTTGAAAATATTATTTTTTGCTTTATTGTATTGCATTGACTGCTTTGTCAGGACCAGTTGACTCTATTTATGTGGGTCTGTTTCTAGTTTCCTCCACTCTGCCTCATGATCTATTTGTCTATTTTTTCACCAGTACCAGTCTTGAGTACCATAGCTTTATGTCTTATAATAGCATCAATCTTCCAACTTCTTTTTTCTCCTTCAATATTGAGTTGGCTATTTTGGGTCTTCTGCCTTTCCATATGAAGTTTAGAGTCAGCTTACTGATAATCAAAAAATAACTTGCTTTGATTTTGATTAGGATTGCATTGTATCTATAGATCAATTTGGGAATACCTAACATCTTGACAATATTTATTCTTCCTATCCATGATCATGGAATATTTCTCCATTTATTTAATTTTTCTTCAGTTTCTTTCATCAGAATTTTGTAGTTAACATCGTATAGATTTTGTACATATTTTGTTAGATTTCTACCTATGAATTTCATGTGAATGGAAAATATAATGTGATTTTATTTCAAATTATACTTGTTCATTGTTCATATATATGTAAACTATTGATTTTGTATATTAAATGCAAACTATTGACTTCTGTATATTAAACTCGTAGCCTTCAGCCTTGTAAATATAAATGGTAATTTTTATTTTATTTCAGATTCTACTTGTTTATAGTACAACTTTAAACATGTAGAACAAGCTTAAACTGTATTTGTTTATATACATAAAGCTAGTGATTTTGTATATTTTTTATTTATTTATTTTTTATTGGTGCACTGTATTCATACATCATAGTGGGATACAAACTTTTGTAGACATACATGCACACATCGCCCAGTCAGCCCCCACCCGATCCCCACCCCATTCTCTCCCCATCCCTCCCTCCCAAGCTTGGCTTAGTGGTTAACATCTAGTATTATAGCAATTTATCCAAAATTAAAAATGATAATCTCACATAACAGTTTCATTTGTCTGATACCAAGCTTTTGGTGACTTAAAGATAACATTTCAATACTTTGTTTTGCTTTCTTTCTTACCAGAGAATATTTTTTTTCTATTTTTTTATTTTTGGTGAAACTATCATATATTTATATATTTATTTTTCAGAAAAAAAATCTATCCTAATATGGAAAATGGACTCTAGATACCCAAAACAATCTCAAAGAGGAACAAAGCTAGAAGATATATATTTTCTGATTTCAAACCATATAAAGCCACAATAATTGAAACAGTGTAGTACTATTTTAAAGGCAGATATATAAACCATTGGAGTTAAATAAAAGCCTAGAGCTAAATTCTATTGTCAAGTTATTTTTGACAAGGCTTCCACGAACATTTGTTGGGGGAAATAATAATCTTTTAACTCAATATTTTTGAAACATAATAATTACATGGAAAAGAATAAAGTTGGACCCTTACCTAATCCCATATACAAATATTAACTCAAAATAGATAAAAGACCTAAATATAAATCTTAAGACTATAAACTTTTAGGAGAAAATCTGGGTCATAAAACCTTACAACATTGAAATTGGCAGTGATTTCTTGGTTATGATTTCAATGGCACAGGCAACAGAAGAGTATACAAACTCCCTAAGAAATTAAAAAAAATATATTGTATATCCAAAGACAATGTAAACAGCGTTAACAGTTACTAATAGAATGGGATAAAATATTTCCAAATGCTATATCTGAAGGTATATTCATATTCCAACTAGAAATCCTAAAAATTAACAACAATAAAGGCAAACAATACCCTTTAGAGATAGGTAAAAGACTAACATAAATAATGAATCTCCACAGATAACCAATCTTAGTTGTCTGTTGGATGGAAAATCTTGTTTCTCTGGTTCTGGTGTGTGTGTTACCTATTTCTTCTTTGTAGTTAATCTCTTTGAGTATTTTCTCTAGTGCTGGTTTTGAAGACATAAATTCCTTCAGTTTCTGTTTGTCATGGAAGCTTCTTATTTCTCCATCTAATTTGATAGAAAGTTTTGCTGGGTAGGAAATTTTTGGCTGGAAGTTTTTTTCTTTCAGAGTTTGAAATATGTTACTCCAGGCTCTTCTGGCTCTCATGACTTGGTTTGGGAAGTCTGGAGTGATTCTAATTGGATTGCCTCTGAATGTCACTTGGCCCTTTGTTTTTGTTGCCTTTAAGATTCTCTGCTTGGCTTCCACATTGGTCATTTTGACAATTATGTGGCGTGGGGATCCTCTTCTCCGATCCTGTCTAAAGGGAGTTCTATAAGTTTCCTGGACCTGTGTATCAACCTCTTGCTCTATGTTTGGAAAATTTTCTATTACTTCCTTGAAGAGATTGTTGATCCCTTTGGTTTCACTTTCTTTTCCCTCCTCTATTCCAATTATTCTTAGGTTAGCTCTCTTAAAATGGGCCCATATTTCTCCAATATCAGATTCCTGCTGTCGGATATTTTTTTCTAGATTAGAAACTATGCCTTCATTTTTGGATTGTTCATCTTCTAAGAGCGAGATTCTGTTCTCCATGTGGTCTAATCGGTTGTTTGTGCTTTGAATTGAGGCCTTTACTTCATTAATTGAATCCTTTATATCTTTTTGGCTCTCTCTGAGTTCTTTTCGAAGCACCTCTATTATTTCTACAGTTATTTTCCTGATTTGATCTTCTAGAAATCTCTGATTTTCTGTTTTATCGGGTTCTGATGTTGTGGGGTTGTGGGCATTCATTGCTCCAGTATTATTCCTCTTTCCCATGATTTAGGAAGTTTGTGCCTTCTCTGGGTTCTTCCCTTGGGTCACTATGACTTCACTTAAGGTGCTCTGGATCTCGAGTCTGTAGTATCTCAGACCCCACTACTCCTTTACCGGGTTGTATCACAGAGTCTCCGACCCAGGGAGTCGATAGAGGCTGTTTTAGACTGTAGGGGGTGCCAGGTTGCACGTTCTCCTATGGTGTGATATCTCTGACACCGCCACTCCCCCACTGGGTCAAGTCCCAGGGAGTACAGTACTGGGATTTCTCCTCTGTGGCCTGCAATTTAACTCACTGTTCTTGAGTACGCAGATGTAGCTGTACTGGATTCGGTGAATTCTCTGCTGCTGCCGCCGGTGGCAATATGGCGCCGCTGCTATGCCCTCGGCCGTGAGGCTGGCATATTTCTTCTTGGTTTTGATTTCCACTCTGAATCCCTGCAGCATGTGCTGAGCTCAGTCACTGGGAGCTTTAGATTTTACCTGCGGTGAGAAATCCCGCCTGGCTGTTCCGCAGCGGCTCACCTTGGCTTGCTGTAGCCTTCCCGTGAAGTCGCCGCTGCCGCCAGCAGTATGGCTTTGCTGCCGCATCCTCAGGCGTGAGGCCAGTGTATCTCCTCTGTGGCTCTGAGCTCTGTTCTCAGTCCGCTTTCTCTCTGGAGCCTGGGATTTTTTTTGTTTCTCTGGTGATGGTGTTTTCTGGCTATGAAAGGTGCTGATTTTGTGGTAATGGAGATTAGTTGTTAGCGGGGCTCTTAAGCCCCGCTTTTCTCGGTCGCCATCTTCCCGGAAGGCTCATGATTTTGTATATTAAACTTGTATTTTTCAACCCTATATAATTGTTCCTGGATGTTTATTAGATTCTTTATGATTTTCTACACAAATAATCATGTCATTTGGAAACAAAGTTTTGGTTTTTTTTCCCAATTTATAGGTTTTCTTTCCTTTTCATGATATATTGTACTAGCTAGGACTTCTGGAACAATAAAGGTAATCAGTGATAAGAGTGGACATCTTTGTCTTTTTCCTGGTCTAGTGGGAAAGTTTTATGTTTCTAACTTTTTGAAGCTTTTTGAAGATATATTTTATCAAACTGAATCAGTTCTCTCAAAACTCTCTTTACCTTGTTTACAGTGGTCTGGAGTTTGGGGGGCACTGAGACAAATGTTCTCCTGCTTTCCAATCCACTGTTTGAACTTGGTTTTCCTCCTTGGATTTTATGTCCTTCAGCTTAAGGTCAGACTCCTTGTTAAACAGTAATCTTACCTACAGTTAGATTTTAATAGCTGGAGACAAAGCCAGCTCTCAAATGACAGAAGATAGAAACATGGAAGAAGAAGTATGCCCTTCCTGTATAACTGAACAAAACATTTTATCAAGGCATATCCTTTGCCCTTCTTGTTAGTTTCTCAGAGCTCAGCCAGGCTTGGTGGCACATGCCTATAATCTTGGTGCATGGAAGGCTAAGACAGGAGGACAGCAAATTTGAGAACGGACTCGGCAACTTATCAAGGGCCTCAGCAACTTAGCAAGACTCTGTTCCAAAATAAAAAGATCTGGGATTGTACCTCAGAGGTAGAATGATCTTGAGTCCAATCCCCAATATTCCTCCTAAAATGCCAAGAGCTCAGTTCATCAGGGCAAAGCAAGCAGAGCCATCATGATGATGATGATGATGATGATGATGATGATGATGATGACGATGATGATGATGACAACGATGACAAGGATATAAGCTACTGTTTTAAGTACCTGTTATATGCTGTGTACTATGCATATATTATCACAAATCGTACATAGAAGGTACTATTTTATCACCCTTTAAAATGTAGAAATAGCTTCAGAGACATCAAAAAGATTGGCAGAACCAGGTTAAGGACACAGATCTAGTCTGGGCCCTAAGATCTTCTTTGAAAGAGACTCTAGAAGCTGGGTATGAAGGCACATACCTATAATCTCAGTACTTGGGAGGCTGAGTTAGGAGGATCACAGTTTCAAGGACAACCTCAGCAATGTGGCAACTCTCAGCAACCTACCAAGAACCCATTTCAAAACAAAAAATAAAAAAGGATAGGGGTATAATTTGGAGTTAGAATGCCCCTGGGGGGGGGAGAGAGAGAGAGAGAGGGAGAGAGAGACTCTAAAATGACCTCACCCAATAAAGGAATCAGAGAAGAATTTCCTGAAAAAGAGACCAAAAGGCATTTTTCTGGATGCTTCCTCCTTCCTTAGGAATCAGCTAGCACCTACTCACACATGGCTATTGAGCTCTGAGTCCCCTTGTGCTGGGCAGTAAGCTAGATATCAGATATAATGAACCAGGGATGATCCCAATTTGGTCATCTGTTTGGATTCAAACTGCCTTCTTCACAAAGTTGGGCATCCCTACTCCTTCACCCAGAAATCTGAAAGACCTAAAATCTGAGCGTGGCTACCCTCAGGGTTCCCTCCCCTCATTTACTACACCTGAACTTTAACCCTTCCTTTAGTTCAGGGGCCTCTTGTTTCCTGTTTGGGGCAGGTGCTTGCTAGGTCCTCTTGTTAAGTAGCTAGCTAGACATTAGCAGATGGGGCCCGCTGGGACAGACTGGACTTGCCAAAACTTTAACCCCTTCCCCTGTGGGAAGGAGGCAGAAATGGAGGTCTGCTGGGATGAACCAGAAATTTACCTGCAGTGCCTTGCTTACTTTGACCCGTGGGAAGGGGATGGAGAAACAATGCAGTCACTAAGGTGTGACATGCAAAGGGCAGACAATCACCCCAAAATATAATACATATAAAGAAGATATTCAGAGAGACTATAAGACCCGACTCATGGATGACTCCAGGTTTTTTTCTACACCTGGAAACAGACCACTCCAGACATGTCTCTGGAGCTTAGCCCCATTGACTCAGGCTGCCTTTCCATTTCCAGGAATGGTCCATTTCAGTTGCTTTTCCCCCTAGAGTGTGACCCTTTCTCCTCTCTTCATGGCCTTTTTCATATGGCGCTTTCATATCTCTAAATAAACCTCCTTATTTCCCATTTGTGCTTTCTGCTGTAATGCTTTCCAAGCAGATAAACAAGGACTGAGGTTGTATAAAATTGAAGTTCTCCCACCCTGTAACACTCTAACCTTCCAAAATGTAAACCTTTCTAGGAGGGATCACATGCCCTGGTGTTCTCACAGTGAATCCCATGTACATCCTAAGTAGGATAGAAGTTTTCTATGGATTTGGAGATAAAGTGGGATGGTTGGAAGGGAGGGAGCTCTAAAAAGATGAGGGAAGGGCTGAAGAATGGTGTCAGAGGTGCAGGTGAATCCACTAATTTTGTAGACATTTCACACTAAAAAGTCACTGTCTCCTAAGGTAATTAGAAATTAGCTTACGGTCTCTTTTGGTGTGTGTGGTACTTGAGGTTGAACCCAGTGCCTTGCACATGCTAAACAAGTGTTCTATCACTAAGCTATGCCCCCAGCCCTTTTTATGTTTTTATTTTGAAATACAGTCTCCCTAAGTTACTGGGGTTCCTGGAAGCCCTTCTACCTCCAGGCTACACTCCCAGACCTATTTTTTTTTTTTTGGAAACCGGGTCTCTTAAGCCAGCGAAGCTGGCTCCGAACCAGCATGATCCTCCTGTCTCCGCCTCCCAAGTGCAGGGATTACAAGCGTGCACCACCACGCCCGGCTTAAGTTTTTATTATAAGAAAACAAATGAAAACATAGGCACTGAAAAAAATGACTAAAGATTATATATATATATATATAAAGCTTTTTCTGTAAAGAAAAAGCTAAACATCCCCTAATTTACAGGAGGTGGACTGTTTTAATCAACCAGACCTCAGTGTTGTTAGGAGAGGGTGAGGGATCTACACTCACAGCTGTGCCATCGTGATCACCTCTTACAAACATGAACAGTCTCACAGGACAGCAACATCACACAGGGCCCAATGATGTGACAATGATGGACCAAGGCAAAAACCAAACCACAGCATAATCATACCTTGACAAAGATTAAACAATAAGTGTCCAAACCACAGAAGTGACTAAACAGCTCCCTCTCCTGGTTAATGTGAGTCACTGTTACTGCCTTTCCAATTACAGTTTACCATGCCCTTTCTCTAGATGTATTGAAATACCCAAAGAACTAGCCTTATTTCCTTGTAGAATCCAATATAGATCAAATTCCAGCTTCTCTAAACCTTCCCCAAATCACAGAACATAAGCTTTCAAACACCCTCCTTTTTTTCAGTACTGTGAATTGAACCCAGGGGCATTCTAACTCTGAGGTACACCCCCAGCCCTATTTTTCATTATTTTGAAACAGGGTCTTGCTAAGTTCTGGAGGGCCTCACTAGTAGCTGAGGCTGGCCGCGAACCTGGGATCCTCCTGTCTCGGCCTTTCAAGTACTGGGATTATGTGCTACCAAACACACTTTTCTTGACATGGCCACAGTTCCTTATAGCATATATTGGATCTCACTGCTGTAGAAGAGAGAGAGAGAGAGAGAGAGAGAGAGAGAGAGAGAGAGAGAGTGTGTGTGTGTTTTAAATAGAAATGTAGCTTACACACATATTTTCTACAGCATTTTAAACTCTTAACATTAAAATGGAGCCTTCTTTGGACTCTAAACAATGAAGTCTCATTAACTGAAAGAGCCATAGTTTAGCATACCTGACAAGTACATTTACAAGAAGCTGAAATTTGGCTTTACTGGCTCTATAAAGAAAAGAAAACTAAGAAAATTAATCACCTACATAAAAACATCTGGGAGATCATTTAACTAGTTTAGAAGTAGCATCAAGTTTACTGGCTAATTATGTGCTAATTACTCTACTTTATCTATTCATTAACAAAGGAGGTTCAAAAGAACCTCTACTTACTTGCATCCTGTTGGGCATTAGTTGAGGTTACTGTTTCACTTGAAAATGACTTACTTTTAAAGAGCTTATAAATCAGACTTTTTACTACTCCTTTACAAGGAGACCAAATGCCCATTATAGGTCTCCAGCTGATTCAGCCCTGGTTTAAAGAGAGAAGGCAAACAAGGAACAGATGATCCCAATACAGTTTAACTACAGACTGGAGAGAGAGAAAACACCCAGAAGACAGCGGAATCCCCAGGAAGGGTACCTGGCTCAGCTTGGGAGATCAGGAAAGGAACCCCAGAGGAGATGACTTGAAACATGAAAAAAGAGCCAATTTATGAAAGAAGAATGGGAATTAGCACGGCAACCGCTGGAGTAAAGTCAGAGAAGGGTCTGGAATAGATGAATGAGAACAGAGTCTGAGTGTGGCAACCACTGGTAACTCCAAGCTATTTCCCCAATTTGGGGAGGGAAGCAATAGAGATCGGAGCAGAGTGGCAGGCAAGGGCCTGCTCGTGAAAGGCATTATATGTCAAGGTAAAGATGGCATTCTTTATCCTAAAAGGCCATGGGTACTTAAACACCCCTAGAAACTCCTGCAGGCCTGGTTAAAAATGCAGAGTTCCAGCCAGGCGTGGTGGTGCACGCTTGTAATCCCAGCATTTATGAGGCTGAGAACGGAGGATCGCGGTTTGCAGACAGCCTCAGCTACTTAGTGAGGTCCTTTGCAACTTAATGAGACCCTTTTACAAATAATTAAAATATAGGGCTAGAGGTGTAGCTCAGAGGTAGAATGTCCCTGGGTTCCGTCCCTAGTACCACACAAAAAAATGCTAATTTCCTGTTCCTGCTCCCAGAGATACTGATTCACCTGGCCTGAGGCCCGGGCAACTACATTTGCTTCTTTACACTGTTAAATATGGTAGATTACATTAATTGAATTTTGAATAAACTCCACTTTGTCTGGTGTATTATCCTTTGACTTTGTTGTTGAATTCTCTTTCCTAATACGCTCTTGAAGTGTTTTAGTCTTTTGCATAAGAGATGCCGGTCTATAGTTTGATTGCCTGATGATTGACACTGAACTTTTTTAATCTTTCTGTTATTGATTTTTAGATTTATTCCATTATGGTCAGAGAACACACTCCATGATTTCAATTCTTTCAAATGTTTTGACACTTATGACTCAGAATATGGCCACCCTGGTGAATGTTCCATGTGCACTTGAAAGGAATCTGTATTTTGCTGTAGTGGGTAAAGTGTGCGTTATTTTATTTTATTTTTGATACTGAGATTGAACCCAGAGGCATTCTATCCCAAGGTACACCCCTAGCCCTTTTTCTTTATTTTGTTATTGTTGAAACAGGGTCTCATTAAAATGATGAGACTGGCTTCCAACCTGTAGTTTTCCTGTCTCAGCTTCCCAAGTACTGGGACTTACAGGCATGTGCTGCTTCACCCTGCAGTGACCTTTAAATGTCAATTAAAACTACATGGTTAACAATATTGAGTTCCTCTATAAAAGTTGCTGGGTTTTTTTAACTGGGTATCTAAATGTAACCATCACCTAAGGTCCACTGCTTTGGGAACTTACAGGAGGATGATGAAATAATTTTAGGGGCACCAGGAAAAAAGATCTCTTTCACATTATGTCTGTCTCACACCCAGGTGCAGAATTTGAGAGGTTTCACTGACCCACAACTCCATGTATTCTAGGGGGAGCCAACTCAGATTATAAGCATTTACCTGATTAAGTCTTTTCTATTCATAGAGCAGGATGTTGAAATAAGTCAGCTGCAACAGAGTTTTCATGGGAAGTGAGGAAGAGAGAAGGGCACAAGCAAGCAAACAGTGTATTGGACTTTTTATTACAATTGTTTCATTACAACTATTTTTTCGTACTGGGGATTGAACACAGAGCCATTCTATTTCCAGAATACACTCCCCAGCGCTTTTTACTGTTTTTATAAACACACACACACACACACACACACACACACACACACACACGATGACAGATTGAGAACTGTCAGATGACAGATTGGTACCTTGTTGGGTATGGAGGAAAGGGGTTAAAGGTGACAATTCTAGCCAAGAGAACTAAAGCTATTATAGTTCCTTAAGAGAAAGAATAAGAGAGAGGGGGCTCATTTTGGAGGGGAAAAACAGAGTGGTATATGCCAGTTGTAGGATACCAGGAGTAGCAGGACACATCGGGAGTAAGTATTTTGAAAGTGATTGCCAGAAATAGAAGGAATACACTGGAAAGTTGCAAATTTTTAGGGATCTGTGGTAGGTCAGATCACTCTGGCTCAGCTCCCCAAATTTCTCTTCCTGTAGCACTTTCAACAGAAGTTTGCCTTAAAGGAGAGAGAGAGAAGGAGAGTGTGACTTTAGATGTTGATTTGAAATTAGGCCCTGTTTCAATTGCTATGGTGACCAGGACAGAGAGCGTGATGTTCTTACCATCAACCATATCTTCAGTTGTGTTCCTTTGTACTGCCTTAGAACAAAAGTTCTGAACAGCTATTTGCCTAATAGTCTGGATTGGGTGAGGCCTGGAGCTGTAAGCTGATGCGCTGGGAAACAGATTTGGAAGCCTCCAGCCATACCACACTGCTTGATGAGCACTAGCCCCGCGGGGTCAACTGAATGTTCCAACGTCTCAGGGTGTTCTGAGCACTGAAGCCTGGATGAGAGCAGAAAGTGATGCCCTTTGTGATATCAACTATTTCCATTCCTCATTACCCTGGCATGGCCCCAGCTACCCTGTCTTGATAGGCTCTTCTCTTGTGCTTGTTGCGAGAGGATGACATAGATGAAAGTGCTTCAAGGAGAGCAGAGAGGACTCATTAAGTGAACATCACAGAAACTTTACAGAGAATGCATTTTGAATGATTCTACTGATATTGAATGCTCAGAAGAGGCAAACCCAGAGATGAAAAGCAGATAGTGGTTGCAAGGCTGAGAAAGAAAGAAATGAAGAGGGACGGCTAATGGGTACAGGGTTTCTTTTTGAAGTGATTGAAAACATTCTGAACTTAGAGAGTAATGATGGTTGAACAATTCTTTGAATACATTAAAACAATCTCCCCTGCTGTGGTACTGGGGATTGAACCCAGGGTTATCCTACCTCTAGGCTACTCTATCTCTCTCAGCCCTTTTCATTTTTTATTTTAACAAGGTCTCGCTTAATTGAAGAGGTTGACCTAGAACTTGTGGTCCTCCTATCTTAGCCTCCCAAGTACTGGGATTATAGCACCCAAGGTAATTAGGGGGTTATTATAGGCCACTGCACTCAGTACATTTTAGAGTATAGAAGTTTATGCCCAGCATGGTGGCACACACATGTAAGTAATCCCAGTACTTAGGAGGCTGAGACAGGAGGATCACAGTTTCAAGGGCTGCCTCAGCAAGTAGTGAGACACTCACCAACTTAGTGAGACCCTGTTTAAAAATAAAATAAAATAGGGGCTAGGTGTGTGGCTCGGAGGCAGAATGTCCCTGAATTCAATACCCAGTACCAAAAGAAGTACTGAATTTTTATATGTGAATTCTATCTTAATAAAGCTGATTTTTTTAATGACCAGGCAGATGTCTGCATTCATGTTTCCTACAAAGTCCACACATACACTGGAGGTCTCCTGCATCTTTGCTGTCAAATTGCTTTTAAGAGTTGGTATTATATTAATATTTAGCTATAGCTTTTAAGTTTTTAAAAATCCTCCTTTGCTAGAACTAATAAACCTTGAGAATTAAGTAAAGGTAGCTGGAAGGAGGGCTATAAAAAGTTTTAAATGAAGCAGAGTGTGGTAGCTCACGCTTGTAATCCCAGCATTTGAGAGGCTGAGACAGGAGGATCGCGGTTCTAGGACAGCCTCAGCTACTACTTAGTGAGGTCCTTTGCAACTCAGTGAGACCCTGTTTCAAAATAAAGAATAAAAATAGGGCTGGAGGTGTAGCTTGGAGGTAGAATGCCCATGGGTTTCATTCCCAGTACAGAAAAAAAAGGTTTAAATGAAACCTATCAAAACAAAATCCCAAAGCCCAATAGGGCCCATGAAAGTGTTTTGTGCACATATTACAGATAAGCCAAGGTTACATTGGCCTTACGGGTGCCACTGAGAAACCCTGACATCAGGCTGAACTGTACTCACCTCATTTGTCTGGGATTCTTGACATTAGCATGTTTTTCCTCAACAACTGCCTGACATTTAATTTATCTCCCCATTTTCAACGAGCTGTCAAGGGTGTTCTCTATACATGGCACAGAAAACATCTCCATCCACACTGTAGTGAATTTATTTCCCCTCAGAGCTATATGAGATTCAGTTCAACAAATGTTTATCGAGATCCTGCCATGCAAAAGGCACTATAAAAGAACAAGACAGCTTCACGAGCTATGTTCCCCCCTAGCTGTATAAGTGTTCCCCTAAATAGTGTTTATTGGGTGCCAAAATACTCCAGTGAAAAGGAAAAGGCATGGTAAGCATGTGCCAAAGTCCAGCTTCCCTTCTATCCAAGGCTAGCTCTGTGGCAGGGTCAGACTGCGGCCCTGGATCACCTCTGCAGGGTAGTTTGAGTGGGATAGTTTATAGTCACTCTCATGATCAGATTTGAATTCATGCCCTTGAGATGTGCCTGGCCAATCATTTTAACCCTGCTTAGCAAGGTTGGGGCTTCCTGCCTCCTGACCCTAGAAAACTAATGTCGGGCTGTATTTGCAAAGCCTCCAGGCCCTAGACATGGCTCTGCCACACAATCAATGTGCTACCTTGATTCAGCCTTACTCCACTTTCCGGCCTCAACCTCTGTGCACCAGTGTAGCTGGCTAAATTTTCCATTTTATTCAACAAAGAAAGTGATGGCTTGTCATTCACAATTGATGTAGGAGGCTGAGCACAGGTATGATCTTAATAGTTTGGTCATACCTCCTACGATTACTGTCTTTCACTTTCTGGAATGCAAAGGGTGGTATGTGACCTTCTATGTGCTTACCCAGTGCCAAACTTTTCCTACAACATGAAGAAATGGACATCTTCTCTTGGGCAAAGGATATCTGTTTCCAAAAACAAAGGAAAAGAAGACAAGTCAGTGTGGCCCAGCCCCCGCTCTGCTGCCCCAAGCACATCCCCAGCAAACTGCTCATTTTTCAAACACATCATGTTCTTTCCACCTCTGTGCTTTACACATGCTGTTCTAGATATATTATCTCTTCCATCCTCCATCAGACAAACTCAAATTAAGCCAAGATCAATATCAAACACTGTCACTACATCTCATGAACCCCAGTTACCCTGTACCCCAGTCCCAGCAGAGTGGATTTCTTTCTTTTTTCTCTGGGCAACAAAGAAAACACTAGGATATGACATGATATGGACAGCGTATGCCTGGCAGATCCCCTGGCAAGGCTGATCTTTTCAACTGTGAGACCTACACACACACACACACACACACACACACACACACACACACACACCACATATATATCTTGCAGGGTATAATACAGCACTGTGGCAAGGTGGGTGAACTCTGGATCCAAACAATTTGGGTTTCAGTCCCAGCTTTGTCACTAACTGAATGATCTTGGAGAAGTATCTGAACCACTCTAGAATTCAGTCACCTCCGCAAAATGAAGCTAATAATGCCTCTCTCAAAGAATCATCTTAAAGATGAAGTAAATCCGGGTGTGATGACACATGCCTATAATCCAAGTGCTTGGGAGACTGAGAATAGAAGGATCGCAGTTTCAAGGCCAGCCTCAGCAACTTAGTGACACCCTATCTCCAAATAAAATGGGGTAGGAGATCTAGTTCAGAGGTAGAAAATCTCTGGGTTCAATATCCAAAAAGACTGAAGATTATTACACACACAGTATATATATATATATATATATATATATATATATATATATATATATATATATATACACATTCACAACATAGTACCTAATATGCAGCAGTATTTGGCATCCTTTATCTGTTAGGCCCTGTGCAGTGATATACCTATGTACCACTGATTGAACTCAGGGACATTCTATCTCTGAGCTGCAAACCGCCCCCCCCCATTTTTATTCTTTGAGCATGACCATATGTTCAAAGCAATGCCTGACAGATCCCATGAATGTGGAGTGGAGGCTGGTATAGAAAGAGGCAAGTCTAGAGACAAGGAGTCCAGTAAGAGCAGATTCTAGCTGGGCATATTGGTACATGCCTGTAATACCATTACTTGGGAAGGTGGCTGAGACAGGAGAATCACAGGTTCAAGGCCAGCCTCAGCTACTTAATCAGGCCCTCTGTTTCCCCCAACTTCATTCTCATTCGAGCACCTGTTCTTTTCTTTATGCACATAAATCACCATGTGCTATTTTAAATATGCTTGTTTACTTATTTTATCTTAGCATTTCCCAGTTAAATATGTTCTATGATGCTGGGGTCCATGAGTATTTTTTGCCACCACTATAACTTCTATAATTGGAACAGTGAGAAGAAGAGAGCAAGTGCTCAAAAAACTAATCATTTAACAAATAAGTGAGGGAAGAACTTGACAGGTCCAGAAGGATTATGGGATCTAGGTAGACCTGAAGAATAGTTAAGAGTTGAGTAGGAGGCAAGAAAGCTTCTACATGGAAGTCAACCCTGGGAAACCCCAGCATATATAAGGTCCTTAGTAGCAGTCTGGGAAGGATGGACAGGGAGCAGCATGTAGATCCATTTAGTAGGAAGAACAAAAGACTGTATCCATAGTTTCATGTGCATAGGAAACTAGTGAAATAGAAGACAGGTGGGAGCAGGCTATGAGCTGCCTCGAATGCCAGGCCACTTAGCAACTTGTTCTTTGGGCTAGGAAAAGTATATGTTAACAACCAACTACAATTGAGAATGAATTCATTTGCTTGCTCTTTGCCTTAGAAAAAAGTTTGCCAGAGAGAAAAGTAGTGATATCAAAAGACCACTGGAAAGAGAAAATACTTCCCTAGAGATAATCAAAAGAATATAAGAGCCAGGTGTGATGGCGCACTCTTGTAATTCCAGTACTGGAAAGGCTGAGAAAGGAGGATCATAGGTTCAAGATGAGCCTCAAATACTTAGGGAGATTCAACCTGTTCCAAAACAAAAAAATAAAAAGGACTAGGGGTGTAGCTCAGAGGTAGGATGCCCCTGGGTTCCATTCCCAGTAACCTCCAAACGCACACACACAAAGTATATAAAGAGCCAAGTATATTGGCACACACCTGTAATTCACTTTTGGAGACAAATATCATGATCATTTTGCTAGGGCTGGTTCATCCCAGAGTTCAAGTTGCACCTTTTGGAAAGCGCCTAATTCTCCTGTTTTGGTTGAGACAATATCCTCATAATGAACAATTTAAGAGCTGAAATGAGCTAGATTCCAATTGTGCATTTGGGCTGCATATCCTTTTAGTTCCTAAAGGGAGAGATCCAAAGAGAAAAATTATTTTGGCCACACTTATCTGAAAAGCTGAAATGAAAAGGAATAGCTTACTATACCAGCCATGTTCAAAGTCTATCCTCTCTCTGATGTATTCTCTAAGGTGATAAATATTTTTATTGCATATATTTATTTTTGTTTTATCCTGAACATCATGGGGATTGCATTTACACAGTGCTCTGGGTTTTGTTCCTGTCTGTGGAACATGAACTAATTACTTACTCTCCCTGAGCCTCAGTTCCCTCATATGGAAAATGGCAATAATGACTTCATTATGCAACATGCCTAGCTCTGATCCTAGCTTAAAGTAAGCAATCAGGAAATGATACCTTTGACACAATTATGTGTAAAGCATATTCGTGACAAAAGTATAGGCTCTGGAGTCAGATTTCTTTGACTTAAACCATATCTTCATCACTAATTCGTTTTCTTTCTCTTTTTGTGTATAGTTGGTATATATCTTGCAAGAGTATGATATGCATGTTCATAACTACTGTATATCCCAAATCTTCATGATGAAGTCCATACTGTATCTTCATCACTAATTAGTTTTCTTTCTGTGTGTGTGTTTTACAAATCTTGCACAGTACACATCTTGTGAAGTGAAATGTACCCACAGTTATTCTCCTACTAAACTACACCCCTAGCCCTTTTTATTTTTCATTTGGAAACAAGGTCTCACTAAGTTGCTGAGGCTAGCTTCGAATCTGCAAAACTTCTGTTTCAGCCTCCCAAGTACTGGGATTACAGGTGTGTACCATACCACTGTGTCTGGATATTACTAATTAGTTTTCTGATTGTGAACAAGTTAACTTGAACATGCCTTCGTTTCCTGTTCTGTAAACTGTGCACTAATTATGTTATTGTGTGAAAATGATAAGCTCATTCTGTAAAACATTTAGAACATTGTCTGGCATGTATTAGGAACACAGTTAATGTTCACTGTTCCTATAGATGACATCCTCAATGGTGGTGGTGCTATTAGTCTTAATCCTCATTTGGACTGTGACACAATCGAGAATGTATTATCCATTTGGGGGTGTAGTTTAGTGAAAGAGCTTTTGCATAGCATGCTAGAGGCCTTGTGTTCCACTCCCAGCACAACAACAACAACGTATTACTTCATAGCACCATCTAGTACTCATTTTGGAAAATTCCCAAAGCCTACCCAGCCTTTCATATCAGAGGGCTCGGCATCCTTGGATTTGTCCAACCATGAGTCAAAAATACTCTTTAAAAATTGCATTGGTAAGCCAGGCGTGGTGGCGCACGCTTGTAATCCCAGCATTTGGGAGGCTGAGACCGGAGGATTGTGGTTCGCGGACAGCCTTAGCTACTTAGTGAGGCCCTATGCAACTCAGTGAGACCTGGTTTCAAAATAAAGAATAAAAAAATAGGGCAGGGGGTGTAGCCCGGAGGTTGAATGCCCCTGGGTTCCATCCCCAGACCTGCAAAAAAAATTGCATTGGTATTAAATATGCACATATTGTATGTATACACAAGTTTTTACCCCAATATGATGTATGAATATAATGCGCCAATAAAAAATAAAAATAAATATGCACATACATTTCCTCAATATTCCTTTGAAATGACAGTATAACAACTATCTGCCTAGTATTTGCATTGTATTATAAGTAATCTAGACATGAGTTTAAATATGCAGGGGGATGCGTGTAGATTATACACAAATGCTACACCATATTATATAAGATTTGGATATCCATGGATTCTGGTATTTGCAGGGTCCTGGAACCAACATCCAGGGATACCAAGGAATGACTACATATACATAATCACATGATCATTTTTGTGTGTATACAGTACTGGAGATTGAACCCAGTGGTATTTTACAGCGAGGTACACCCCCAGCTCTTTTTACTTTTGATTTTGAAACAGGGTCTTAATAAACTGCAGAAGGCCTTGATAAATTGCTGAGGTTGACCTCGAACCTGTAAGCCTACTGTCTCAACCTCCCAAGTACTAGGATTACAGACATACACCACAACACCTGGCGTATGATCCATTTTTAAAAACAAAAATAATTTTTGAAAATACCTTTAGGCTTCAGTTCTCTACAGCCTGAGCTTTTCTTAGAACTGTCAAGGCTTCTGGTTGCAAACAACCAAAACTAACTGGCTGAATAAAGCAATTTGTTGGGAATTTCACAGCATGAACAGGAAGGCAGATGAACCAGGTTAGGGAAATGGCAGGAAGAGGATAAGGCAGGGTAGCTGTGATCCCTATCAAAGTGATGTCATAGAACCAGCTCATTAGCATGTTGCCACTGGCAACAACCACCTCTAGACATCACCTGCCGGAGCCAGCCAACAAGAGTGCGGATTCTGAAGTAAGGCATGAGGATGAAGAGTTTTTAACCCTAACGTGGGGGAGCCGCCAGCCTACTATCTCTACCGGTCGACCCCTGTTCGTGGGTCAATACTTTCTACGGGTCGACGACTATGCCTGGGTCAGTATTCTCTATCGCCCGGACACTTCTGGCCAACGCAGCTTCTGGGTCAATCTCGTCTTTATTGCGCCGATACGGGGTTTTCCAGAGGTATTTATACACAGCTACAGGTCAATTAACATTCTCGTGCTACCACCACCAGAATACAATAAAGACCAATACAAAACACATATATTACAGATAGGTCAATCAGTACCCTCGTGTCATCACCACCTGATCCTCTTTCAGACCTCTTTGAACTTTCCATAACCCCAAACCTTGTTGACTCTGGGCGAAGGACAGTCAGCTGAGTCAGAGACACCAATCTAGGGGAAGGCCTTCATGGCTCCCAACAATCACCACCATAAAACTGCTCATCTGGATTCCACTGATCTGACTTTGGCTTGGAGGTCCTCTATTCGATAATTTCTCTGAATAAATTAAAAATGGATTTTTTTAGTACTAAGGATTGAACCCAAGGTTGCTCTATCTCTGAGTAGATCCCCAGTCCTTTTTATTTTTTGTTTTGAGACAGTCGCTCTATGTTACTACACACTGGCCTCTAACTTTTGCTCCACCTCTCCCAAGTACTAGAATTACAGACATGCACCATGGCACCTGGCAATAACCTATACATTTTGAGTACAAAGTCCTGTTTACTCTTCTCCTGGCATAAATAAATCCCAAATGTCCTTGTCACAAGGCCCTAGCCACCTTTTGTGACAAGACTGAGTAAGGGACAAAACATATTTCTTGATGAATCTTTAGCAGAGAAATAGATAATTTCTCAATTTGATTATTCCACCATGTGAAAAAAAATCAAGAAAGAATAATTTCTCCATTAATTAAGATTAATATCTGACTGGCGATGTGTGCGTGTATGTCTACAAAAGTTTTTTTGTATCCCACTATGATCTATGAATACAGTGCACCAATAAAAAAATTAAAAATTAAAAAAAGATTAATATCTTAATCCTAGATAGTTTGTTGGTGAGTATATTAGCTAGTTTCTCATTGCTGTAACAAAATACTAGGGACAAATAAACTATTTTTTTAAAAGAGGTTTACTTAGTTCATACTTTTGAAAGTCCAAGGGCATAGTTCTGACATCAGCTTAGCTTTGGCAAGGACATTCTTGGCGGTGTCACATCTGGTAGGACTACACATATAAATGCATCTGTCTGGTCTCCCTCTTCTTACAGAGCCACCAACATTATTCAATCATGAAGTCTCCATCTTAATCTTATCTTATTCTAATCACTTCCCAAAAGTCCCTTTCTTTTTGGCACTGGGAATTGAATTTAGGGGGGTCTGCTTCTGAGCTATACTTCAAATACATTTGATTTTTAATTTTGAAACAGGGTCTTTCTAAATTTCTGAGGCTAGCCTTGAACCTGTGATCCTCCTCTATCAGCCTACTGAGATTACAGGCATGCTCCACCATACCTGGCTCCAAACACCCCATTTCTAGACCCCTTAGATAAGTTACCACCTTCATTTTTTTTTCAGTACTGAGGATTGAACCCAAGAGCATTCTACTTCCAAGCTACACCCCTGCCCTATTTTGTATTATTTCTTTATGAAATAGGGATCTGCTAAGTTGCTGAGACTGACCATGAACCTGCAATCCTCCTGTCTCAGCCTCCCAAGTACTGGAAGTACAAGTGTGCTTCACCATGCCCAGCAGTTTTCACCTTCTATTTTTAGCCCCATTTTTTTATTCTTTATTTTGAAACAGGGTCTCACTGAGTTACAAAGGGCCTAAGTAACTGAGGCTGTCTACAAACTGTGATCCTCCTGTCTCAGCATCCCAAATGCTGGAATTACAAGCATGCACCACTACACCCAGCTCTCCACCTTCTTAACACATTAAAAGTGGAATTAAATTTCAACACATGAAGCCTGGGAGAACACTCAATGTTGGGAGCCATGAAGGCCTTCCCCTAGATTGGTGTCTCTGACTCAGCTGACTGTCCTTCACCCAGAGTCAACAGGGTTTGGGGTTATGGAAAGTTCAAAGAGGTCTGAAAGAGGATCAGGTGGTGATGACACGAGGGTACTGATTGACCTATCTGTAATATATGTGTTTTGTATTGGTCTTTATTGTATTCTGGTGGTGGTAGCACGAGAATGTTAATTGACCTGTAGCTGTGTATAAATACCTCTGGAAAAACAAACCCAGCATCGGCGCAATAAAGACGAGATTGACCCAAAAGCTGCGTTGGCCAGGAGTGTCGGTGCAATAGAGAATACTGACCCAGACATAGTTGTTAACCCGTAGGAAATATTGACCCACAAACAGGGGTCGACCAGTAGAGATAGTAAGCTGGTGGCTCCCCCATGTTAGAATTTAAGATTCTCCATCCTCACGCCTCACTTCAGAACCCGTACTCTTGCCAGCTGGCTCCAGCAACTCAAACATAAATAAATCATAACCATACAACACTGGGATCACACCTGTACACATGCAGAGGTGTGGAGTGTGTGTGTATGTGTACACTCTAGAAAACAGAGAACTTTGGTCTTTGACATCTTACTGCCAGCCACTCTGATGGTTCCACCCATTTAATTTAAGTCTCTGGTCCCAGGAATACTAATACCTCCCTTTGTGCCCCAGGCTACAGAGGTTGTCTAGTATATGTCCTATGGAACATATTTTTTCCATTTCTATTCCTACTGCTCAGCTCCCTTTGGGGAGACTGTGGCTATAAATGGGTTAATAAGATTCAAAACAACCTACTATTGCTTTAGCAAACCACTGTGTTTCCTAGGCAACATAATGCCTGTATTTCTCCTGTCTCTAAAAGCCTCTATGGAGGGAATGGTAAAAATATTAGCATTGGCTAACACTCAAACCTTTGCTCTTCCCTCCCTCTCCCCACTCTACTACTCCACAGTGACCTTGCCTCCTACTTAATGAAAAACGCAGAGGCTGTCAGGTGCAAATTCCCTCAGCCTCAAGGTTGCCACAGCATTCTCCCTCTCCTCTAAAAGGACAAGCTACATGCCTCCACCCATTCTTTTGGTTGTGTTGTCTCCTCTCTCATTTTTAGCCACAAGATTGAATAATAACACCTCTTTCTCTTCTCTCTCTCTCTCTCTCTCTCTCTCTCTCTCTCTCTCTGCCTCTGTTGGGGGGGGGGCTTACTGGGGATTGAACCCAGATGTTCTACCTCTGTGCTACACCCCTAGAACTTTCTATTTTTTTTTAATTTTGAAACAGGGTCTCATTAAGGTGTTGGGGTCCTCATTAAATTGCTGAGGCTGGCCTCCAACCTGTGATCCTTCTATCTCAGCCTCTCAAGGGCTGAATTACAGGCATGTACCACTATGCCTGGCATTCTGCCAAATATTTATTTATTTTTATTTTTGGTACTACTGATTAAACTCAAGAATATTCTCTGAGCTATACCCTCAGATTTTTTTAAATTTTGAAATCGCTAGGCTGGCCTCCATGGGTCTCAGTTTCTCAAGTACTAGGATTACAGATGTGCATCATTGCATCTGGCTCTTGTATTTTCAGCTTCAAATCATCTACTGTGTTGCTGCAGCCAGAATCTATTACAGCTTTCAACAAAACAAAACAAATCAAGAAATCCATCTTCCCTCTGTGCTACACACACACACACACACACACACACACACACACACACCTTTTAATCAAGAATCTTAGCCTGTTTGTGCTGCCATAACAGAATATCACATATTGGGTAATACATAAGTGAATAAAAATTCATTGGCTCACAGTTGTGGAAGCTAGGAGGACTAAGATAAAGGATTGCATCTGGAAAAGGCCTTCTTGCTGAGTCATGCCATGGCAGAATGGAAGAGGTAGGTGGGGACAAGCATCTTTTTATTTATTTATTTATTTATTTATTTATTTGTGTGTATGTGTGTGTGTGTGACTAGGGATAGAACCTAGGGGTATTCTAACTCTGAGCTACACCCCCAGGCCTATTTTATTCTGAAACAGGGTCTCACTAAGTTACAGAGGGCCTCTCTAAGTTGCTGAGGCTGGCTGTGAATCTGCAGTCCTCCTGTCTCATCTCCCAAGTACTGGGATCACAAGTGAGTACCACGACATCCATCTACAAACATCCTTTTTATTAGGAATCCACTCCTGTGATAACAGAAGTAACCCATTCATGATGGTGAAGTCCTCCCTTGTGGTCTAATTATTTCTTATCAGGCACCACCTTTCAATACTAACACCACTATCTTGAGGATCCAGTTCTCAACACATAGCTTTAGGGGACCTATACCAGCCATAACATACAGCTTCTCAAATATAGAGTTTGAGTAATAGATCTCAATGCTCACTCCCTACTCCCTCCCTAGGCCACTAGCATCAGGCCTTTGCCCTTCTCTTGCCATGAAAAAAGGATTCTGGAACAAGTCGCCTGGACTTCCTAACTGCCTGGCCCAACCTGTGTTGTGGTCTCTACGGAGCTTCAACAGTCTCCCTCCCGGAAGCTCACCCTCCGCTTTGCTCTGTCCTATCACTATCCGTCATCTTCTTGCCACCTGCTTTTACTCCTAATCTCTTAAGTGGGGGCCTCTCCCTCTCCCAATCCCTACAGTGTTAATCTTCCCCAAGATTCTATCTTGGCTATCATTTTCTAAATATACTGACTTGTGTTTTCCTACATGCAGGAGGCCATAACGATTCTTTCAGGAGGGCTGTCCTTTTCCAAGGCTGGAAAATAGCCTTGATCACCAGAGACTAGTCATTAGGGCTTCAGTGAATGGGAAAAACAATCTTTGAAGTAGCCCTTAGCACTCACTGGCTACTGCACGTGCCCCATAGGCCTCTTCACGACCTCCTTTGAATTTCCTGCCCTGGTCTACCTACCATGCTTCTGTCATTTCTTCAGACTTGACTCTCTTTTGAAGATCCCCATATACATGTAGAAGTAATAAGTCCTTCATGATTCCTTCTTTTTAATCAGTTCTTGCAATAATTGGTTTCCTAGATCCAGCCAAAAAGCCTACACAAAAACTAAGAAGCTGAGTGTGGTGGCACATGCTTGTAATCCCAGGCCTTAAGAGGCTGAAACAGGAGGATCACTGGTTCGAGGCCAGCCCCAGCAATTTGGTGAGACCCTGTCTCAAAATAAAATATAAAATAGGATTGGAGGTGTAGCTCAAAGGTAGAATATCCCAGGGTTCAATCCTCAGCACCAAAAAAAAAATGCTAAGAGTGAAGTACGAAAGATTTTTCACTCCTCTACATTTACATGTCATCTTTCAAAACTAAAAATAACATGAGGGTCAAATAAACATGTGTTCAAGCCAGCTTCCATCACCAAGTCCAACCATTTTCTTTGCTTAGCATACTGTGCACTGAGCCTGGGAGAGACCTCTCTCTTCCCTACGTTCTCCCTGGTGATCTACTTCAACGCCAACTATTTCAATTACCACCCACAGCCACATGCTTCCTGTCTTTACCTGTTCAGTCCTGACCTCTGTCCTGCAACACAAACCCAAATATCTCACCAAACACATTAATGGAGAGGCCCACCAGGATATTCCTTCCTCTTGTGCTTCCCAAATGTGAATGTGCATGTGAATCATCTCAATGTCTTGTTAAAATGGAGAGTCTGATTCAGTAGGTCTGGGATACTGCCCAAGATCGTGCATTTGTAACAAGCTCCCAGCTGAAGCCATTGCCACTGCAGGCTGGTGAAATGTTCTTTAAAACACAACCTCCACTTTTTCTGCTTTGGTACTAAAGAGTGAACGCAGGGGCGTTATACTTCTGAGATGCACCACAGCCCTTTTTTTTAATTTTTAAACAGAGCATCACAAAGATGCTGAGGCTACTTTGGAACCTGAGAGCCTGGCGTCTCAGTCTTCCCAGTACTGGAATTACAAACATGCACCATCCATGTCCAGCTACAATCCTCATATGAACACAAAATCCTTTTTGCAGGTTTTCTCTTTCCCTGCATATTTCCTCTTGATAGCTACCTGCTTACCCAAGTAAAGGTTGGGGGCATAAGTTAGATGTAAAAGGTCTGGAAGAAATAGAGAAGTGAATAAGCCCTCTCTATCCAAATACTTTTTCTCTACTGGGGATCAAACCCAGGAACATTCTCCTTATAAGCTACACCCCAGTCCTACTTTCTTTTTTAGTTTGAAATAGGGTCTCACTAAGTTACAGAGGGCTACAGTAAGATGTCGATGCTGGCTGTGAACTTGTGATCCTCTTGTCTCAGCCTCCCAAGTACTAGGATTAACATAAATCTTATCTATCCTTGTATTATATTCTCGCTATTCACAACCTTGACTTAAGCCCTCATTTCCTCCTGTAGTAAAAACTCTTCAATGGTGTCACTCCTCTCTAACTGAAATGTCAATACTGTCAACATGATACATCCAAAAATAAAAATGATAGTAAAGCATGAGCTCTAGAGCCAGACTGCTAGGGTTAAACCCCACTATGGCCTCTTGATGTGTGACTTTGGGAAAGTAATTTAAGATCTCTGTGTATCATTTTGTCATCTACAAAAAGAGGATGATAATAAATCTTAACTCACTGTGAGAGACAAGTGAAGTACAGGAAGTGTTTCTAACATCCAGTGGATGCACATTCACTGAGATGTTGGCCATGTCATTCCTAGTTCCATTATGGTTGGACTATTACATAGAAGGGGGAAGCAAAAAGAGATAAAGATGGACAGGGAGGCTGAAGCCAGATCATGGAAGGCTGGATTCCCTGGCAAACAGGGTATTATATAAGAGGCTTATTGGGGAGTGCTCTTGGGATGTACTCCTGAAGGGTAAGAAAGGAAGCAGGATCAGACAGAGGAAGAAGTTGAGCTTCTGCTAATACTAAGGAGAGCTTTGAGCCTTGGGTGGCTCATCAGAGCTACTGTTGGGGGGGCATGAGGAACAGGCTTTGTTTCCCTGTACCTACCTGCCATTACCTACAGGCTACACTAGGAAGCAGTTGTCATTGAAACCAGGAATTTTGTCTTAAACCCAGTGCAATCTCAGAAGGAGGATTTATTCTCTAATTGTCACTTCAAAGTTTAGGAACCAGAGAATAAGCCCTGGATGGTAAAGTCAGGGTGGGAGATGAAATCAAAACACAGGACCACAGTTAGGTAAACCATGCTGAGGACTTTGGACTTGGTTTTACTGTTAATGGTGGGTTTTCTCAGTATGAGGCAAGCTGTTGCATACCTCCATGCCTTTGCTCTGGTTGTTTCACCTGCCCCAGTGTTTCTTACCTAGATTGGACTTACCTGGGGCATTCCTTCACTGATTAGAATGGAGGTACAATCACTTACTAGAGAACAGTCAACATTAACAGACAGATGACCTGTATCTGAGTTGTGACATGGTATTTACTAGCTGCGAGACCCTGGACAAGTTCCTTCACTTCTCTGTAACTAAGATTCCTCAACTGTGACGTGGGGAAAGTATAACCAACAACCTCACAGAGTTTTATGAATATTATATGAATTAATCCACAAAAGCATTTATAATACTGCCTGGTTCATAATAACTCAAATAATGTTAGATGTTACTAAATATGAAGAATTTCAGGCTTTTCCTTAAACCTACTGAATCAGAATTGAGAGGGACTAATCCTTTAGAAACAGGCATTTTTAAAAGTCCCTTTGAGAACCACTGGCTCCCTCCAAAATCCATCCCTTTACTTATACACCAGAGACAATGGTTAAGACTTCTCCCAAAGCTAGGTATAGTGTGGCATGCCTGTAATCCCAGTAATTTGGGAGGCTGAGATGGACGGGGGGATTGTAAGTTTGAGGCCAGCCTCACCAACTTAATGAGGCCCTCTGCAACTTAGTGAGACCCCTTCTCAAAAATAAAAAGGGATGAGGTTGTAGATCAGAGATAAGATGACTCTGGATTCAATCTCCAGTACAAAAAGACTTCACCCAAATGTCCTTTTCTATATGAATCCTTCCTGTATCACACCTTTCACCATCCTTTGCTTACCTCCTCCTTACCATGAAGAGACCTCAACCACTTTTTTATTTTTGTACTGGGGATTGAGCCCATAGGTATTCTACCTCTGAGCTATATTACCAGCCATTTTTATTTTTTGTTTTGAAACAGGGTTTCTCTAAGTTGTTGAGCCTGGCCTCAAACCTAAGATGTTTCTGTTCCAAGTACTAGGATTACAGGCATGTGCCACTGTGCCTGACCACAACATCTCTAACTATGTCTGTTTCAACTGTGAGTTCCTTCCTTGAAGGGCAAAAACTGTGCGTTCCTAGCTTCACCACAGAGCCTCACATATATCTGGAGCTCAACAGAGGTTGATGAGCCTTGCAATCTCTAAGATCAAAGAACTAAGTTTGCCTTCTCTGGCTTCTGAAATTAAAATTGTAGATCCATATTTCAAGACCTCGGTAGTGACTCATATTTTGTTTTCTGTTCTTTAAAATATTTTTACTTTTGTTTTGCTTTTTACAATGCTTAAAATGGTTTATGTCCACTGTGTAAAAAAGAAAGCAAAATATATCTACAATCTCACAACCCAGATAAAACAGTTATCAACTTTTAGGTGTATTTCCTTCAGTTTTTGTTTTCTGTACATGTGTATTTAACATAATGTGTTTTCATACTAAGGTACACTCAATTCTACAATTCTTTTTGCAGTATACTGAGGATAGAACCCAGGCACATTCTACGTCTGAGCTACACGCAAAACCCCCACCTTTTTTTTTGGCTTTTGAATTTTTTTTTTTGCTGTGTACCAATTTATGTTTTATTAATTGTAAACTTATTATTTATTCCCACTTTTGATCATGAATAAAAATGGCCATACAAAAGTAGAAAATGCTTAATATATATCTTGAAACAAAAAGACATTCTCTCATGAATTTTATTTCAAATATTGAAATGCATGATATTTTTAGGAAAATGCATGATTTCACTGTTATCATGTTTTATTGTATTCATTTGCATTACATTATATAATTTACTTTTTTATTTTATTAATTTTTATTTATTTTTTAAATAAATTTTTATTGAACATAAATGGTATACATTATGGAGATCTGTGTGGAGATTCCTAAGAAAGGTGGGAATAGATCCACCATATGATCCAGCTATACCACTCCTGGGTAACTTTCCAAAGGGGCTGAATTCAGAGAACTATAGCAACATATGCATACCTATGTTCATAGCAGCACAATTTGTAATAGCCAAAATATGGAACCAACCCAGATCTCCATCAACAGATGAATGGATAGCAAAACTTTGGGAAATACACACAATGGAATTCTATTCAGCCATAAAGAAGAACAAAATTATATCATTTGCAAGAAGATGGAAAGCCCTGGAGAACATTATGTTAAGTGAGATCAGCCAAGCACAGAAGAAGAAGATACATATGTTTCCTCTAATATGCCCAAACTAGGAAACACAGAGGATACCAGTGGGACTCCAGATAATGGAGGGGAAATATCAGCAAAGTTTGAATGGAAAGATAGGAGAGGAGGAAGGCTGATCTTGATTAATGAGGGTCTACATCTGAATATGTGTAAAATTATGAATATGACATGGTTAACCTAGACAACCACTGGTGGGAGGGGGAAGGGAAAATGGGGGCGGGAGGGAGAGGGCACCAAATATAGTTTAAATGTATAGTCTTTTGAATTTTGACACTGGGTCTCACTGAGTTGTGAAGGGCCTCGTTAAGTAGTTGAGGTTGTCTGCAAACCACGATCCTCCAGTCTCAGCCTCCTGAATGCTGGGATTACAAGTGTGCACCAACCAGCCCAGCATACAAATATTTATTGAGCACCTACTATATGCCAGGTACTATTCTAAGTATAGAAGACACAGCAATAAAGAAAATAAAATCTCTGCTTTTGCAAAGCTTATATTCAAGTTGAAGGAGATACCAAAAAAAAGTGAAATGATATTGTATATTAGAAGCAGTAAATGTGCTGGGAAAAATAAAGCAGAGAAAGGGGAGAAGTGAAAGGGGTGTTTGTGATTAGAAAAATGAGGGTATGACTCATGAGGCTATCTGGTAAAGAAAATTCCAGGCCAATGTATGACAAGTCCAGAATCCCTGAATTGGGAATATGCCTAGTTATCCAAGGAACAAGAAGGCCACTGTAGCTGGTGCACAGTACCCAGGGGAGGAAGTAGGAATTGAGGCCCTTAATGTCTTAAAGGTACAGAGAGGTGAGGTAGTATAGATTCTGTAGGGCCTTGCAGTATACTATAAAGACTTTAGTGTTTACTCTCAAGTTGATAAGCATCCAGATATTTGCTATCATACATCATGCTTTGTAATTTTCCTACACAAATCTCTGTTCACATCACTGAACATTTCCTTAGGAAAAATCCTAGATGTTGTATTTCTTGGTCATAGGCTAAGAATAATTTGAGGCATTTGTTGCATTTTGTCAAAGAGCTTTCTAGAAAGCCTGTAACCAATATAATTTAGTTCAGCAGATATTATTTGGGTGTCTATTATGCGCCAGACACAGTCTAGTGGTGTGTCTCAGATATTCTCATTGCTGTGACCCAGTAAACCTAACAATATATGGCATAGAGGAAGAAGTATTTATTTGCTCACAGTTTTGGAGATTTCAGAGGTTCCATCCACATCAGGCCAGTCTGCAGAGCTCACAGCATGATGGCAGGAAGCAGAGAGAGGGAGAGAGAAAGGCTCTGCTCTCACATCATGGAGTGAGCAGGGGGAGGATGAATCATATATAATCCCCAAGGACCCCAGTTTAGCAACCAAACCCCACTACCAACATTGCTATCTTGCTTTCTTGAGGGTTAGAGGGACATTCTGGATCCAAATCATTACAGGGTGAACATAAAGAATTTTGCATTCTACCAATTTCAATCTTGGTACCATGTGTCAGAATATATGTCTTACTATAAGCTTGCCTACTTCAAATATTACCATTATTAATAATGAAAAGAAAAATAGAAGAACACCCCAGTAATCTAGATAATAAAAACCAGTACATTGTTATTATGCTATTTAGGATTTGTTTTTATTACAAGTAAGCTTGAATTATTTACCATACATTTTCTAGCTAATCAAAGAATTGTCCTATTTTTCCATTAAAACCTCTTGGGGACCCTTGAAGATAATTTAAAGGAGGCAGGAAGTTTGGAAACATTAAAAGACTTAACATGTATCTTGGGAAAGAAATAGTCCTCAGATAAGTACATAGGCTTTAGGAACTTATTTAAAGCCAGAGAGCACATAGAATGCAACTCTTATATTCTGAGAAGGGCTTTTCAGACATAAGCATCCTTGGTCATTTCCAGTTAACTTGGAAACTACCACCTTCAATGAGGCCCATCCATCCAGCATGGATTCTAACATGAGCCAGAATGGTAGTACACTTTTCAACCCTCTCAACATCTTAGTTTTGCTAACTGCACACTTTATTTAACATCAAATCAGGTTTGAAAGTATTGTCGAACTGTATCTTTTTCTTTTGGGTACTGGGGATTGAACCCAGGGACATTCAACCTCTGAGCCTCCCCTCCAGTCTCTATTTATTTATTTATTTATTTATTTATTTAGAAACAGGATCTTGCTAAGTTGCTCAGGTTGGCCTTGAACCTGTGATCCTTCTGTCTGTGCCTCCCAAATACTGGGAATACAGGCATGTACCACAACACCTGGGTGTATCGCATCTTAGTGTTCTAAATTGCACAAATTTTCTATACTCTGTGTGAAGCAGGGCTTCCTTCCTTTAATCGATTATCTCAGTAAGGGGGACACACAGAGAAGTAGAATAAAGGACACTTGACTGTGATGAATGAGAGTGACAAATTACCCTCCCTAGCCCTTCATAAAAATAATTTCCCTACCGTTAATAGTGGTTACCTTTGAGGAAAGAGAATCAAGAGTGAGAGGAGCTTTAATTTTCTTCTGTAACTTTCATAGTTTAGATCTTTCCTTCTCTTTTTTTCTTTTTTATTATTTTCTGACAGTATTGGGGTAGAACCCAGAACCTCCCACATCTAGGCAAGCACTCCAGCACTGAGCTACACCTCTTCAGCCCTTTTTTAAATTTTATTTTGAAATAAAATCTTACTAATTTGTTCAAGTAGGCTTCAAACTTGTAATCCTTCTGTGTCAGTCTTCTGAGTAGATGGGATTAAATCTGTAGGCCACTGTATCCAGCTGGTTTTAATTTTCTCACCTCAAGCAAACATGACTTCAAAAATTTCCAGTATAGATTATCTGGGTGGGAAACTGATGGCTTTTTATCCTTTTATATTGTGTCTTTTTTATTAGAAAATGGAGCCAGGCGTGGTGGCACACACTTATAATCCCCACGCATGGGAGCCTGAGACAGGAAGATCGCACAGGTTCAAAGCCAGGCTCAGCTACTTAGTGAAGCCATTAGCAACTTAGTGAGACCCTGTTTCCAAATAAAATATAAAATAGGTCTGGGAGTATAGTGCAGAGGTAGAAAGCCTCTGGGTTCCACCCCAAGTACCACCAAAATAAAATAAAAATCGGTACACCTTTTATTATTTAAAATTTTATAAAATAAAATATGTATGTGTACCATTAATGTACTGGCCTGATTTATTTATTTTGTGTGTGTGGTACTGGGGGTGGAATCCAGAGGCTTTTCTACCTCTGGGATGTACTCCCAGACCTATTTTATACTTTATTTGGAAACAGGGTCTCACTAAGTTGCTGAGAGCCTCACTAAGTAGCCGGGGCTGGATTCAAAACTGTGTGATACTGCTGTCTCAGCCTCCCAAGTGCTAAAATTACAAGCATGTGCCACCATGCCCAGCTGTACTGTCCTGATTTCAAGATCATTTGGAGACCTAGGAGATTGCGAATGAGGTTGTTTTTTTTAAATACACTTAGGTACTGTTTAATATGCTTGTTAACATGAACATGTATTATCATTCTAACATTTTTCAGAAAAGAAATAATATACCATTTTCCCCTGAGGATTAAAGTGACAGGTGTCAATTATGGGAAATGTAGAAAAGTATAAAGAAGAAACTAACAATTGTGACAGTTAACATTTTAGCACATTTCCTTCCAGGCTTCCTCATATACATTTTTTATTTCACACTGCATATAGTTTTAATATTAAAACATAATCATTTTCCCATGTCATGATTTCTGGAGGGCCAGAGTATGGTTTTATCACAATTCAAGTGGATGAATTAGTTATTATATTATACTTTATTTAGTTATTTATTTTTGTGGCCCCAAGAATTGAACCCAGGAACATTCCACCTCTAAGCTACACCCCCAGCCCCCTTTTATTTTTGGAAACAGGGTCTCTCTATGTGGCTGAGAGTCTTAATAAGTTGCTAAGGCTGTTCTTGAACCTACAATCCTTCTGTCTCAGCCTCCCAAGTACTTTGCTTACAGATGTGTGCCACCTTGCCATCATGTTTTTTTATTACCAGCTAAACTGAGGCTTAGTATCCCCTCTTGGTATCCCCTCTTGTGAACTATCTCTTTTTTGTGCATTTGGACTAGAATCCTAAGGATTTTTTCTTATCAATTAAAATGATATTTAAAGGATATTAATATTTTGTCAAACTTGATGCAAATGAAAATATTTTCACAAGTTTGTTGGTCTTTTAAAATATCTTGGCTGCACACGATCTTTTGAAGGGATAATTAGATTCTAACTACAGCTTCTAACTACTGCTCTCAGTTTGAACCTGTTTCCCCAGGACTAGGTTGAAGAGGTTTGACAAAAGATCTAGAGGGGCCTTTTCAGCAAATCCTAAATTTAGCTCTGAAAAAAAAGCGTGGGCCTGATATAAAGGTTGTTTGGCTCATCACAGTTTAAAACGATTTAAGCAGATGGGGGAGGAGCAGGGATGGAAGCAGTTTTTGCCAGAAATATTGAGAATTCTGAGTTAAGAAGCCAGTTCTCTCCTCAAGTCACTCATGTGTTGGGAAGGGGAGTAAATTATGTTTAAGTGAACAGAGCCTTGGATGGAAAAGTACTGATCTGGGCTACAGATGTGTGCGAGGCTTGGTTTTAATTATTTTTCCCTCTCTTTCTATCCTTTCTTCCGCTCCCCTCCCCCTGCCACAATAAAAAGACAGGCCAGATTAGGCTTCTGAGGGTAGAAGCAGCCATTCCTTAATAGAGGCCTGCTCCTGAGCTGCCTGTTCACAAATCAAAGGCCAGAGAAATACCTAGGAAAGGAAAGGACCAAATCTAGGATCCTTCCAAACTCCCTCCTTTGTCTGGGCTCTAGCTCAGGGTTATTGAGACTGCCAAGAGTTGTTCGAAAGACTTCAAATGGAATGCTACTGCCAGACAAAGAAACACTGGACATTATTCTGAGGGGGGGGGGAGCTCAACACAAGAACGTTACTTGATGATGCCCTGTGAGTAAGCAAATCGGTGATTGCAAAAGGGTTTGTTTTTTTAAGAACAAACCCAAAAGTAAACTGGGCGATCTGATCTCCAGATACTGAGAGCCACCAACAGGCCTGTGCAGACTGTAGCAATCCCGTGGGTGTCTGCCCTTTGGCATCTGGGGTTGAATTTGAGGAAGGGCTGTCAAACAGAGCAAGCACGGGTTCCCAAGGTGAAAATGTGTAGTATGGATCTCTACAGAAGAAAGGAGAGTTGGAGGAATGAGATTCCTAAGGCAACTTCGTGGCCCTGGGGGATGGTCGGGAATGGGAAATGAAGGGCTTGAGAATGAGGGGTTTCTCTTCCACCCGAGAGAAGCAAGAAAAATAGAATCAGCTCTTTGGAGCGCATCAGGTGGTGGAGAGGGCTTCGGACAGAGGCTGCCAAAGCCAAGGCTCTCGGGGCTGATCGGTTGGGTGAAGCAACTAGCGTGCCCAGTAGGGCTGCACGCGGTATCTCTGCTAGGGGGTGATGCGTGGGTGGCGTGGCCTAAGGCTGGTGCAGGATCTCCGTAGGTAGAACAGAGGGGTGGGTTGGGCTCTGAGTAAGAGGTCTGCTGAGGAATCCAGGCCGCCCTCCAGAGGCTACGTGGGGGGGCCCCGGGCCCAGTGTACCAAGCAGGGCCGGGCGCTTAGGTGGCCGCGGGGAAGGCGGGACTTGGAGTCTCCGCCCTTTTGGTCCCGCCTCCTCCCTTGACTAGTCTGAGTCCGCGGCCAAGCCCCGCTCGCCACTCGCTCGGAGGGAGGGAAGGGAAAAGATCTCAGCTTAAGCCCAGCCCAACCTTTGCTCCAAGATCATGGCTGCCGAAGATGTGGTGGCGACCGGCGCCGACCCGAGCGAGCTGGAGGGCGGCGGGCTGCTGCATGAGATTTTCACGTCGCCCCTCAACCTGCTGCTGCTCGGTCTCTGCATCTTCCTGCTCTACAAGATCGTGCGCGGCGACCAGCCTGGGGGCAGTGGCGACAACGACGATGACGAGCCGCCCCCCCTGCCCCGCCTCAAGCGGCGCGACTTCACCCCTGCTGAGCTGCGGCGTTTCGATGGCGTCCAGGACCCGCGTATACTCATGGCCATCAACGGCAAGGTGTTCGACGTGACCAAAGGCCGCAAGTTCTACGGACCTGGTATGGTGGCTAGCGAAGGGGGTCTCGTAGACAAAAGAAGGGGGGCCCGGCACGGGGTAGGCCCAAGAGGGGTTGAGGAGGAGCGGGGCGCCACAGAGGGGAAGAGGAATGGCGGCCCGCCAGGGAGGGAGGGCGGGCGGGCGGAGAGTCGGGCGGTCGTGGCAGGCAGGGCGGCTCCCGGGGCAGGCAGGGGACCCGAGACACTCTAGTGGGGCTACAGTTCCGTGGGGGACGCACATTCCCCTGCCAGCATTGGGATATGGAGGCGGCGGGAGGCGGCTCTCTAAAGAGTGGGACTGCAAGGCTCGAAAGAGGGACAATCTGAGCCCGGGGCAGTGGGAGAGTTTTCAAAGGTAGCGTATTTGGGAGTTCCTGGGAGGGGGGTGGTTCTAGAAAGGAAATGAGAGTGTCTCGAGGGGGATGCATGGGAGGAGGAAGGTCCAGATTTAGAGAAGACTGGAAGGCCGATGACGCCGGGAGTAGTAGCCATGGTGGAATGTGAGGGTGTGAAGAAAGAAAGCTGAGATGGGGATTAGCAGCAGGTAAATTCATCCTGCATGGTGGAGTGGGGTGTGTGTGTGTGTGTGTGTGTGTGTGTGTGTGTGTGTGTGTGTGCGCGCGCGCGTGTGTGCGCGCGCGCGCGTGCGTGTGTGTACGTGTGCGTGCGCGCACGTATGTGGTATTTCTGGTGTGCATGTGCACGCGCATGCTTGGAATGTGGTTTGTGTCAGGTGTGTGTGTGTGTGTGTGTGTGTGTGTGTGTGTGTGTGTGATCAGCTGGAAGGTGAAGCAGCAAGGCCCGGAAGGGGAAAGGAGCTGGTGGAGGAAGGAAAAAGCTGAAGGTGGTAGACAGTGGTAATGTAGCCAGCTGATGGGTGGCCCTATTCAGTCTGTAGCAGGAGGAAAAAGAACTACAAGCCCCCACACCCCAGGGGAAAAAAAGATTAAAAATGGAGGGAGGGAGACGTGGTAGAGTCCTTAGAAACAAAAGGGGTAGAACTATGAAAGATTCTGGAGGAGATTTTAGGAAAACCCACCAAAGGGAAATGGGACGTGGATGGACAAACCGCTTTTGGAGGGGACTGACTTGCAGAGATGATCTTTGAGATGGGGCTTTTCCAACTGTAGTTCCCTGTCAGAGTCACCTGATGCACTTGAGGAAGAATACAGATTTCTGGGCTAACTGGCCATAACCAGTAATATAAATGAATCGCTAGGTAGAGGGAGGTCCTAGGAATCTGCATTTTTAACCATCTCCCATAGATGAATTTGAGAAGCAGCCAGATTCAGAAAGTCATTCTATATTGAATACTTGGAAAGAAGAGATTTTATTTTAGCTCCTCCAAGATGGACTTTTCTATCCATCCTGAAAGCTGGAAGAGGGGTGGATGTCCACATCCTCACTGGGAAGAGTATTCTGCACTAAAACATTCATACTTCCTCTGACATTTCATTCTCCTAAAACAAAGTCAAACTCAGATATGTAAAGGTTCTTAAGGTACTCTCCCACTTAGATTTCCCGTGTTGACATTTTAGAATCCCTATTTTCTATAAGAATGAAACTGCAAAAAAATTTGAAAACCACACTTACATGATTTGTCACTCTAGACTTGCATTATCAACAGTAATCACATAAATACCTGGTACTACTGAGCTAAACCATGAAGTAGAGTCAAAACATGTATGTGGGCATCATCATATGGTTGTTTGCAAAGTCACTGGGAGGAACATTGGTGTCTGCACAGACACAAAACTGGAAGTCCAGCAACCTGCATGCTAGTCCTGGTTGGGTCACTGACCAGCCATGTAACCCGGTGCAAAGCTTTGTTCTCTCTAGGCCTTAGTTTTCCTTTTGAAAAATCACCAGGATGGCTCACTATGAGATCTAAGTCTCTACCATCCACTAACATGGAGGAGGCTCCTGAATACGTAACAACATCATGGTGGAAATGGTATTTCATGTTACAAAGGAATCCTAAACATTTTTCATATGTGCCTATGCACGACACTGTTGGAGGAGCTGGGAATGTAGCAGTGAGCAAAACAGATATAATCTGTGCTCATGGAACTTCTAGTGAATATACATTGTTGTGAATACATATATTCTCCAAGACTATTGATGCTCCCCCTAGACCTTGTTTATTCTGTAAGGTTTGCTAGGTAAAGACCCATCCCCCAATCCAAGGACCATAAATTCTGAAATGGTGAGATCAAAGCTAGTACAATTTGCCTATTTTCAAGCACTAAGTACCACCATGTCCACTTAAAGTATGCATTTGTTCTCAATGCATGGCTTCTTTTTTACCCTCTGTAGTTTAAATGACAGCATGTGAAGATGATTAAAAACAGCTATATTGGGGGGATCTTAACTACATTTAGAAATTGATCATACAGTTCATCTCATTTGTAAAATATTCCTTCATGGGTCGAGGTTACAGGTGACCAGACCATATTGAAACTTTTTATTCTCATAATTGGCATAGTGGTTACCTACAAAATATGGTCATTTTAGCCTGCTTTTAGGAAAACAGGACTTTGTTTAAAGTACACTGGATTATTTTCCTTTACTTGTGCAATATTTAAATAAGTTTAAAGATCCACTTCAAATGCCCATAGAATGATCTGCTGCTCTTTTGGACAAAAGTTCACAATAGTATCACCTATCATGGCATTCTAAGTTTTCTAGAATTAATTTGGTGGTATTGGTTACCTTTTTGTCTATGAAATTTTTATTATTTTCACAGTCTTCAAGCCCACCAAAGACAGAATGACAAAGCCAATTTCTTTGCTATTTATTTATTGACAATGAAGCTTATGTAATATGCTGATAGATGTTTGAACCACTGATACTCATAAAATGATTTCTCTTGCAGATGTCACAAGTTAATGTTTAATTGAAGCTCACAGCCAAAGAGCTCTATAACTTTGACCCACTAAAATATTAGAATAAAACAATATTTTTATGTACACACTAGTGTTTTGTTTTGTTTTAGTGGTACTGAGGATGGAACCCTTCTACCTCCAGGCCACATTCCCAGACCTATTTTATATTTTTATTTGGAAACAGGGTCTCTTAAGCCAGCAAGGCTGGCTTTGAACCTGCACGATCCTCCTGTCTCTGCCTCCCAAGCACGGGGATTACAAGCGTGCGCCACCACACCCGGCTACACACTAGTGTTTTTTATCTTAAGAAACCACAACTCTCACTGAATTACTCCAAGAGCCAAGCTCTGAATTCAAAGTCCACACATTGAATTCTTTACATTTTATTTTTTATTGGTGCATTTTAGTCATAACCTTAATGGGATACAAGATGGTGAAGGTATATATGCATATTGAATTCAAATCTGCGGACTGTATTGTCTTGGATCATGCCCTACTACCACCATCCCATGAATGAACCATGTATGACTTTTGTATTAGCTATTTGCAATTTACAGGAGATTGAAAATGTATAGCATTTTTATTTAGTTTCAGTTATCTAATAGACAGTAGGTCTCAGTGTCCCCTACATCACTTTTTGGTTTCAGAGTGGAATTTGATATTCAAAACCACTGACTTTCTGTGTTGATGGATAAGGAAGCCATTTTCTGTGTGTTAAAAATTTACTAACTAGCCAGACATGGTGGCCCACGCTTGTAATCCCTGCACTTGGAAGGCGGAGACAGGAGGATCGCGTTGGTTCGTAGCCAGTCTCGCTGGCTTAAGAGACCCTGTTTCCAAATAAAAATATAAAAATAGGTCTGGGAGTGTAGCCCGAAGGTAGAAGGACTTCCAGGAACCCCAGTATCACCAAAAACAAAAATTTACTAACTAATAAAGAATCGGTGTTTGGTTTCATTTTGTTTTTAAAGAGGGACCATATGGAGTCTTTGCTGGAAGAGATGCATCCCGAGGCCTTGCCACATTCTGCCTGGATAAGGAAGCGCTGAAGGATGAGTATGATGACCTTTCTGACCTCAATCCTGCTCAGCAGGAGACCCTGAGTGACTGGGAATCTCAGTTCACTTGTAAGCATTTTTTATAATTGTGCCTGGATCAAATTTCTACCAGTAATGGGAATTCATGGCAGAACAATAGTTATTGCTAAGCAGCTTGAAACTTAGGTGCATTTTGATAGGCTCCTGAACCATGGACAGATCAAATTCATACCTTGAAGTAATTGTAGCAGTGCTGAGTCACTTGCTATGATTACCTACCATTTTTTAGCTTGTTCTCTATAGAAACGGGTTTCTGCTTTTGATTTTTGCATAGAAGATTGTATAGAATCTACATTAGGACTTGGGTGCAGTGGGGAAAGGACAGTGGGCCTCTTGGCTATAGAAAGGGGGATTTTCATAAGCCTTCTCATGTAGTTAGTGCTTGCTGCTCAAAAGCAGCCCACATCTCTGTTGAAGAATGGGAGACTTGTATTCTGCAAAACAGCTTCTCTTTGAATCTAATTGAGCCCAACTGTAAAGCCTCAAATGATGCTTATAATCAGACCAGTAACAATGGTGTCTGCATTTTTAAAAAAGAAAAAAAAGGAGACACTTGTTTCTGACTTGAGCTATGGGCTGAAGTCTTTGGTGGAAGGGAGGGAGGGAGGGAGTAGGAAGGAGGGTTAAATTCAGACCTTGAGAAATTGGGGATTTGTTTCTGCCAAACCTACATCCTAAGGGATTATCACTGTAGCAATATTTTACTTCTACAAGTTGAATAATAACCTTTCCTACATTTTATGAAATATCAAGACAATGACCATTTCTTTGAGGAAGTTTTTTTTTTTAATTTGTAGCTTTCTATTTGCTTTTTTCTATAATCAGTTACCCTTTTGGCTACATCCAACCATTTTCTTTGAAAATAATGCTGACCTCTAATAGAGTTCTGAGCTAATAATTAGCCAGATGCAGCTTTGAGTTTGGATCTCAATAAGACCAAGCATAGTTTTCACTTCCGGAGACAAATATTTTTACTTAGAAACCATAATTCGCTTATCTAACATAGTCACTGATATTTGCACCTCTGGGATGCCTTTGTAATAATAGAATCTTCTATAGGATGTTAATGCATTAGTTACAATTTATAACTTACAAAGCTCCATTTTCTGAGGCTACATAGATGGGGAGTGTGCTTTCTTTCCCTTTAAGACTAGCTCTAAATACTATTGTGACACCTCCACCACACTCAAAACTGGTATTGATTCCCCCTGAAAGTGAGTTTCCCAGGTGCCACCAGCTTTTATTTGTCTTACAGTCCTGAACACTCTGGGGAACTTTATGCTATGTTCAAATAGGGAAGTTCCAATTGTTTCTAATGTTCATGACACACAAAAGCAGTTCTTACCTGGTTAGACAGGTTGGTTACTCTTATTACTACCCAGATTCAGAAAGAGATTTGGTTCTGTTGACTTCTAACATTGAGGCAATTAACCCCGAATTAACAAACTAATTGCTGCAATAATGTAATGTGATGGTTTGCTGCCTCTGATTTGCACTTTTAAGTCTGTTGTCCCCATCATCTCTAGTCCTCTCCTGGCTCCTTTACCTTCTTTTAACTATCCACAAGTCTTTTCTCAGTCATGCTGGGGAAAAACATTCTATCATCTGCTCTCTTCTCCATCCACTAAGCCATTATTCTTTCCTTTCCCTGGCCTATGAACAGCTAATAAGTTGCTATCCTTAATCCCTGCTTCATTTCTTCTCTAGACCTCCTTCCTCACTTCCTACAATATGGTTTCCATACCCACAATTGGATTGAACTCTGTCTCTCGAAGATTTCTAGGGACCCACTTCTTTTTTGGTGGTGTTGAGGATTGAACCCAAGGGCATTCTACCTCCGAGTTATCCCCCCCCCCAGCCTTTTAAAAAAATTGTTTTGAAATTGGGTCTTAATAGGTTGCTGAGAGTCTTGCTATATTGAAGAGGCTGTGAACCTGAGACCCTCCTGTCTCAGCCTTCCAAGTACTGGGATTACACACATGAGCCACCATGCCCAGCTGGGATCTGCTTCTTGCCATTACTAATTTTACTTCTCCAGTCTATGTTGTGGATCTCCTGCCTAGTTTTTACTTCATTAACTCGTGTTTCATTAACTCTTGTTTCCAGTTTTCTTTCACAGTACCTCATGCCCTTTCCTTTCCAGTCTCATGGATGCCACACTCCTCCTGGCTCTTTTCCTCCACATCCTGGTCGCTCTGCTCCTAGAGTGTCCTAGATATCACAGTGATATCATTGCCGAAACACTGTTTTGCTGTGTCATTCCTCTTCTCATAAAACTCCAATGCCCTTTGCCACCTATAGCTTAAGTTCAGATATCTCAAGCTGGCTTTTCAGGTCTTTCATAATATTTCCCCACACCATTTAGCCAGCCTTATCTCCCACTGATTCCAAAAGCCATTTTTTTTTTGCGGGTCTGGGGATGGAAACCAGGGGCATTCAACCTCTGACCCACACCTCCTGCCCTATTTTTTATTCTTTATTTTGAGACAGGGTCTCACTGAGTTTCAGAGGGCCTCACTAAGTAGCTGAAGCTGTCCATGAACGGCGATCCTCCAGTCTCAGCCTCCCGAATGCTGGGATTACAAGCATGGACCACCACACCCGGCTTCCAAAAGGCAATTCTACTGACAACTTGGTCTCTTTATTGCTTCCTAGATATGTTCACTCTTGCTTGTATTCCTTTAAACATGATGTTTTCATTTCTGGAAATCTTTCTTTCACCAAATCCTTCTACATGTTTCTTAAAGCATGCAACATTTCTGGATAATTCATAATTCACTCATGCTCTTTGGAACACTCACTACAACCAGAGATACAATTCAGGTTAATGTTACCTACTAACATAAACTATCAGCAGAAATTGCTACCAATTTATATTTCTTCTTTTTTGTAGAAATGGCAATTGAACCCTGTGGCATTTTATCTCCAACTATACTCACCCCTTTTTAATTTTCTTTAGACAGTCTCCACCAGGTTGCTGAGAGTCTCACTATGTTGCTAAGTTTAGCCTCAAACTTTCGATTCTTCTGTCTCAAGCCTCCCAAGTACTGGGATTATAGGAGTATGCCACCACTCCCAGCTCCTATATTTCTATCTTCTGAACAAAACAAATTCCCTGTTGGCAAGAACTATGGTATACACCACCTTTTTATCCTTCATGAAACTCAAAATATTGTCGAGTACATCGTGGATCCCTAATAAAAGTGTTTAGATGCAATGAAGTAGTGATTTTTTAATTAAGTATGAAAATGACCATTTGTATTTTCTTCTCTCCCTCCAGTCAAGTATCATCACGTGGGCAAACTGCTGAAGGAGGGGGAGGAACCCACTGTGTACTCGGATGAGGACGAACCAAAAGATGAGAATGCTCGGAAAAATGATTAACTCATCGGTGGAGGCATATCTATTTTTGTATTTTGCAGAATCATTTGTAACATTCCAGTCTGTCTTTAAAACATGGTGATTTCAATATTTAGAAGCGTTTTGAACTTGCTGTAAACTTTTTAATTAACATCTCTAGTGACACTGATAAAATTGACTTCTTAGAATGCATGCTATGTCTATCTGTCACAAATCCAGAAAGTGTGAACCACAGTGCTGTAATGCAACGTTAATACTGTTTCTCTCCTATCTGTAGTGAGTACAAGATGAATTTAGATTTGTTTTTCCTGAGAGTTAAGAGTTGGGTATTTTCCCCAAACAGGTAAAAAATATTAAGAACAAAGTACCAACTTTTAGTCATGACGTTCTCTCTAAAGACAACAAATCCCTTTTACTCAATTGACTTTACTGCATGATTTCTGTTTTATCTACCGCTAAAGCAAATCTGCAGTGTTCCAAAGGCTTTAGTATTGATTACAGAGAAACATCCACTACTCCTTGACCTCACCCTCATGTGGACCCACAGACACACTCTTAGACAAAGTAGTCTACAGTTAAGATGAAAACAGGATCTGAATATCCTAATGACAACTTTGGAGGGGAAACCCAAATACATGAAAAAGATTATAGGATCAGCATCCCTATCCTCAAGCTTGCGGTGGGGCAGTGGTTATGTGAAAATGCTCAATGCAAGAGGCATACAGAACAGGAATGGATCCATGGGCTCCCAAGAGGCTCATCCACACACCTGAAGAATGGGGAAACAGTATATGTCACTAGCTAAGTGGTTTTGAAAGTATATCCCTCTCGTTACAAAACTATAGCCACTGCAAAAGTAGTAGTCAAGTGTCTAGGTCTCAGATAGTACTCTTTTGGTTAACACTAAACCTAGCTTTAAGTAGACTGCAGTTGTGTGAGTTTGTAAAAGTATTACATGAGCACCTAGTGAGGTTTCACCTCTTGTAATTGTAGTTAAATAGCAATCGTATTTTCTCGTGAGCTGTGTTTAATGGTTTTACCTCAAATCAGAAACAAAATTAAATTCTTTGGTCAGTTAGTAAATGGTTTTACCCAGTACACCGTGGTGTCTTATTTTAACTTTTTAAAATTTTTCCTAGCTAGGCTTGGTGGGGTATGCCCATAATCACAATACTTGGGAGAATCACAGGTTCGAGGACAGTCTCAGCAATGTAATGAGGCTCTCAGCAACCGAGGGAGACCCTGTTTCAAAACAAAAAAAAATTAAAAAGGGCTGTGGGTGTATGTAGCTCAGAGGAAGAATGTCCCTGAATCCAATCCCCACTACCAACCTACACACACACCCTTACCCTTAATCTAAGAAAGCAAGTTTAAGCACACCTATAACCCCAGTATTTGGGAGGCTGAGACAGGAGCATCACAGGTACAGGGCCAACTTCAGCAACGTATCAAGGCCTTCCACAACTTAGTGAAACCCTGGTTCAAAATAAAGAATAAAATAGGGCTGAAAGTACAGTTTGGAATAAAATGCCCCAGGATTCAATCCCCAGTATCAATAAAGGGAAAACAGATTCAATCATTTACTCTAACTTAAAATTCAGTTTCATTTTGAGTGCAAATTTCTTTGTATTTCATCAGAAATGAGCAAAACTTTATAGTCCTCCCGCCACAAACCAAATGCCACGTTGTCCTGCTAAGAAATAGTAAATTGAGCCAAGTATGGTGGCACACACCTGTAATCCTAGTATTTGGGAGGCTGAGACAGGAAGGTTGCAGGTTTGAGGCCAGCCTCAGTAACTTAGTGAGACCCTGTCTCTAACCCAAAACAAGGGCTGGTGGTGTAGCAAAAGAAAAGTGAATGGAATTGCTTTCTTGTGAGTCATCACGAATTCTGCCTCTTTATATCAAAACCTTATAAATTTATGTCTATAGCTAGGTTATTAAGGAGTAATGTAACTGAAAGCATTATTACCAAATGTTAAGGAAGGGTTCTGTTGATTCTGTCTTAATGCATTGTTTGATTGGGAAAGTATCAATAATCCTTAAGGTAAAATTACTTTACCTTATGTCAAAAGGATAACAATCCTGTACCAAATTATCCATGAATATTAGTGCTATTTTATTTTATTATTTTGTGGTACCGGGATTTAGCCCAAGGACATTGTACCTTCAAGCTGTACCCCCCAGCACTTTTTTATTTTGAAACAGTCTAAGTTGTTGAGGGATTGACTAAAATTACTAAGGCTGGCCTTGAACCTACAACCCTCCTGTCTTAGCCTTCCAAGTGCTAGAATTACAACTGTGTGTACGTGTTATGTCATTTTAATATTGCACCTGACAGTTTTCTTAAAGAGATGTACTCCCTGAACTGAAGGAAGCTCACAGGTTTCCACTTTTCTCATGTTGGCAAACCACATTGTATGCGTGTTTTTTTTAATTTACTTTTTTTTTTTTTTGCGGGTCTGGGGATGGAACCCAGGGGCATTCGACCTCCGAGCTACACCTCCTGCCCTATTTTTTATTCTTTATTTTGAAACCGGGTCTCACTGAGTTGCAGAGGGCCTCACTAAGTAGCTGAGGCTGGCCACGAACCACGATCCTCCAGGTCTCAGCCTCCCAAATGCGTGTGCCACCACGCCCATACAAGCGTGCGCCGCCACCACGCCCGGCGTGTATGCATGTTTTAATGTGCTAATTTTCTGTCACTGGGTTTCATTTAACAAGTATTAAGAGTGCCTATTTTTTGCCAGACACTCTGTTATGCCTTCTGTTTTGGAGACGCGCTGGGGGATAAAAGAAATTGGGCCACCTTTGTAACCTGAAATCTCATTTAGATCTGAAAATTAGGTTGTTCCCTTCATACAGGGAGTATACAAGTTTGTCTGATGCAAAGAGGAAAATATCCAGATTTTCATTGAAACATCAATCCCAATATCCTGATTCCTCTTCATTCTGAGCAGAATAAATAGTGCTGACTACCTATAAAGGGAGATTACTGTAAGGAAGGACTTCGATTAAAAAGTTTATCAAATCCACCTAGCATGTATATATATATAGTATATATGTAAAAGGCACCATTTAAGAAGAAAGGGGAAGCCTGGTATGGTGGTATGCCTGTAATCCCAGTACTTTGGAGGCTGAAACAAGAGGAGACTCATAGGTTTGGAGCTAGCCTCAGCTACTTAGCAAGGCCCTCTGTACCTTACTGAGAACCCCATTTCAAAAATAAAAAAGGGCTGAAGGTATATCTCAGGTATAATGTCCCTTAGTTCAATCCCCAGTGCCACAAAAAAGAAGGAGGAAAAGAAGATGATGATGATGAAGATGATGATAATGATGGGGGACAAATTGTTGACACCATCACATGTCCAACAGGGGGGGTAGGAGGTATCAGATTAACATATGTTTGATCCCCATCTGCTGTCATTGAACTAGCTATAAAGACACTTTGCCCTCAGTGCTAACATCTGTGATTCTCAAGCAACATTGGTACGTGGTTTTGGTATCTGCTTATCTGTGGTTTCTCTGTATAGTACAACATTCACCTTACCTCAGAGGATGACGTGCATACAAATCCTCTGTCCAGAACAATCATCCCACATTCCTTGCTGTTTCAAAAAGAGCTCTTTGAACCAAACAAGCGTGATTTCAACTCTAAAATGGGGAGACTATTCAGAGGTAAACTCTGCCTTTGTTACATAATACTTCGAGGCAGTCTGCTGTGTATTACATGTACAAATAGTTAACCCTTGAATAATTAAAGCCTGATGATAAAGGCCTCTGCTTCTCTGACAAGACTCCCATCCCATACCACAATTATTTTTAGATACTGTATAAACTTTAACACCTCCACTTAGTACTGAAGGAATGAGATGAGACTTTTATGGAGTTCATTTGGGACCTTTTAATAGCACTGATTAAATATGTGTTGAAGGAAAAATAATGGTAAATTTAGATATGGTTTCAGTTTATCTAAAATGAAAATAAAACTCTGGTGTTTGGTTCCAGAAGCCTAAACGTTCCCACGGACTCATGAAGAATGTGCCTTAAAAACAATGTTGAAATTAGACATCTAAACCAGACTTGGTGGTGTGTGCCTGTAATTCCAGTACTTGGGAGGCTGAGACAGGAGGATTACAGGTTCGAAGATAGCCTCAGCAAGTAGTGAGACTCTCAGCAACCTAGTGAGACCCTGTTTCAAAATAAAAATAAAAATAAAAAATAAAATATAGTTCGGGGTGTAGCTTGGAGGTAGAATGCCCCTGGGTTCAATCCAAAGTACCACAGTGGGGTAGGGGAGAAAGCGGGAGAGAGAGATTGGATATCTAGATTCCCATATAAAATATTATGGGTATCTAAGACTCTAGTCACTACAGATGGCAAATGAACAAATATTGAAGAGTAACTATTCAATTTTTTGTACCAGTGATTGAACTTGAACCCAGGGGCATTTTACCTTTGAGCTACAGCCCCAGCCTGAATTTTTTTTTGAAACATAGTCTCACTAAGTTCTGGAGACTGGTCTGAACCTGTGATTTTCCTGTCTCAGCCTTCCATGTACTAGGATTACAAGGCTATGCCACTACACCTGGCTGACAATTGTTTTTGACACATGAAAAATAGGTGCATTATTTCTCTAACAACGCACATGAGAATAAAGAGCAACATTAATGCAACAGAGCTTACTATAGGTAGACACTTTCCCCCAAAATGGCATTATCAACCTTTATTTTAAAATTTACATTTAAACAATTTGCAATAAATAAAAATACATTTATTTGATTCTATTTGCAAAATTACCAAGCTACACAGCTTTCTACCTGAGAAATACAAACTGAACAAAAACACATTGACATATATTTAGCTTTCTTACAAGCACTGTGAGCAGCATGTACAAGGAAAAACACGAAAACACCTATTTTAAAAGACCAAGTTCAAAATTCAGGCCCTTATTTAATAAGGCATAGGAAGATGAGAAAACACTTCTGCACCAATTAAATAACAGCACAACAAAGAATAACAACGTTTATTAAGAGAAAATGGTTATAATCATTTTAGCTCCATCTCATTCCTTACCCTTTGGCTTGAGAAGCACAGAATAAGTAGTTCCCTTTTTCACGTAAGGCCTCCACAGAAGAGGTTAACTCAAATCTAGAATTCTTTCTCACAAGACAGATGTAAAAATTCAGGTTGTCCAGAAAGCCAACATACAACCAGTATTTTTACTTTTTTCCAAGTCCTAGGATGGTATTTAGCAAACAATCAAACAAGACACAAATATTATCTAGAAATTAATTAGCACCAGTTCTATTATACAAAAAAGCACATGCTCTATTCTGCAATATAATTTTTATATTGGTTTACTGAGCAGCAAATTGTTTCCATGCCTAAAAACTGCAAATAAAAAATTATCAAATGACAGAAGAAATTGAGATTTTTTTTCAAAACAAGCGTAGCTGCTTCCCATTACCAATCCACAATGATGTTTGTTTCAATGACATACAATGTGAAAAATAAGGGGCCATGTTTCTTTTGGATGAGAATAATACCCAGTAACCAGAAAGTTGTCTGACAAAATACACACTGTTAGTCTATTTAAAAGGCTACTCTGGACAATAGCACTAGCACATTGAACATGAATAGTCATTGCTAGTCCTCAGGAGAAAAGGCACTCACCCCAGGAGTAATTTTTCAGACTTGACGAGCCAAACCTAGTTTTAACAGAAGAGTCCCTGGCTTCAAAGTGAGATTAAACAAGAAAGCCAATGGATTATTAACTTTTTTTCTTTTTCTTTTTCTTTTTTTTTTTTGTATTGGAAATTGAACCCAGGGGCATTCTACTTCTGAGGTACACCCCCAATCCCACTTTATATTTGTATTTTGGAACAAAGTCTCACCAAGTTACTGAAGGCCCCCTCACTAAGTTTCTGGGGCTGGTCTCAACCCTGCAATCCTCCTATCTTAGCCTTCCAAGTACTAGGATTACAGGTATGCACCACCATGCCCAGCTTCACTGGTTCTTATCTCATTGGTAATCAGCATGATCTGCTATGGTACATTTCCTATTGAATTTTCACATGTTCTTTCATACTGCTAATAAGATGCAGATAAATGAGATTTTGTAGCTACTTCAGATACAAAGTTGCTCAAGAGGCTGGTAATGGGTACATGCTGTACAACATCAAAATGGGCACCCCGCTAACTGGCATCCTAGTTGGCTCTACTAGCTGGTGCTTTTCTCTACAACATCAAAATGAATTGTCACATGAAAAGGTTGCCTCCCACTGCTTTTGTGGGTTAAAATCACTTTTTCTTATGTGGCAATGTTTAATCTCACAGATGTAATCAATTGCCAGGTCAGGTATAATTTGGGGAAAATAAAAGTCACCTACTGCCCCTGAGATCCTAAATCCAATGTAAGGCAGAATGAAGCAGCCAAGCTTTCTATAGAACATGTAGTGCACTAAGACGTAAGTCTTTAAGAATCTATAAAATATCTCAGCTTAAAACATATTTAAGAGGTCCAAAATAAGTGGGTAAAAAGATAAATTGCTTACATTAAATAGCATTTACAAATCTTGCACACATATAATTTTTCCACATCTAGAAAATCTAACTTCTCCCCTGAACTCTTCCCATCACCATAGCATAAGCAAGGAGGCACTTGGTACTATCTCAGGAAAGTCACTTTGGGGATGTTCAGTAACTTTTTACAAACTGATGTCACCCAACCCTGAGTGCAAGGATAACATAACTTGAAATGGAATAACTGCCATGTCCTCTCTTTTCAAGTGCCATTATTGGCACTTGCCTAGCATATGTAAGGCCCTGGGTTCAATCCCCAACACCACACACACAGACACACAGACACACACACACACACACACACACACACACACAAAGACCAATTGCCATTACTTGGTGCCCCAATATATGTCCTTATTTCGTTTTGTAAATCCTCCTGGCTCTATCACTTTAATCCTGTTGCTTTTTTAGGACAGAAAGACATGGGGTTCATTAAAAAAAATCCCCTGTCTATTTAAACCTCAAAAGAAAATCTGAGCCCCCTTTAGATTCTTCTTCCCAAAATTTCTCCCTGAAAGGACAATTCTTTGAGTACATATATTAGTATTAATAAGATTAATTACCTTCTAGTGGGTGCTCACCAAACTCTATAATGTTACAAAGTCTATATAGCTATTGTCTCTTTAATTTATAATTTTTACTAAATAAAAATGAGGAAAGTTTGTTACTGCATGTGGTCTTCCAGACCAAATCAAATAACAGTAAAAGGGTCCTTACTTGTTCACTATTCTCCTCTTAAAGATAAATGATATGGAATAATGATATCATAAGAGCTCAAGAGCCACAGAGGGCTGTCTCAACCCATCTCAAGGTTAGTCTGCTCCTTCCCTAGCACGGAATTAAAGCTGTAAAATAAAGTCTGTCCTTGGATCATGAAGTTTTGCAAGCACGTTGCTTTACCAAGCTTCGGAATCAGAGGTTTTATATTTCCAAAGCTTGCCAACACACTTGCACTCATTTTGATCTATGCTCTACACTTTGGCAAGAGAAACAAGGTTTTGTATTTGATCCTGCTCAAGCTCTTGCTGTGCAATTGCTAACTATATAGCTGTATTTGGTTTTTAATTTTTGTTTTATGAATCATTTATTGGAAATAAGGCTGTTCCTGAACAAAGTAGCCATTGAACCATTGGAAAATAGAGTTCGTATAACTGTTTCCTAAATAACTTCCAAAGTTTATGTGCTCCTGATTACTATGTTGAATATAGTAATTATCAGAATTGAACAAGAGAGCTTTAGAATTTTCACATCTTCTAAGCCTTCTTGAATTCTGGTTATAATCTGACTTCCAAAATCTTGCTCTTCTTTTGGAAAAGTATTCCAAACAGAGCATTAGCACTTTTTGATGTTATTGGCACATGAGAGGGTCTATGTTTCACTTTCTAGTCTGGTATATTACCACTAACCCTCCTCTTTCTTGTGATATTCTCTAATGGATCACTAGAACTAGATTCATGGTAGTAGCTTTCGTCAGACAAGGATTCAAGTGTTAGTTTCCCCTCTTTTTGCTGTTCTTCTCATCTCTAATGGAACTGCTTTCACCTGCAAGCCATGAACAGCTCAGTTCATATGTAGACCTCTTGCCTGGTGTCTGCAGCTTGTATTTAGAATGTTTTTTCTCACGATCACATTTCGACTCTGAATACAAGGTCTGCTGATTTGACCTACTTTTCTGCTCACAAGTGATGATGTCAGCAGTGTCAAGAGTTCGTTCTTCTGGGCAGCTGTCACATGTGGTGACTGGTTTCTCTTTGTCCTCTGCATTTATGCTAAGAGTCTCACTGAAGCATTCTGAATCACTACTAATTTCCTCTAGGAAATCTGTCAACTGCAAATCGAAGCCTACAGACCTGAAGGGTGAGGAAACTTGACTTTTCCTTGTGGATGTGGAATCTTTGATCTGGTGAGTAGGAGACTCTCCCAAGAGATGGCTCGTTTCATTAATTGGGGACAGCTGATCACCAATGCCACTGGCTATGTCTTTATAATCATTTTTAAATCTTTTAGCACAGTCTCTGGTACAATGCACGTATCCCCTTTTTTGTGGTTTCTGCTCAGGATCCTGAGGACAAACCTCTGACCAGTGATCAACTTCCTGAAACGGTTCTGTCTTCTCCAGGTTTTCCATTTGGCTCAGATCAGTTGATTCACCCCTATCTTTTCTCAGAATAATCTGGAACCCATTTCCCTTAACGTAAACATCTCTATGCCACTGACACGTGCTTGTCACATGACTTGGTTCTAGGCAGATGCGGGCATATTTAGGAGTCTGATAATAGTTTAATAGATAGTCAATAAATTCATCTGTTTCATAGATCTTCTCTTTTCTGCCCTGGTGCCTCTCAGATAATCTGGCAAAACAGGATTTATTAGAATGGTGGTTGTCTTCTTCTTCAAGTGACTGACCTTGAATCATTGTAATCTGCAAGCAATTCTGGCCAGAGCCCAAACTGGAATTGGATCCAACCGTTAATAATTTTCCAGTTCTCTCTTTTCTACTTGAATATCTTAACTTTTTTTTCTGAAGGCAGTGGGAAGATTTATGTAAGTAAGCCCTATTTCTTTTCAGTTTTTGTTTTTGTTTATTGTCTGACTTAGCAACCGTATATTTTGGCATTTCTTCTTGATCTGGAAAATCCTGAGTGTTTAACTCTCCTTCCTCCAGAGTTTCCAGTGGCTTCCCTGCAGTGAGATTAGATTCCAGGCCTGTAATGTTGACCTCCTGTGGGCTAAACTGTCTGGATCCCTTCAAAGAAAAAGGTAAAAAAAATCTCACATGAAAAACTAAACATAAGAAAACTGGTCTCTCTGTGTACATGTATGTACACACAAGTTTTTTTTATCCCAATATGATGTATGAATATAATGCACCAATAAAAATTTTAAAAAGATTACATTTTAAAAGACAGTCTACAGATATATTTTAAAGATGTAAACTAGCTGGGTATGGTGGCACAGGCCTATAATCCCAGTACTTGAAAGGCTGAAACAAAAGGATCGCAGGTTTGAAGCCAGCCTCAGGAGATTAGTGAGGCCTTGTTTCAGAAGTCAGGAAAAAAAAAATATATAGGGGGTTGGGAGTGTAGCTCAGAGGTAGAATGCCCCTGGGAATCAATCCCCGGTATCAAAGTAAATGAATAAATAAACTACAATGCTTAAAAAAAAGAAAACTGGTCTCTCTGATATTGTTTTGAAGAGACTTCTTAATATCCACGGTATATCCAAATTAGGAATAGAAAAAATTAAGAGGAAGTAAGAAAATAAATGGCAGCATCTTATATGAGCTGCTTTTGCTAGATCTGTGCCCATATTCATGTCAGAAGGTACCATACTTTACATGGCCTTCAAAGCACACAACTCTGTTTTCATTTGTTGAAAAAATGATGAAGCTACTATCCCAGGTATCACAATAGGTGGTAGAGAGACACAGAGGAATAAGAAATGCTAATATGGCCTTCCCAGAAAATCTTAGTACAAGAAAAATCTGATGGATGAGATGTGTATCTAAAAGGGTCAACTGGCTTAGAAGATAAACTGTCTCTGTTTATATTTCAGCTTCTTACTATGGATTTAGGGGAGGGTGCCTCTGAATCGCTCCACCTTGCCTGCCTCATTTGAAAAGCAAGCCATCAGGGCTGAGGATGTAGTGCAATAACAGAGTGCTTGCCTAGCACGTGTGAGGCCTTGGGTTCCATCACCAACACTGTAAAAATTGTTTTTATAAAACAAGGCATCAAGTAGCAAGCATAGCCATGACCATGACTATACCTGCAGTTATGTCTGTGATACTGTCTGCTCTATATAAGTGTGAGCCAGGGAAAGGTGCTGCCCTTGGCGCCGCCCCCACCAGGGCTTGTACTGTGCTCCACTGATGGCTACCACATCAGGGCACAGTACCTGCCCGTTCCATGAAATTAAAAACTGGGGAATATGTAATTGACAAAAATATTAATGGGCCCAGAATTATATGCCACATATATTTAAAGAGAGAAATTCAACCAGGCATGGTGGCACACACTTATAATCCCCGCGCTTGGGAGGTTGAGACAGGAGGATCACACAGGTTCGAAGCCAGCCTCAGCTACGGAGTGAGGCTCTCAGCAACTTAGTGAGACCCTGTTTCTAAATAAAGTATAAAATAGGCCTGAGGGTGTAGCCTGGAGGTAGAATGCCCCTGGGTTCCACTCCCTAATACCACAAAAAGAGGTAGGGGAGAGAAATTCTAGCCAGGCACTGATGAATACCTGTAATCCCAGTACTTGGCAGGCTAAGACAGGACGATCGATGGTTCAAGACCAGCTTCGGCAATTTAGCAAGACCCTCAGCAACATAGTGAAACCCGGTTCCAATATTTTAAAAATTATAAAAAGGGCTGGGGGTATAGCTCAGAGGTATAATGCCCTAGGTTCAATCTCCAGTATCCCCAAAAATATTAAAAAGAAAATTCCTATAATCATAATGCACTGATAAAAATTAAATAGATAAATTCTTATCCGGATGTGACAGAACATGCCTGTAATCCAAGTACTTGGGAGCTAAGACAGGAGGATCATGAGTTTGAGACCAGCCAAAGTAATTTTGAGTAATTCAATGTATCAGAGTAATTTTGATACTGTTTCAAATTTAAAAATAAAAAGGGGGAATAAATAAAAAGATCTGGCGGTACATGCCTGTAATCCCAGTACTTAGAAGGCTGAGACAGGAGGATCTCAGGATCACAGGGTTAATGAAACCCTGTTTCCAAATTAAAAAAAAAAATAGGGCTAGGGGTATAGCTCAAAGGCAATACCCCCAGATTCAAGTCCCCATAACACACACACACACACACACACACACACACACACACACACACACACGGGCTGGGGGTGTAGCTTGGAGATAGAATGTCCCTGGGTTCAATCCCCAGCACCAAAAAAGAAAAGTGCAATGTAAAATATTTCTGATTCTGGTTTCAAGAAATTCAATTGTCCACACTAATGGGAAAGGCCACCATGGCTAATAAACATAATGGACTCCACATAATGACATTCATTCTATATTTTTAAAATACTGAATATGAATTTAAAACTAACCCTTCAGGAAATCTTCTAGCTTTTAATCCATTATATGTGCAGAGTCCGGCTGTGTTTAAGAGCTCAGGATGGGAAAGAAACACATTCCAATAATGAAATGCTCCAAAAGAAAGGACTGATCTGTAAGATCTGAAATTCCTTACCAAATAGCTCAAAAGTAGACTAACTGAGCTTGCCACGGGCTCTCCCCTCTCATCCAAACTTGTTACAGACGAATGGAAGGGTAAAGTGAATAAAAGGCTACCTCACACCCACACCCAGTCATGGCTTCCCTCAGGCCTTTTTCTGTTACATCTATCAGGAATTCAGAGAATTGGATAAACTAGCTAAATTGCTCTGGGTAATGTAGTCTGTAAATTTGGAAATACAAAAGGGTGTGGGGACTGCTTTAGAAAAGGCACAGGTGGGTTATTAGAGGTCAACAAATTTAAAAGAAACCCAAGTGAATGTCATGAACCTTCTATTAAGTTGATTTTCCCTCCCTCTCTCCCTCCTTCGTTCCTTCCTTTCCTTCCCTTTCTTTCTTTCTTTCTTTCTTTCCTTTGTATGTGGTGCTGGGGGTTAAACCCAGGGGCATTCTACATCCAAGCAACACTCCCAGCCTGTTTTATTTAATTTTAATGTTTTTTGTGCTACTAGGGATTGAACTAGTACCTTTGGGCTATACCCGCATTCCTATTTTATTTTTTTATTTTGAAATGGGGTCTCACTAAGTAGCTGAGGCTGGCTGAGAACCTGCAGTCCTCCTGTCTCAGTCTCTCAAGTACTGGAATTACAGGTATGCTCTGCCACACCCATCTTCTATTCTAGTTTTCATTTGAAACAGGGTCTAGCTAAGTTGAGGAGGGCCTCACTAAGTTTCTGAGGCTAGCCTTAACCTAAGATCCTCCTGACTCAGCCTCCCAAGTACTGGGATTACAGGCATGTGCCACCATGTCTGGCCTAGAGTTGATTTTCAGTAGGTCAGTGCTGAAATGCAGAGGTTGGAGCTCAGAATAGTTAAGTACCTATCAAAATGTAAGGACAGTTGTGAAATAGCCTTACTGAAATTGTCCTCAGGAGGACCCGCAGCAAACGAAAGGCCTCAACCCGCCTCTGAGCCAGCAGGTGCTTCCTGTCCTCCCACTCCTCTGAAGCGTCTGGCTCCCCAGCTGCCTCCATTTTGCCCTTCACCTTCAGTTTTCTTGGTTGGTGGTTGTCCCTCTCCTTCAGGGCTCGCCTCCTGACCCTGGTCTTCTTCCTCTTTTCCTGGGCCTTCCTCTCCTCATCTTTTCTCTTTCTGGACAAAGATTAAGATGAAACCATTTAAAAGTTATTTATTAGGCATTTGATATTCCCTTCCCTCCTTCCCCTTGCCAAGGAAGGATAGATCATTTAGGCTTCTGGAAATCTACCACTGTTAACCCCAGGACCTGGCACAGACAACTTATGATAAAAGGCTAAACAAAACAAAATTTTAAAATATTTTTAAGCATCAAAAGACAACTGGGGCCGGGCATGGTGGTGCACGCTTGTAATCCCAGCATTCGGGAGGCTGAGACCAGAGGATCACAGTTCGTGGCCAGCCCCAGCTACTTAGTGAGGCCCTCTGCAACTTAGTGAGACCTGGTTTCAAAATAATGAATAAAAAAAAATAAAATAGGGCAGGGGGTGTGGCTCAGAGGTCGAATGCCCCTGGGTTCCATCCCCAGACCCATCAAAAAATTAAATAAATAAAAATTTAAAAATTTAAAAAGATAACTGGGCATGGTGGTGCATGCCTGTAATCCCAATATTTTGGAGACTTGGACAGGAAGATCACGGGTTCAAGGTCAGTCTCAGTTTAGGGAGATCCTCAGCAACCAAACTAAACCCTGTTTCAAAGAGTAAAAAGGAAGCTTTTGTGGTGGCGCAGGCTTGTAATTCCAGTACTGGGGAAGCTGAGACAGGAGGATCACAGGTTCGAAGCCAGCCTCAGCTATTTAGTGAGGCCCTCCGCAACTTAATGAGACCCTGTTTCAAAATTAAGAATAAGCCGGCTGTGGTGGCGCACACTTGTAATCCCAGCATTCGGGAGGCTTAGACTGGAGGATCGCAGATCGCAGACAGCCTCAGCTATTTAGTGAGGCCCTCCGCAACTTAGTGAGACCCCGTTTCAAAATAAAGAATAAAAAATAGGGCAGTGGATGTAACTAGGAGGTCGAATACCACTGGGTTCCATTCCCTGATCCACAAAGAAAGAAAGAGAATAAAAGTAGGGGTGAGGATGTAGCTCGGAGTTAGAATGCCTCTGGGTTCAATCCCCAATATCACAAAAAAAAAAATCAAAAGGGCTGTGAGTATAGCTCAGAGGTAGAATACCCCTGGGGTCAATTCCCAGTATCATTAAAAAAAGAGAGAGAAAGAAAGACATGTAATGTTCTTGGTCTAAGACAAGCATGTAAAGAAACCACATGCAAAGTCAAACTCTCAAAAGAGAAAAAAAAAAGAAAAGCAAGCTACAGATTTCAAAAAAAAAAAGGATCTCCAAGTATAGTTTAAATTATACCATTTATGTTTAATACAAATTTGTATTAAAAAATAAAAAAATAAAAAATGATCTCTATCCTCCATGTTCTTTGATCACAAGCAATATTACAGGCCCAGCTGAGTTTACTTTTCCTAAATCAAACCTTCTATGAGTTGGTTTCACATAAACAAAGACAAGTCAAGGCACTCAGAAAATCTTCAGGGTGAAAACTACTCCTTGGCACACATTACTTAACACAGAGTACTGTCATTAAAACGCATTGTCTTAAAAGATTATGGGGTTTTAAGCAATGTTTCCTGAAAATAAAAATTAATTTGGTTAGACCTTTCTGGAAATATATGAAGGGGGAAAATGACAGTTACCTAAATCAGGACTTAGCCAAAGCTGGAGAATTTTCTAAATGGGTTGGCCAACTTGGAATTTGGGGGGAATCGTACCTCTACAGGGCTCAAATTCCCATCAGATTTCCTGGATGTGGCCCTAAATAACTCCTATCACCCCACCAGGCACTAAAAGTGAGGGGCAAATGGAATGATCCTCCACAGAAGAGTGGAATGTTATCATTTACATGCAAGAGAAGGGACAAGAAGGTTTGAAAATGGTTTTTAGAGCCCTATATTTTCAGCTCATCTGTTTCTTCTTGACAAAAAGGGCAATCCAATGGACCCTTCTAGCCTCAAGTCGCTAAGCTGAGAAATAATGATAAGTTCAAAGAAATAAATATGGAAGCTTCTTAAATTCACAGGAAGAATTTAGGCCAAACAGTGAAGTGGTCCTCAAAAATCCATGACTTTCTTGTTTTGGGCTTACTTTGATTATTGACCTTTTTATAGAAAAAAATTTGAGGCCTATTTTTAAATATTTTAATTGGTAGGCTAGGGAATATTGGAAAATTGGCAAAATGTCTAAGTTGGTAGGTTAGGATTTTTACTATAAAATATTTTAGAAAATCATTACTTCCCAAACATCTTAATCTGAATAGTCCTATTATTCCTCATTGTTTATTCTCCCTTAACAATTTTTTTCAGTATTTTATTTTTGACTCTTTTGTCATTTTGTTTTTATAATAGCACAATTGAAAAGTTTTAGCCTTCGATGGAGTTTTCTAGTTTGTAGCAAAACCTTCAGCCCACCTCAACGTTATCTACGAAATCTAGTAATTTTCCCAAAGGGATTAATCCATAAATCAAAAGAAAAATCCTTCTCCATTAAAATATGTCTACTCACCTTTCGGCCACTTTCTCTTCTCTTTTCTTTTCTTTTTTTCTTTCTTCCTCCAGCTCTTGTAATTTTAGCCTTTCCTGATTTCTCTTCTTTATAGCTCCTTCACTGAAGTGTTTGGTTGTGTCAAACATAACCTGCCCCAAACAGTTTAAAGTTTTATTAGAAAGATTTGTCAGTTGATTGGGTATGTCCCCAGATGGAGAGATAAAGTTAAGATGGGTACTGGCAATTGAAAAACCAAATGAATTCAAGCTCAGGTGTGGTAATGCATGCCTATAATCCCAGTACTTAGGAGGCTGAGACAAATGTATCACAGGTTGGGGGCCAGCCTAAGCAACTAAGTGAGGCCCTCAGCAACTTAGCAAGACCCTGTTTCAAAATAACAAATAAAAAGGGCTGGGAGTATAGCTCAGAGGTAGAATGCCCTTGAGTTCAATCCTTAGCACCACTAAAGAAAAAAAGTCAAAAGTAAAGTTTAAGCTAGGTGTGGTACACACTTGTTATCCCAGTACTTGGGAGGCTGAGACAGGAAGATCTTGGGCTCAAGGCAGTACATGGTAATTTAGGAATATCCTGTTTCAAAATAAAACTTTTAAAAGGCCTAGGGGGTGTATCTTTGTGGTAAAACATTCCTGGGTTCAATCCCCAGTCACATACACAAAAAGAACTCAAAATGTCCTCTCTGCACCCTAGTACCCATATTACTGTCCCACACTTCTCAGCCATCAGCAGAATGTACTTGTGGGCACCCAGATTTTCTTTGGCAGAACCCTTGAATAAGTATATTAAATTTTCACCTTAACTGTATATGATTTGTCAGTCATACCTCTACAGAAATGAAAAATAAACTTAATAAACTTATGGCACCAGCAAAGGCACACTCTAGAACTGTGAATACATTACCTCTGGTTTAAAAATCAACTGACTTCCTGTATTTGTAAATCACCAGAGACAAAAATAGTCAGTAGTTGTAACAAGAAATGGGGTCGTGGAGAGCATAAAAGCAAGAAAACTGACCCAATGAGATATAAAATGTGACTATCATGACTATTGAACTAACTTTCAAACCTTGAAATAAAGTGAAATTCAGACTGAAATAGAGTTGCTTGAAAATAAAAGAATGTAGGAGCAGCAATTTCAATATGCAGGAGAATGATAAACAACTAATTCATAACCAGGAATAGTGTCATACACTTGTAATTTCAGTACTTGGGATGCTAAGCCAAGAGGATTACAGGTTCGAGGCCAGCCTTGACAACTTAGTGAGGCACTGTTTCAAAGTTAAAAAAATAAGCCTGGGGTATAGCCCAGAGGTAGAATGTCCCTGGGTACAGTACCCAAAAATTAAGAAAAAGAGCAGCAACAACAAACTCATGACCATGGATACCTTAGAGGAGAGGGAGGGATATGTGATTAAGGATGGATGCACGGTTGGGGTATGTTCTGTTATTTTATTGGTAATACTTTATTTTTTAATTTAGGCAGTGGTACATGGGTAGTGATTACAGTATTTGCTATTTTCTCTGAGTCATAATTTGGGGGTTCCTGGGAATTGAACTCAGGGGCATTATATTTTTAAATTATATCCCCACCCTTTTTTACTTTATTTTTAATATGTAAGTTTTTATTAAATAATGTTTTCATTTTTAATTGTTAGATATATCAATGAGCTTTTATTAGTGCATTATAGTCTCATATCATAGCGTAAATCACATTGGCAATACTATACATGCACGCAGCACTTGGTGCCCCCCACCTCCCCACTTCCCTCCCTCCTAATACTGAGATTGACATTGGTATATTCACATGGATACACATAGTTGATGGTATTATTCCCATTTATGAACCTCAGTGTTCCTCTTCCCCTACTGTTAGACCTCCTCCCTGGCTCCACTGAGGTTTCTCCTCCATTATCTGCAGTCCTTCTTGTTTCCCAATTATTCCCTATCCTGCACATAGTAGAGAAAACCTTTCACTTTCTGTGCTTGATCAATCTCACTTAACATAATGTTCTCCAAGCCCCTTCCATCTTCTTGAAAATGACAATTTTGTTCTTCTTTATGACTGAGTAGAATTCCATTGTGTTTATTTCCCATAATTTTATAATCTATTCATCTGTTAACGGATACCTGAATTGGCTCCATGATTTGGCTATTGTGAATTGCGCTGCCATGAACATAGGTATGCACATATTACTGTAGTTCTCTGTTTTTAACCTCTTTGGAAAGATACCCAGTAGTGGTATAGCTGGAGCATATGGTGGATTCATTCCCAGTTTTCTAAGGAACCTGCACACTGATCTCCATAGCAGCTGAACTAATATGCAATCCCACCAACAGTGTAGAAAAGTTCCTATTTCTTCACATCCTCACCAATATTTATTGTTGCTTGACTTCCTAATGATTGCCATTCTGACTGGGATTAAATTGAATCTCAGTGTAGTTTTGATTTGCATCTCCTTGATTGCTAATTATGTTGAACTATTTATATGTGTTTATTGGACATCTATATCTCTTCTTTTTTATTTATCTATTCAATTCAGTTGCCCGTTTCTTGATTGGGGTATTTGTTTTTCTAGTGTAAAGTCTCTTAAGTTCTTTGTATATTCTATATATTAGTCCTCTGTCAAAGGGATAGCTGGTATAGATCTCCTATTCCATAGGCTTTCTCTTTAGACTTGATGATTTCCTTTAATGGGCAGAAATTTTTAGTTTATGCCATCCCACTTATTAATTCTTTTTTTAATTTCCTGAGCTTTGGAGGTCTTGTTGGGGACATTTATACCTGTGCTTATAAGTTAAAGTATTGAACCTATACCCTCCTCTTATAGCTTCACAGTCTCTGGTCTAACTTCCTGGTCTCTGATGCATCTTGAGTTGATTCCTGGGTGAGAGGTAAGGATTTAGTCCCATTTTTCTACAAATGGAATGAAAATTATAAAACAATAAAAAATAAACTAAAGAATGTCTTGGAAGATAGAAAGATATTCCCTGTTCTTAGATAGACAGAATATATTTACTTAAAAGGTTTGTTTCTTTGCAGGCAGCATGTAGATGAATTAAGGTGTTTTTTTTTTTTTGGTGGTTCTGGGGTTTCTGGAAGCCCTTCTACCTCTGGGCTACACTCCCAGACCTATTTTTTATATTTTTATTTGGAAACAGGGTCTCTTAAGCCAGCACGGCTGGCTTCGAACCTGCACGATCCTCCTATCTCTGCCTCCCAAGCGCAGAGATTACAAGTGTGTGCCACCATGCCCGGCTGAATTAAGGTTTTTAATCCATTTTGTCACCTTATGTTTTTTTATTGGGGAGTTGAGGCCATTTATATTCAGCATGATTACTGAGAGATTATTATTTTTTGTGGGTCTGGGGATGGAACCCAAGGGCATTCGACCTCTGAGCTAAACCCCCTGCCCTAATTTTTATTCTTTATTTTGAAACAGGGTCTCACTAAGTTGCAGAGGGCCTCACTAAGTAGTAACTGAGGCTGTCCATGAACCGTGATCCTCCGGTCTCAGCCTCCCGAATGCTGGGATTATAAGCGTGAGCCACCACGCTTGGCCTGAGAGATGATTTTTGATTCCTAACATGTTGAGTTTTAACTTCTGCTTGAAGTAGTGTTTTTTCTTCTTTGCTTAGTTGTTTGTTTAATGGAAATCATTGTTTCTCAGGCTCTGTCATTTATTAATTCTTCTTTGTAATTAATCTCTTTAAGTATTTTCTCTAGTGCTGGTTTGGAAGACATAGATTCTTTTAGTTTCTGTTTGTTCTAGAAAGTTTTTATTTCCCCATTGAATTTGAGAGATATTTTTGTGAGTTGAATAGTCTTGACTGTAAATTGTTTTCTTTCAGAGTTTAGAATATGATGCTCCAGGCCCTTCTGGTGTTCATGACTTTTTGGGGAAGTCTAGAGTGATTCTTATTAGTTTGCCTCTAAATATCACTTGCTCTTTTACTTTCATTGCCTTTAAGATTCTCTCCTTGGCCTCTATGTTTGTCAATTTGATTATTATGTGGCATGGTGAACCCTTTCTCTGATCTTGTCTACTGGTGTTTCTGTTTCCTGTACCTATGTGTCAACCTCTTTTTTCTATATTTGGAAAAATTTCTAACATTACTTCTATGAAAAGATTGTTGATTTCTTTGGGTTCGTTCAGCTTCTTTTCCCTCTTCTGTGCCTATTATTCTTAGGTTAGCTCTTTTAAAATTGGCCCATATCTCTTCTGTGTCCAATTTATGCTGTCAACGTGTTTTTTCTAAATTATATACTATGTATTAATTTTTGTTATGATCCTCTTCCAAGAATAAGATTCTATATTCCATGTGTTCTAGTCTATTGTTTGTAGTTTGTATTGCATCCTTCACTTCCTTCAGAGATTCTTTCTGATTTCTATTCAGGGTGTCAGATTCTTTGTTTATTTGATCCTTTATTTTTTCAGCTCTGTCTAAATTCTTTTTGGAAATCCTGTATCATTTCTACTATTAAAATTCTGATTGTCCTTCTGGAGATCTCTGCAATTCTGTGTTGGCAGGTCATATTATTGTGAGATTGTGGGAGCCCATTGTAACCTTGATATTCTTCCTTTTCGTGATTTCAGGTTTCTTAAGATTATATCTGTTGTTTATATCTGTTGTTTTTGATATCTTTCCCTCACACTGTAGGTGTCAGCTGGTATATACAAGGGCAAGTTGTGTTGTATTCAATGGTGAAATTTGAATGAGGAGGAAGACGCTAGAGTAGTGGATGCAAGAATAGGGTAAAATAGCAGTTAGAATTGAGCAGAAGGAGGGTTTAGGTGTAGTAAGATAATATATAGTAGAGATTAGAGATAGTTAATATATAGGAGGATTCTAATAACCAGTGTAGAGTATTTAGGTATAGTGATATAAAATGAATTTAATATAAGAAGAAGAAAATAAAAGAAAAAATAAGGCAGAGATAAGAGAGTAGATGTAAAAGAGGGAAGAAGCTATACAAGGAGTGGGGAAGGGATCAAACAAACAAGCACACAAAAAAAAAAAACAACAAAAACATCCTAAAAATATATGAGTACAGAGCAGACTTGGCCTCTGTAGTCTTCCTGGGTCTGCAATGGATACTTTCAGCCATTTAAGATTCAGTTTCTATATTAGGTTCTCAAGCATGTTCCAAGCACTCTCATTTGCTCTGTAATTTATGGCAATGATGTCAGTTTGTAGCCCCACTTTTTGGTCTCCTTCAGTGATTGGGACTCTGGCCTGGTACCTCTATCTGTCTGTGCAGGTGCCAAGTGCCACTGGTGTCTCTCTCCCTGCAAGCCTGAGTCATATGAGCACCTGGATCATAATTTTAAAATATACATTCTAACCTAAGTGTCTAGTGTCTCTTCTCTTCCTCTCTCTCTCTCTCTCTCTCTCTCTCTCTCTCTCTCTGAGAAGATGATTGTCCAAATTCATGATAAAGACTTATTTAGAGAAAAGGAGAATTTAGTTACATCTTTTCTATTGCTGAATTAAGACTGCAGAAGGAAATGACCACTGCCGGGCATGGTGGCACAGACCTGTAATCTCAGTACTTAGGAGGCTTGAGACAAGAGGATCACAAGTTCAAGGAACGCCAGACTCAGCAACTTAGTGAGGCTGTCAGAAACTTAGCAAGACCCTGTTTTCAAATAAAAAATAAAATAGGATTGGGTATAGGTTAAAGGTAGAATGTCCCTGGTTTCAATCTCCAGGACTGCAAAAAAAAAAAAAAGGAAGTGACCAGAGCATAAAGAAACCAATAAAGAAACTAATGAGGTGACATGACCGGATAGACACCCAAGTTCGTGTTTAAGCCAGGTGTGGTGGCACGCACTTTTTTTTTTTTTTTTTTTTTGGTGGTAATGGGGTTCCTGGAAGCCCTTCTACCTCCGGGCTACACTCCCAGACCTATTTTATATTTTTGAAACAGGGTCTCTTATGCCAGCGCGGCTGGCTTCGAACCTGCGCGATCCTCCTGTCTCCGCCTCCCAAGCGCGGGGATTACAAGCGTGCGCCACCACGCCCGGCTTGGCACGCACTTCTAATCCCAGCATTTGGGAGGCTGAGACAGGAGGATCCAGTTCATGGACAGACTCAGCTACTACTTATTGAGGCCCTTTGCAACTCATTGAGACCGTGTTTCAAAATAAGGAATAAAAAAAGGGCTGGGAGTGTAGCTCACAGGTAAAATGCCCCTGGTTTCCACCTCCAGTACAGAAAAAAAAAAAGATTATGTTTTAGAAGTTTACCTGACAGCATTCTGAAAATATGAATTGTGGCCCCGGCAATAATGAGGGAATAAGCTTCACTCTTTATGGTTTCTTTTTTAAGAATTTGTTTGAATTTTTTAATTTAAAAATATTTAATTGAGCCGGCTGTGGTGGTGCACGCTTGTAATCCCTGCGCTTGGGAGGCGGAGACAGGAGGATCACACAAGTTCAAAGCTAGCCGTGCTGGCTTAAGAGACCCTGTTTCCAATTTTTTTTTAAGTATAAAAATAGGTCTGGGAGTGTAGCTTGGTGGTAGAGGGGTTTCCAGGAACCCCAGTACCACCAAAAAATTTTTAAACATTTAATTGATAAAAATAAAGGTGTTATTCATTCATGGTATGCAACATCATAATTTGATATATGCATACACTCTTCTTATGGTTTCAAACTGCATTTATTCCTCTCCCTCAGCAGCTTTTATAGCATAATAATCATATAAAGCCTGATGTGGTGGCATGTGCCTGTGATCCCAATACTTGGGAGGCAAGGCTGAGACAGGAGGATTGCATGTTTGAGGCTAACCTCAACAACTTAGACCCTCAGCAACTTGGTCAGATATTGTTTCAGAATAAAAAATAGAAGGGCTAGAGGTGGAGCTCTGAGGTAGACTATTCCTGGATTTGATCCTTGGTACCACACATACACAAAATAATAATAAGCATATGCGATAGCTCCACAGGGGTGGCAAATAATCTTTCAATAATATCCTGAAAAGGCTTGGGCAGAGCCTGAAATTATAACAACCATCACTTTAAAATCATAGCTGGTAGTGTGCCTGATAGCAGAAGAATGAGTTTTCAAATCAAGATTAATTTTTCCTAAACATCCATTTACTAATTACAAAAAGTCAGTGTGTGTGTGTGTGTGTGTGTGTGTGTGTGTGTGTGTGTGTGTGTGTTACTGGTCATTGAACCCAGTGGCATTCTACCTCTGAGCTATACCTCCAGCCCTATTTTATATTTTTGTTTTGACACAGGGTCTTAAAGGTTGGTGATAGTCTAGGTACATTGCTGAGGCTGGCCTCAGACAAGTGATCCTCCTGTCTCAGGCTCTCAATTACCAGGATTACAGGTCTACACCACCATGGCTGGCTGACAACACCCATTTTTATATGAGCTACTAATCACAGGCTGGTGGAATCAAAGGGAATTTATCCTAGACACTTCCAGCTCTGACTCAGGACCAGGTGAACAGTGGGAAGTGAAAATCCAGCTATATTTTACCTTGATGTTACATGCCAGAGCTTTGCCATCATCTCCTTTAAGCATGAGCTTCATTCCTCGAAGTGACTCCATGGCTTTTCTGAAGTCGGTTGATTCCTGGTACTGGATAAAGGCCTCAAATGTCTGCAAGCCAAGGCTGAAACCCCCAAAGTTCCCACAGGTCATCACTTCTCTGTAAGGGTCAAGCATGGGGATATCCACATTCTTGATCTTTCCAAAACTTTCAAAGACTACTCGAAGGATCTCTTCACATGGCTTCTCCCCACTGGAACCTTTGGGTGCGAACCACTTGCAGGGCAAGCCTTGGAAATAGATGGAATCTGGGCTCTTCTCGTGGTCCTGCTCTTCAGTGCTGTCCCTTGGGGAGGACTCTTTCTTCTTGGGGAAGTGCTCCCACTCTCCTAGGGCATCTGTAGCCACGACTTTCAAGTCTGTCTTCAAGCCATTCAGTTTAATTATCTTCCCATGTAGCTTGGCCTTCAGGATCTGAACCAAACTTCGGGTCTCAGCCTCACCCTCAAATCGGATGAAGTCTTTTGTACTCTTGGATAGTCGGACTGTGGTGAACTGGTCAGGGCAGATAAGGCTCTTTAACTGGTCAAGAACTTCCCAGTTGGAGAAGGGCCTCACAGGTTCTGTGCTTTCCGGAAGCAGCACATTGATCATCAATTTTGCAATGGGCTTGAGGTAGAGGTGCTGAGCCGCACAGAGCTCTGTAGCCTCCGAATTGTCATACACCACTGTGACCGTCATGGTATCTTCAGACCACCTTAAAGGGTGAAAGAGAAAGTTTTCTTAAAAGTGGAGCAAAACACAGATGTGAATTATGAAATGGCATAGCATTGCTGGATGTAGAGCAAATTGACAAAGGAAAATACACCCTGGGTGGAATTAAAAATATCTTAAAACTCTTGGAACTAAGAAGTAATTACAGTAGGGTTGCAAGATGCAAGGTTAATACAAAATAGGCAGTTATCTTTCTTATATGTTAGTAATAAAAAGAATTTGAGATTCAAAACGTAGTGTCATTTATGTTAGCATCCAAAATAATGAAATACTTAGACATAAATATTAAAAGATAGCCAGGCACGTTGGTGTATACCTGTAACCCCAGTATTTGGGCAGCTGAGACAGGAGGATCACAGGTTCAAGGCCAACCTCTGCAATGTAGTGAGGCTCTAAAGAACTTGGTGAGACTCTGTTTCAAAACAAAAAAAAACATAAAATAAAAAGGGCTGGGGTGTAGCTCAGAAGTAGATTGATTTCAATCCCTGGGACCACAAAATAAAAACGAATAAACAAATAAATAAATCTAACAAAATAGGCACAAAATCTATATGAGGAAAAGTACAAAACTCTAACAAAATATATCAAAAAAACTAAATATGTGGAAGATAGGAAAGCCCGAGATGTCAGATCTTTCCAAACTGACTCATAGATTCAATGCAATTCCCATCAAAAATTTAACAAGAAGTAGGGTGTGGTGGTACATACCTATAATCCTGGTACTTGGGAGGCTGAAACAGGAGGATCACAGGTTCAAGACCAGCAGAAACTTAAGTGAGACCCTCAGCAACTTAGCCAGACCCTGTTTCAAGTAGAAAATAAAAGGACTGGGTGTGTAGTATGGAGGTGGAATGCCCCTAGGTTCAGTCCCTAGTATGATACACACACACACACACACACACACACACACACACACACACAAATAAGCAGATAACTTGTGGATAACAACTAACTGTAAAATTTATATGGAGAAGCAAAAGACCCAGAAGAGTCAATTCAGTATTGAAGGAGAGAAATAGAGTTGGAAGACTGGCACTAGCTGACTTCAAGACTTACTGTAAAGCGACAATAAGACAGTGTGTTATTGACAAAAGAAGAGACAACCATATCAATGGGACAGAATATAGAACTACGTATATATAGTCAACTGATCTTTGACAAAAAAGAACAAATACAATACAGTGGGGCAAAGATAGTCTTTTCAATAAATGGTGTTCAAACAATTGGACATCCATATGACCTTGAGTATAAACTGGGTGTGGTGGTACATACTTGTAATCCCAGCATTCAGGAGGCTGAGACAGGAGGATTGTGGTTCGCGGACAGCCTCAGCTACTTAGTGAGGCCCTCTGCAACTTACTGAGACCCGGTTTCAAAACAAAGAATAAAAAATAAGGCAGGGGGTGTATCTCGGAGGTCAAATGCCCCTGGGTTCCATCCCCAGACCCGCAAAATAAATAAACAAACAACCTTGAATATAGTGTGACTTTTGGGATGCAACACTAAAAGCAGGATCCATTTAAAGAAATAATTGATAAGACAAACTTCATTAAAATTCAAAACTTCTGCCCTGCAAAAGATATTGTCAGAAGGACGAAAAAGTCAAGTCACATACTAGAGGGTGATATAATTTGCAAAAGATACATCACACAAAGGAATGTTATCCAAATTATACCAAGAACACTTAAAATCCAACAACAAAAACATAGGCCAAGGAATCAGGAATGGTGACATAAACCTGTAATACCAATACTTAGGAGGCTGAGACAGGGAGATCACAGGCTCGAGGCCAGCCTCAGTAACTTAGTGAAAACCTGTTTCAAAATAGTAAATAAAAAAGTGCTGGGGTATAATTTGAGGGTAGAATGCTCCTGGGTTCAATCCCTAGTACCAAAGATGGGGGAGAGAAAGAAAGGGAGAGATCAAGATCTCCCCAAAGAAGATATATACACATGGCAAAAGGTATGTGAAAAGATGCTCCACATAAATCATAAGTCAGGAAGGAACTGCAAATCTAAACAACAACGAGATATCACTACACCTATTAGCGTGTGTGTGTGTGTGTGTGTGTGTGTGTGTGTGTGTGGTGCTGGGGGTGGAACCCAGGGGCTTTTCTACCTCCGGGCTATACTCCCAGACCTATTTTATATTTTATTTGGAAACAGGGTCTCGCTAAGTTGCTGAGAGCCTCACTAAGTAGCTGAGGCTGGCTTCAAACCTGTGCAATCCTCCTGTCTCAGCCGCCCAAGCGCGGGGATTACAAGCATGTGCCACCACGCCTGGTTATCAGTACACCTATTAGAATGGCTGAAATTCACAACACTGATCCTACCCAAATGCTATTGAGGAAATGGTGCAGCTCATTCATTGCTGGTGGGAATGCAAAATGTCACAAATATTTTGGAAGGTAATCAGTGGTTTCATATAAAACGAAACATGCTGTTTTTGTACAAGATAGTGATTAGCGATCACACTCCTTGGAAGGTGAAAACTTATGTCCACACAAAACCTGTACACATGCTTATGGAAGCTTTAGTCACAGTTGCCAAAACATGGAAGAAACTAAGACATCCTTTAGTAGGTGAATGGACAAATAAACAAACTCTCCTACTAAAGAGTTTGATAATCCAGACAATGGACTATCAAACAGCACTAAAAAGAAATGAGCTATGAAGACATGAAAGAACATGAAGGAAACTTAAGTGCACGTAATTAAATGAAAGAAGCTAATCCAAAAAGGCAATTTACTATATGATTCCAATTGTATACTATTCTGGCAAAGGTAACTATGAAGACAGTGGTTTCCAGAGGTGAGAGGGGAGACAGACATGATCAGAGTTAGCAGGGGGGATTTTTTTTGTGTGTGCTAATGGGGATTAAACCCAGGGGCATCATTCTACCTCTAAGCTACATCATTAGCCTTATTTTATTTATTTGTGTGTGTGTGTGTGTGTGTGTGTGTGTGTGTGTGTGTGTGTTGGTGGTACTTGGGTTCCTGGAAGCCCTTCTACCTCCGGGTTACACTCCCAGACCTATTTTAACATTTTCATTTTGGAAACAGGGTCTCCTAAGCCAGCGCGCGCGGCTGGCTTCGAACCTGCGCGATCCTCCTGTCTCCGCCTCCCAAGCGCGGAGATTACAAGCGTGCGCCACCACGCCCGGCCTTTTGCATTTTTTTTGAAACAGGGTTTCACTAAGTAGCTGAGGGCCTTACTAAGTTCCTAAGGTTGGTTGCAAACCTGTGATCCTCCTGTACTGGAATTACAGGCATGTGCCACCACGCCCAGCATGAGATCCCTTTTATTATTTTTTTCTCTCTAGCTTTCCAGTATGAGAGACATCTGGCCCTTGACTTTCATAACTCTCTCCAGTTTCATCCATTTTCCTGCAAATCGCATAATCTTGTTCTTTATGACTGAATAAAATCTCCATTGTGTGTATACATCACATTTTCTCCAGCCATAAGATTTGAGTGATATCTAGGCTGAGTCTATAACTTGGCTAGTGTGAATTATGCTGCTATAAACATGGGTGTGCATTGCATGTATCATTATAGTATGCTAACTTCAGTACTTTTGGAAAGATTACAAGGAGTAATATAGCTGGTCCTATTCTTTTGAGGGACCTCTAGACTGATCTCTGTGGTGGTTGAACTAATTTACAATCACACCCACAGTGTATATCTTATGGGAGCCCTTATGATAGCTCCCACAGGAACTATCTTATGATAGTTCCTTTTCCCTCATATCCTCTTCAGCACTTTTTATTTGTATTCTTGACGATTGCCACTCTAACTAAAATGAGATAAAATCATTTCCCTGATTGCTAGTGATGTTGAACATTATTTTATACTCGTTGGCTATTTGTATTTCTTCTTTTGAGAAATATTCATTTCATTCAACTGCATATTTATCGATCAGGTTATTTGTATTTTTTATTTTTAATACTTTATATATTTGGGATATTAATATTCTGTCAGAGGAGTAGATGGTAAATATTTTCTCTCATTCTGTAGGACTTATTTCAGAACATATTAGAAAAATCCCTCCATTATCTCTCAGGTATTTTAAATCGAGTTGACTTTGAGATATTAAAAGCACTTGAGTTAGAAGTGAATTATCCACTCATTCATTCTCTCTTGTTCTTCTTCACTCCAAAATGTTTTCTATCAGAATGTTCAACAAGGCCATGTGGATGCTAGGTTTTTAGAAAACAGTGGGAGAAGAATAGGACTGGGCCTTGCGTGGTGGCACACACCTGAAATTTCAGTACTTGGGAAGCTGAGACAGGAGGATTGCAGGTACAAGGCCAGCCTCAGCAATTCAGGAAGACTCTTAGCAACCTAGTGAGAACATGTTACAAAACAAAAAAAATAAAGGGGGCTGGGGATGTAGCCCAGAGATAGAATACCCTGGGTTCAATCTCCAGTACCAAAAAAAGAAGGAAAGAAGGAAGGAAGAGGAAGGAAGGAAGGAAGGAAGGAAGGAAGGAAGGAAGGAAGGAAGGAAGGAAGGAAATCTGATTATCTTCTTTGTTTCTTCTTTCTTGTTTTCTTTTTTGTTTGTTTGTTTGTTTGATACTGGATATTGTACCGAGGGACATTTTACCACTGAGCTATTTTATTTTTAATTTTGAAACAGGGTCTCACTAAGTTGCTGAGGCTGGCCTCAAAACTGCAATCCTCCTGTTCCAGCCTTCCAAGTACTTGGATTATGAGTATAAGGCACTAGGCCTGGCTTAATATATTCTTTTAAAGTAGCTCTTTGATGCCATTCTCTCCAAGGTTTTCTCTTTTTTTTAATTTTTAGTTTTTCTTTTGTTTTTCAGTACCAGAGAAGAACCCAGGGATGTTCTACTTCCAAGTTACACCCCCAAGCCCAGTCCTCCCCTTTTTTTAAACAGGGCCTCACTGGATGATGAGGGCCTTACTCAGTTGCTAAGGTAAGCCTCAACATGCAGTCCTCCTGTCTCAGTCTCCCAAGTACTATGATTACAGGCATTCACCACCATGCCCTGTTTTTTAAGGTTTTGTTTCATTCATTCATTCACTCATTCATTCACTTTTTAGTACTAGGGATTGAACCAAGGGACATTTTATCTCTAAGCTACAACCCCAGCCCTATTTTCTTTTCTTTTTAAATTTTGAAACAGGATCTCACTAAGTTAAGAGGGCCTTTCACTAAGTTGCTGAGGCTACCTCAAACCTGAAATCTTCCTGTCTCACCCTTACAACTACTGGGATTACAGGTGTGTACCATCATACCTGTCTTCTCCAAGGTTTTGAACCTTAAAGTTAGTCATTGTGAAAGCACTTCAGGTGAATAAAATTATATCAACATATTTATGGAAACCAGCAGGGAAGCCAAGATTTATTTGGGGCAAACCAGCCTAGCCAATTTCTAATTTTCTGGCTAGTGCAAATTCCTGTAAATTTTGACCAAAGAGAAATATACCATGGCTCTTCAGATAAGGTACCATGGATTAATGTTCAGGTGTTCTGGCATATCATTAACCCAAATGACATTTTTAAAATGGAGGCTGAGCTGGGCGTGGTGGCACATGCTTGTAATCCCAGCATTTGGGAGGCTGAGACCAGAGGATCATGATTCGCGGACAGCCTCGGCTACTTAGTGAGGCCCTCTGCAACTCAGTGAGACCTGGTTTCAAAATAAAGAATAAAAAATAGGGCAGGGGCTGTAGCTCGGAGGTTGAATGCCCCTGGGTTCCATCCCCAGACCCGCAAAAATAAATAAATAAAATAAATTAATAAATAAATAAAATGGAGGCTGATTATAAGCTCTGATATATGAATAATTTCAACTCACATCATTGAAATGAGTTTCATCCATTTTTGCAGTAGTAGAAAGATAGCCAATATATGGCCTCCTAATTGACCAAATTCCCAGATTAAAATTGTCTCAAAGATTATCATGGGTAATGGGCGCTTTCAGGACAGAAAGGAAGAAACTTTTGGGGGGGGGGTCTGGGGATGGAACCCAGGGGCATTCATCCTCTGAGCTACACCCCCTACCCTATTTTTTATTCTTTATTTTGAAACAGGGTCTCACTAAGTTACAGAGGGTCTCACTAAGTAGCTGAGGCTGTCTGCAAACCATGATCCTTGGGTCTCAGCCTCCCAAATGCTGGTATTACAAGCGTGCGCCACCACGCCTGGCAGGAAGAAACTTTTGAAGATCCACAGTCATTCAGTAATGATGACATTACAATAATGAAATATTAGAGTCTGACCAAGACCGAATATCTTCTACCTCCAAAGAAATTGAGCTCTAAGGTAGAGTTGCATGTGAAGAATTCTGATCTTGAAGATAACTGTATTCTCATAAATTCATCTCTTTGGGCAACTAAATTTCTTGTTGTGTTTTCCCTGTGTCAAAAGATCATCCTAAAGTTTCATTTATGTGATAATGTTTGTGAAACCAAAGTGTTGTGTTTTTCTTTTGTACCAGGGATTGAACCCAGTGGCATTCTACCTCTAAGCTACATCCCTAGCCCTTCTTAAGACAGGGTCTCACCGGGCGTGGTGGCACACCATTGAATTCCCGCACTTGGGAGGCTGAGACAGCAGGATCGTGCAAGTTTGAAGCCAGCCTCAGCTACTTAGTGAGGCTCTCAGCAACTTAGTGAGATCCTGTTTCAAATAAATATTAAAAGACAGGTCTGGAAGTGTAGCCTGAATGTAGAAAGCCCTGGGTTCCATCCCCAATGCCACAAAAAAAATAAAAATAAAAAACAAAAAATAAAACAGTATCTCACCAGGCATGATGATACATGCCTATAATCCTACTACCTGGGAGACTGATACTGGAGGATCACAAGTTCGCAGCCAGCCTCAGTTATTAAAGAAAGCCCTCCACAACTTGTTGAGACCCTGTTTCAAAATAAAAATAAATATGGCTGAGGGTGTATCTCAGAGTCAGAATGCCCCTGGTTTCAATCCCTAGTACCATAAGAAGTGAATCAAATAATTAAAATAGTCTCTGTAAGTTGCTAAGGGTATAGACAAGTTGCTGAGGCTGGCCTTGAACTTGTAATCCTGTCTCAGGCTCCCAAGTACTAGGATTACAGGTATATGCAACCATGCCCGGCTAAAGCAAAGTGTTTTGTTTCTGAGGATAATAGAAAATAAACTAACTTTAAAAAAAAAGTTACTTGGCCTTCCAGTGTAAACGCATTTACATTATACTATATGCTCATATGTACAGGTACCATTCCATAATAACAAGGAGGGAACTATTTAAAATAATATATGCACAAAGCAGCAAGTAGACCTGTCAGACCAGTCTTTTTAGTCTTTTGCTCCTTAAGTACTGTGTTGAAAAATGACTCTTTGTGACACCCCTAGCCAAGAGTACATTTTATACCTTGGATTAATTTAAATAATGTTTCTAAAGCAGACTCATTGCTTCCTCCTCCCCACACGACAAATCAAGGCCAGCAGGGACTTAAAGGAATATGGCTGAGTATCTTCCATATTTCGCCTCACACAACGAATAATCAGAGTATTATTCGTGAGAAATGCATACCATGAAATTATCGGTGTTTTGCTTCTCAGTTTCAGCTTCAGTCTGAAAACTATCAGAATTCCTACCCACCAGTCGCCATCTACAGGGCAAAAGCAACCAAGCAACCTTCATAGGGGACCTTGACTTTGATTGAACCCACCGTATTAATTTTTTGAATACCCAGATTTTTTTTTAATTTTGAAACAGGGCCTTTCCAAGTTGCTGACACTGGCTTTGAACCTGTGATCCTGCTTTTCTAGCCTCCTATGTTCTGTGATTACAGGTGTGTGCCACCACACCTGATTTGGAACCCTGCTTTGTATACTAAATAATGTTTGAAAGCAAAAGAATTTTCCAACCTTTTAAAAATATCAAGGTGAATTTATTTGAATAAAAGTCCCAGGAATAGGATATTACACAATACTCTATGCAAAAAAAATGTGATCAATGGAGGAGAGACTGGAGAAGCCACAATTCACACAAACTCTTCATGGGAACTACACATTGTGACGTCCTAACCAGGGAACACTCTGCCAAAGAGAAACAGGCACAAATCAAAAGTAGATAAAAATGAGCCAGGCATGGTGGCACATACTTCTGATCCCAGTACTGGGGAAGCTGAGACAGGAAGATTGCAGGTTTGAAGCCAGCCTCTACAATTTAACGAGGCCCTCTGCAACTTACTGAGACCATGTTTCAAAAAAAAATTAGTTGGGCGTGGTAGCACACACTTGTAATCCTAGCATTCGGAAGGCTGAGACCGGAGGATAGTGGTTCATGTCCAGCCTCAGCTACTTAGTGAGGCCCTCTGTAACTTAGTGAGACCCTGTTTCAAAATAAAGAATACAAAATAGGGTATGGGGTGTAGCTCAGAGGTTGAACCCCTGGGTTCCATCCCCAGACCCACAAAATAATAATAATAGGAAGAAGAAGAAGAAGAAGAAGAAGAAGAAGAAGAAGGAGGAGGAGGAGGAGGAGGAGGAGGAGGAGGAGGAGGAGGAGGAGGAGGAGGAGGAGAAGGAAGAAGAAGAAGAAGAAGAAGAAGAAGAAGAAGAAGAAGAAGAAGAAGAAGAAGAAGAAGAAGAAGAAGAAGAAGAAGATTGGTGGTGTAGCTCAGAGATAGAATGCCCCTATATCAAATCCCTAGTACCAAAAAAGTGGAAAGATGGTTTAAAAATAAACAAATAAAATAATTGTATATTTACAATGTTAAGCATGAACAGAATGAGATTTACAAAGTTGAAATTACATACCACCATGATCTGGTTTTGTACCCATTTAACTAACAATTCCAGTCAATGTATTACTCACTTTTCATGCATATAGAGAGTTCCTATAGAAATTCTATATAGAAAAAATTCATAGAAAGTCTATAGAGCTACTATAGACTTGGTTAGACATTTCCTTTCTGTGACAACTTGAATTTTCCAATATTTTTTTCTAAAAGAGCACTACTCTTTCTAAAAGACCACTACTGTAAGAAGGAATAAAAGTATGAAAACATTTGTAAAAATCTTTAAAAACTTATTTTCTCAAAATATTTTACTATGTCAAAGGCAGAAATAAAAATACATGGCTCGGCGCCCAGAGCCTCCGGGGCCTCAGCTCACCGCCCACTGTCGGGTGTGGGCGGGTGAAACCCAGGCCCCGACAGTCCCCGTGCGGCCGCTCGCGCGATCTGGCTCACAATCGCTCGTCCCTGACCCTGTTTTCTCTCCGCAGATCGCCACTGCCCCTCCGACGCCGCCAGGACCTTGCGGGTGGGAGGGCTCAGTTGTCCCCGACTTTCAAATAAACTTGTCTAACTGGAAAAAAAAAATAAAAATAAAAAATAAAAAATAAAAATACATGGCTCGTTACAAATTGCCAAATTATTCTCCTGAAACATTAATTCAGTTAATCAAGCCATCAGCTTGATCCCTTTGTGGCCGTGCTCATATTGGATCATTATCATTTTTTATATCTTTACCTTTATTAGTATATAACTACTCCAATCAGATTTGACTGGTCATGGTGACACATTCCTGTAATCCCAGTACTTGGAAGGCTGAGACAGGAGAATCACAAGGTTCAAGGCCAGCCTCAGCAATGTATCAAGATCCTCTGCAACTAGTGAGACTCTGCTTCAAAATAAGGCTGGGGGTGTCGATCAAAGGTAGATTGGCCCTGGATTTGATCCCAGTGCCAAAAAAAACCAAAAAAAAAAAAAAAAAAAACCTTAAGGTCTGGGGATGTTCTCAGTGGTAGAATACTTGCCAATAAGTTCTAAACCCAGAACTGCAAAGAAAATTGGGGCAGGGGAATTAAGTCAAGCCATTCCAGTCCTCTGTTCAAACCCCTACAGGAGCTTCCCATCATGCTTCTCAAGAAATCCAAAGTGCTCACCCTCCCCCCAAAATATGGGCCATGTCCGCCTCTCTAAACTCATTTTTGCCCTGCTCCCCTTCCACCACGTTTTCTCCAGCCCAGCTTGCCTACTTACTACCTTGTAAATGCCCAGGGTCACACCTCAGGACCTTTGCATTTCTGCCCCCATATCTGAATTCCTTCCCCCCAAGATTTCCTTACAGTAGGCTCCTTCCCATGTTTTCCAATTTGGCTTGAATGTCACCTGAGAGAATCTTTCCCTCAGTGCTTTAAATAACACTGTTCCCATCCCTGTCACTTGATATCACCCCGTTTTATTTCCACTGTAACATTGAAGCCAGCACCGATAACATGTGCTTGCTAGCCTGTTTCTCTCTGTCAGTCTCTTTCCCTCCCTAGCCTATAAGCTCCATGAGGGCAGCCATTGCATCTGTCTGCTTCACCTGTACATCTTCAGAGCAAGACTGTGCCTGTCACATAATAGAACTTAAGAAGACTCAGTTTTACCTAAAACACAGGCATTACTCAAAAACTCCATTCTAAAGGGGTTGCTTCAAGGCAGAATGCCCGTGGGTTCCATCTCCAGCACCATACGTTAATAATAATAATGTTGCCGATGTTCTTGGTGGAGTAGAAAAATGACTAATTTCAGCCAGGCATGGTGGTGCATGCTTGTAATCCCAGTACTTGGGAGGCTGAAACAGGAGAATCACGGTTTGTGGCCAGCCTCTGCAACTTAGTGAGGTCTTGTTTCAAAATAAAGAATAAAAAATATTTTTATCAGGAAAAAATAAAATAAAATAAAGGGGTTGCTTCCATGTTTAATATATTAATATTAGCACCAGAACGCCAATAATATAATGATAATATAGACTTGCATGTTCCTTTTAGACTCATCGAGTTATCAACATTCATGAGCACTGAGATTAATTCAGGTATGCCTGCCAAGCACCTACTGTGTTGGATGCTTTGGGGGCTACCATGATGAGTCACCCTCAAAGAACAGAGTCTAGAAAGTGAACAGAATCATGACAATTAACTGGAATATGAAGGATAAAATGGAGAATGCCATGAGAGGTATAGGTCTTAATACCTTAATAATGGTCTTAATATTATTTCCCATGAAATGAGTGGCAGAAATCTTGGGAATGTGCTTGGGGATTTAAAATATGCCAGAGCCTGGCACAATGGCACCTACCTATAATCCCAGTACTTGGCAGGCTAAGAGAGGAGGGTAACAGATTTGAGGCCAGCCTCGGCAACATAGTGAGACTCTCAAAATAAAGAATAAAAAGTAGGGCTGGGTGTGTAGCTAAGAGGTAGAATGCCCCTGGGTTCCATCTCTAGTACCGAAAGAAAAAAATAAATAAATTTTAAAAAGAGAAAAAAAACAACTTAGCAACTGTTTCAAAATAATTTTTAAGAAGAGCTGGAGGTAAAATAACCCCAGGTTCAATACCCAGTACCAAAATCAATCGACCAAATGTGCCAGTATTTCTCTTCCTAAGAATGACAGAACACACAAAGTAACAGTTGCAGTTGTCACTATAACTGGCATAGGGATGAGTGCCAGTGCCATTTGGTGAGCTGGGGGCAATGATACTAAATTTTCTGGAGTTCCTGGACAGATTTACACAGTAAAGATCTCTCCAGCCCAATTACCTACATACAAGTGGTTCATACCTATCCATTTAGAATGCATGGGGTGTTGTCAGGGACTTCCAAGTTAACATTTTAATATGCTGGAGTTTTCTTTTTGTGGTACTAGGGATTAAACCCAGAAGCATTCTACCTCTGAGTTCACCCCCAGCCCTTTTTATTTTTCCCTTATTTCTCAGAAAATCGCTTAGCTTTTTTGTTCCAGGGCAATCTTAGCTTTGTTTTTTTTTTTATTTTTATTTTATTTTTTGGTGGTACTGGGGGTGGAACCCAGAGGCTTTCTACCTCTGGGCTCTACTCCCAGACCTATTTTCTATTTTATTTGGAAACAGGGTTTCACTAAGTTGCTGAGAGCCTCACTAAGTAGCTGAGGCTGGCTTCAAACCTAGTACGATCCTCCTGTCTCAGCCTCCCAAGCACGGGGATTACAAGCGTGCGCCACCACGCCCGGCTCAGCTTTATTTTTTAATTGGTGCACTGTAGTCATACATCTTAATGGGATAAAAGACTTGTGTATACATACATACACACATCATCCAATTAACCCTTACCCGAATGCCACCCTATTCCCTCCCATCCCTCCTATCCATGCTTGGTTTAGTGATTGACTTTGATATGTTTAAGTACAACATGTGCTTTAGAGAGTTTCCCTCTTCCCCCCTCCCATCCCCTCAGTTAGGTCACCTTATTTGCTTCTCTATAGGATCTCCTTCTTCATCTAGAGTTCTTCCTGTTACCCATTTCTCTCTAGATTTTCCATATTAGGGAAAGCATCAGATTTCTTATTTTTTGTGACTGACTAATCTCACTTAGCATAATGTCCTCCAGTTCCCTCCATTTCCCTGTAAATGATGTAAAAATTGTGTTTTTCTTTATGGCTGAGTAAAATTCCATTGTGTACATATCCCACAGTTTTGTAATCCATTCATCTGTTGATGGACGTCTTGGCTGTTTCCATAGTTTGGCTATGGTGAATTGTGCAACTTTGAACATAGATACACATGCATTGGTTTGGTAGTTTGGTTTCCTTTCTTTTGGGTAGATACCCAGAGGTGGTATTGCTGGATCAAATGGTAAGTTCATTCCCATTCTTCTGAGGATCCTTTTTAATTTTTATTTGGAAACAAGGTCTTGCTCAGTTGTTGAAGCTAGTTTCAAACCTGTGATGGTCCTGCATCAGCCACCCAAGTATGAAGATTACAGGCATGCACCCCCGTGCCTGGCTAATATGCTGGATTTTTTTGGCAGTCACTACTGAATTGTTTGCCGCCGTCCCAAACTCTTTATATCATTTTAACCCATACCCTGTGTTCATCAAGTATTAGCATAAAGAAAACCTGAGTCCATATAAAGGATGAAGGAGAACAGCAAGGCTCACCAGAATGTCTCATTGAAGCCCTAAAATTTCTGCCTCAATTAAGTGTCCCACTCAAGGATAAGGCTCACTCCCTGAAGGTCACCCCTCCACAATGATATATACAACAACATCCCTGTTTGTTACAATTTCTTTCATTTTGTTTTTGTTTGTTTGTTTGTTTGTTTTTGCAGGTCTAGTGATGAAACCCAGGGGCATTTGACCTCCAAGCTACACCCCCTGTCCTATTTTTATTCTTTATTTTGAAACAGGGTCTCACTAAGTTGCAGAGGGCCTCATTAAGTAGCTAAGGCTGTCCGCGAACAGTGATCCTCTGGTCTCAGCTTCCCAAATGCTGGGATTACAAGCGTGCGCCACCACGCCTGGCTAATTTCTCTCGTTTTAAAGAGACAGTCCTACTGTACCTCTGATAATTTCCTCATTACACAGTCAGATCAGAAGCTAATCTTGCCTTAAAATCATCCCAGGTGGGGCTTATTTCTCTCAAGCAGGAGTCCAGGGCTCACAGAGTCAGGAAGCTTCCAAGAATGGAGTTGGAGACTGCGCAGGGAAGGCAGAGCACTTGCCCCAACTAAAGAAGTCACTTCTGCACAGCTTTGCTGTCTGTAGGTGAAACATAGCCCAGGCCTTTAAGATGTAGATCATGGTTTTTATTAAGATCTTTAGCTTGTTCAAGGTAGATATCTAATTCAATTGATTTTTCAGATTGTATACAGGCTGAAGCCCACATATGTAGGGCTGAACTTAGCCTCCGCCCCCTAGCTTGCTCTTTCTGCACACTGGAGCCAGGCATCTGTTCAGCTACATGCATCTGGTACTCCCCAAGGTGTCAGCAAATTAAAAACAAGAGTTCAATATACAGACAACTTGGAAAGGTTCTCAAGAAAAGAGGAGAGAGGCATAGGCTTGGGGACCCAAATAGGTCACACTGGATGACTGGGACTGCTTTGGTAACATTCTTCCTTGGTCATAAATTCTCAATGTCTCCTATTTCCTACTGTATCAAATCACAAGTTCCCTTCAAGGTTCTGCCAAACATGATCACCCTGCATTGCCAGCCCTACATTTTATCATTCCCCATATCAGTCTCCCATTCTAGCTGGGCCAGATTTCCTGGAGTTTCTAAAAAGATTTGGTTCCCCTCAGCCAAGTACTATCTTCTCCTCAAAGAGATCCTACCTACTCTTCAAAGCTTTGTTCACACTTGACCTCTTTTATTAAACTTTCTCTGTGATAGTAAAATGCAAAATACTAGCCAGGCACAGTGGCACACACCTGTAATCTCAGTATTTGGAAGACAGGAGGACCATAAATTCAAGGTCAGCTTTAGCAACTTAGTGAGACCCTGTTTCAAAATAAAAAGGACTAGGGACATACCTCAGTGGTAGAATGGCCCTTGGACTCAATCCCAGAAGACCTGAGTTTAAATCCCACCTCTGCCTTTGACCAGGTGGGAGGTGTCCTTGGGTTTGTTACCTATATTCTATGAAATGATGCATGTTGAGTATCCCTTATCCAAAATATTCGAGACTAGAAGAGTTTCAGATTTTTGAATTTTGGAATATTTGCTTAATACATAATGAGATATCTGGAGGACATCCCTTAAGTATAAAAATGAAATACATTCCCATTTCATATACATGTCATACCCATAGCCTGAAAGCAATATTATACAATATTTTTAGCATGCCTGCATGTTGACTACAACCTGTCATATGAGGACAGGTGTGGAATTTTCCACTTGTGATATCATGTCAGCACTCAAAAACATTTAAATTTTGGAGTATTTTGGATTTCAGGTTTTAGGATTAGGGATATTCGACCCCTAATAGTGCCTGCCTTATAGAGCTTTTCCCCCTTTCACTTTTTCTAACAGAATTTTTGAAGGATTATATGAAGTACCACATGTAAATATTTATCATCCAGTAAGTGCTCAATTTAAAAAAAGCCTTTAATTATTATTATGGCCACTCGATTTTTTACTAACCTTCGTCTTCTGTAAATGTTCCAGGCTTATGCTGCTTCTTCTGAGCAAAACCCCACTGGGTCCCATGCAGTTCGTGTTTGCGCTGTACTTTGGTCTATAGCTTGGCTTTTTTTTTTTTAAGGTCTGGGGATGGAACCCAGGGGCATTCTACCTCCAAGCTATACCCCTGCCCTATTTTTATTCTTTATTTTGAAACAGGGTCTCACTGAGTTGCAGAGGGCCTCACTAAGTAGCTGAGGTCCTCTGGTCTCAGCCTCCCGAATGCTGGGATTACAAGCGTGCACCACCACTCCCGGCCAGCTTGGCTTTAAAGTTTCTTAGCTTTATATGGTTTGAAATTAGAAAATAAATATCTTCTAGCTTTGTTCTTTTTCGAGATCATTTTGGGTATCTAAAGTCCATATTCCATATTAGGATACATTTTTTTCTGAAAAATAAATATATAAATATATGATAGTTTCACCTTAAAAAAAGGAAAAAAATATTCTCTGGTAAGAAAGAAAGCAAAAAGAAATATTGAAATGTTATCTTTAAGTCATCAAAAGCTTGGTATCAGACAAATGAAACTGTTATGTGAGATTATCATTGTTAATTTTGGATAAATTGCTATAATACTAGATGTCAACCACTAAGCCAAGCATGGGAAGGAGGGATGGGGAGGGAACAGGGTGGGGATCGGGTGGGGATTGACTGGGCGATGTGTGCATGTATGTCTACAAAAGTTTTTTGTATCCCACTATGATGTATGAATACAGTGCAACAATAAAAAATTAAAAAAATTAAAAAATAAAAAATAAAGTTTTTTATGAACCAAGAGTACACTCAATAAAAGGTAGAATCCACCGAACCAAGTGGACACCAAATCAGAGTTGCACAAACTAGTGCCCTTTGCACAAATCAGTGAAAGCCCCTCTCCAGCAAAGAGGGGTGCATGCTGAGTAGATGAATGTATATCTAGGTTCAGTGGCAGAGAGCGGCTCACTCTCTCTCTCATATACAAATACATATACCACCACCACCACCACGTTATACCCAACATGGCCCTCACCTCTACCTTCCTTAGCCTTTAAGCCTCACTTGAAGCAGAATTAAAGGCCACCCCCTCCACCTGAGTATATGATGAGGAACCCAGAAAAACAGGCCACACTGCAGGTAGGATCTTTGGCTGGGTCTAAATGGAAAGCCAGAGATCCAGCAGAGAAGCTAAGATGGCCTCTGCAGATTATGTCCCCCTCTCTGCATCCCCATCCATCCACTAAGGTGAAAATGGCTGGATCCCCTGGGCACCAGTGCCCACAGGCTTATTCCACTCATCACTTTCCTCTGTGCTTACAAGGACTGAAGGAAAAATAATTTTGTGGAAAGTATTCCATGCTTCAAGGTACTCCATACTTCTGCCCTGTTCCACCTTTTGGAGTTTTCTCGGCATGGAAAAATGTGGCTATAAGCTGGGTGTGGTGGCGCACACTTTTAATCCCAGCGCTTGGGAGGCTGAGACAGGAGGACCCACAAGTTCAAAGCCAGCCTCAGCTACTTAGTGAGGCTCTCAGAAACTTAGTGAGACCCTATTTCCAAATAAAATAGAAAAATAGGTCTGGGAGTAAAGCCCGGAGGTAGGAAAGCTCCTGGGTTCCACCCCCAGTACCACACACACACACACACACACACACACGCACACAAAATGTGGCTACTAGAATGTCATATGCTTTATTTATTTATTTATTTATTTATTATGTGTGGTGCTGGAGATTGAACCCAAAGATAGTCTCTATGTGTGTGTGTGTGCATGCGTGCGTGCATGCATGTGTGTGTGTGTGTGCGTGTGTGTGTGTGTGTGTGGTGCTGGAGGTGGAAACCAGGGGCTTTTCTACCTCCAGGCTATACTACCAGACCTGTTTTTTTTATATTTTATTTTGAAACAGGATCTAAGTTGCTGAGCCTCAATAAGTAGCTGAGGCTGGCTTCAAACCTGTGCAATCCTCCTGTCTCAACCTCCCAAGCATGGGGATTACAAGCGTGCGCCACCACGCCCCGCCCAAAGACAATCTATGTTATTCTTTTTGTTTTGGAACAGGGTCTCACTATATTGATGAAAGTCTCACTACTTCCTGAAGCTGTCCTCAAACCTGCGATCCTCCTGTTTTAGCCTTCCAAACACTGGGATGGCAGGATTGCTCCACCACACCCCAGGCCATATGCTCTAAAAAGCAACCAACCAAAACAAACAAACAAAAAACAGAATCTGAGAGATTTCAAGTACATTAGCCCAAAAGTGGTTCTCTGAGCATCAAAACTCAGCCCTACCAATTGTGCTGATAGGAAGTTTCAAAGTTAAATCAGTGGCAGGCAGAACACAGGGCAAAATGGACCTGAGCTTTGAAAAGGGAAATCATATAGGAAATGAAAAGGCCCAAAGGGGAACCAGTACCTCATGCTGGAACTAACATACCAATACGAGTCATTTATTGGAGTTAGCAGCATTTAAAAGACCTCTGGTAATTATCAGCTTTAAATAAAATTCCAAAAAGCAGGCAATGAAATGTAAAAAAAAAAAAAAAAAAAAAAAAGGCACAGGTCCCAAAGGCCCAGACTATGATCCTCCCTCCCCCTGCGTTTAAGCCTGACCTGTAGCATGGGTCATCCCACCTCTCTACACCCTTCTGCCCACGAACCCAAGCTCAGGACCACCTGCTCTCTCGGTCAAACTGAAGACAATCTTATTCCCCCCGCGCTGGAAATCTCAAGTGGGGACTCAGAATGTCTTGAGAAGTCCCTGGAACCAAGGACTGAATCATCAGGGAGACGGGGGCGGACGAACACTGCTAATGATTAATTGGATGAGTGGGGTGGAAGCAGGGAGAAAGTTGGGAGACTGAGCCCTTGACTTGCAGATAGAGCAAGAGAGGGCACCTTCAGTTCTCATTAGCGCGATGTCACTGCCAACGTAGTCTAAGGAAATGAATGCTGTTAGTGACCTCGGCCTGAGCAGCGGCCAAGAGAACCCGCGAGTGGACGCAAGAGCGCCACCTAGTGGGCTCCATGATAGGAGGAAGCGCAGCTGGGTGAAGGGAGAGGACCAGGGAAGAACCTAGGCGCATCTCTGGGAAACCCGACTCCGCGGAGGCAGGAGGGGTGATCCGGGTACCCTGCACAGGCCCTCCCCAACCCCCACATAGGATCTGAGGTGGTCCTGTCTGCAGGACACCCACAGATTCAGTAGGCCAGGGCGGTATGACGACTGCGACGCAGAGGGACGTGGCTGCCTCCTCCGCGAGCATAGCTGAGGGCTTTTACCGGGAGACTCAGGAGCCGCTGCGTCTCCACTCCGGGCTCCACTGGAATAGCGGGACTGCAGCCACCGCCGCCACTGCCGCCTCCGCCTTTCTCCAGCCGCATCAGTCGCCACGGTCGCCGCTCCCCGCGACTGTCGCCCGAGAGGCCAGCTGTTGAATGGTTTTCGTGGGCGCACAGAGAGCAGAAACGACCTTGCCGCATCCAATTCGGCGATGCGGGCAAGCACCCCGATGCCAACGGCTGATGCACCCCTCGCCCCGCTGCGGCCCTGGCGAGCTCGCCGCTCTACCTCCCGGTTCCGGGCTGCGGGCGGCGGGCTCGCCTACTTGCCTGCTCTCACGGCTAGGTGGGCTCTTGCCAAACCAATTGCCTTTCCTCGTCGGCTCCGCCCCCCTAGCATCCATCCCTCAACTTGCCCACACGACCAATGGCAAGGACAGACTAGTCCCGCCCCTTAGATTTCCCCAGAGCCAATCACCTTATCCTGAGGAATCATTCAAGTAACCCCGCCCCTCTAGCGCAGCAAAGCTGGAACCAAAGTTTATATGTTTGCGCAGATGCTGCTTACTGTTCGAAGCTTTGTGGGGGCTACTCACATTGCGGCCCCCAAAATGCTGCAATGATTTAGAGGCTTCAACTTAACCTGTTCTACCAATCCCCACACAAACCATTTCCTTCGAAGAAACGAGGGTGAAAAAGACTGAGAGAAGTACTATTGCCCATTTCCATCTCCTTTGCGAGGCAGCACTGCTAAGAAATAACCGCCCACTACGGCCAGATCATAACCATCGCAAGGTCAGTAATAACCTCGAAGATGATTGAATGACTATCTCTGCTTGGCTATTATTGTGTTTGTTTGTCCCATGTACAGGAGACCTGCTCTCATACACTGGGCAGCCTCCAGCAACTGGGACTCACTGGCTCTGCAGATCGCCACTGAGTCTCTGGCCTTGGCTTGAAGCTGAGTGAACACCCCCCCCTCCCCGCCCCGAGGAACTTGTGCCCTATTGAAGTTGAGCAAGGCCAGCCTTGCTCCTCCTCTCCATGGTGGTCCAACAATTTGGAGACAATTCTTTTGGCTCACTGTGCCTCCAGGCTCTGATTCTTCTCAGACTAAGTTCAAGGCAGGCTTTTCTCTGAATTTAAGTCAACTCCTTCCTTCAAAACTTGTGAAAGCAGAAAACAGGAATTGAATCTGCACTTCCCTCTTATCCCTGCACCAGGGTACAGTCCCACTAGTCCCATCCCTCCCGTTTAGAAGACTTTTCAGCTTGAGCTCCCAAAAGTACCATTCACTTTCTTGACTGCTGGATCACAAAGTTGACACTTATAAGATTTACTCTCAACTCACCCTAGGGTATTTCTCACTGTACCTGCTACCCGCAGGATTCTGATTTCCACTTCGATACTGAGTTGGGTATGATGGTGTAGGCCTGTAATCCCTGGGACTCAGGAATCTGAGGCTGGAGGACAGAAAGCTGGAGGCCAGAATGGACAACTTAGTGAGACCCTGTCTCAAAATAAAAAATGCAAAGAGCTGAGGGTGCAGCTCAGTAGTAGAGCATCCCTGGGTTTAATACCCAGTACCACAAAAATAAAATAGACCCTCTTTGGTATTAATTCTCTCCTAAATGTATCTTCATTGCTGCTTGCTAACCACCACCTTTGCTCAGCTCCTCATCCTCTTTGCACAACAGAGCTCTCAACAGGTCACCTTGATTCTATGATTTCGCCTTCCTGGCTGCCCCACAACACTCCTCTCCTCATGCATTTCATACCAAAAGCCAGAGTTAGGCCTCAACACAGACAGAATGATGACATTCTAACTTAAAAGCCCACCCTAGGTGCCAATCCTTTTTGATTCCTGTTCCTCATACCCACTGCTTTCAGGATAAGCTCCCAAACCCATGGCATAACCTTGCTAATCAACGTCTCCTGCGCAGCCTTTATTCTAGCTATTATATCTTCAGTCTTGGAGCAATCAGTACTTTCAGATAAATTGAACTCCCCGTTGTTTCTCAAATGAGCCATGGTCTCAGACACTTTCATGCTTTATGTACATACCTAAAGACTAAAATAACCCTCTCCCTACTCATCCAGACCTACAGCACACAGATGTATCTTCTTTTTCTGTGTGTATAGTACTGGAGATTGAACCCAGAGATGTTCTACCTCGGAGCTATACTCTAGCACTGTTATCTTTTATTTTGAAACAGTCTCACTAGGCTACCATGTTCTGGCCTCAAACATGTTATCCTATTATCTCAGCCTCCCAAGTACTGGGATATCAGGTTTATGCCACTGTGCAAGGCTTACAATGATGTACCTTATTCATTCATGAACAGATGTGTCATCCATACACATTATGTCTCTAATGCTGGGGATATAAAAATGTGTAAGATTTAGAGTCTAATATTTCCAGGAGGCCTTAGTCATACAATAAACTTTGGGTGTTATTTTCATAGAATGTTTTAAGAATTTGGTCCCTCTAATCTGGTACTTCCACGTAGGATATAATTATCCTATTTTCATTCCCAATTATTATACAAACATCAAGGAAGCTAATTGGGTTTTTTTTGGGGGGGATAGGAATCGAACCCAGGGCCTCACACATGACAGGCTCTAGGAGTGAGTTACACCCCCAGTCAAAGATAGCTAATTAGAATTATTGCTTTGGACTTCAGAGCCATCCAAATAAATGAATGGTTGGGAAAACTGCAACTATGATTTTTCTCCCTTGTTGAATAGCATTAGTAATATTTACACCCATTCCATTAAGGTTGACAGTCTGAAGACCAGAGCTTGTGGCCCTTCTTTTCATATTCAGTTTAACTTTGAAAAACTGAGCTTGTTAAAGTGTTCTGCATATGTGTGTGTGTTTATGTCTGAGAGCACTGAATTTTAATTTTTCATCTTTAAATAATTTGTAACATAATATAGCTGTTAATGTTTCTGAGTCTGAGTCTGTAATGTTTCTGTACATGGACAGAAGTGTATATTGTAAAAATGAACCAACTGTACTTACACAATTGTAGAACTTTGATGCCAAAAGGATTCTTAAGTTAATTTAGTCAAACCCTATCCTAGATGCTTGAAATATTGGGTGGGGAATTTTTAGGTTCCTTGCAAAGTTTTTAGCTCCCTGGCTTCTGAAAGTATGCTTTATTTTTTCTGTCAAAACTTATGGCGTTAGCCAGGCACGGTGGCACTTGTAATCCCAGCATTTGGGAGGCTGAGACAGGAGGATTGCAGTTCGCGGACAGCTTCAGCTACTTACTGAGGCCCTCTGTAACTCAGTGAGACTCTGTTTCAAAATAAAGAATAAAAAAATAGGGTTCGGGGTATAGCGTGGAGGTAGAATGCCCCTGGGTCCCATCCCCAATACTGAAAAAAAAAACCTTAAAACTTACAGCTTAACTGGGTGTGGTGGCACACACTTGTAATGGCGGCCCACACTTGTAATCCCAGTTCTTAGGAGTCTGAGACAGGAAGATCACAGGTTCGTAGCCTGCCTCAGCTACTTATCGAGGCCCTCTGCAACTTAGTGAGATCCTGTTTCAAAATATAGAATAAAAATAGGGCTGGGGGTGTAGTTCAGATGTACAATGCTCCTGGGTTCAATCCTCAGTCCCGAAAAAAAAAACAAACACCTTATATCTTGGTGGATATGGTGACACAAGACTGTAATCCCATCAGTTGGGTGGCTGAGACAGGAGGATGACAGGTTTGAAACCAGCCTCAGCAGCTTAGTGAAACACTGTGCTTGGAGATAGAACTCCCCTGGGTTCAATCCCAAGTATCATAATATTTTTAAAAGTTATGGCTATATACAGTTGAGTTCACCACATCTGGAATACTTTGAAGGGCACCTAGAATGTTTCTGTTTTTTTTTTCCCTTTAGGGTTCTGACATATGACCTAAGGACCTCCTTTCTTCAACAACATCTAACATATACAAAGTAGTCTGGTTTCATGGGGAAAAATTAAAGGTATGTGTGCCAAATTGCAGTTGTGAAAGTGTCTTTATTTGTACATACATACATACATACATGATCTTCATAGTAACCTGAGTATCTGGATTGCCATGTTACATGGGAGGAACTCATCTAGGTTAAATCATTCCATTTGGATTCTAGTTCTGCCATTTACCTTGGGCAAGTGACCTGACCTAGGACTCAGTTTCCCCATTAGTAGAGTTAGATGGGGTGCTTCTCAAAAATCCTCACTGCTTTGTGTATAATACCTTTATTCCTGCTTGCTAAGATTGGGAAACTGTTTATAGACATTTGAATGGTGACAAGAAATCATTTGGGCACTAGAGCTACTTTTGGAGAAGAATAAGCTTTGGTGAAATGCTAAAGCTAACAACAAGAAAGCAGTGAATACTAGAAAAAAGAAATTAGAACCAGGTATGGTGGCTGCAATCTCAGTACTTAGGAGTCTGAAACAGGAGGATTCAAGGCCAGCTTCAACCACTTAGTGAGCCACTTGGTTACTTAGTGAGACCCTGTTTCAAAATAAAAAATAAAATAGGGCTGGGAGTATAGCTCAGAAGTATAGTATCCCTGGGTTCAATCCCTGATACCACACATAGAAAAAGAAGAAAATCGAATTCTAGAAAAGAAGCTCTGAACTCCAAACTCACTCCATAGGTCTATAATACAATCATTTCAATTCTATTTTTATGATATTGGGGATTCAACCTTGGGGGAAGGGTTCTACTTCTGAGCTACACCCCCAACACTTTATTTTTTATTTTTAAACAGGGTGTAAGTTACTACACGCTGGCCTCAAAACTGTGATCCTTCTATCTCAGCCTCTCAAGTGCTGGAATTACCAGCATGTACCACCAGCTCTGCTTATTAGCACCTTCCCTTCCTTCCTTTCTTTCTTCCTTTCTTCCTAGTACTGGGGACTGAATCAATGGGCATTTTCTCTCCAAGCTACACTCCCAGCCCTACTTCATTTTAAGACAGGGTCTCTCTAACTTGCTGAGGATCCTGCTAACTTGCTGAGGCTGGCCTGGAACCTGCAATCCTGTCTCAGCTTCCCAAGTACTGGCATTATACATATGTGTCATTACATCGAGCTTTATTTCAAATTCTAAACTAAAAATTCCAGCTCATTTGCTTTAATGCTTAAATAATCATTTGTGCAAATCTCAATTTAAATTTGTTTGGCCAAAGTACTTGATTATATTCAGAGAGTAATTATAGCAATAAATGATATAAAGAAATCTATTTTGCATCCCTGTTTACTCCATATAGCAAAGAGGGCAGAAAAGAAACAGAAGCCTAAGAATGTCATTTGGAAGGAACACCAACATGCAAATGCACGCCTTCTAATAATTTATACAGCTCCCCAAGTGAGATATTCCATCTCCCCCATTCATTCATTTACTGAGAATACTGGAAGAGCACTGAGATGCAGCTAATGGAATGACTATGTGTTTATGTAAACTTACTAAGAAAATGCAGGCCTAATATAAAAGGGATTTAAGATGCCAGGTGAAACGTGGTGATCTTCAAAAACTGGTTGCACAAGAAATTGAAAACTAATTCCTAGGATAATACACCTACTTAATATTCTGTGTTTTCTTGTTGTACTGGGGATTGAACCCAGGGTCATTCTACCTCTGAACTATATCACCAGCCCTTTTATTTATTTATTTATTGGTTTGTTTGTTTGTTTATTTGTTTGTCTTAAAAATGGTCTTGCTATAGGTTGCTGAGAGTCTTGCTACATTGCTAAGACTGTCCTCGAACCTGAAATCCTCCTGTCTCAGACTTCCAAGTAGTGGGATTACAGGTATGCACGACCATGCCTGATTTAAAAAGTAATTAAACACATATTTAATTGCAGTGGAATCAGTTCATATTATGCACATTTAATTACTTAAAAGTAAATGGCTCTAAAGACATAATAAATAACATTAACCTACTTCACTGAGTTCTTTCAAGGATTAATTAATTGATTTGAAAAGATTTCAAAGTGTCCTAAAACAGTGGCTAAGAAATCAGGAGACATAAATTTTAGTAGCTATGTGACCAAAATGCTTCTTTTAATTTCTGTTAAGAGAAGTTTCTCAGTTTCTCCATCTGTAAAATGGTAAAGAATTGGGATAGATAACCATTATATTTTTAATCTAACATTGTAATGGTCTAGGAATCACCACAATTGTATATAATATTTTAGTAGTTTAAGACTGTAACAATTTAATTTTGGATTTACTAAAAATGGATTCCTGGAAAATTTTTCATAATGTCCTGCTATTCCCAGGTACAGTCACTCACACATATTAACCCCAACAAATCTATCCAAAAGAAAGAGAGAACAATGTAATAAAGATGCAGAAAGGAGGAAATTAAATCCAGATATGTACATTAATGAACAAATAAGTGAAATCTATCTCTGTACTTCCCTCTCCCAATTTTTTTATTTTTTGGTGGTACTGAGGTTCCTGGAAGCCCTTCTACCTCCGGGCTAAACTCCCAGACCTACTTTTATACTTTTTTATTTGAAAACAGGGTCTCTTAAGCCAGTGCGGCTGGCTCGGAACCTGCGTGGCTGGCTTTGAACCTGCGCGATCCTCCTGTCTCTGCCTCCCAAGCACGGGGATTACAAGCGTGCGCCACCACGCCTGGCCTCCTCCCATTTTTTTCATGATTTTCTTTTTCAGGGATTTCATTACTCTGCCTCTTCTTGAAAATGAATCAGGATCCTTATCTCCAGCTCTAGAAACACTATGTATGACTATTTATTAGAAAACTTCAAAAGAAATATTGTTAAAGGAAGAAAAGCAAGAAAAATGCAAAAATCAAAATTTGATATACAGCATAATCTCAAATCAGCTATATTTATTTATTTTTATTTTTTATTGTTGCATTATATTCATACAACTTATTGGGGTAAAAAACTTGTGTGTACAAACATGTACTCATCACTGATTTAACCCCTACCCAATTCCCATCCCATTCCCTCCCCGTCCCTCCCTCCCTTGCTTGGCTTAGTGATTGACTTCAATATGTTTAAGTACATTGTGAGCTTTAGAGATTTTCCTCTTCCCCCCTCCTTTCTCCTCCTTTAGGTTGTCTTGTTTGCTCCTCTATAGGATTTCCTCTTTCAAGAGTTCCTCCTATGACCCATTTCTCCCTAACTCTCACATATTAGGGAAAGCATCTGTCAAATCAGCTATATTTAAAGACTAGGTGTATATATACCAAAAGGTTAAATGCCTGGTCTCTAGCTGGAAGTTTCCCCTTTACTTTAGCTTTTTGGAAATATACTTAAAGCCAGGCATAGTGGCACATACTTATAATCCCAGTACTTAGGAGGCAGAGATAGGAGGATAACAGTTCGAGGACAGCCTCAGCTACTTAGTGAGGCCCTCTGCAACTTAGTAAGACCCTGTTTCAAAATAAAAAATAAAAACAGGGCTGCGAGTGTAAAATGCCCCTGGGAGTTCAATACCTAGTTACACACACACACACACACACACACACACACAAAACATATGTATGTATGTATATGTATATATGTATGTATGTATGTATGAATATATATATATATATATATATATATATATATATATATATATATATATCCAAGCCAGAACTGGTGGCACACACCTATAATCCCAGTACTTGAGAGGCTGAGACAGGAGGATAACAGGTTTGCCACCACCCTCAACAATATAACTTGTTGCTAAACAAAATCATAAAAAGGGTTTTAGCTCAGAGCTTGAATGCTTCTGGGTTCTATCCCCAGTACAACACACATATACACACACACATAGTGTTATGCACATGGATGAAGTCCGAGGCTAAGGTAGGAGGATTGTTTGAGCCCAACAGTTTGGGGCCAGCCTAAGCAATATAGCAAGATCCTATCTCAAAACCAAATAAAATAGCCGGGCATGGTGGCGCACGCTTGTAATCCCCACGCTTGGGAGGCTGAGACAGGAGGATCGCTCAGGTTTGAAGCCAGCCTCAGCTACTTAGTGAGGCTCTCAGTAACTTAGTGGGACCCAGTTTCCAAATAAAATATAAAATGGGTCTGGAAGTGTAGCCCAGAAGTAGAAAGCCTCTGGGTTTCACTCGAAGTACCACAAGAAAAATAAAATAAATAAAATTATGCCTAATGATCTTTATATGCTCACAATCCAAATATATTTGTGTTTTATGTCTTTATATATATCTATCATATATATGCACAACAAAAGAAAAAGAGTGGCTCTGTTTTTCATGGAATTAAAATGGTAGGATTTGAAATTGGATTGCCCGAGTTTGGCTTAAGGAGGACTTACCATGTGTGATCTTGGCCAACTTACTTAACTTGAGATTCAAGGACCTACCTCATAGAGGTACTGTCCAGACTAAATAAGGTATTACATATAAATGCTTACAACAGTAGCTAGCACACTGGAAGTATGAGATAAATATTGGGTATTATTTAAATGGTAAATTTTATTGCAAATGTAATGTATGTATGTGGTAAATTATCAAACAGTACTGAAGGCTTTTATATAAAAATTAGAAGTAGCTTTCCCCTCTTTAACCCCTAGACCTACCCCTAGATTTAACCACTATTAAGAGCTTAATAAAAAGAGCTTCAATTAAAAAATTAATAAGGAGGAAAAGGGTCATAGAAGTCTAGATGAAGGAGAAACTATAGATGAGCAAATAAGGTGACCTAACTGAGGGGGATAGAAGGAGGAAGAGAAAAATTCCCTAATGTACATGATAGACATCCACAAAAATAGCAATCACTAAGCCAAACATGAGAAGGAGAGAGAGGGGAGGGAATGCGGTGGGAACTGGGGAAGGGCTAAATGAGTGATGTGTACACGCATGCCTCTACCTTGTATACCATTAAGATGTATGACTATAATGCACCAATAAAATTTTTTAAAAATAATAAGAAGAAACTTTTTAGTTTGATGCCATCCCACTTGTTAATTCTTGCTTTAAGTTCCTGTGCTTTGGAGGTCTTGTTGAGAAAGTTACTGCCTGTGCCTATATGTTGTAGTGTTGAGCACAGGCTCTGGTCTAATTTCCAAGTCTTTGATCCATCTCGAGTTGATTCCTGTACATGGTGAGAGGTAAGGATTTAGTTCCATCTTTCTACGAATGGATAGCCAGTTCTCCTAGCATCATTTGTTGAAAAGGCTATATTTTCTCCAGTGTATGAGCTTAGCCCCTTTGTCAAAAATTAATTGACTAAAGATATGTGGGTTTGTTTCTGTATCTTCTATTCTAACCCACTGGCCAGTATATCTGTTATTGTTCCAGTACCATGCTGTTTTTACTACTATTGCTCTATAGTATAATTTGAAGTCCAGGATTGTGATGCCTCCTACATGATTCTTATTGCTGAAGATTGCTTTGGGTATTCTGGGTCTTTTCTTTCCCCATAAAAATTCATGGCTGATTGTTCTAGGTCTATGAAGAATGTCGTTGGTAGTTTATTGATGATTGCATTGAATCTATAGATCACTTTTGGCAGAATGGCTATTTTGATGACATTTATTCTGCCTATCCATGAGCAAGGGAGATCTTTCCATCTTCCAAAGTCTTCTTCAGTTTCTTTCTTTAATGTTTTGTAGTTTTCTCTGTGGAGGTCTTTTACATCTTTGGTTAGGCTTATTCCTAGGTATTTTATTGGTTTGAGGTTATATAAATGGAATTGTTTTCTTTATTTCTTTCGTTGTAATCTCATTGTTGGCATAAAGTTTCTTCTCATCAAAGGAAATCACCAAGAACCTAAAGAGAAAGCCTACAGAATAGGACATGATCTTAACCAGTTACTACTCAGATAGAGGGCTAATATCCAGAATATACAAAGAGCTCAAAAGACTCTACACTAGCAAACCAAATAACCCAGTCAAGAAATGGACAACTGGATTGAATAGACACTTCACTAAAGAGATACAAATGGTCAATAGATACATGAAAAGATGTTCAACATCATTAGCCATCAAGGAGATGTAAATCAAAACTATGCTGAGATTCCATCTAACCCAAATTAGAGTGGCAAGCATAAAGAAATCAAATAACAACAAATTCTGGCGAGGATGTGGGGAAAGAGGAACTCTTTTACACTGTTGGTGGGAGTGCAAACTAGTTCAGCCACTATGGAGATCAGTGTGGAGATTCCTTAGAAAACTGGGAATAGATCCACCATACGATCCAGCTATAACACTCCTGGGTATTTGGCCAAAGAAGTTGAAATCAGAGAACTACAGTAACATATGCATACCCATGTTCATAGCAGCACAATTCGTAATAGCCAAAATATGGAACCAACCTAGGTCTCTATCAACAGATGAATGGATTGCAAAAGTATGGGAAATACACACAATGGAATTCTATTCAGCTATAAAGAAGAACAAAATCATGGCATTCACAAGAAGATGGAAAGATCTGGAGAACATTATGTTAAGTGAAATCAGCCAAGCACAGAAAGAGAAGGGACATATGTTTTCTCTAATATGCCCAAACTAGGGAGTAGTGGGGATACCAGAGGGACTCCAGATAATGGAGGAGAAACCTCAGCAAAGCATGAATGGAAGGATAGGAGAGGAAGAAATCTGAGGTTGATTAATGGAGGAGCTACATCCTAATATGTATAAAAATATGAATATAGCATGGTTAACCTGGACACTCATTGTTGGGAGGGGTAGGGGAACAGGGGGAGCACCAAGCACAGTCTAAATATATACCATTTTCAATATGTTCCACATATAAATAAAATATAAAAAACAAATAAAATAAAAGTTCAAAATAAAATAATAATAATAATAGTATTTTAAGGACAAACACAAACAAATGTCTTTTTTGTGGTACTGGGGGATTGATCCTAGGGGCATTATCTCTGAGCTATACCCCACCAGCCTTATTTTATTTTTTATTTGGAAACAGGATCTCACTAGGTTGCTGAGGCTGGCCACAAACTTGCAATCTTCCTGCTTCAGCTTCCCAAGTACTGGGATTACAGGCATGTACCAACATGCCTGGCTACAAATATCTTCTTTTAAAATATACACATGTGGGTACACACACACACACACACACACACACACACACACACACACAGCAGAACATACATTTACTCCATTTTTAAAAATCTAATTTAAAAATTATCATCTTAATTATTTTAAGTGTTTAATAATGTTCAGTACATTCACTCATTCACATTGTTGCACAAGCAATCTGCAGAACATTTTTTATCTCACAGAACTAAATGTATTCCCATTACACTATAACTCCATCTTCCTCTCTCACTCCAGCCCCTGGCAACCACATCCCACTATCCATCTCTGTGAATCTGACTGCCTTAAATACCTTCCATAAGTAGAATCATACAGTATTTATGTTTTTCACTGGCTTATTTCACTTAACATGCTATCTTTAGGTCAATCCTACAGCACATAATAGGAATTCCTTCATTTTAAAGGCTGAATAACTATACACATACAATGGATACACACATATTTTGTGTATCCATTCATCTCTCCATGAACATTTCAGTTGTTTCTAGCTCTTGGTGGTGGTAGATAATACTCCAGTGAACATGCATGTGAAATATCTATTGAGAATCTTAATTTCAATTATTATTTTCTTTTCTGTAGTACTAGGGATTGAACTCAGGGGCATTCTACCTCCAAACTACATGCCCAGCCCTTTTGAAATAGGGTCTAAAGAGGTTGTTGAGAGACTAATTATTGAGGCTGTCCTCGAACATGTGATATACCTGTCTCAGCTTCCCAAGTACTGGGATTACAGGCGTGTGCCACCACACCCAGTTTCAATTCTTTTGGATATATACTCCAAACTGGGATTGCCATTGATATGGTCATTTTTTAACTTTTTGAAGATCTTCCATCCTTTTTTTCATAAGCAGTTGAACCATATTAAAATTCAACCAAAGCAAAGCCAGGCATGGTGGCACAAGCTTGTAATCCCAGCATTTGTGAGGCTGAGACAAGAGGATCGTGGTTCATGAACAGCCTCAGCTACTTAGTGAGGCCCTTTGCAACTCAGTGGCACCCTGTTTCAAAATAAAGAATAAAAAATAGGGCTGGGGGTGTCGCTTGTAGGTAGAACCCCCCTGAGTTCCAGCCCCAGTACCCTAAAAAATAAAGCACACAAAGTTTTAATTTCTTCACATCCTTGAAGACACTTATTTTCTTTTTTAAAAAAGTAGCCATCCTAAGCCGGGCGTAGTGGCGCATGCTTGTAATCCCCGCACTTGGGAGACGGAGACAGGAGGATCACACAGGTTCGAAGCCAGCCATGGGCACTAGCTTAGGAGACCCTGTTTCCAAATAATAATATAAAATAGGTCTGGGAGTGTATCCTGGAGGTAGAAGGGCTTCCAGGTACCCCAGTACCACCAAAACAATAAAATAAAATAAAATAAAATAAAATAAAATAAAATAAAATAAAATAAAACAGTAGCCATCCTAATGGGTGTGAGGTAAATTATACCTAATTATAGCTAAATAGTGTTTCCTCATACACATGGAAAATCCCCTATCAATGGTGATTAGTTTGAGCCTGGTCTTCAGCTATTTCAAACAATACTGCAATAAACATCCATGTATGACTATGTTTATAGACATGTTGGGCACTTTTAAAAAATGTTTTATTGGTGCATTGTAGTCATACATCTTAATGGGATCCAAGCTGGTGGAGGCATACATGCACACATCATCCAGTTAGTCCTTACCCAGTTCCTACCCCATTCCTTCACCCTCCCTCCTTCTCATGTTCAGCTTAGTGATTGACTTTGATATCTTTGTAAATGTACTTTGGAATATACTTAATGAATCATATCGTGCCATTAGATGTCATGTCTCCTTCATCACCTTCATTCTGAAAATTTTCTTGGTCATTTATTGACTTTAAGACTGCTATCCATTTCTCCGTCCCCATACATGCTACCAAAATAGTAGTGATGCATTTATATATTGATAGAACATTGTTTAAACTGTTTCCTTTTCAATCCCCCTTACTTCCATCATTCATTTTTTAAGATTTTCTTGGTACTGAGGATTAAACCCAGGGGCATTCTACCTCTAAAATATACCCAGTCCTTTTATTTAGTATCATTATTATTACTATTTTATTTTTATTTAAAACAAGGTCTCACTAAGTTGCTAAGGCTGAGGCTGGTCTTAAACCTGTGATCCTTCTGTCTCAGCCTCCCAAGTACTGGGATGACAGGGGTTTACCACTATGTCCAGCTCAATCACCCCTTTTTGGGTACAAGATAATTATCTTCATCTTATATTTTCCCTGCACCAGTTCCAAAACATGCCATTTTCCTGAGAAACCCCAGTTGTTTTTAGTAGAGATGGTATTTAGAAGTCTGACCACTAAAGGGATATATTGGCTGTTGGTATGTTGCTGTGCCACTCCCTGACCCTCTAAGAGGATCCATTCATTAATTCATTCTCTCTCTTTCACACACACATTCATTTATCACAGGGTTCCTTCTCCTTTTCTCTTTCTATACTTATGTCAATAAGAAAACTAGCTTCCATCATTCTTAAAAATATTTGCTCATTTTATCTGTATCTTGTATGTAATTGCTCGCTGGCTTCAGAGATGACCCTGAGTGCCCCCTGTCTTTTAATATTCACACACTTGTATAATTACCTCCTCTTGAATGAAAGATGAATGTAGGGACGCACTTCTAGTGATAGAATACACTGAAAGGTGCAGGCTACTTCCAAAATTAGCTCATTAAAAGACTGACTTCCAACTGGGCGTGGTGGCACACTCTCCTAATCCCAGCATTCAGGAGGCTGAAACTGAAGGATCACAGTTCACAGACAGCCTCAACTAATTAGCGAGGCCCTTTGCAACTCAGTAAGACCTTGTTTCAAAAATTAAAAAGACTAAAAAATAGGGCTGGGAGTGTAGCTCGGAAGTAGAATGCCCCTGGGTTCCATCCCCAGTACCACAAAAAAAGACTGACTTCTATTAAATATTCATATTCTCTCATTCATTTTGTCTCTTCTCTCTCCTCCCTCTTTCCCTACTCTCTCCTCCTTCCTTCCTCATCCCTTCTGTCTCTTTCCCACCCACCCATCCCCCTCTCTCTCTCGGCTGAGGGAAGCTTCTGGGCAACAGCTACCAAGGAAGCTTCAAGGCGCTGTTTACTGAGGCCTTCAGTCAACAGCCCCTGAGGAAATACACTGTGATAACAAGCACAGACAGACATATGCTTGGAAGCAGGGTTTCCCTCCATTGATCTTTCAGATTATAGCTTTGAAAGAGACTGAGCCAGAGCTTGTGCCCAGATTCTTGACACATGAAAACTGAGATAATAAATATGTATTGCACCGGACATGGTGGCGCACGCTTGTAATCCCCGCGCTTGGGAGGCGGAGACAGGAGGATCTCACAGGTTCGAAGCCAGCCTCGTTAGCTTAAGAGACCCTGTTTCCAAATAAAAATATAAAAAATAGGTCTGGGAGTGTAACCCGGAGGTAGAAGGGTTTCCAGGAAACCCAGTACCACCAAAAAAATGTGTATTGCTTTAAGCCATGAATTTTAGGGTAAATTGTTGCACATAAATAGATAATGAAGGTGGGTACAGTAGTGCACACCTGTAATCCCACTACTTGGTAAGCTAAGATAGGAGGATCGCAGATTCGAAGCCAGTGTAATAATTTAGCAAGACCCTCATCCACTTGGCAAGACTCTGTTTCTAAAGTAAAAAAAAAAAAAAAAAGAAAGAAAGAAAAGAAAAGAGAAGAAAATAAAAGGACTGGAGATATAGCTCAGAGGTAGAATGTCCTCAGGTTAAATCCCCAGTACCGGAAAAGAAAGGGGATGACTGACACACCAATCAATCTCCCATTTCCATTACCACCTGTCCCTGATAGTAATTTATAGTAATGTCTATTATCTCTATTTGGAATCTGTGATTTCCCCTTAACAACTGTCTCCCTACATGGATCCCCTCCCTAGCTTCCTCAGGCTCTGGACCTCTACTTCATCCCCATATTGATGTCCTCCTCATCCCACTGAGGCACTGGCAGTCCAGGCTATGCCACTCCATCATGAGGATGTCTTTGTCAGCCCCCTCAGGCTCTGACTCCCCATACTATTCCCCAGGAAGGGATGCCTTCATCAGCCAGATTGACTCTGATGCTTCATAGCAGGTCACCTTCTATAGAGATACCCTTCTCGAACCCTACTCATATCCAAAACTCCAGTCTTGGCTAGCCACACTCCCCACCATGGATGCCTTCCTTGCTTTGCCACATTTAATGGCTTCAAGAATAAATTGTTCAGGAAGTATAGAAAAAAGGTCAGGGTGTACTCATTCATTAATTATAGAAAATATATGTTTATATTTTATATTTCATATATATCCTATATGTTATTTGTTGATATATTTGTTTTGTGTTTGTGGTGCTAGGGGTTGAACCCATGGGCAACACCCCCTACCCTATTTTATTTTTTATTTGGAAACAGGTACTTGCTAGGTTGCTGAAAGTCTTGCAAAATTGCTGAGGTTGGCCTAGAATGTTCAATCCTCCTGTCTTAGCCTTACAAATACTAGGATTACAGGCATGCACTACCATGCTCAGCTCTGCCTCTGTCTCTCTCTCTCTCTCTCTGCCTCCATATATATATATATATATATATATATATATATATATATATATATATATATATATATACTGAGATTACAAGCATGTGCCACTGCACTTTGTTAAGGATGGACATTTTTTTTTCAGTAATAGGGATGGAACCCAGGGGCATTCTACCTCCGAGCTACACCCCCCAGCCCTATTTTTTATTATTTTGAAACAGGGACTCACTGAGTTGCAAAGAGCCTTGATAAGTAGCTAAGGATGTCCGCAAACCATGATCCTCCTGTCTCAGCCTCCCAAATGCTAAGATTACAAGTGTGTACCACCATGCCTGTTTTATACTTTATTTTGAAACAGGGTCTCACTGAGTTGTAAAGGGCCTCACTACACTAAGTAGCTGAGGCTGACCACAAACTGTGGTCCTCTTGTCTCAGCCTCTCAAATGCCAAGATATGGCCACCGGGCACAGTGGCCACAAGCATGCACCACAGTGCCCAGCAAAGATGGATGTTTTAAATGTAGATCTACAAGAACTTTTTCAGAATGGATCACTCACTCTTTGTTAAGTTCTGGACTAATAAAGGCTAAGTCTTTCTTAGCCCATCTTTAGGTGTTCCGGTTGCAATTTGTTCTCATGTATATATTTACCCTGCCTGGAGTCTGAGCTATTCTGAATTTATATCTCTATCCCTTAGGGCAATACTGGTAATTAACATTTATCAAGCACTTTGGTAGACTCTCTTAACTCACCTGATCCTCACAATAGCACTATGAGTTTGATATTTCTATCTTTATTTAATACATGAGGAAAACCTGAACAGATATCTAAGTTTATGACGTACGCAAGGGAATTTAGTGAAAAAAACTGAGGCTAAAGCTTAAGTCTCCTGACTCCATACCCTGAAATTTTTCTGTCTATTCTCCTACCTTTATGAATTCTCCTTCAAGGTGGTATTTTGCAAGCCTTGAGCTTCCCTTGCAAACTGGAGTCAATATGTAGACACCTCTGCCTTGCCTGCCTGGAAGACTCTACTTGGCTAAATCAGCTCTTTAGAAGTGATTCCTACTTGAAATTCTCTGCAGTTCTTAGTTGCATCATCAAAACACAGTTAAAAAAACATCTTAGGGATAAAAAGATGATTACACTTACTGGGAAAAAAGAAAATGAATTAATATATTAAACAAAACAAATCCAAAACCTTCATCACTTATATTACATTGAGAGATGATTTTCCTATTCAATGATGAAGTTTAATTTAAAAAGATAAACTGCCCGGCATGATGATACATGCCTATAATCCCAGTACTTGGGAAGCTGAGACAGGAGTAGTGCAGGTTTCTGGCCAGCCTCAGCAATTTAATGAGGCTTCCAGAAACTTAGCAAGATCCTCTTTCCAAATAAAAAATAAAAAGGGCTGGGGATATAGCTCAAAATTATAAAACCCTGGGGTCAAACCTAGCACCACAAAAAAATAAAAAAGGTAAACTGAATATCACTGAGATAAATTCAGCATGCTTCAAAGAGGAGTGGTTAAATAAATTACTATACAAGGAAATACTATATACATATATGTTTAAAAAAAGAATGACGTTGATCAATATGTGCTAATAAGGACTGCATTACAAGCTAATTATGAAGAGAAAACAAATATAGATTAAAACAGTAGGAATAGTTTCCTATTTGTGAAGTACATGCATATATACATAATTACATATATATTTGTATAGAATGATGGATGATTTATGGAGGAAAACACAAAACATTGAAATAGTGGGTTCATCTGGAGGGCAAATGGGTGACAAGGGAGAGAGAGAGGAGACTTACTTTTCACCATCTGCCCCTTTATACCATTTGAAGTTTTACCATATGTTGATATTATCTGCTCAAATATTTTTAGTTTTATAGTACTCTGAAATTTAAAAAAAATTAGTCCAGTGCTGTGGTGAACGCCTATAATCTCAGGGTTTGGGAAGTTAAGACAGGAGAATTGCAGGTTTGATGCCAACCTAAACAATTTAGAGACCTCAGCAACTCAATGAAACCCTACTTCACAATAAAAAATAAAATAGGGCTAGGGTATATCTTAGAGGTAGTACTAAAATTTTTTTCTACAGTACTAAAATAATTTTTACACATATGATTTTATTGCACATTCATGCAACCCAAGGTACAAAGTATTATGCCTTCGTCATAGAGACCTCCAAATTGGTTCCATCCCCCAACCTACTTCTCTGTTTCTCCTCTCTCCATTCCCTGTATGGTCCAGCCACACGTTAAAGAAGACTGATCTTCACTTTCCTTCTCTCCCTGCCAGCAGGGCCTCCAGCTCCACTGTCTCACTCCCTTCATAATTACAGGGTTTGTCAGTGAAATCAATAGTTACCTCCCTTGTGACAATGACATTTTAGCTCCATCAATCTCCCTAGAGCCCAGCAGCTTCTCTGAGCCAGCAAAACTCTCAAGATTATTAACATGCATGTGTAGAAATCAGAGTCTCAATCTACATGATTTTATACACCCCACTTATGATTAGTTGGAGATAAAATGGCAGTTGAATAGATAGATAGATAGATAGATAGATAGATAGATAGATAGATAGATAGAAAATAAACTGTATGGCATATGTATATATTTTCCACCACCATACCTGACTTGAATTTTAATAGCTTTATCAAAGTATAATTTATATACCACAAAATCCACTATGGTACAGTTATTTTTAGTAAATGTATAGAATTTTGCAACCACAGATGTATATTTTTAGTGATTCTCTTAAGAATCTAACTTAAAATATCACAGATCATAATATGTTTGATATGACTCAGTTTCTCTCCTCTGAACTCAACTCTCAAACTTGATCCTTTCCTCTCCCTTGATGGAAAACTTCTATTTTATTGGTTCTTTAGAATCATAGCATACACTTGAAAGGACCCTTAGAAATCAGCTAGAGGGCCAGGTATGGTGGTACATGCCTGCAATCTCAGTACTTGGGAAGCTGAGACAGGACTACAGATTGAAGGCCAGCCTCAACAATTTATGAAGGGCCTCCACAACTTAATGATATCTGTTTCCAAGTAAAACATAAAACGGGGCTGGATGTGAAGCTTAAAGGTACAATCAGAAGGAAGGAAGGAAGGAAGGAAGGCAGGAAGGAAGGAAGGAAGAGAGGAAGGAAGGAAGGAAAAATCAGTTCGAGGTGGGAAACTGAGATCCAGAAGACAAATGAAGACATGATTGTCTCAACATAAAAGGTAATGGCAAAATCATAACCAAAACCCAGGACTCTTGTTCAAAGCCCAATCAAATTCTCATAGCCCCTTATCCCAAGCATTGCTAAAATCTTGGAAATCAGTGAATCAACAACCATCAATCAATTTGCCCATATAAATCGGAAGATTTAATGATAGAGGAAGGTCTTGGTTGGATAGTGGGCCTAGAACATTGCTAGTAAATATGAGCTCTTTTCCTTCAGGTTCCTTCTGGGAGAATTTATTTCTTAGTATTTAGCAAAATAAACCAAAAAAGGCTCTTTTCTGTCCAGAGGAGGACCTTATTATGGTCACTAGTCAACAGTACTAATCTCTCATTATTATGACCCTTATTATTATATATTCCCAATATGTGTCAGCAAGATGCAAAAGGGGTGTGATACTACAGCAGATGAAACTGCGTACAGACACTGGTTCCTGCTTATGACAAAAATCATGCTAAAATTAGTCCTTAATCCCCACGGATTTGAGTAGAAAAAGCAATTTAGCTTCTCATCTTGTTTTTCTAGCAATCAGTCTGTAACAATTAAACAACTGGTGATAAAGGGAGATGTATGCATTATTTGTTTGTGTGATGAAAATGGAAATGCTCTCTTCAGTCACCTACAGTGGCCCCTGGGATCACCACTGTAGGAAGGAGCTGGCCAATAACACTTTTAGGTACTGAAAGTGATATTCTGAATGTAATAGTAAAACTCTGAAATGTTCAGACTAACATGGAGTCGCTGTCAACTATTTTCATGTTTTTTATTAGAAATTGTACCTCTCATTTACAGTGAAATGTCACAAAAAGTAAGAAATCAGATGCTTTTCATAATGTGCAAAATATTAGAGAGAAATGGGCAACAGGAGGAACTCTAGATGAAGAAGGGACCCTACAGAGGAGCAATGAAGGTGACATATCTGAGGGGATAAGAGGAAGGATAAGGGAAATTCTTTAAAGCACATGATATACTTAAACATATCAAAGTCAATCAGGAAGCCAAGCATGGGTAGGAGGGAGGGGGAGGGAAGGGGTTAGAGATTGGGTAGGGGCTGATTGGGTGATGTGCACATGTATATCTCTACAAGTTCTTTATCCCATTGAGATGTATGACTACAATGCACAAAAAATTTTATTTTTTTATTTTTGTTCAGTATATAATTAGAAACTTTACAAAAGGGATGTTTACCATGAGGTTGGATTTTCACTTTATTTTTAAATTTTTTTATTAGTGCATTGTATTTATACATCATAATGGGGTAAAAAAAAAACTTGTGTAGACATAGAAACAAGAAAAAAAAGAAATTGTACCTCTCTTTTTTTTTTTTTTGCAGGTCTAGGGATGGAACCCAGGGGCATTCGACCTCCAAGCTACACCCCCTGCCCTATTTTTTATTCTTTATTTTGAAACCGGCTCTCATTGAGTTGCAGAGGGCCTCACTAAGTAGCTGAGGCTGTCCATGAACTGCAGTCCTCCAGTCTCAGCCTCCCAAATGCTGGGATTACAAGCATGTGCCACCACGCCTGGCTCTGTACCTCTCCTTTTTGAAGACCATCTTTCTGCCAAGCAATTCCCATTCTAAGGGTGTATCTTGTAAAAAGCAGAGATTCAGCCAGGTGTGGTGGTACACTCCTATAGTCCCAGGACTTGGAAAATAGAGACAGGAAGATTGTAGCAACAGTAGTGAGGCTGACAACCTGTTTAATTTTTTTAAAGTGCTGTGGTGGGGGATATAGCTTACAGGTAGAATGCCCCTGGGTTAAATCGCTAGCACTCTCTTGTCCCCCCTCAGAAAAGCCAAGATTCATGTTCAAAGATACTTATCACAATTTTTATAAGAGTAGAACTTTGGAAATAATTAGAAACATTTGGTATGATTAAATAAATAACTCAATTAAAGGGAATTTTATGTAGTCATTAAAAATTACTTTCTAGCTGGGCATGGTGGTGTACACTTGTAATCTCAGAATTCAGGAAGCTGAGACCAGAGGATAGGAGTTCATGGCCACTCAGCTACTTAATGAGGCCCTTCACAACTCAGTGAGACCCTGTTTCAAAAATAAAAAGACTAAAGAATAGGACTGGGAGTGTAGCTTGGCAGTACAGTGCTCCTGGGTTCCATCCCCACATCACAAAAATATTTTCTAATTTTAAGTTTTCTGAGGCGTAACTTGCATGCCATAAGGTTTACATTCTATAAGCTATCATTTAAAGTAGAAAATTCAAAGGTTTTTTGTATATTTGCAGTTTTTGAACTCTCACTATATATTAGTCTGTTTTGCATTATTATAATGACATACCTGATACAGACTACTTTTGAAGAAAAGAGGTTCATCTAGCTCACAGTTTTGAGGATTGAAAGTCTAAGATTAGACAGCCTCATGGGTTTGGTTTCTGTTGAGGGCCCATCAAAAGATGGTGACCCAGTGGCAGGCATGTGTGTGTAGAAGGAAGAAATGTGTGTATCTTGAAATAGGAAGCAGGAGATCTGGGTGAAGACAAGCTTACTGTTCTTGTAACAGTCCTCTGGTGAGAACTAATTCAGGCTCTCACAAGAACTACCTTAATCCCTTACTACCTTCTGAGGGGAGAGTCTCCAACTGCCCCCTTCCAGTGGTCCCTGCCTCTTAAAGGTCCCACCACTTCTCACATATACACACAGAGAACCAAGTCTCCATCTCCAACACATGAACCTTCAGAGGACATATGCTTATCACATCCAAACCACAGCACATCATAATCTAATTTTATAGCATTTATACCACTCAAAAAGAGAACTTGTTCCCATGAGCAGTCACTCCTCATGCTCCCAACATATAAATTGATAAGACAAATATTAGTGACCCTGAAGCCCAGGTTTGGTGGTACATGCCTATAATCTCAGTAGTTGGGAGGCTCAGACAGGAGGCTCACAGGCTTCAAACCAGCCTCAAATATAGCAAGACCTTCAGCAACTTAGTGAGACCCTATTTCAAAATTTTAAAACAGGCTGGAGTGCAGCTTGGGGGTAGAATGCCCCGGGTTCAATCCACAATCCCAAATGGTTTGGATTTAGAATACCCACCTAGCCCTCATAAAACCAGGCAGCCACATTGGAGGTGAGGCTTTATTGCCAAGGAAGTGCTCCTGGGGGTATAGCCTTGGAGATTATATATGGCCCCTATTCCCTACTCCCTCTGTGCTTTGGTGCTAGTGTGCTCTCTCTCTCTCTCTCTCTCTCTCTCTCTCTCTCTCTCTCTCTCTCTCTCTCCCTCCCTCCCTCCCTCCCTCCCACCTCTCTCTCCCCTAGCTTCCATGATGTGAGGGCAGAGCCTTGTACTCCCCCTCTATTTGCTTCCCATCTCCATGCTCTGAGCTCTACAGACCCAGCCTGACAAGGACTAAAACTCTGAAAACTCCAAAACTGAGCAAATAAATCTTCCTTCCCCTAAGTTGTGTGGTCAGTTGTTTTTGGAATACAGCAGTAAAAATGCTAAATTCACAACACTCTTAACTTGTTCTATTGTAGGAGCCAGCCAGGCATGGTGGTGCATGCTTGTAATCCCTGCATTTGGGAGGCTGAGACCTGGAGGACCACAGTTCGTGGACAGCCTCAGTTACTTAGTGAGGCCCTTTGAAACACAGTGAGACCCTGTTTCAAAATAAAGAATATAAATTAGGGCTGAGGGTGTAGCCCAGAGGTAGAATGCCCCTGGATTCCATCCCCAATACTGACACACACACACAAAAACCATTCTATTGTTTTGAAGGGGTTATTTTTTTGTCTTTTTTTTTTTTTTTTTTGGAACCAGGGATCGGACCCAGAGTACTACACCTGCAAAGCATGCGCTTTGCCGCTGAGCTACATCCCGGCCCTCAACCCATTCTGTTATTCTGTTTTGAATGAAATTTTCCCTGGAAAGTCATGTTCCTTTTTTTATTCGTATGGTGTGTGTGTGTGTGTGTGTGTGTGTGTGTGTGTGTGGTACTGGGAACTGAACCCAGGGGCATTTTACCTCTAAGCTAAACCCCCAACCTTTTTATTTTGAGATAGGATCTTGCTAAGTTGCTAAGGCTGGCCTCAAGCCTGCAATCCTCTCATCTCAGCCCCACAAGTACTGGGATTATAGGCATACACCACCATGCCCACCATATTTTTCAAGAATGCCTTCAGTCCTGAAAAATCAGAATAATTGGCAACATATTCCAATTTGCTCACAAAATTTCTACTGCTCATACATTGCATTTGTCAGCTTTCTGTTACTGTAATCAAATTATGAACATAAAAAATTTACTTGGGCTTACAGTATGGGAGCCTTTGGTCCTTGGTTGTTTGGCCCATTGCTTTTGGGCCTATGAAAAGGCAGCACATCACGGCAAGGAATGTGTGGCAAAACAAAGCCACTCACTTCTTGCCCAGAGAGCAAAATAGGACAGGTCTGGAGTCCCATAATCCCCTTCAAGAGCATGCCCTCCATTGACATAAAGGCCTCCAACTAGGCCCACCTCTTAAATGTTCTAATATATCCCAATAGCACCCTTCTGTGGACCAAACCTTTGCCACATGAGTCTTTGGGGGACATTTAAGAACCAAACTATAGCATGGATAAATTCTAAACAAGGTAAGATGTAATATGGGAAGCACAGTGAAATGAACTCTGGCTCTCAAATACTTTTCATTTTCACATGAACTGCCACAATGTTCAAAACTCCATTTGAAATAAATGGTGTTGGGAAAACTGATTATCTATTTGTAGAAGAATTGAAATAAACCCCAACCTCTCACCCTGAACAAGTGTCAACTCAAGATGGATTAAACAAATAGAAATTAGACTAGAAACTTTGCAATTACTAGAGCATGATCAGATAGGTCCAATACTCCAACACATGCACTAGTTAGAGACTTCCTCAATATGACCCCTGCCCGGGACCCGGGGTACTGGGCCCGGTTTCTCCAGGGGTCTGGCGTGCTACATGCGTTCCGGCTGGGGGCCTGCGGTGCACACCAGCCGAGGCCGGGATCGGAGACTACTGAGTGGTTAGGCCGGTGCTGGGGCCAGCGAGGCCAGCATCGGAGCCTGCCGTGAGGCAAGGCCGGTGCTGGGCCTCCGAGGCCAGGATAAGAGCCCGCCGAGGGGTTAGGCCAGTGCTGGGGCCAGCGGCCGGCATCGGAGCCTTCCGTGAGGCAAGGCCGCTACTGAGGCCTCCAAGGCCAGGATCAGAGCCTGCCGAGGGGTTAGGCCGGTGCTGGGGCCAGTGAGGCCGGCATCTGTGTTCCATCCCCAGTACCACAAAAAAAAGAACAAAATTATGTCATTTGCAGGAAAATGGATGGAACTAGAGAATATTATGCTAAGTCAAGTCAACTGGTTTTAGAGAGCCAATATTTATGTTTTCTCTCATATGTGGAGGCTAGAGAAAAATTGGGAAACAAAAGAGACCTCAGATAAAGGAGCAGAGACTCCAATGGAGTGAGGATGGAGGGGGTGCTGAGGCCTCCGAGGCCAGGATAAGAGCCAGCCAAGGGTAGTTAGGCAGGTGCCAGGGCCAATGGCCGGCATTGGAGCCTGCCGTGAGGCAAGGCCGCTATTGGGGCCTCTGAGGCTGGGATTGGAGCCTGCCAAGGGGTTAGGCCGATGTCGGGGCCAGCGGCCAGCATCAGAGCCTGCTGTGAGGCTAGGCCGGTGCTGGGGCCTCCGAGGCCAGGATTGGAGACTGCTGAGGGGTTAGGCCGGTGCCAGGACCAGCAGCCTGCATCAGAGCCTCCCATGAGAAAAGGCTGCTACTGAGGCCTCCGAAGCCGGAGCGGAGCCTGCCGAGGGGTTAGACCGGGGCTGGGGTCAACAAGGCTGTCATTGGAGCCTGCTGTGAGGCAAGGCCGGTGCTGGGGCCTCTGAGGCCAGGATTGGAGCCTGCCGAGGGGTTAGGCCGGTGCTGGGGCCAGCGAGGCCAGCATCGGAGCCTGCCATGAGGCTAGGCTGGTGCTGGGGTCTCCGAGGCCGGGATCAGAGCCAGCTGAGGGGTTAGGCTGGTGTCAGGGCTAGCGAGACCAGAATCAGGGCCTCCCATGAGGCAAGGCTGCTGCTTGAGCCAGCGAGGTCTGGATCAGTCCACCAGGTAGCCAGGCCACTACTGGGGCCGTCAAGAGTGGGATTGGTACTTGCAAAGCGGCATGCACAGAGAAACATCACAGAAAATAAAAATCAGATGCTTCCCCTAATCAGCAAAAACTAGGAGGAAAGGGGCAATAGGAAGAGGTCGAGCTATAGAAAGGGCCCTATAGTGAAGCAATTAAGGTGACCAATCAGAGGGTATGGAATAGGGGAGGATGGAACCTCTTTAAAACACAGCAGGTACATAAACAAATGTATCAAAGTTAATCACCAAATAAGCGTGGGATGGAGGGAGGGGGAGGGAATGGGATGGGGGTGGATGAGGGCTAATTGGATGATGTATGTTTGCATATCCTCTCAAGTCTTGTACTCCAATGTGATTGATATATGACTACAATGCACCAATTAAAAATAAATAAATAAATAAATAAATAAATAAGATTTTGGAGTCAAAGCAATCTTTTTAATATTTCTGGAATAACCAACAATGAAGTCAAAAGAAGCCGGGTATGGTGGTACATACCCATAACCCCAGTACTTGGAAGGTTGAGACAAGAGTATTGCAAGTTTGAGGACACCCTTGACAATTTAGCAAGACCTTGTTGCCAAGTAAACAATAAAATAGGGCTGGAAGTATGTCTAAGAAGTAGAACACATCTGGGTTCAATCTCCAGTACCACCCAAAAATAAATAAAAAGGTCAAAAGAGACTCAAGAATATCAAATGATACTTTTATTAGAGGACTGGTGTGGGAGCAGGGAGATCCCTTGTACTTTTCATTGTGTTGCCTCCTGTACAGCTGTTCCATTCAGTCATTCACTCAACAATTACTTCCAGTGCATCTACTATTGCACCAGGCATGAAATGAAACACGGGGATATGGAGCTGGAAAAGGGAAAGAATATTCCTGCAGTCAAGGATCTTATAGTCTAGTGGGAGAAGGTAGATGATAAACGAGTAAATCTCCTCCCACAAAGTATAAAAAATAATAAGTGTGATGAAAATTATAAGACACGGTAAAATGAACAATTGAGAAAACCTCTCCAAAAAAGTAAAATTTGAGCTGAAATAATTTTTTTCTGATACTGGGGATTAAACCCAGGGCCTCCCACATGCTACGAAAGCACTCTACCCATGCGCCACATTCTCAGCCTTTATCTTAATTTTGAGACAGGGTCTCACTAAGTAGACTAAGCTGGCCTCAAACTTGTGAGCCTCCTGCCTCAGCCTCCCAAGAAGCTGGGATTACAGGTATGTGCCACCATGTGGGACTTAAATACTTTTTATATGAGAAAAGGTGTAGTAGACTCTCTTTCAGAAGGCTTCGCATTCCCTGTACAAATCTACATACACTCCCAGTACTTTAGGAGGGTGAGACAGGAAGATCATAGTTTTGGGGCCAGCCTCAGCAACTTAGAAAGACTCTTAGCAACCTAAGGAAACCCTATTTCAAAACAAAAAACTAAAAAAGGCTGATGGTTTAGCTCAGGTAGAATATCTATGGGTTTAATCCCCAGTACCACATAAACACAAAAAATCTACATACCGATTCTCAACTAGCTCCACAAACCAAGCAATTTTGGGAGACATAGCCTTTGTTAACCCACAAAAATTCTTATTCAACCCTCAGCCCAATTGCCTTAGGACAATGATTGTCTGCTACCTTGCATTCACCAAGAGGACCTCTCAAGATATTGTTCCCAGAACAGGGAATAGAATACCTGCTCTGAAGTGACTCGTTAAAAACTTTCAAATAATACTTTTGTCTAACCAATGTCCAGCAGCAACATGAAGAGATCCAGGCTCATCCGATGGGGGTCTCTGGAGACGCATGAAGGGAGGCCTTCCACATAAGCTATTTGTCCCAGAAAAGCATTGTGCATAAGTCCTAAGCCTATGATACGATGCTACTGTAGTTGGCTATACATGTGCTTTTGAAACATACAACATGGAGCACCTTGATTTCTGGTGGCCCATAATCTACTCAACATCTTGCACTACACATGTTTTTGGCGAAAGGAATGTGGAAAGCAGTACACCAAGAGCTGTTTGCGTGTATATTTGTATCATTTTAAAATGTGCTGTGATATATAATTATATTGTACCAATAAAAGTATAAAAATAAGATAAAATACCTGGGTATGGTAGCATATACCTGTAATCCCAATACTTGAGAGGCTGAGATAGGAGGATCAAGGCTGGCCTCGGCAACCTAATGAGACCCACAATAATTCAGAAAGATCCTATTTCAAAATGAAATTGAAATAAAATAAAAAAGTTTAGGAGGAGTGTAGCTAGGAGTTTGAATGCCCCCGGGTTCAATCCCCAGTATCATAAATAAATAAATAAATAAATAAATAAATAAATAAATGCTAAAAAGCTCACTAGAGCTATTCTGCTGAGCCTCAATCACCAAATGTCCCTAAGAGACATTCCTTACATTGCTTACATTCCTCACCAACTCTCTCCCAACATGGTCACAGCACTTTTTAGTGAATGACCCACTTTCTTTCTACTTTCAGCCCCATTCATCTCTACCTCAGTCTTTAGAGACATAGTGGCAACATCTCCACGAGAGCCTAACCCTGTTTCAGCTGACTGAGGACCATAATTCATGTGACTTTCAGGGAGCACACTCCAAATCCATTGTTTATAAATCTACATGTCCCCAGCCCGTCCATCTAGAACATGTAAAGCAGATTTTGGAGGACACTGGTTATTGTCTACCTTCCACCAATACGATGGATATGCACTGGCCAAATGTATCCCGCACTCTGAACTCATCTATTAGAGTACCCCTTTTCACAGTAAACACAGCTTTCCCTGGGCGCTGTTACCACACAGAGGTCCTAGTGTTGCAGGGGATAGGTTGTGGGGGGAAGGTGTGTGGTGTGAAATAATCCCCCACCACCACCAGACACACAGAGACAAACAGAAAAACCGTGGATTCTTGTCCTAAGCTAAGAATAAGTATTCATCGCTTGGACAGCTGCTGAAGATTTAAAGAAGTTTATTAAAAAGATAGAAATATAGAGATAGTTACAGCCCTGTGCCGGAGCAGGGCACAGGGGGGCAATTCGAGTGAAAATGCCAACGAACTCCAGTTTACTGAGTTTTTATCCTAAGTCCAGCAGGTCCCTCTGATTTTGGAGATCATGTTACCCCTTATCTCCAACCCCAGCTCTGCTTCTGTTATCTCTCCAGCCAAATTTATGGCCTAAAGGGGGAGACAGCTCTGTCTCCAAACACAGGCCTAGATTTATGGCCTGAGAGGGAGGCATCTCTGTCTCCAGATACAAGCTTTTACCTTTCGTCTTCTCCCCCAAAATGTGTTAAATTGTTCTCAGGAATGCAAGGACATGTTAGCTAACCCTGGCTTTCTTAGTAAAGAAGACATATTTCAAGATTGGACATCTTTCCCAGTATTGACACATTAATACATTTTAAACCCTCTTCCCAATACCAGTACACTAGGAGACCTCCAGGAGAGGAGGAGACCTCAACTCAGACCTTCCAGGTTATTGACCATGACACAGAAAAGGATTTAAGAATACATCAGGAATAAGTAGCAGAGCAAGAAATTACTACAAAGGAGAAAACAAACACCTAAGAATTGGAGTGTAGGAAATCCCAAAGAGAGTGTGAGCTACCTTCTCTTGGTCTGGATTTTAAACAATTTTAGAGGAACAGTCGCCAAAGAGGTGGAGTCAAGTTGGGGTCATGCAAATTTGTACCAGTTTTTCTTGTGTTTGCATGTTGCCCTCACATGTTCTTATCATACTACTTCCTACATTGCATGTCTCATCAGCATCCTAAATCTCTACCCAGGATGTCTTACTATTATGACGAGGCTAGGGTCATTTTTCAGGCACCAAAGTCTTTAATGCACATGCTTCCTAAAGGAGTAGTTCCTCTGGGTACCTTGCAGTTATACTGTGGTTTTCTTGCTTTTCTATCATCCACTGAGCAAGTTGTGGGCTAGGACACAGGTGCAAGAATACCAGCTAGGTTGCTTGTGAGTTTGTTCTGCATTTCAGTGGTTTATACATTTCCCCTTTGAGACTAAGCGTTCTCTTGTTATCCCGAGTTCTTATCTCAGTAGCATCTCATCCCTTTGCTTTGGCAATAGATGCTAATTACCTACTACCCACCAGACAATGAGGGTCATGACTGCCCACAGGCCACAAGATATTTTTGTGCAAATTCATAAAAGACTCATCTTGCTGGGAGTGGTGGTGCATGCCTGTAATCCTAGTACTTGGAAGGCTGAGAGAGGAGGACTACAGGTTTGAAGCCACCGCAAAGTAACTTAACAAGATCCTGCTTCAAATTAAAAATTAAAATAGGACTAGAAGTATAGCTCAGAGGCAGAATGTCCCTGGGTTTAATCTCCAGTACCACATAACACACACATTAGCACATCTGCACCAACATGTATGATGTGGTCCGTATAGTGAAGGCTGGGTGTGAAAGCTGTTATCAGGTGAATCTTAAATGTCCCCCAAAGAGTTATGTGCTAAAGGTTTGGTACCCAGCCTGTGGAGCTATGGGGAGCTGGTTAAACCTTTATAAGGTGTAGCCTAGTGAGAGGAAGGTCATTAGGAGCATGCTGTTGAAGGAGATATTGACCACCTCCCCCTTTCGCCCCCTTCTCTTTGCTGTTTGACACCCATGAAGGGAACAAACTTACTTTGCCATACATTTCCGCCATGATGTCCTGTGCTGCCACAAGCCCAACATAACCAGGCCAAGAGACCATGGTCTGAAACTATGAGCCAAAATAAACATTTTCCTTTCTAAGTTAATTTTCTCAGGTATCTGGTTATAGCAATGGGAATTTAACTAGCACAATCCCCATTGGCTCTCTCATCCAGATTCCCTTGTGCACTGAGCCCCATGGGTCTATAGGGACTTAACAATGAAAGATTCTTTTCACTTACAACAGCATTCCATGCTCCCCCAGGATTGCCCATGGGACATCTGCATTTGCCAAAAATTTTACCTCACTTTCTGTCTATAGGGTCTGCTCTTTGGGAGGCAACCCCAGAGCCCTATCGCATTCTTGGAGACCATGAACCCTGTCGTCTCCACCTCCAGCTTTCCCTTTCTCATGCATAACTGCCTCACCTTTCACCATTCCTTTTTAGACCTCATTGTAAGGTTGGGGCAGGGCCGGAAGCTAGGAGGCGGAGCTCTGCGATTCCGGGAGGGGACCAGTCCTCCCCGTCCGGAAGAGCAGAGTTCAGAGAGGACCCAGAGAGGGAGGGAGGCATTCTCCCACCCGCCACCGGCCCCCGCGGCCATGCGGGGGCTGGAGGTTGATCCCCCACGAATAAAGCCTCTCATAACTTATTATGGATCTCGGTGTGTCTCTATGCTACTGGGGGCACTTACGCTCATACAATCTTACACTCATCTGGTCTCAACTCTGCCCAGCACCCCACCCTGCACCCTTAGGATCTCCTATTACAAAATGAAAAAGTAAAAAACACAATACAGGAGATTTGGGGATAAGAGACTACCTCCAGTACTGATCCAACCCTATCCCATTAAGCAGGCAGCAGGAGAGGCCAGTCCAACCCTGCTTTTTCTTACTCCCAAATAGATGGTCAACTTCTATTCAGTGTCCTCCAGATCTCCCTGCCTAGCCAGAGGCTATTTTCTTTATACTTCTTTACCATATCCAGCCAACTGAAGTAAAACCCAGTGAAGACCACCTTTGCTATTATTAAATTGAAACACTGCAGCCAGATACAGTAGTACACACCTGTAATCCCAGGTGGGAGATTAAGACAGGAGAATCCCAAATTCAAAGCCAGCCTCAGCAATTTAGCAAGACTCTGTTTCAAAATAAAAAATAAAAGCCCTGGGGTGTAGTTCAGACAGACAGGCCCTGGGTTCAATCTCCAATCTCTATCCCAAAGCCTCCCAAAATCGAAACATTGCTTTTTCATGTTCCCCCAGTTTTCAAGGCTCCCCTACACCAAGAACACTGGGAGTGTTCAGTAACATGGTCTGTCTCTCATAGACAGCATAGGTTACCCCCAGACAAATTTGAGATCCTTTGCTCACAGCCACAGGAAGAAATGCTAAAACCAAACCAAACTAAACAATAAAAACCCCAGGAGTCTTTCATCTGCTCTACATTTACACAGATTCATAAGTGTGTCCATCAGGAGGGGATCCCTGGGGAGCATAAACATTTACATTGCCTCTCTTCAGCTGACAGAACAGTGAGAGGAAAGTCCTCATCTGGAAAGTTAAAGCAACACCTTGCAGTCATTCCAAACCCAGTTATTTGTGGAAGTGCCTAGTTCCCCTTACAAGGACCTTAAAGTTACTGGGAGCTCAGGCTCCTAAGTTAAACCATCTGGGTATATATAAATCTAGCTCTAGCACTTACAGTTTAAACTACAAATAAGCCTTGTGGTGTCACAGAAAGTACACAAAGTTTCAGACACTTGATGACCCAGATTAAATTCCTACTCTCCTGATTACTAGCTGTGTAACCTTCAGCAAGATGCTGTGCCTCAGTTTCCTCATACTTCTGTGGTACTGTAGTACAAACCCAGGTGTGTTCTCTTTTATTGGTACTGAGGATTGAACCCAGAGGTGTTCATACTCCAAGATACACCCCACCATTTTTATTTGAAACAGAATCTCTTAAAGTGTGCACCAAGATGCCTGGCTGGTGTGTTCTAATATACACGCCCACACCCCACACCTTTTTACTTTTTTACTTTGAAACAGGGTCTTGCTAATTTTCTGAGGCTGGCCTCAAACCTGCAGTCCTCCTGGCTCAGCTTCACAAATACTGGGATTATACATGTGTACCACTGTGCCCAGATAGTTTCCTCATCTTTGAGATGAAAATTATAATCATTATTCTAACACTAGGCTGATAAGAGACTTAAATGAGAACAACAACAGCCTCACTTATAGTTCAATAAATCTTAGTCATTATTATTGTTCAATTATGAGTCTATTTTTCTGGCCTGAAAATGAAAAGGTAAGTAAAGAGAAGGGGCACTATGACATGCCATCACCCTTCTGAGCTGGGGAAGTTATAGAATAGATTCATTTTCTTCTACCCAGATTTAGACAATATTCTCTTTTAGAATCTGTAATTTACCCTGTAGAGATACATGCGGATCTCTAGCTTCCAGCTATCAGTTACCCCTTGGATACAAAAAAAAAAAGAAAAAGAAAAAAATGTCTCTGTGATTCCTATTCATGGGTAAGAGTGAAAGGGAATGACATTGAAAATGAAAAATCCTTTCCTAACCTGTCCTTCTAGAAGTCCCAGAGCAATATTTCAGGTTGAATAACTGAGATGTGGGTCAATGTGCTGCTAGAGGAGAGAAGTGAGAGCTGGAGCAATACTGAGCACTGTGACACAGGGTTGGCAGAGTTCCCCTTGGTGGATTGAAGATGGTGAAACTGAATTCAAGGAAGTGAATTTGATACTTAATATTGCTGAATAATATTCCATCATGCATGTATACCAAATATCTTAATCAACAATCTCACTGCCATAATCTAAAACAACTAACCACACAACTTGGAAGAAGAATCATTTCTTTGCTCACAGTTTTTGGAGATTTCAGAAGTTCTATCCATGTCAGGCCAGGTCTTCAGAGCTCAGGGTTTGACAACAAGAATGAGAGGGAGAGAATTAGGGCTCTGCTCTCACATTATCAAGGCCAGAAGCAAAAGACAGAGACAGCAAGGGGAGGAGAGATCTCATGTAATTCCCAAGGCCGTTCTCCAGGTACCCCTCCTTGGCAACCAAGCCCCACCTCCAGCAGGGCTTCCTAGTTTCCATGAGGGCTAGGGAGACAAACCATTGCACCACATTTTCTTTATTTACTAAAAAAGCCCTGTACAGCAAAAGAAATAATCAATAGAGCAAAGAGACAACCTAAAGAATGGGGAATTATGTGCAAACTAGACATTTGACAAAGGGTTAATATCCAGACTATATAAAGAACTTCAAAATCTCAATGGGAAAAAATATATATCAAATAACTTGATTAAAAAGTGAGCAGTCAGTTGGGCATGATGGCACATGCTTGTAATCCCAGAGCATGGGAGGCTGAGACAGGAGGATCACACAGGTTTGAAGCCAGCCTCAGCTACTTAGTGAGGCTCTCAGCAACTTAGTGAGACCCTGTTTCCAAATAAATTATAAAATAGGGCTGGGGGTATAGCCCAGAGGTAGAAAGCCCCTGGGTTCTACCCCCCAGTACCACAAAAGAAAAAGTGGGCGATCAATCTGAATTGACATTCTCTAAATACATATAAAAGACTAACAGGTCTATAAAAAATGCCCAACATCATGAATCATCAGGGAAATGCAAATCAAAACCACAATTAATTAATTAATATATAAAATAATAAAAGATTCAAATAAATGACTAGTCCTATATTGAATTTAAAACATCTGTGGTACTAGAGATGGAACCCAAAGATATTCTGCCTCTGAGCTGGTACCCCCCAGCCCTTTTTTAATTTTTTTGGTTTTGAAATAGGGTCTTGCTAGGTTGCTGAGAGTCTCAATAAGTTGTTGAGGCTGTCCTTGAACCTGTGATTTTCCTGCCTCAGCCTCCTAAGTACTTGAATTATAAGTATACACATCATACCTGGCTCCTACATCCATTTAAAAAAAAAACACAATGATATATCACCTGTTGGAATAGCTATTGTCAAGAAGAGAAAAGATAACTAATGCTGGGAGAGAAGAGGTTTTCATAAGAAGCAAGTGGTCATCTGTGTGACGGCTACTATGAGGTCAAGTGAATAAAAACTGAAAAGTGTTTATTGAGATTTCATGACAAGGAAGTAGTATCTTGTCTTGTCAAGAGCATCTGCTACAAAAGAGAGATGGTGAAAATCAGCCTGGACTATATCGCCAAGGGAATTGGAACTGAGAAAATGGTGGCCTTTTTATATCTCTACAAAGCACCTGATTCACAGTGGGCTCTCAATCCTTGCCACTTTCCCTTCTCCCTTCTCTGTATTATGATATTGCGTAACTACAATAGTATTACTACCTTAAAAATTAAGGTTAAAATATACTGTTAAGAGGCAGGCATGGTGGCTCATGCCTAAAATCCCAGTACTTAGTTGGCTGCGACAGAAGGATTGCAGGTTTGAGGCCAGCCGCAGCAACTTAGCGATATCCTCAGCAACTTACTGAGACCCTGCTTCAAAATTAAAGCTAAAATAGGGCTGGGGGTATAGCTCGGGGGTAGAATGGCCCTGGGTTCAATCTCTAGTACCAAAAAAATAAATAAATAAAAGAAAGTTACCAAATTTAAATAATACCATCAGTAGTTAAATATTTGCTATTCCTTTGATATTAAATTTCCTAAGGTAAAATATTAAATTCAAATATTAATGAAGAAAACAGCTGTTACTAAATATTCAGTCTCCCAGAGGAACACGCTGATGACTCATTTTTAAAGCTGGACAGCTTCACACATAATCTGTTCAAGGAATAGAAACAGAGTCTTTTCTCAATTATCATTTTATAAAATGAATATAAATCTCCAATTAATCCACTCCCAAAATGGAAATGGCCTTTTGACATTATAATAAATGTTTGTTGTAAGAAATTCAGACCCGGGCGTGGTGGCGCACGCTTGTAATCCCCGCGCTTGGGAGGCAGAGACAGGAGGATCGCGCAGGTTCCAAGCCAGCCGCGCGCGCTGGCTTAGGAGACCCTGTTTCCAAATAAAAATGCAAAAATAGGTCTGGGAGTGTAGCCCGGAGGTAGAAGGGCTTCCAGGAACCCCAGTACCACCAAAAAAAAAAAAAGAATAAGAAAAGAAAAGAAAGAAATTCAGGCATTCAGCCTAGTATATATGGAAGGAATGGAGTACAGAGTTTCAAGTTTGCAAGATTAAAACTAAATGTTCTGTGGGATGGATGATGATAATGGTTGCACAAAATTAAAAAATGTACTTAATACCACTTAACTGGACATGTAAAGATAGTTGAAATGAGAAATGAGGTAGGCATGGTGGCACTCTCCTGTAATCTCAGTATGTGAGAGGCTTAGGCAGGAGGCTCACAGGTAAGAGGCCAGCCTCAGCAACTTAGTGAGACCATCAGCAACTTAGTGAGACTCTAATTCAAAATAAAAAATAAAAGGAGCTAGGGATGTAGCTTAGAGGTAGAATGACTCTGGGTTCAATCCCCAGCACCAAAAAAAAAAAATAACTGAAATAGTAAACTGTGAGCTATGCCTATTTTATCACACATTTACAAAACAAAATTAAAGGGAGGCTCTAGCTGGGCGTGGTGGCACAGGTTTGTAATCCCAGTACCTGGGAGGCTGAGACAGGAGGATTGCAGGTTCATGGCCAGCCTCAGCTACTTAGTGAGGCCCTCTGGAACTTAGTGAGACCCTGTTTCAAAGTAAAGAATAAAAAAAATAGGACTAGGGGTGTAGCCCAGAGATGGAATGCCCTTGACTTCAATCCCCAGTACTGAAAAAAAGGGAGGCTCACCCTCTAATCCCACTGCTTACATTAGCATATATAATTTGCTCATTCATTCAACAGATATTTATGCCTGCTATGTGCCAAGCACGTGTCTAAAAGAAGAGAATACATTAGGGAAGAGAACAAAATTTTCCCCTTGTGGAGCTTACTTCTAATGGAGGAAAAAGAACATGCACAAATAAATAGGGAAGCATGAATTATATCAAATGGCAATAAGTGATATGGAAAGAAAGAAGACAGAGAAGAGAGGGAATAGGTTATGAGAAGGTTGGCTTTTTAAATTTTGGGGGGCAGTGCAAGGGATCTAACCCAAGGCTCCATGCATGCTAGACAAGTGTTCTAACAACTGAGATATATCCCCCAACCAAGGATTTTGTAATTTTACACAGAGGGTCCTCCATATCCACTGATTCCATATCTGCACCCAAACACAAATGGAAAATATTTGAAGCAAGGTGTAGTGGTGCATTACTGTAATCCCAGTACTTGAGAGGCTGAGACGGGAGGATTGTAGGTTTGAGGCCAGCCCAAGCAATTTAGCAAGACCTTCTGAAGCTTATCAAGATTCTTTTTCAAAACAATAAGATTCAGCTGGGGTGTATCTTGGAAGTAGAATGCCCCTAGGTTCAAAACAAGAAAGAAAGAAAGAAAGAAAGAAAGAGGATGAATGAATTTTTTTTTTTTTGTGGTACTGGGGTTCCTGGAAACCCTTCTACCTCTGGGCAACACTCCCAGACCTATTTTTATATTTTTTTATTTGTAAACAGAGTCTCTTAAGCCAGCGCGGCTGGTTTTGAACCTGCGCGATCCTCCTGTCTCTGCCTCCCAAGCACGGGGATTACAAGCGTGCGCCACCACGCCCGGCCAGAAAAAAAGAATTTGAAATTAATTGTATCTATACTGAACACATACAAATTTTTTCCTGTCATTTTCTAAACAATATAGTATAACAGCTATTTATTTATTTATTTATTTATTTATTTATTTGGTGGTACTGGGGTTCCTGGAAGCCCTTCTACCTGCGGGCTACACTCCCAGACCTATTTTTACATTTTTATTTGGAAACAGGGTCTCCTAAGCCAGCGCTCAAGGCTGGCTTCGAACCTGCGCGATCCTCCTGTCTCCGCCTCCCAAGTGCAGGGATTACAAGAGTGCGCCACCACGCCCGGTTTATAACAGGTATTTATATGCATTTAAACTATATTGGGTATTAAAAGTAATCTACAGATTAAATTATACAGGAGAGCCTGGCTCTATAATCCCAGTACTCGGGAGGCTGAGACTGGAGAATTCTAGATTCAGAGCCAGTCTCAGCAATTTAGCGAGACCCTTAGCAATTAACAAGACCCTGTTTCAAAATAAAAAAAATTAAGTCAGGTATGGTAGAACATGCCTATAACCTCATTACTTGGGAAAACAGACAAGAGTATCACAGGTTCACTGCCAGCCTTAGCAATTTAGCAAAACCATATGCAACTTACTGAGACTCTGTTTCAAAAATAAAATAGAGGGGCCCGGATGTAGCTCAGTGGCAAAGTGCTTGCTTTGCAGGTGCGGCACTCTGGATTTGATCTCCGGTTCCAAAAAGACCCCCTTTTAAAAAAAATCACTTCCAATTTCAATGTTGTGAGGTTTTATGACCCAGATTTTCTTCTAAAAGCTTATAGTATTAAGATTTATATTTAGGTCTTTTATCTATTTTGAGTTAATATTTGTATATGTGTTAGGTAAGGGTCCAATTTTATTCTTTTTCATTTATTATTATTTTTCAACAATATTTAGTTAAAAGATTAGTATTTCCTCCACCAAAAGTTCATGGAAACCTTGTCAAAAATAACTTGACAATGTATGGAAGAATTTATCTCTAGGCTTTTATTTAGCTCCAATGGTTTATATATCAGCCTTTAGAACAGTACTACACTGTTTCAATTATTGTAGCTTTATATGGTTTGAAATCAGAAAATATACATCTTCTAGCTTTGTTCTTCTTTGAGACTGTTTTGGGTATCTAGAGTCCATATTCCATATCAGGATAGATTTTTTCTGAAAAATAAATAAATAAATGTATGATAGTTTCACCTAAAAAAAAAAAAAAGAAAAAAATATTCTCTGGTAAGAAAGAAAGCAAAAAGAAATATTGAAATGTTATCTTTAAGTCATCAAAAGTTTGGTACCAGACAAATGAAACTATTATGTGAGATTATCAATGTTAATATTGTATAAATTGCTATAATACTAGATGTCAACCAGTAAGCCAAGCGTGGGAAGGAGGGATGGGGAGGGAATGGGGTGGGGATCATGGTAGGGGCTAACTGGGCGAGATGTGCATGTATGTCTACAAAAGTATTTTCTTTATACCACTATGATGTATGAATACATTGCACCAATAAAAAATAAATTAAAAAATAAAAAAATGGGAAAAAAAAAACAAAAATAAAATGGGGCTGGGGGTGTATCTCAGACGTAGAATGCCCCTGAGTTCAATTCCCAGTATCACACACACACACACACACACACACACACACACACACACACACGTTTTTTAAAAAGGGTTAAAAGTTAGCTGGGCATGGTGGCACACGCTTGTAATCCCTGCGCTTGTGAGGCTAAGACAGGAGGATCGCGCAGGTTCGAAGCCAGCCTCAGCTACTTAGTGAGGCTCTCAGCAATTTAGTGAGACCCTGTTTCCAAAATTATAAAATATAAATGGGTCTGGGAGTATAGCCCGGAGGTAGAAAGCCTCTGGGTTCCACCCCCAGTACCACCAATAAATAAATAAATAAATGGGTTAAAAGTGTAGCTCCAAGGTATAATGCCCCTCAGTTCAATCCCTAATACCATAATGAAAATTAAATTACATTAAAGTATATAGGAGGTGTATCGTTTTTATGCACATGCTATGCTACTTTATACGAAGGATCCAAACATTTTGGAATTTTAGTATTCTTGTGGGAGTGGCTTTAGAATCCCTCCACGGATACCAAGGAACAACAAACAGTACAAGGAAGGCTACACTGATAAAGTGACATTTGAGTAAAGGCCCCAAAGAAATGAGAGAGCAAGTTATGCAAACATCTGAAAGAGGGCTCCAGGCCAGGGGAATAGCCAATGCCATAGTCCTAAAGTAGAAGTATACTTGGCAGGTTCAAGGAAACAAACAAACAAAAAAAAAAAAAACCCTGGCTGGAATGGAGCAAGTTAGGTAGGTATTGAGGAGCATAGCTCACATAGGTCTTCACAGACCATAAAAAGGACTTTGCAGCCAGATGCAGTGGTGCACACCTATAATCCCAGCATCTCCTGAGGCTGAGACAGGAGGATCACAGGTTTGAGAACGGCCTCAGCAACTTAAACTCTGTCTCAAAATAAAATTCAAAGGGCTGGGATGTAACTCAGTGATAGAGTGCTCCTGGGTTGAATCTCTAGTGGGGGGGGGGCTTGGGATTTTACCCTGAGTGAGGAGGAAAACTATAGAATTTTGATCAGAGAAAGAACCTGATATAACTTGAAATTAAAAGGATCTCTCTAGCTGCTACATTCAGATTAGAGTGAAAGAGAACAAGGCAGAAGCAGGGAGAGAAATTAGGAGTCTATCGCACAATCTAGGTAGAGAATAATGGTATAGTGGCAGTGAGAATACGTCCACCCAAAATAGAGACAATAGCATTCGATAAGTACTAGGTATAAACAAGGCTCAATCCAGGCTGAGTGTGTCTTCTTAGTTATACAACTGGGGAGCTCTTTATTAAAACAATATAAAATTAGGCACAAAAGTAAGTATTTGTTTTTTTTTAATTTATTTTTTATTGGTGCAATGTATTCATACATCATAGTGGTAGAAAGAAAATACTTTTGTAGACATACATGCACATCTCGCCCAGTTAGCCCCTACCACGATCCCCAACCCATTCCCTCCCCATCCCTCCTTCCCACGCTTGGCTTACTGGTTGACATCTAGTATTATAGCAATTTATACAATATTAACATTGATAATCTCACATAATAGTTTCATTTGTCTGGTACCAAACTTTTGATGACTTAAAGATAACATTTCAATATTTCTTTTTGCTTTCAAAAGTAAGTATTTGGAGGGGGTAGCTCAATGGTAGAGTGCTCATGTAGCATGCAAATGGCCCTGGGTTTAATCCCTTGTACCATGAAAAAGTGATTATTTATTTAAATGAAGAAAATAAATCACAATCTATTGCATATTTATAAAAGCTTACAAATACTACAAACATTTATGTCTACACACGTTTTTTATCCCATTATGATGCATAAATACAATGCAGTAATAAAATATAAAAAACAAATACTACAAACATCAGAAAACCTAAAAGAAATAACCTAATAGCAACTTCCTTACACACAACTATGATATAATATTACTGTGTCATTGGTTGCATACTGTTTATTCAACTGTCCATATGATAATTTTGTAATGTGTTCTACAAAGAATAAAAAATAATTTTTTCTCTAGCATAGCTCACCAAAATTTATATTGTTGATATTTTTGTTTTTATTTGATTTTGACAGTTATTTCTTTGTGGTACTAGGGATTGAACATAAGGATTGAACTCAAAACTACATCCCTAGCTCTTTTTTTTTTGAAACAAGGTCCTGCTAAATTGCTGAGAGTGGCCTTCAACCTGTGATCCTCCTGTCTCAGTTTCCCAAGTACAGAATTTACAGATGTGAGCCTCTGCACCTGGCTTGGTAAAGTTTTTCATTTCTATTGCGATAATAAGACAGGTTTCAGCTGGGTGTGGTGGTGCACACTTGTAATCCCAGTACCTGGGAGGCTGGGACAGGAGGATCGCGGTTCATGGACAGCCTCAGCTATTTAGTGAGACTCTGCAGCTTAGTGAGACCTTGTTTCAAAATAAAGAATAAAAAATAGAGCTGGGGATGTAGCTAAGAGGTAGAATGCCCCTGGGTTCAATCCCCACTACAGTAAAATAATAATGATAATAATAATAATAATAATAATAATAATAATAATAAGAAGAAGAAGAAGAAGAAGAAGAAGAAGAACAACAACAACAACAACAACAACAACAACAACAACAACAACAACGAGGAGGAGGAGGAGGACAATGATGACAATTACAGGTTTTGTTTTGACAGGCTCTAGTGTTTCTTTTGGTTTATATATTTGGCTTCTTTCCTATGATATTTACATTTTGATTAATCTATAATTCTGAAAAACAACACAAAATTAATATGAAAATAAGATATTTATAAAAAATATTTGAATGTATTTAAAATTGACACTATATTGTATTGAGTTATATAATTATATGATCAAATTATTCTTAAAACTCTATACATTGAGTTATTGACTAATATGTTGAGACTTTCTGACTAGAACGCTTGTTTTGTCAGGCTATTTCCCTGTGTCCGTGACAATTTCATCTGCCATTTCATCAGAAACTGTCAGAACTAATCAGAATAAGATGAGTCAGATATATTAAGACATGATCCAATACAGTCAGATGCATAAAACATGCAAATTCATACAGAACAAAAATCACCATTTGTAGAACTATTATGGGCTTGGCTCTCCAAGCATGAGGTGTCCAATAAATTCTATTTCACAAGATTCCCATGAAAAATGATGTAGGCCTTGGGTGGTGGCACATGCCTGTCATCTCAGTACTTGGGAGACTGAGGCAGGAGGATCACAGGTTCATGGCCAGCCTCAGCTACTTAGTGAGGCCCTACACAACTTAGCGAGACCCTGTTTCAAAAAATAAAAAGACTGCCAGGAATGGTGGTGCACGCTTGTAATACCTGCACTTGGGAGGCTGAGACAGGAGGATTGCACAGGTTCAAAGCTACTTAGTGAGGCTCTCGGCAACTTAGTGAGACCCTGTTTCCAAATAAAGTATAAAATAAGTCTGGGAGCATATAGCCCGGAATTAGAAAAGCCCCTGGGTTCCACCCCCAGTACCACAAAAAAAAACACACATAAAATAGGGCTGATATATAGCTCAGAGGTAGAACACCCCTGAGTGTACACACACACACACACACACACACACACACACACACACAATGCAGCCACTATGAAAAACAGTATGGAGGAGTTTCCTAAAAATTAAAAAAAGAACTACCATATGATCTAGTACTCCCAATTCTAAAAGAATTGAAATCAGGATATCAGGGCAATATTTCCATTTTCATTGCAGCATTATTACAATAGCTAAAATTTGAAAACAACCTAAATATCCATCAGTGAATGAAAGGATAAAGAAAATGTGTTATATACACATGGTGGAATATTATTCAGTCATGAAAAGAAAGAAAATTTGCTATGTGTAACAACATGGATGAACCTGGAAGAAATACAGTATCTAAAACAGTCATGCTCATAAAAGCAGAAAGTAGAATAATGTTCTCCTGGCTTGAGAGGGATAGAGGAAATGGAGAGTCACTGTTCAATAGGTATAGTTTCAGTTGTAAAGAAAAATGAGTTCTAGAGATGTGTTGTACAACCTTGAATCTATGTTAATATTATTTTACTATATACCTCAAAGTTTAATTGGGTAGATCCCATGTTGTATCGTTACCACAATAAAAATGTATGGTGCATTTATAATTGTGTATGCTGCATTATTGAGTATATTAGTGACAGAGGATAATTCTCATTCTGATCAGGCAGTATTGAGTCCTCTACCTATAATTTTAGATGTCCAGTGAATAATTTTTCACAGATTAATTTTGGCCCTATATATATATCAAGCCTTATTTTTCTTCAATTTACACATATTTCCAATACTAGGTGCTCATGGAACTCATTGATATCAAGATAAAATCTTAGCCAGGTATGGTAGGCCAAATCTGTAATCCCAGTATTTGGATGCTGAGATTTGAAACCAGCCTCAGAAACTTGGCAAGAGCTTGTTTCAAATAAAAAATAAAGCCAAGTGTAGTGGTGCATGCCTGTAATCCCAGTACTTGGGAAGCTGAGATAGGAGGATTGCAGGTTCAAGGACAGCCTCAACAACCTAGTGAGACATCGTTTTATAATAAAATTAGGGGCTGGGTGGTGTAGCTCAGAAGTAGAATGCCCCTGGGTTCAATTCCCAATACCACATACAAAAGATCTGATGCTTGGCCTGCAGCATTAGTGAGGACAGTGTGAGGTAGTAGAATTCCGGACAGCCAATTCTGTACTGAGGTGGCTAGCCTTTGCGTGGAAGTAACTGCCAACCATGTAACTGTGCCTGTCAAATCCAAAATAAATGTCAATCCAATCCAACTCCCCCTTTGCTTTTCCCTTAAATGCCACTCCAATGTCAACCCCACCATGAGGGAAGAGTGATAAAGAGAAATTTTTAAAGAGGCAGTAGACTTGACAATTTCCATGGAAATGTTTTATTTTTCCAATTTTACATAAGTCCGTGACTATGATATATCACTGTTAGGGTCTTGTAAAAGAGCCGTTGCAAGTGATGGGCTCCCGTGCTTATGCTACACTAGCTTCACAATGATCTGCTACTGGGTGTGGAATGTGAGAGAAAGAGAACAGGGCCCTGGTTCCAGCCCCAGCAAAAACAAAAATTTAAAAAGAAAGAGAGCTGGGTGTGGTGGTGCGTACCTGTGATCCGAGTACTTGGGAGGCTGAAACAGGAGGATCGCAGGTTCAAGCACAGCCTCAGCAACCTAGTAAGACCTTGTTTCAAAAGAATAAAATAAAAAGGATTGGGGGCATAACTCAGAGGTAGAATGTCCCTGGATTCAATCCCTAGTACCAAAAAATAAAAATAAAAATAAAAAGGGCTTAGGGTATATTTCAGAGATAGAATGCCCCTGGGTTCAATTCTTAGTACCAAAAGAGGGGGGGAAAAAGAAAACAAAGAAATCAAAGAGGGAGGACGCCAAGGTTTTTGAGTCTGAGCAACTGCATTTACTAATATGAAGACAATTAAGAGAATTTTTAGGGCAAAAATAAAAAAAAACCCAGTGTGGGACAGGAAAAGTTTAAGATGTCTACTAGACAGGTAAAAGGAGATATGAAGCAGGCAGTTGGATAAATGAGTGCAGAGTTCAGTAGAGAGGTTTCAAAAGAAGTAAATGAGGGAGACAATGGAGGTGGGTATTTGAAGCCATGAAATCAGATGTGAAACAAGAAGAGAGAGAAAAGGAGTGGACCAGGTCAGAAACCTTGGGAAACTCATTGTTGGAGAAGTTGGGGAAAGGAAGAGGGATGAATAAATGAAACCAAGAAAAGAAGAAGGAAACAGTTCAAATAATGTTCTGTCCATATATGAATGTGTCACTATCAATCTCGCTAATAGGTACAGGGAAGGGGACAATGGGCTATGATACAGAAGGAAATATACACAGTTCACATATGTTTCTATCACATTGAATCTCACGATAATGTATAACTACAATGCACTAATAAAAGTATAATTTTTGTTGTGCTGAGGATTTAACCCTCCAAGCTATGCCCCAGCCCTAATTTTTTTTTAATTTTTGAAACAGGGTCTTACTAAGTTGCTGAGGGCCTTGCTAAGTTGCTCAGGCTAGCTGCAAACCTGTGATCCTCCTGTTTCAGCCTCCCAAGTCCTGAGATATCTGGCTAAATGTGTATTTCTTTTTCAGTACTGGAGATGGGACCCAGGGGGATTCTATCTCTGAGCGACACCTCCAGTCCTATTTTTCATTCTTTATTTTGAAACAGGGTCGCACTGAGTTGCAGAGGGCCTCATTAAGTAGCTGAGGCTGGACACGAACCATGATCTCCTGTCTCAGCCTCCCGAAAGCTGGGATTACAAGCGTGCATCACCACACCTGGCTAAAAGTATCATTTTTTTAATTTAAAAATAAAAAATAGAACAGCCTTGGCTACTTAGCAAGACCCTTTGCAACTCAGTGAGACCCTGTTTCAAAAAAATAAAAAGAATAAAATTTAGGCTACGTGAAGATCAGAGGTAGAATGCCTCTGGGTTCCATTCCCAATATTGCAAATTTATTAAAATATAGAAAGGAGTTAATGAGATCAAAAGAAATCAGGAGAATGTGGAGTCCTGAAAAATAAATGAAAAAGTGTTTCAAAGTAAAGGAGGGATAAACCATTTCAAGTAATGTGAAGAAAGAATGCAACATCAGAGTTAGCATCACACAAATCAGTGGGAACACAGAACTTGCAAAAAGTCCATTGAAGTGAGCTGAAGGGAAGGGAAAGAGCAGAGCTGGTTCATACATTGTGGTTGGAAGCCTGCTTTCTCCAGTAAAAGCTCCTGGGATTTCCCCCTATCTGCACATATAGATCTATTTCATTACTTTTTAAAGTTGTTCAATGTGATCAGTAACATAGTTTATTTACTCAGTTCCCTTTTGATGGGTATTTAGGCAATTATCTTCTTGGCACTTATAAACAATGCTGCAATAAATATCTTTAAACATATTTTTGTCCATGTGCAAAAAAATAGACTTTCAAATTCTGGAACCAGTATATAACGAATATGCACATTTTCAATTGTGATGAATATTACCAAATTGCCCTTTGCTGGCTTTCTCGTCATTGATATAAGATTGCCTTTTCCCCCACATCCTTTTAAACACTAGATAATAATAATCTTATGATCACTGTTACCTTGATAGTTTTTTTTAATAGCAATGTTATTGCTTTGGTACTGGTGAAGCAAAATAGCTTTTCATGTTTATTTCCATTTTTATTTCTTCTTTTGCATTACATCTGGGATTTTAGCCAATTTTTCTATTTGAGCATGTGCCTTATTTGTATTTTAATCCATTTATTAGAATCAATGTCATATATGTGGCCACTCTTTCGTCTGAAAATATTGTTTGACTTTCAGCATTGTTTGTGATATTTTAATTGAGGTTTGAAAAATTCGATCTAAGTTCTCATTACCTCCTTTTAATGCTTTCTGCCTTTGGTGTCAAATCTGATTGTTTTTTAACAAGTGCCACAAGATTATTAACCCAAAGCTTAGAGAGAACACGTTCCTTTTTCATTGCTAATCAGACATCTGCAATGGGGACAGAATTGTCCCCTCCCCACCCCCAACTTTAATCAGGATGTTTTTCTCTTTATGTTACTGGCAAAAAACACTGCCTAATTGAGACGTCTGCGTGTTCAATGAATGCTTCTGTGTATTTGTCCCGACAATGCCCAGGAACTAATGGGGACCTTGTGCTTTCTCTAACAGAAAGGAGTACAAACATGAGTAAGAGCCCATTATGAGCTTTTTTAGGTCTTTTATAAAATCAACATTTTCAGAATGTGAATTGCATCAAATGATGGAAATGCAGTTTTCTGGGTTTGAATCTATTTTAGTTTGTTCCATTTGAAAAGCAGAGTTGAAATAATTTCATTCCAAATGTGTGTGTGTGTGTGTGTGTGTGTGTGTGTGTGTGTGTGTTAGAAAGACAGACAGACAGACACTGGGGACAGAACTTTTGGAATTCTACCTCTGTGCTACAATCCCAAAACCCTTTGTGAATTTTTCTGTGGTACTAGAGATTGAATTTAGGGGCATTGTACTTCAAAGCTACACCTCCAGCCCTTTTTATTTTTTATTAAGTTGCTGCAGCTGGCTGCAAATCTGCAATATTCCTGTTTCAGGCTCTCAAGTACTGTAATGACAGATGTGTGCCATCATTGCCCAGAGTATTTTATTGAAAATATAGACTAATCTTGAACTCATGAGCTTAAGGGAAAGGGATTCTACCGCCTCAGCTTCTTGAGTAGCTGGAACTATTAGGTGTGTTCCACATGCCCATCTTGAGTTGACTTTTTTTTTTTTTTTTGCAGTCCTGGGGATGGAACCCAGGGGCATTCTACCTCTGAACTACAGCCCCAGCCCTACTTTTTATTTTTTACTTTGAAACAGGGTCTCATTGAGTTGCAAAGGACCTTATTAAGTGGCAGAGGCTGTCTGTGAACCACAATCCTCCTGTCTCAGCTTCCCAAAGCTTCCCGAATGCTGGGATTACAAGCGTGTACCACCACGCCCAGACTTTGAGTTGACATTTTAATCACTAAGAAAATGACTTGAACAATTCAGTTCATATAAAAATTCTCTTGTGTCATCTTTTAGATTTTTAGAAAGTTCATAGACAGGCATGGTGATGCATGCCTGTAATATCACTACTTGGGAGACTGAGACAAGAGGATCACAGGTTTGAGACCAGCCTCAGCAACTTAGCAAGGCCTTCAGCAGTCTAATGAAACCCCGTTTAAAAAAAAAACAAATAATGTAAATTAACAAACATATCAATGTCAATCACTAAGCCAAACATGAGGACGGAGGGGGAGGGGATGGGGTGGGAATTGGGTAAGGGCCAATTGAGTGATGTGTACATGTATACCTCTACCATCTTGTACCCCCATTAAGATGTATGACTACAGTGCACCAATAAAAATTTAGAAAAATAAAACCAATTTTTTTAAAGGTTGGAGTTTGTTTTTTTGTTTTTTTTGTTTTGGTGGTACTGGGGTTCCTGGAAACCCTTCTATCTCTGGGCTACACTCCCAGACATATTTTATACTTTTTATTTGGAAACAGAGTCTCTTAAGCCAGTGCGGCTGGCTTTGAACCTGCGCGATCCTCCTGTCTCCACCTCCCAAGCGTGGGGATTACAAGCGTGCGCCACCACGCCCCCGGCAAGGCTGGGAGTTTGGCTCAGAGGTGGAACGTTCCTCAGATTTTGTACCACAAAAAAATAATAATAAAGTTCAACTTGAAATATACAAATAAAGATGTTAAAGAGGTGAATTTTGAGTTTGATATTGTCTAAAGTAAGGAAAATAAATTAGATCATTCAGACTTCAAGTATTCCAAAAGAAGTTTACAAAATCTTTCAGATCACAATAAACGTAAATTGTTCAAATATCAAAATGCAGAGACATGTACTTCAAGCATTCCTGGTCAGGAAGCAAGACCAAGCAAAAGAATATGCTCTATTTAAAATTTTCCCTTGGGCTGGGATGTAGCACGTGTCTTACAAGTATAACACCCTGGTTTCAATCCCCAGTATAAAAAAAATTAATAAAAATTTCCCTCATCTTTATTATCTGAGATGACTATTTATGAGATTATTATATCTAAAATCAATAGCCAGTTAGAATTTTTAACAGAAGAAATTATTCAATTCACAATAGCAACAAACCACATAAAATATCTAGGACTAGTCAGATATAGTGATACACACTTGTAATCCCAATACTTGGGAGACTGAGACTGGAGGATTATAGTTTGTGGACAGCCTCAGCTACTTAGTGAACCCCTCTGCAACTCAACAAGTCCCTGTTTCAAATAAAGAATAAAAAAATCGGGCTGGGGGTGGAACTCAGAGGTGGAATGCCTCTGAGTTTCACCCCAGCACCAAAAAATATATATATCTAGGACTAAACAATAGGAAGATTCAACATTATAACAATGTTTATTTTCCATAAATTGGTCTAGAAATCCTACATAAACCCAATAAAACTTCAAAAAACATTCTCTAAAGGACCTCTATAAAGAAACCTGCAACTCTACTGTAGGACATAAAATAAAGATGTAATAATATAGATCTCCTAGACATGTCTTGTTTGTTTGCTTGCTTGTTTAGGAAATGAGTCATGCTATGCTGCTCAATTTGGACTTAAATTCCTAGGCTCGAGGGATCTCCTGCCTCAGCTTCCCCAATTACTGGGACTACAGGAATATACCACCAACACAAGCTAATGACTTGTTAGGAGTGTCTTTGTTGGGAAGCCTCAACATTATAACATTATAACAATGTTTGGTTTTCAAAAATTGATCTAGAAATCCTACACAAGCTCAACAAAAATTTCAAAAAAGGAATTCTCCAAAGGAAGGAATGAGGAACTTGAAATAATTATCATTAAAATGCATTACATTAGCAGGTGAAGAGGTGCATGCCTATAATTCTAGTACTTAGGAGACTGAGATAGGGAGATTGGCTGGAGGCCAGTCTCAGCAACTTAGTGAGGCTCTCAGCAACTTAGCAAGACCTTGGTTCAAAATAAAAAATAAAAAAGGTTGGCGGTGTATTTTGGAGGTAGAATACCCAAGTTCAGTTCCTAGTACCAAAAATGCATTAAATTCTGAAAAACAGAAGGGAAATAAGTGGGGATTGAGCCTACCTACTCTCTAAGTGAAATAGCAAAGTCAGCAGCTGAGAGTGAAGATGGGGGAGGTGGTGAAGAAACCTGAAAAGAGAGGAGAAATAGACACTTCACAAAAGAAGAAATTCAAATGGCCAATAAATGCATGAAAAAATGCTCAAAATCACTGGCAATCAGAGAGATGCAAATAAAAACTACCCTGAAATTTCACCTAACTCCAACTAGAATGGCAATCATTCAAAACACAAACAACAACAGATGCTGGTGAGGATGTGGAGAAGTGGGAACTCTAAAATATTGTTGGTGGGATTGCAAATTAGTGCAACCACTTTGGAAAATAGTATGGAGAATCCTCAGAAGAATGGGAACAAATCTACCATTTCATCCAGCAATACCACTTCTGGGTATCTACCCAAAAGAAAAGAAACCAAACTACCAAACTAATGCATGTGTATCTATGTTCATAGCTGCACAATTCACCATAGCCAAACTATGGAACCAGCCAAGATGTCCATCAACAGATGAATGGATTACAAAACTGTGGGATATGTACACAATGGGATTTTACTCAGCCATTTAAAAAAACTCAATTACATCATTTTCAGGGAAATGGATAGAACTGGAGGACATTATGCTATGTGAGATTAGTCAGTCACAAAAAATAAAAAATCAGATGCTTTCCCTAATATGTGAGAGTTAGAGAGAAACAGGTCATAGGAGGAACTCTAGATGAAAAAGGAAATCCTATAGAGAAGCAAACAAGACAATCTAAATAAAGGAGGAGAAAGGAGGAGAGAAGAGGAAAATCTCTAAAACACACAATGTACTTAAATATATCAAAGTCAATCACTAAGCCAAGCAAGGGAAGGAGGGACGGGGAGGGAATGGGGTGGGAATTGGGTAGGGGTTAAATCAGCGATGTGTACATGTTTGTACACACAATTTTTTTACCCCAATATGATGTTTGAATATAATACACCAATAAAAATTTTTTTAAATTAAAAAAAGAAAAAACATTCCAAATTCAAAAAAGAAAAGAAAAGAGAGGAAAAATGTGTGATGTGAGATTAATTCCAGCAGCTGTGGATTTATCCTGAGCTGTTTTACTAATTACTGCACGATGCTGGCCCCTCTTAAAGGCATGCCACATACTGATTAATGGTGTGGTCCTGTAATCACAGGTCTTGATGCAATCTAAGGGTTTGTACCAACCTGTCCAAATTATGTACTGATGACAATGAGACTTATGATTTGCACCTTCTCTCAGTGTGACACCTGTCCCTTCCCACCAATGGCTACTACATTTGAGGCTGGAATATAACTATGTGACTGACAAATATTTCTTAAAAGCAGCAACTGGAAGCCAGGTGTGGTGGCACACACTTGTAATTCCAGTACTAGGGAGGCTGAGACAGGAGGATCCAGGTTTGTGGCCAGCCTCAGCTATTTAGTGAGGCCCTCCGCAACTTAGTGAGACTCTGTTTCAAAATAAAGAATAAAAAATTGGGCTGGTGGTGTAGCTTAGAGGTAAAATGCTCCTGGGTTCAATCCCCAGCACCACAAAAATAGAGCAGCAACTTGAAACGATGTACAGTGGCCAATACCTAGGAATTCCAGTACTTAGGAGGCTGAGACAGGAGAGTCCCAGGTTCGAGGAAAGCCTCAGCAACTTAGCAAGACCTGTTTCAAAATAAAATCTAAAAAGGGCCGAAGAAGATATAACTCAGAAGTAGAATGCCAATGGGTTCAATCCCTAGTACCACAGAAAACAACAATGACTCAGCAACTGAGACTCTATTTTGGACTCCAGTTTTTAGTATTCACTGTTCATGTCTCTGGTTCATGTGTGTGTATGTTCACACATGCACACACTAATGGGAATTGAGCCTAGGGACATTCTACCTCTGAGCTACAACCCAGCCTTATGTTATTTTTATTTTCTAAGAGAGTCTTGCTAGGTTGATGAGAGTCTCACCACTTCCTGAGGCTTGCCTTGAACCTGCAATCCTCCTGTCTCAGCCTCCCATGTACTGGGATAACCAGCATGTGCCACCACTCTCAATTTATGGCTCTGGTTCTTGAGACAAGGGAACAAGTGTCTCCTCTTATGGGCCTTATAGAGAAAGACAATAGGACACCACATCTGACCTCTTTAGATGCTTTGCTTTACCCTTTTCCCAGAATAAACTGTGAACTTGTAAGAATTGCCATCTATGGTCCCCTCTGGCAACTGAACTCTGATCACCTGCCACAATTAATGCAGAGTGGAGAAGTTGCCTAGGAGGGAGGAATAAATCGTTAGTGGGACTAAAACCCATTCATTGTTTCAAAACAACACTGGGACAAATGATATAGTAGATATGCTACAATGACCCCTCATAGAGAATTTCCACCTTCTCTCTTCACTATTCTAGTCCATATGATTCCAGGAGTAAGTCAATAACAACATTTACACTAAGAGAGTCATGTCCCCTAGCCTATACTAATAAGATTAATGGTGAAACCCTGACCCAACCTACACTAATCAGAGTCTCTTCTAGCTAGAAGACGTACACTTGTAATCTCGGTATTTGTGAGGGTGAGACACGAGGATTGTAGTTCAAGGCCAGCCTCAGCAATTTAGTGAGATGCTGTTTCAAAAGAAAATATAAAGTGACTGGGATGTAGCTCAGAGGTAGAATCCCCTGAGTTAAATTCCTAGATAAAAAAAAATGAGGAGAAAGAGGAGGAGGTGGTGGAGAAAGAAGAGAGAAGAAGCAACACTGGCTCAAAACTTGGTTGTTGAGCTTAGATATGACCAGTCTCCACCAATAGGACCAAAGAGCAAAGAAAACCAATCCACAGAGATGAATGAAACAGAAGCTCAAAAGGCAACAGAGATAAGAAATAATCTTTTCATTCCTGATACTTTTTTCTGCTCAGAATCCAGCCCTTTGTAAATTAAGCTCCATCCCAGACCTGGGGTCCCAGGAAAATACTCCAAATTCACATAATAAATAAATTTTATTTTTTCCTCCATCAAGCCAGATTAAGCTCCCATACTAGCAGCTGAAGATCCTTAACTCATTAGCCATGTAGAAACACGTAAAGCTGACTCCCTATCTCACTGACTAAACAAAAAATATATTCCAGCTGGAGTAAAGATTAAAATAAAACAATATGGAGAGTAAAATAAAATATAGAGTATTTTTTCAATTTCAGAATCCAGAATCCAAAAAGGATTTTTGTGGCACTGGAGACTGAATCCAGAGGTATTCTACCTCCAGGCTATACTCCCAGCCTTATTTTATTTTAATTTTTTGAAGCAGGGTCTCAATAATTTGATGAAAGTCTCACTACTTGATGAGGCTATCCTCAAACCTGCGATCTTCCTGTCTCAGCTTCCCAGGTGTGTGCCACCACGTCCAGCTCAGAAAAGACTTTTGTAAAATATTTGAGCTAAGCCAGGTGTGGGGTCTGTAACCCGTAACCCCAATATTTGGGAGGCTGAGACAGAAGGATCACCATTTCAAAGCCAGCCCCAGCAACTTAGTAAGGCTCTTAGCAGCTTAGCAAGACCCTTTTCTATTTTAATTTAATTTAATTTAATTTTTTGTGGTACTAAGGATGAAACCCAGGGCATTCTACCTCTGAGCTACACCTTTAGCCCTATTTTTATTTTTTATTTTGAAACAGGGTCTCACTGAATTGCAAAGGGCCTCCCTAAGTAGCTGAGGCTGCCCGCACTCCTGTCTCAGCCTCCCAAATCCTGGGATTACAACCGTGGGCCACCACCCCGGCTTGAGACCCTTTTTTTTATTGTTCAGCACTTTTATTTTTTTATTGGGAGTAAATGGTATACATTTAAACTGTACTTGGTGCCCTCTTACCCCACACATTTTCCCTTCCCCCCTCGCAACAATGAATGCCAAGGTTAACCATGCTATATTCATACTTTTACACATATTCGGAAGCAGCCCCTCATTAATCAAGTTCAGCCTTCTTCCTCTCCTATCTTTCCATTCAAGTTTTGCTGAGCTTTCCCTTCCATTATCTGGAGTCCCTCTGGTATCTTTTTAAAAATAAGAAATAAGCCGGTGTAGTGGCACATGCTTGTAAGTCCAGCATTCGGGAGGCTAAGACCTGATGATTGTGTTTGGCAGACAGCCTCAGCTACTTAGTGAGGCTCTCCACAACTTAATGAGACCCTGTTTCAAAATAAAGAATAAAAAATAGGGCAGGGGGTGTAGTTTGGAGGTCGAATGCCTCTGGATTCCATCCCCAGACCCACAAAAAATAAGAAATAAAATAGGCCTGGAGGTATATCTCAGAGGTAGGATCGCCTCATGTTCAATCCCCAGTACCCCTTCAAAAATTAGGCTACATAAAATTTCAAAACTTAATAGCCAAAGTATATCATACACAAAAGGCTTAAAATTGGGGAATATTTTTATAACAAATATGAAAAGCAAATGATCAATATTAGTAATCATTATGATTAGGGTATTAAATATTTCCTAAAGCCGGGCGTGGTGGCGCACGCTTGTAATCCCCGCGCTTGGGAGGCTGAGACAGGAGGATTGCTCAGGTTCGAAGCCAGCCTCAACTACTTAGTGAGGCTCTCAGCAACTTAGTGAGACCCTGTTTCCATATAAAAAATATAAAAAGTAGGTATGGGAGTATAGCCCCCCAAAAAATGTTTCCTAAAAGCCCATATACTAAATGTTTGGATGCCAGCTGATAGTGATATTGGGAGATATAGGAATCTTTATTATTATTTTTTTTGGTGGTACTGGGGTTCCTAGAAGCCCTTCTTCCTCCGGGCTACACTCCCAGACCTATTTTTACATTTTTATTTGGAAACAGGGTCTCCTAAGCCAGCGTGGCTGGCTTCAAACCTGCGCGATCCTCTTGTCTCTGCCTCCCAAGCGCGGGGATTACAAGCGTGCACCACCACGCCTGGCAGGAGAGATATAGGAATCTTTAAGAGGTAGAGCCTAGTGGAAGGAAATTGGGTCATCAGGGGCATGCCCTTAAATGGGATAAATGGATTCTGGTCCCTCCCTCCTCTCTGCCATAAAGTGAGCAGTATTGCTCTGCCATGTGCCCCCACCATGATATTCTGCCTCATCTCAGGCCCAAAAGCAATGGAACCAGCCAATCATGGACTGAAATTTCTAAAACTATAAGCCAAATAAATCTTCCCTCCTCATCATTTGTCTCAGGTATTCTGTCACAACAAACAAAAGCTAACATAATAATGTAAAAATACCATTATGAATCAGTTTTTCAAAGGGCAAAAAAGGTAAGAAAATTGGCAAGAATAAAAGCTGGTAAGTCACACAAGACAAATTACATATCTCCAGCAAACATATAAAAAGATGTTCAATCGGACCCTCAATTCAGAACTAGAAATGTAAACTAGAGATTGGCGGATATAAAAAAAGATTAAGAACCCCTAGTGTTGACAAGATTTTGGGAAAACACTCTTTTACCATGGAGAAAAACTATATGGAGTAAAATTTGGCAGTATCAATCAAAATTTTATTTTATTTTATTTTATTTTTTTGCGGGTCTGCGGATGGAACCCAGGGGCATTTGACCTCCAAGCTACACCCTCTGCCCTATTTTTTTAATTATTTATTTATTTATTATTTATTTATTTATTTATTTATTTGGTGGTACTGGGGTTCCTGGAAGCCCTCCTACCTCCGGGCTCCACTCCCAGACCTATTTTAACATTTTTATTTGGAAACAGGGTCTCCTAAGCCAGCGCGCGTGGCTGGCTTCGAACCTGCGTGATCCTCCTGTCTTTGCCTCCCAAGAGCGGGGATTACAAGCGTGTGCCACCACGCCCAGCTCAATCAAAATTTTAAATGTGTAACACATTGTGTGTGTAAAATACATCTTGATACCAGTAAAATATATCCTACAGAAATATTCACATAATATATGTGATCTCATAGAATAAATATATTTATTATAAAAATTATAATAGTAAAATTTGGAAATATTCAAATACCTAACAGAGGGAATTGCATTGTTTGTGGCACATGAACAAAGTGTTAATACACTGTAGCAGTTGAAAACGTTGAAACAGCATTGTGTATGCAGATTGAAAAGCTAGCTTTGAGGGTAGGAGACAAGAAGGCTGAGGTTGATTAATGGAGGAGTTACATCCGAAAATGTGTAAAAGTATGAATGTAGCATGGTTAACCTGGACACTCATTGTTGCGAGGGGGAAGGGGAAGTGGGGGGTAGGAAAGGGCACCAAGCACAGTCTGAATGTATGCTATTTTCAATATGATTCACATAAAAATAAATAAAAAGCAACAAAAAAGAAAAAGAAAAGCTACTCAAGATATATTTAAGTGGATAAAAAGCAAGCTGAAAGCTGGGTGTTGAGGCCCATACTTGCAATCCCAGTACTTGGGAAGATGAGACAAGAAAAGTGCAGTTTGGAGGCCAGTCTCACCAACTTAGACAGGCTCTCTACAATTTAGTGAGACCCTGTTTCAAAATTAAAAAATAAAATATGGCTAGGGTGTACCTGGGAGGTAGAATCCCCCTGGGTTCAATCCCCAGCACCACAAAAGAAAGCAAGTTGCAGATGACAGGGAAAGCATGATCCTTTTTGGAGGGTGAGGGAGACTGAAGCACCATGGACTATTAACAGAAGTAAACTCTAATGGAGGTAGGAATGGACAAAACAGGGGAACAGAAAAAATGTAAGTTTTAATTTATACAGTTCTAAGTGATTTCAAGTTTTTACAACAGACATTAATTTTATAATGATAATTTTAAAATATTTTTAGAAAAATAAAATTCAAAAACAAATAAATAAAATATTTTTAAAGCTGGGTATGGTGGCACACTCTTGTAATTGCAGTACTTGGGAGGCTGAGACAGGAAGATCACTTAGTGAGGCTACTTAGGCTTTCTGCAACCTAGTGAGACCCTGTTTCAAAATAAAGAATAAAAAATAGGACTGGGGATGTAGCTCAGAGGTAGAATGCTCCTGAGTTCCTTCCCCAGTACTACAAAAATATTTTTAGAAACCTCAGTTAATTTATAATTTTAACATGATCCCAATAAAACTGCCTATTTGAGGCATGAGAGATGGTTTTTCTACATGGAAAATAAGCAAGGGAGAGTAACCAGAAAACTGCTAATAAAGAATACTGGGGTGGAGGGGAAACTAGGTTCTTTTTTGTTCTGTTTTGATGTGGATTGAACCAAGGCTCGTTATACTTCCAAGATACACCCTCAGCTCTTTTCTTTTCTTTTCTTTTCTTTTTTGAAACAGGGTCTTGATAAGCTACTGAGGGTCTAAGTTGCTGTGACTGGCCTCAAACCTGTGATCGTCCTGTCTCAGCCTGCCAAGTACTGGGATTACAAGCATGAGCCATCATGCCTGACAGAACTACTCTTATTAAATATTAAAGCATTTAGCCAGGTACAGTGGCACATGCCTGTAATCCCAATACTTGAGAGGCTGAGGCAGGAGGATTGCATGTTTGAGGACAGTGCTCTTGGTAATTTACAGAGACTCTGCTTCAAATTAAAAATGGCTTGAAGTGAAGCTTAAAGGCAGAATATCTCTGGGTTCAGTCTCCAATACTACAAAACTTTATTAATGTGTCTGCAATTGTTTATTGGGCTGGGGATGTAGCTCAGTGGTAGAGTGATTGACCACCTTGCCTACTCTTGGCTGAATCCTTAGAACTGCAAAAAGAAAAAAATATGTTTCTATTAGAGACAATATAAGGAGCAATGTTTGTGTTACAAACTGTATACCACTTAAATACTACTGATATGGGACTAGTAAAATAAAATTTGGTATGACCATGTTGTAGAATACTAAGCAATCATTAACAACAATGAAGCAGATGTACTGATATGGAAAGATGCTTATAATTTATTGCTAAATCCAAAAAGGCAAGCTAACGGTGGGGACAGAGTGTGATTCAGTGGTACAGCACATGTCTAGTATACATGTCTAGTATACAGGGTTCCATCCCTGGCACCACAAATAAAAAAGCAAGTTGCAAAACAAATATAAACCAGGCACAGTAGTACATGCCTGCAATCTCAGAGATTCAGGAGTCTAAGACAAGAATATCACAAATTTGGGGCCAGCCTGGGCAATTTAGCAAGACCCTATCTCAAAACAAAAAATAAAAAGGGATAGGAATGTAGCTTAGTGGTAGAGTGCCCCTGAGTTCAACCCCAATACCCACACACACACTATAATGCAATCCCATTCATGTAAAAAAGGCATATAATGCACACATATACATTAAGGCATGTAAATTAATGGAAAAAAGATAGGAATCATGTCCACTGATCTCACAACAGTGATTAACTCCATGGAAGGGACTAGGATTCAGGATGTGGGTAGAGGGAAGGAAGACAATTACTTCTATAATGTTTGAATCTGTTATGATGATGATATACTCATGTACTGCCCATGTAATTAAAATAGACACAAAGTAGCTCATGATATTTCTTTTTCTTTCTTTCTTTCTTTTCTTTTCTTTTTTTTTTTTTTTTTTTTTGCGGTACCTGGGGCACTGTACCTCCGAGCCACACCCCTAGCCCTAGTTTTTACTATTTTTTTATTTTTTGAAACAGGTTCTCACTGAGATTTGAAGGGCCTCGCCAAGTAGCTGAGCCAGTCTGCGAACCACGATCCTCCAATCTCCGCCTCCCAAATGCTGGGATTACAAACATGCACCACCACGCCCAGCCAGCTCATAATATTTCTTTAAGAGAAATTCTACAACCTGCTTTCTGGTGTTTAGACAAATGGACCACAAGCACAGTTGACAATGATTCACATATTTACTTCTTCATTCATTCCTCAAGCATTTCTTAAGTTCCTGCTCTATGCAGAGTGCCTGGTATCCATTGGAATTAACAGACAAGGCAGATCACTCACTGCTGAAGCTCATTGGGTAACTGCTGAAGCTAGCTGAATCCCAGGAGCAGTCAATGTGGCCCTTTCAAAGACACATAGATTAATCATGTGTAGTTGATGGTTACTAACAAAATAACTTAATGTATCACAGTAATGTCAAAAGTGAAAGAATATAACAGAGGCAGAAAATATGAATTTAATGATTCAAGAAAAAAGAAAAAAATAAGAAAAGCACCATTGGAAAAATCCAACATGTCTCTCCTAAAACTATAGCCTAAAGCCTTTCAAGCTCTTGGAAGTAGCTGTGGAATAAGCTGAGCCTTCACTTGGACTCTGTAGTCTGCCAAAGCAGAAGCACACCTATGGAACTCTGGACTTTTCCATCTGTATCATCACACACACACACACAAGGAGAAGAGAGTGGCAGCACACTGCCATGACAGGTGGTGAGGACTTCAAAGAACTATAGACTTGGGGATAAATGTCTGCATCCCCCTCTTGCTTGGGGAAGGACTGGAAATTACAGGACCAGAGCCAGAGTGAGATATCTATCAGAGGTGGCATAGGCTGCCAGAAACCTGAAGGTCACCAGGCATGATAGCGCATACACCTGTAGTCCTTGTGCTTTCTAGGCTGAGACAGAAGGATTGCAGGTTTGAGGCTAGCCTCAGCAACTTATCGGGGCCCTCTTCAACTTAGTGAGACCCAGTTGTTATTTTTTGTTGTATTTTTTTAAAGGGCTGGGGATGTACCTTGGACGTAAAATGCCCCTGGGTTCAATCCCCAATACCAAACAAAAACAAACAAACAAAAAGTAAAGGTCAGGTGACAGCATGAATCTGTAGAAGGAAGCTGAGCTTAGATTACCAGGATGACCTGGTACAGGCCCAGACCCAGACCCAAGGAGCCAGGAGTTGGAGCTGCCTTTCCTTTCAGCTTCTCTGCTGCCATCTTTCTAACCTACAGAGTTCCCTTATTGAGGTCCCTTTTTGTCCTCTGGACTCCATTTATGATGTTGGTATTCCTGTTACAACCTCAGCCCTTCTCCGCTGAGCGCCTGGTTCACTGTCTCAGGATCATTGAGGAAAAGAGTGAGTCAACCCAGCTCCAAGGGCTGCCACCCAATTTGCGGTGATCACTTTGGTGGAGGAAGGACAGCATCAGAATCTCTTTAATTGGCCCCTGACAAGGCCCTGTTTGAGCAGCTCTCCCTTTTCAATGTGCTTTCTGGTTATAAATCTTGGCAGGAGTATTTTTCAGTGTAAATTCCCAAATTGGTATTCTGGATTAGCGATCAACTACTTGTAAATTTAGGACCTGAATACTTCTGGGGAAGCCATCAAGACAAAATTCCTAAGTATTCATATTTGAGAAAAAGACTCTTTCAGAATGGACCCCAAGCTGGGTATCATGGCATGTCCCTGTAATTCTAGTATTTGGAGACTAAGACAGGAGGACTGTAGGCTGGAGGCCAGGCTCGACAACTCCACAACCTAGTAAGACCCTTTTCCCTGTTTAAAGTTTAAAAAAATACAATAGGGCTGAGAGTGTAGCTCAGAGTGTAGCTCAGATGTAGAACACCCCTGGGTTCAATCCCTAGTAAAAGTAACAGAGAGAGAGAGAGAAAGAGAGAGAGAGAGAGAGAGAGAGAGAGAGAGAGAGAGAGAGAGAGAGAGAGAAAATAAATAGATCTCAGGTCCCCAGAGACCCTGCCCATAAAGTCAGCCAGTTTCTTTCTTTACCACCTCATTGCTGCAAGAGGCAGAGTCCAAGAGATAATTTTGAAAACAGGACCCTGTCAGGTAAGGCTATCTTCAGTGGGCCTCTGAGGAGGGTGGTAGGCAAAGCACAAGAGTAGACCCTGTTTCCAAATAAAAATAAAATAGGGCTGCGGATGTAGCCCAGAGGTAAAAGTTCCCTTGGTTCCATCCCAAGTACCAAAAAATAAATAAAAAATTTTAAAAGGGGTTGGTGGTGTAGCTCAGAAGTAGAATGCCCTTGGGTCCACTCTAATACCAAAAATAAGAATGGGAATTAAAAGAGATAGTACTACCGAAGACTTAGCACAATGTCCAGCACAGAGGAAGCACTCCACAAATATCACCCGATCTAGAGACACTGAGGCTAAGGAGGTTCCAACAGGGAGGAACAGGGAAATGAAGGGAGATGAGAAGACTCAAATAAACTTTGCCTAATTCCCACTTTTCTTCTAGGCCTATCTTACGTATTTGAGGTGTTTAACCGGAAACATATTTGCATGATTATAGATTGCCTGGTAATTACTCATTTCCAGTCCAGGTTCTGTCCTTGTTTAGATATGTGACCTTGAGTGAATCTCCTAATTTCTTCATGTCTCAGTTTTCCAAAAGGTAAAAATAGATAGTTATTGTAGAAAACTGTTCAGGTCATTTCTATTCTAACACTCTGCTTTTATTATTTTATATTTGTCTCTTCCTTGGGGAAAGTGCTCTGAGTTGAAGTATGTCTCCCCAAAAGATATGTTGTACTCTTACCCCCTGCCCTGTACTTGTAAATGTGACCTTATTTCAAAATAATTACTGTCGTAATCAAGATAAGATGAGGTAATTAGGGTGGGCCCTGATCCAAATTACTAGTGCTCTAATAAGAAGTATAAAAGTGCCAGGCATGGTGGCCTCTGCCTGTAATCCCAGTACTTGTGAGGCTGAGATAGGAAGATCACAGGTTCAAGTCCAGCCCCAGAAACTTAGGCCCTCACATAGCAATTTAGCAAGACCCTGCTTCAAAAATAATAGATAAATTAAAAGGTCTGGGTTTATAGCCTGGAGGTAGAATTCCCCTGCATTCCAAACCCAGTGCCAGAAAAAAAGAGGAGGAAGAGGAAGAGGAAGGGGAGAGCACAAGACACCTGGAGACACACAGGAAGAAAATGATCATATGATGGTAGGAGGCAGATATTGGCCTGGTATATCTACAGGCCAAGGAATACCAACAACAGCTGGGAAAACAAAGAGAGCTAGGAAGAGGCAAGGGAGGATTGTCCCTTACAGTTTTCAGAGGGAACACGCCCTAAAGTCGACTTGATTTGGGGCATATCAATTCCAGAACTGTAATAAAATAAATTTCACTTTTTTATATTTATTTCGGTATTTTAACTTTTTTTGTGGTACTGTGGGTGGAACCCAGGGGCTTTCTACCTCTGGGCTACACTCCCAGACCTATTTTTATACTTTATTTGGAAACAGGGTCTCACTAAGTTGCTGAGAGCCTCACTAAGTAGCTGAGGCTGGCTTCGAACCAGCGTGATCCTCCTGTCTCAGCCTCCCACGCGTGGGGATTACAAGAGTGCACCACCACGCCCAGCTTATTTAGGTATTTTAAGCATTGGAGATTGAACCCAGTGACATTCTAAATCCGAACTATACCCTCTGCCTTTTTATCTTTTTTAATCTTGAAATAAGGTCTTACTGAGTCATTGAGGCTGGCATTGAACCTGTAATCCTCCTGTCTCAGAGTATTGGGATTATAGGTGTGTGCTACTATGCCAGGCTCTGGACGTGTGTGTGTGTGTGTGTGTGTGTGTGTGTGTGTGTGTGTGTGTGTTTTGCTGGAAATTCAACCCAGAGGCATTATATCTCTGAGTTACACCTCCAGCCCCATTTTATATTTTGGGAACAGGGTGTCTCTAAGTTGGTGAGGCTGGCTTCAAATCTGCAATCCTCCTGTCTCAGCCTCCCAAGTACTCCCAAAGTACTCCCAAATCCCTTTGGGATTACAGATGTGCACCACTACACCTGGCTAAACTTGAGTTGTTTTAAACCACTCAATCTGTGGTTCTTTGTGATGGCAGTTCCAGGAAACTAATCCAGAAAGTTTTCCCTAAAATGCTATCTTGTCTGATTGAACTGTTGTTTCCAGGGGTCCTACTTGCTTATTTATGCTCATTTTTAATTAAGTTTTATGCATAGCATTCTAAATTCCTGATTTAGCAATTTCATTAAATGATAAAAATCAATGCACAATATACCAGATATTTGGAAAACGTAAATTGCTAGAGGATTACAGCAATATCTATACTAATCAACATGTCATAAGAAAGGCCATGCATGTTTATCAACTAATTAGAATATACAATCAACAGAATTAAGAGTACTTCCTCGGGGATCTAAAATAAATAAATAAATATAATGTTTTCATTAGAGTTGACAATGTTCTTTTGAACCTATTTGAGTGCTAGAAATTGATGTATAAATTAAATGGATTTATAGTTTAGATTTGATATTCAGAAGAGATCTAGACCATTAAAGAAAAATATTTTAAAACATACAATGGGGCTGTGAGTGTAGTTCAATAGTACAGCTCATACTTAGCATGTGTGAGGTCCTGGGTTCCATTCCCAGTATGAAAATTATATGTTGTGTTGAAAATTTTTATGATGCATAAAATAAATTTTATGATTCATGAAGAAAATTAGCTATAATTCATTGCAAATCATGAAAGATAAAATGTTTTTAAGAGACTCACTAGGCACAGTGTCTTATACCTATAATCACAGTCCTTGGGAACCTAAACAGGAAGATTACAAGTCCAAGGCCAGTCTTAGTAATTTAGTGAGACCCTGTTGCAAAAATAAAAAATAAAATGGGCTGGGGCTGTAGCTCAGTGGTAAAATGCCCCTGGGTTTAATCCCAAGTACCAAAAAATAAACAAATAGGTAGATAAATACTCATTTCCATATTCCTATAAAGTATGAAAAATTCCCAAACATTCAGAGGAGGGAAGAGGGTGTAGTTCAGGGCCTACCATATGCAAAGCCTAACACTACAAAAAAGTTCAGAGGGTTTGACTGTAAATGTACCAATTTCTAGATCAGGGGTTTCCAAACTATAACTCACAGGCCAAATCCATCCCACCACTGTTTTTTGTATAGCCCAGGAGCTAAAAATGATTTTTATATATTTAAATGGCTGAAATTTTTTTAAGAAATAATAGTTTATGACACATTAAAATTATATTAAATTCAAATTTCAGTGTCTATAAATAAAGTTTTCTTGGAACACAGCCTCTCTCCCTCGATTATTTATGTACTATTTGTGGCTGGTTGTGTCTATTTCCTAAATTATCACAACCTATGGGTGTAATGCAACACAAATTTATTATCTCAGTTTTGGTGAGAAATCTGGGTAGGATTTGGGCAGGCTCTTTTCAGAGCTGAAATCAGTGTTGCCTGAGGTGGCAGTCTTATCTGGGTCTCAAGTTCCTTTTATATTTTTATTTTTTAGATTTTTGGTAGTGGGGGAGTAATCTAGGAGCTACATCCCTAGTCCCATTTTATTTTTTTTTTATTTTGAAACAGCAGCTAGGCTGCTGAAAGTCTAAGTTGCTGAGTGTTAACTTTGAACCTATGATCCTCTTATCTCAGTTTCCAAAGTACAAGGATTACAGTATAGTTCCTCCCTGCTGCTGTGGCAAACTGTCATAAGCTTAGTGTCTTAAAAGAGCACACTCTAATAGTTCTAGAGGTCAGAAACCTGAAATGGGTTTCATAGGGCCAAAGCCAAGGTTTGACAAGGCTTCACTTCCTGCAGAAGCTTCCAGGAGAATCCCTTACCTTGTTTCCCTTTACACCTTCTAGAGCATAGATTCCCAAACTTATTTGGCCTACCACCCCATTTTCAGAAAATAATCACTCAATGCCCCCTTGGAAATTATATATATATATATATATATATATATATATATATATATATATATATATAGTACTGGGTATTAACCCCAGGGGCATTCTACCTCTGAGCTATACCCTTAGCCCCTTTTATTTTTTTATTTTGAAACAAGGTCTCACTAAGTTGAAGAGGGCCTCCCTAGGGTTCTGGGGCTAGTCTTGAACTAGCCCTTGATCCTCCTGTTTCAGCCTCCCAAGTACTGGGATTACAGTCATGCGCCACCAAGCCCAGCTCAAGTTCTTTCAAGCACACAAGGTTGTCACTAGAATTCGCTTGCTTAGAGTGGCAGAACTGAGGCTCCCATGTGGTACAGGCCACCAGCCCAGGGCTGCCCTCAGCTCCTAGAGACTGCCTACATGCCTTGCTTTTGGCCCTTCATAGTAAGCAAGAAATAGTCTCCTTCACACTAAACTTCTTTGAATCTCTCTGACTGGGAAGAACCCCATTTCTTTTAAAGCCTCACTGATTAGGTCAAACATACTATCTCATCAACATTTTTTTCACTACTATAACCAAAAACAACTGACCACACAATTTAAAGAAAGAAAGGTTTATTTGCTCACAGTTTTTCTTGGATATTTTAGAATTCAGTCCACATGAAGCTAGTGTCTGCAGAACTCAGGGCATGGTGGCAGGAAACAGAAGAAGAAAGCAAGAGCTCTACTCTCACATCCTGGAGGCTGAAGCAAGAGAGAGCAAGCAAGCAAAAGGATTCAAAGACAAAGCGCAGTACCTAAGTCCACACCCCAGGGATCCATCTTCTCTAGCCACGCCCTACCAGCCTGAGATAGGTTACCACTTAGTAAATCCATTACAATGGATTTATCCACTGATGAGATTACAACCCTTATGACTTAACTGCATCAGCTGTGAACAATAGTACGCGCTCTTCAGGGGACATTCCATATCTAACCATAACACCTATCAAGGAGAATCCCCCTATCTTAAAGTCAACTGACTCAGGACCTAATTATATCTACAAAATCCCTTCACAACAGCACCTAGATTAGTATTTGATTGAATAAATGATAGCATACAACAGGGGCCAAGAATCTTGGAGGCCATCATAGAATTCTGTGTACTACATTGCTTTCTCTCTATAGTGGACATTTAGGGTAGCTGTAACAGAAACCATCTGGCCTACGAAGCTGAAAATACTTATCTGGCCCTTTACAAAAAAAGTATCTGACTCCTGTTCCAAATTAATGTCAGTTTCAATAGGTGATCCCTATTTAGCAAATTACCCCAAATAATGTCATGACATGGTATTATCATAGCCCATTTTTGTCAAATCCTAAGAAACATACAGTTAAGCCAGACATGGTGGTATATATCTGTAATCCCAATACTTGAGGCTGAGACAGGAGGATCACGGACTTGCAGCCAGCCGCAACAACTTAGACTCGCAGCAACTTAGGGAGGCCGTAATTCAAAATAAATTAAAATAAAGCTGGGGGTGTAACTTGGAGGTAGAATGCCCCCAGGCTCAATTCCCATTACCAAAAAATTTTAAAAATTAAAAAACACCACAGTGGAAGCTCCCCGTTAAGCTTCCTCTGATCCCATGTAGCTGCCTCCTGCTGTAGAGGTAACCACTATCCCTTTACAGTAGTCATGTCCATTGGCAACACGTGGCTGTATGTTGTGCTTAAAATCATACAGCATGTATTCTGCAATTTGCTTCTTTTGTCCAGTGTGTTTATAAAATTCATACACATGGATGTGTGTAGTTATAGATTATTTGTTCTGTGGTTATATAACATCCCACTGTGTGGATATACATTTTCCAATTCTGCTGGCAATGTTATACATTTGGGTTAGATGCGGTCATTTGCTACTGCAAATAATGCTGCTATGAACGTTCTTGTCTAGTCTCTTTTCAAGGAACTATTTTCATTGTATGCTTGTTTGTGAATGCATCTACAGGATGAACTTATGAAGGGTAAGCCACATTTGATTTTCTACTTGAATCAACGAAGAAAAAGCAACGCTAGCATATTTGCCTGGACATAAAATCTCTAGGTCTCAGACTATATATATATATATATATATATAATTTATCTTCATTAGATGCTACCAGATTCTTCTACAAGATGGTGGTGCCAATTTATACTCCAACTAACAGAAAGCAGTTCTCCTCCACCTCCAGTCTTTACCCATATCAGCCTTTCAGTTTTTGCCAATCGCTTGGGTTTGAAGTAATTTCATTACTGTTTAATTTTGCATTCCTCTGATTATAAATTATATTACATATATATATATATATATATATATATATATATATATATTACAGAAGGTTTCCCCTTCTGTGAACAGCCTATTCATAGCCCTTGATAATTTTCTTCTTGAGCCATTTGTTGGTCTTTAATTGATCTGTAATTCTTTACATAGTGGGAATACTAATCCTTTTTCATTTATTATTCATTTATTCACTCACTCAAGATGCATTCCTTTAATGTATGCTACAGGCCAGACATTATTTGAGCACTGATGGATATGGTGACCAGCAAAACAAAGTCGCTGCTCTCAAGGAGCAGGAATTCTAACAAGGAGACGGGCTATAAATAAGAGAGCAAATAGATATGGAACATCAGGTTGTGATAAGAACTATGAAGACAGCAGAGAAAGAAGGTCAAATCATGCTGGTCTTCCCAATGAATTGGGTAAGGCCGTCCTCTTTGAGAAGGTGGCATCTGGCCATAGATATTAACGAATCCAATGAGAAAGTCAAATGTTTGTGTGTGTGTACACACATACACACACATAGACTGGGAATTGAACCCAGGAGTGTTCTAATTCTACCTATGAGATATACTCAAAAGCCCTATTTTATTTTTAATTTTGAAACAGGGTCTCACTAAGTTGTTGAGGGCATTGTTAAGTTGCTGAGGCTGTCTGTGAACCTGGGATCCTCCTGTATCAGCCTCCCAAGTACTAGTATTACAGGTATGTACCACCATGTCTGGCTCAAATTTTGTCTCATTATAATTTAGGTATAGCTCTTATAAATACCATAGAGCCAAATTTTTTAAATGCAGTCTGTTGCCGGGTGTGGTGGCGCATGCTTGTAAACCCAACATTTGGGAGGATGAGACAGGAGAATTGCACAGGTTCAAAGCCAGCCTCAGCTACTTAGTGAGGCTCTCAGCAACTTAGTCAGACCCTGTTTCCAAATAAATTACAAAATAAGCCTGGGGGTATAGCCCAGAGGTAGAAAAGCCCCTGGGTTCTACCACCAGTACCACAAAAAAAAATACAGTCTGTAATATATGTTCTTTAACCTCTTTTTTGTGTGTGGTATGGGGAATAGACCCCAGAGGCATTCTACCTCTGAGCTACACCTTCAGCCCTATTTTTTATTCTTTATTTTGAAACAGGATCTCACTGAGTTGCAAAGGGCCTAAGTAGCTGAGGCTGGCCATGAACTATGATCCTCCTGTCTCAGCCTCCCAAATGCTGGGATTACAAGCATGCGCCACCACGCCTGGCTGCTCTTTATCCTCTTCATTTCATCTGTTCACCTTTGCAGTTGCTGGTTGGTTTTGGATTTGTTTCTACTATATTAATTTGTGCTTTCCACTTACCCTACTTTTCTTTTTTTGCTATTCATTTGTGCTTGCAGTCAGTGTTATTTTTTAATGATTTATGGGTACTGATATTTATACTGATATAGATCAAATAAGATAGTAAATGTAAAACCACTTCGAAAGCTGTTAAATAGTATTCACATGTAAGTTTGTGTTGGTTATGTCTGTCCATTCTTGTAGTTTTATAGATATTTTAACACTGTATACTATTATTCTACTTTTAGAGCTCTTAGTGTAATTTTTAATCCATTTTTTTTTGCAGGAATGTTTTAAAATTACTTTAACATTCTGTAAGAGTTAGGTTAATTAAGATGTGACCAGATTGTTCATGAATTCACTTGACTAGCACAGAAAACAGTAAAAACTTGAAATACAGCAGAAGTAAGTATGTCACCACTACTAAACACATAGTATTGTGAAACTTCCAACGTGTCTCCATGATACTTGATAACCTGCTTTCAACACCAACTGTAGGACAAAAGAGCAAGTGAAGCTAGAACTGGGCATGGTGGCACACAGCTGTAATCTCAGTACTTGGGAGGCTTGAGACAGAAGGATCACTGGTTCAAAGCAGCCTCCACAACTTAGTGAGACTGTCAGCAAGTTAGCAAGACCCTGTTTCAAAATAAAAAGTAAAAAGGGCTTAGAGTGTAGCTCAGAGATAGAATGCCCCTGGGTTCGATCTCCAGTATCAAAAACAAAAAAATAAATAAATAAAAGAATAAGTGAAACTGGGCACAGTGTCACACACCTATAATCCCAGCACTTTGGAGGCAGAGAAAAGGAGGATAAAAGGTTTGAGGCCAGCCTCAGCAACTTAGCAAGACCCTCAGCAAGTCGGTGGGACCTTGTTTCTAAATAAAACTGGCTGTTGGTGTATCTTGGAGTCAGAATGCCCCTGTATTCAATCCCTAATACCAAAAATTAATAATAACAATAATAATGAAGGTTATCAAATCATGAATAAGAGGTCAGTTCTTGAGAATGTAATATAATCTTAAATATTAAATTATATACTTAACAACAGAGCATGAAAATAAATAAAGCAAAAACTGATAGTACTGCAAGAAGAAATGGTAACATCCACTACTATTATCAGAGACTTCAACACCCCTCTTTCAGTAAGTGATAAATCAAGTAGGCATAAAATCAGTATACAGGTGGAATGCACAGTGGAAGGGGAAGATAAAAAAACAGTGACATCTCTGAGACCAACTAACTACAGCAAGGTAGGCTGTAACTAATCCCAGTAACCTCTCCTAAATTTCTTCCCAGAGAGAAGCCCACAGGAACTCTCAATATGTTTGGGGAAGTTAATCTATGCAGCACAAAAGATGGAGTGAGGCAGATATAGAGGTGCTCAGCTGGCGCACACTTGTAATCCCCGCGCTTGGGAGGCTGAGACAGGAGGATCGCACTGGTTCAAAGCCAGCCTCAGATACTTAGTGAGGCTCTCAGCAACTTAGTCAGGCCCTGTTTCCAAATAAAGTATAAAATATGTCTGGGAGTATAACCCGGACATAGAAAAGCTCCTGAGTTCCACCCTCAATACCACCAAAAATAATAATAATAAATAAAAAAAGAGAATCTGATCGGATGAGACCAAGATGGTGACGGCGGCAGCGGCCAGTATTTGGGAAAGGCAGACAGATCCAATCCGATCCACTTTGAACTTTTGAAGAAATCTCCCCAAAAGTAGACTTCTCCAGCCCCACATGCTCAGGAATTCTGGACAACATACTATGTAAGAAAAATGTTCGGGGTGCATTGGAGGAAGCCCCGCATGGCCGGGCCAAGCCCGCCTGCGCATCTCGGGAGGCCTCGGTGCTCATGGTCGCTGTTCTCCTCTACCCAGTGCTGGGGACCATGGTGCGCTTGAAGCAGCAGATTCAGCTCTCCGTGGTGAAGCTGTGGACCTCCGCCTTCGGAGAGGAGATGAAATTCATTGCTGCTAGGTATTCAGGCTCCCAGCTTTTACAAAAGACACGTACTGTTTTCTCCTACTAAATTTACATATATATATATATATATATATATATATATATATAGGAAAAAAAGGAACCTCTGTAGATGCCCTGCCCACACTGGTGGGACCAGAGCATGCCACACAGCAAGGCCAGGACTGGTGCCTGCTGGGTGGCAAGGCCGGTGCCAGGGCCTCCTACATAGCAAAGGGCCAGCAGGCCCCTGCAATCATGCACTCAGGAAGCACTTGAAGCTGCCGCCCCCTTACCCCATCTCTCAGCAGATTTCCAGATCCAAGTGATGTCTATTAAAAAATTGGGTGTGAGTGGATCATCTCGTTAGTCATTCACCTTCTGGCTGTCAGGATTTCAGCAAATGGGAATCAGTGTGGAAAATAAAAGAAGGACTTCCAAGGAAGAGATAAACTGTAATTGATTGGATGTGGAGAAGCAGAACCTCTAATAAATTATTGGCGGGACTGCAAATTAATGCAACCGCTTTGAAAAACCATATGGAAGATCCTCAGAAGAATGAAAACGAATTTACCATATGACCCAGCAATACCACTTATAGCAATACCACTTCTGGGTATCTACCCAAAAGAATGAAAACCAAACTACCAAACCAATGCATGAGTATCTATGTTCATAGCTGCATAATTCATCATTCCCACACTATGGAACCAGCCAAGATGCCCATCAACAGATGAGTGAATTACAAAACTATGGGATATATACACAGTGGAATTTTACCCAGCCATAAAGGAGAACAAAATTATGGCATCTACAGGGAAATGTCACAAAAAAAATTAAAAATCACATGTTTTCTTTAATATGCAAAAACTAGGGAGAAACGGGTAACAGGAGGAGCTCTAGATGAAGAAGGAACCCTATAGAGGAGCAATTAAGGTGACCTATCTGAGGGGATGGGAGAGGAAGATGGAAACTCTTTAAAGCACGTGATGTACTTAAACAAATACATCAAAGTCAATCACTAGATCAAGCATGGGAAGGAGGGAGGGAAGGGAATGGGATGGGGATTGGATAAGGGCTAATTGGGTGATGTGTGCATGTATATCTCCACAAGTTCTTTATTCCATTAAGATGTATGAGTACAATGCACCAATAAAAATATATTAAAAAGAAAAAAGAATCTGATCCAGATGTAGTGGTACATACTTGTAATCCCAGTAATTGGGAAGCTGAGACAGGAAGATCACAGGTTTGAGGCCAGCCTCAGCAACATAGTGAGACTCCCAGTCACCTAGTGAGACCCTGTTTCAAAACAAAATTATAAAGATCTGGAATGGAGATAGAATGCCTTTGGGTGCCATCCCCAGTAACACAATGAAGGAAGGAAAAAGGAAGGGAGTATACCATGTGTCCATAGAGATACAAGTAGTTAACATTTCAGGCTATCAGGCTATAGCACCTTCCAAGATGTACCACAGAATTCTTTTTTTTTTTTTTTTTTTTTTGCAGTACTAGGGATTGTACCTCTGAGCTACACCCGCAGCCCTATTTTTTTTTTGGTCTTTTTATTTTTTTGAAACAGGGTCTCACTGAGTTGCAAAAGGCCTCACTAAGTAGCTGAGGCTGTCCATGAACTGCAATCCTCCAGTCTCCGCCTCCCGAATGCTGGGATTACAAGTGTGCACCACCACACCCGGTGTGCCACAGCATTCTTGACAAGGCCATGCTTATGCTAGGCAACCTCCAGTCTATGGCTAGGCATGGTGGTACTACAAAGGCCTGGCCATTTCTGCCCAGCATGGAACTCTTGTAACAGGCAGTGTTTCTTTCAGAATTCCCCAATGGGTTGCCAAGACTCTGTCACTGTTACTACAAGTCTAAAGTGACTGCTTCCTCCTGAAACAGATGTTCATTATGATCTTCAGGCTTCCCTTGCCCCATTCTGCTCTTTGCCCTTTTATCTTTCCTGAGCATTAACCCCCATTGGCATCATGCACTCCTAACTCCATGTTGGTATCTGCTTCCTAGAGGAACCAAATTGACACAATTAGCCACTTACCACCACCATTCCCTTTGGGGAAATTCTTTAGGAAACACTTAATCAAGCATTTCAAGTGTCTCTTCATTATAACCAAATGTTTTCAGCAAGTTCTTCCATTGAATTCACAACAAGGTAATTTGGACAATGTGAAACAGTGAATGTCCCACCTCACAGCTTCCTGCAAGGCTTATGTATTGCAGTGACAGTCTGGGCAATCATTGTGCTCAGTTTCTTTTACAACAGTAGAACCCTGATGAAGATTATCATATGAGAATGAATTTGGGCTGTTCAAGGTGAATTTTAATCATGCTTAAAATTAAGCATGTGTAGTAGCAGTGACAGTCTTGGTCAACCCAATGGGGAGTTCCGATAGAAAGACTGTTACAAGAGTTCCATGCTGGGCAGAAATGGCCCCTTTGCAATAACACAAGGCCTAGTCATTGACTGGAGGCTGCCTAGGGCAAGCATGGCCTTGTCAAGAATGCTGTGATTATTTGTATTGAAGGTTTGTATTTATCTGCCTGTTTACTATAGCACTATTCATGATAGCCAGGTTATGGAATCAACCTAACAGTCCATGCATGGATGAATAGAGAAAAAAAATGTGGTACATATATTCAATGAATATTATTCATCCATAAAAGGAATGAAATTCTGTCCTTTGCTGCTACCTGGGTAGAACTAGAGATCATTATATTAAATGGAATAAGTTAGGGACAGAAAGACAAGTATAACATGTTCTCACATATGTGAAAGCTAAAGAGTTGATGTCATAGTAATTGAGAGTAGAATAGTGGTTGCTACAGCCTGGGAAGGGTATGGGGAGAGAGGATGGTTAGTAGGTATGAGGTGCAGTTAGATGAGAGGAATAGATTCTGATGTTTTGTAGCACAGTAGAATAACCGTGCTTGACAACAGTTAATTGAATATTTCAAAACAGCTAGTGAGAGCCTGGTGTGGTGGCACATGCCTATAATCTCAGTACTTGGGAAGCTAATACAGCATGTTCACAGGTTCATGGCTAGCCTCAGCAACTTAACAAGACCCTGTTTCAAAAATGAAAAATAAATTGAAAGGGTTGGGGGTGTAGCTCAGAGGTAGAATGCTCCCGGGTTTCATCCCCAGTGCCAAAAAGAAAAAATAGCTAGTAAAGAAGATTTTTAATGTATCACAAAATTATAATTAGCTGAAATGATAGCTATGCCAATTTCACTGATATGATTATTATACACTATAAGCATGTATTAAAATTCATACCATATCTCACAAATTCATAGACTTACTATGTGTCAATTAAAGTAGACACACACACATTTATGATGAACTTAGACCTAGGTCTTCAGATAATGTTGGGAAAATACCAGCAGCAAAGAAACTCAAGGTATTATGTGATTACCAAGCAGAATAAGTGAAATTTGGATTACTATGGCCTGCTGATGAGTGTAAATCCAATTCCATTCTGTGCCATACATCTCCCTGGCGCAACACTTGATACAGACTAAGTATTCAATGAACATCCATGGGATGAGTAAATGAGGGAGTGAATGAGTGAAGAGGCTCACACATTTTAAAGTGAAACTTCTCTGCTTCAAACCTCATCAAAAATGCTGACACCGAATGAAAGGACATTCATTGCCTAAAGTTAAATACACTGAGCCAAATGTGAAAGCTGCAGAAACTTCACCTTACAGTGTTATGTTTCATTGCTATAGAGAGAGTGGCTAAGTCATTGTTGACATACTTGCCAAAACTACTACCAAAGAAATAGTGACGATGATTTGAGAACAAAGCAAGTATCTCTGTCAAATATCACAGTCTACCAGATGGGCATGCAGGTTCTTACCTATAATCCCAGTACTTGGGAGACTGAGACAGGAGGATCACAGGTTTAAGGCCAGCCTCAACAACTTAACAAGACCATGTTTCAAAATAAAAAATAAAATAAGGTTGAGGGTGTAGCTTAGAGGTAAAAATCTTCCTGGGCTCAATCCCCAATGCCACAGAAAAAAAGTCTACAGAAATAGCTGGCTAGAAACCTAAAGTTGCTAATATCCAATTTCTTACAAAACTGATACTACCTGCTAAAAATTGATGAATCTACTGTATTTATGAATTTAGCTATTTTGTGTATGTATGTGTAAGTGTGTATTGAGGTTTGAATTCAGGGGTATTCTACACATCCAGCTTTTTTTCTTTAATGGTCTTGCTATGTTGCTGAGACTGTCCTTGAACCTGGGATCCTCTTTTCTCAGCCTCCCAAATACTGGGATTATAGGTGTGCACTACATCTGGCTTAGCAAATCTTCTAGAATGTATCGCATATCACCTAAATAAGTAAGTTCATGAAGTCATTATGTTCTGCCAAAATCTGCCAACTCACAAAACTGAAGACTTTCTTCTTTCCTTTCACCTTTTCTTTTTTTCCTTCCTTTTGTCCTTTACTTACTTATCTGACTAAAAATTAGTGGGCACTAACTGTGCCAATCATTGCTTCTAACAATAGGGACACAACCAGAAACAAGAGATATTCCAGACAATGGGGACACAGCTAGAAACAAGAGATACAGCTGGGAAAAAGAAACAAGATCAGTTCCCTCATGGATCTTATTTTCTGGTAGTTGGAAACAAACAATAAAACAACAGAAAGGACAGAGTGGCTAGGGATGAATGTTACACATAGCATTGGCATGGAACAGTGCTGCAGAGTTAACAGGGGTCTTCTCTCAGAGAAGGTTACAGTTAAGCTGAGAAGAAAATAGCTTAGCAAATATCTGGGGACAGAACATCCCAAATAGGGGCAGCAGCAAGAGCAGTGATTCTCAACACCTGCAACCCTATTTCTTATTCTTTTTTTTTTTTTTGGTGGTGGTACAGGGGTTCCTGGAAGCCCTTCTACCTCCGGGCTACACTCCCAGACCTATTTTTACATTTTTATTTGGAAACAGGGTCTCCTAAGCCAGCACGCATGGCTGGCTTCGAACCTGCACGATCCTCCTGTCTCCGCCTCCCAAGTGCGGGGATTACAAGCATGCGCCACCACACCCAGCTTATTCTTTATTTTGAAACAAGGTCTCACGAAGTTGCAGAGGGCCTAAGTAGCTGAGGTCAGCTGCAAACCTGCAATCCTCCTGTCTCAGCCTCCCAAATACTGGGATTACAAGCATGTACAACCATACCCAGCTGACTGGAGTATTCAGATAGCCTTTAAAGGACAAAGACCAGGATGCTACATCTGTAATGCACAACACAGTACCACATCCTTTGTGGCTTTCAAATATTCCACCAGACCTCGATGTAGGTGAAAAACTGATTTACAGTGACCTGAGTTAAAAACTTTATTCTGCTATATTCCTAAAGACAAAACATGTTTTGTATAGTGTTTACAAATATATCATTTTCCAGGAATGAAAGTACCATGGAAAGAGAATAAAGACTATATTTTGTTCCATTCAGAGCTCCAGGAGATTTTTACCTTTGGCTAGGTGTGGAGTATGAGACAGGAGGATCACAGGTTCACGGCCAGCCTCAGCAATTTAGAGAAACCTTCTGCAATTTAGTGGGACCCTGTTTCAAAATAAAAAATAAAATAGGACTAGGATGTAGCTCAGAGGCAGAATGCCCCTGGGTTTAATACCTAGTACCACACACAAAAAAAGATTTATTTACCTTTAAAAATAAACAAACAAGAGCCGGGCGTGGTGGCACATGCTTGTAATCCCTGTGCTTGGGAGGCTGAGACAGGAGGATCACACAGGTTTGAAGCCAGCCTCAGCTACTGAGTAAGGCCCTCTGCAACTCAGTGACACCTGGTTTCAAATTAAGAATAAAAAATAGGGAGCCAGGCGTGGTGGTGCATGCTTGTAATCCCCGCGCTTGGGAGGCTGAGATAGGAGGATCGCACCGGTTCGAAGCCAGCCTCAGCTACTGAGTGAGGCTCTCAGCAACTTAGTGAGACCCTATTTCCAAATAAAGTATAAAATAGGTCTGGCAGTATAGCCTAGAGGTAGAAAGTCTCTGGGTTCCACCTCCAGTACCACCAAAATATAAAAAATAAAAATAAAAATAAATAAACAAAAACACCTCAGCAGGGTGTGGTGGTGCACACAGATGAGAGGACCACAGGTTCAAGGCAAGCCTCGGTGACTTAGTGAGACCCTATTTCAAAACAAACAAAAAAAAACATTTAAAGGGCTGGAGGTGTCACTTGGAGGTAGAATACCCCTGGGTTTATCCTCAGTACCAAAAATGAAAAATAAAAAAATTACACATCACCAATGGCAAGGCAAAATCACAGAAAACTGCAGCTGATGGTAATGTTTTAGAGAAAATCCATGGAAGGCAGAATTTTGGGGAAGGAAGAGGTGAAAGAATTTTTTTTGGGGGGGTGATAATTTTTTAAATTGATGACGTATGCCATGGTAAAAATAAAAGCAAACAGGGTCTTGCTAAGTTCCCCAGGCTGACCCAGAAATTTTGATCCTTCTGCCTCAGCCTCCAGAATAGCTGGGATCACAGATATGTGCCACCAAACTCTACTCTAGCTATACATTTATATACATTTACTTTTAACATAGCACTCTAATATCCTATAATGTACATTTTGGCAAATTGGAGATTTTAATGATGTTATTCATAGACTTTTCAACAGTATGAAAGAAAAGGTAGTAAAGTTAATTTTAATAAAATCACAATCCAAATATTAGATATATTCCAGGATTTATTTACGCTTAAAATCAATATACAGCCAGTATGGTAGCGCACACCTGTAATTCCAGTATTTGAACAGCTAAGACAGAAAGATCACAAATTTAAGGTGAGCCTCAGCAACTTAGTGAGGCTCTCAGCAACCTAGAGAGACCCTATTTCAAAACACAAAACAAAAGGGGCTGGGAGTATAGCTTGGAGGTAGACTGCCCCTGAGTTCAATCCCCAGTAACACATACACTACACACACACAGAGCAATATATAGCCCCAGTTATGGTGGTACATGCCTATAATTCCAGTATTTGGGAGGCTGAGACAGGTGAATTACAGGTTGGAGGCAAGCCTCAGCAATTTTTAGCAAGGCCCTCCACAACTTACGGAGACCCTGTTTCCAAATAAATAAAAGGCTTGGATTGTAGCTCAGAGGTAGAATGACCATGGATTCAATCTTCATTACCACACATAGAAAAAGATTAATATACAGGGCTGGAGTTTGGATCAGTGCTTGCCTAGCATGCAAGAGGCCCTGGGTTTCATCCTCAGCACCACACACATACAAATCAATATATATATATATATATATATATATATATATATATATATATATAATGTTCTCAACACTTAGCAAATTAATGAGATTCTAGTTGAGTAAAATGTGAAGATGTCTTGTTAGCACATTATCATAAAACACAGAAGGCATCAAACATATATACTTTGCTGTTACTCATTTTACTGTTCAACATATTTGCAAAAGATATGCCTTTGAGATTAAAATAGACCATCATCAGCTATTATCTTTCTTGTCCTAAAGCTCAAAACATGTAAAATGACCCTTCCTGCCCCTGGCTCACTTGAATATCTTCTTTGTGCTGAAGACAAAAAGAATGGCAGAATCCCAGTATTTGGGAGGCTGAGACAGGAGGATCATGGGTTGGAGATCAACAGGCAGAAACTTAGCTAATCCCTGGCTCCCAAGCAAAATTCTCACACAATTTGCCCTAAAACAAAACCAGTGGATGAAATGGGTTGATTGAATCTGCATACTATGACATCATAGCTCATACAACTATTCCAGTCTCAAGCAACATTCTCTGAAGGAGCTTTAGGACCCAGTCCTGTTGGCAGCAGAGAGATTTAAGAAAAGATTTGTGGTTAGAGATTTCCCTAATACACTTCCAAATTCCAATTCAAGTCCTTTTACAGTCCTGTGTGTTCTAATCTCCAGAGTTATGGAGATCATTATTTTCATATTTTCTCCAACTTCCCACAACCATGAAATAAACTTACAACCAGATGCGACAATTCACAAAACATGAAAAAGAAGTATTACCGAACTGCTGCGAGCAAAGCAAAGCTTCTATATCTAGAAAAAGTTCTCCCAGTGGAAAACCTTCAGTACCTTTTAAAAGCAGCTCCTTTAGCTACACAGTGGTGCACACCTACGGTACCAAGACTTAGGAGGCTGAGACAGGAGACTTGTGGGTTCAAGGCCAAAGGCCAATGGATGGTAAGTTAGTGACACCACTTCAAAAATAAACAAATAAAAATAAATAGGGCTGAAGTTGCAGTTGCAGAAGTAGAATGGCCCTGGGTTCAATCCCCAGTATAAAACACACACACACACACACACACACACACACACACACACGGAGGTTCTTTAATTTCTTTGTATTGGAAATATTCAAAATTCTCTTTTAGCTATTCTGAAATACACAATAAGTTATTATAAATGTTTGAGATGAATGTGCTAATTACACTTATTTCTTTTCTTTCTTTTTTTTTCTTTTTTGGTGGTACTGGGGTCCCTGGAAGCCCTTCTACCTCCGGGCTACACTCCCAGACCTATTTTTACATTTTTATTTGGAAACAGGGTCTCCTAAGCCAGCGGCGGCTGGCTTCGAACCTGCGCGACCCTCCTGTCTCTGCCTCCCAAGCGCGGGGATTACAAGCGTGCGCCATCATGTCAGGTTTATCCCTATTCTATAGAAAAGGAAACTGAATAAGACCGGCTTCCTAGACCCATTTTATACTTTTTTATTTGGAAACAGGGTCACTTATTTCATCATTGTACATTGTATGAATGTGTCCAAATATCACATTGCAGCCCACAAATATGTACAATTATGTATATATTAATATATGTATATGTTGTACATAATTAATATATATGCTTAACTTAAAAAAGGTTTTTTATCATCCTGTGTCAGTGAAGACAAGAAATAATATATAAATGTAAAAATACTGTATGCCTGAGTCACCCTGCTCACACCAATCGAGTGCTCATTGTCCCTTTCCTTGTAATTATTATTATTATTAGTAGTAGTAGTAGTATTGTGTGTGTGGAACTGTAGATTGAACCCAGAAGCAATCTACCTCCAAGATACACCCCAGCCCTTTTTATTTTTTGTTCTGAAACAGTGTCTCACTAGGTTGTTGAGGTTGGCCTTGAACCTGTGATCCTCCTCTCTCAGCCTTCCAAGGACTGGGATTTCAGGCCAGCACCAGCATGCCTGGCATTGTGTCTTTATGCGGAGGACAAAAAGAATGACAATGCCGGCCCGTTTGGGTAGCATAATCCTAGTAATTGATAGGCTGAGAGAGGAGGATCACATGTTTGAGGCCAGCCTGCAGTAACTTAGTGAAACTCTATGTCAAATTAAAAAAATAAAAAGGGGACTTCCGGGAATATGGCGACGGAGAAAAGCAGGGCTTACGAGCCCCGCTAACAACCAATCTCTATTACCATAAAATCAGCCCCTTTCATAGCCAGAAAACACCATCAGCAGAGAAATAAAAAATGTAATTTTAAGGGACAGAGAAAAAGAGAGCTGGAAAAATGAGACACCAGAAAACAGACCGCAGTGCTGCAGCTGGAGCCCAGCGCGAAGCGGCAGGCGCCATTTTCCCTTGCAGCACCAGGCTCCAGAGAGGAGGGGAACTCATAACGGAGCTCAGAACCAGAGAGGAGATAAGCCGGCCTCATGCCCAAGGACGCAGCAGCAGTACTTTACTGCCAGCGGCAGCAGCGAGCTCACCAGATGGCTCCAGACGAACGCACTCAACAGCCCACCAGGCTCCAAAGAGGAGAGGCAGACAGCAAGCCAAGGTGAGCCGCTGCGGATCAGCCGGGAGGAATTCGGCAGATTTCTCGGCGCAGGGAGCATCTTAAGCTCCCAGAGGCTGGGCTCAGCACACCCTGCAGGGACTCAGAGTGGAGCTCAAAAACAGAAAAGAAATACGCCAGCTTCACAGCCGAGGGCGTGGCAGCGGCACCATATTGCCACCGGCGGCAGCAGCAGCAAAATCACCGAGTCCACGACAGCTCCATCTGCGCACTCAACAATAGTGAGTCAAATTGTGGCCCCTAGAGGAGAAATCCCAGTACTGTACTCCCAGGGACTTGACCCAGTGGGGGAGTGGCGGTGGCAGAGATATCACAACATAGGAGAATGCCCAACCTGGCACCCCCCCCATGGTCAAAAGCACCCTCGATTGACTCCCAGGGTCTGAGACTCTGCGATACAACCCAGTAAAGAAGTAGTGGTGACTGAGATATCACAGACTCGAGATCCAGAGCACCTTAAGTGAAGTCGTAGTGACCCAAGGGAAAAAACCCAGAGAAGGCACAAACTCACGAAATCATGGGAAAGAGGAATAACAATGGAGCAATGAATGCCCACAATCCCACAACATCAGAACCCGATAAAACAGAAAATCAGAGATTTCTAGAAGATCAAATCAGGAAAATAACTTTAGAAATAACAGAGGTGTTTCAAAAAGAATTCAGAGACTGCCAAAGAGAGAGAAAGGATGAAATTAATGAAGTAAAGGCCTCAATTCAAAGTACAAACAACCGATTAGAACACATGGAGAATAGAATCTCGCTCCTAGAAGATGATCATTCAAAAAATGAACGCATAGTTTCTAATTTAGAAAAAAAAAATCCGACAGCAGGAATCTGACATTGAAAAAATATGGGCCCATTTTAAGAGAGCTAACCTAAGAATAATTGGAATAGAGGAGGGAAAAGAAGGTGAAACCAAAGGGATCAACAATCTTTTCAAGGAAGTAATAGCAGAAAATTTTCCAAACATGGAGCAAGAGGTCGATACACAGATCCAGGAAACTTATAGAACTCCCTTTAAAGAGGATCAGAGAAGAGGATCCCCACGCCACATAATTGTCAAAATGACCAATGTGGAAGCCAAGCAGAGAATCTTAAAGGCAACAAAAACAAAGGGCCAAGTGACATTCAGAGGCAAACCAATTAGAATCACTCCAGACTTCCCAAACCAAGTCATGAGAGCCAGAAGGGCTTGGAGTAACATATTCCAAACTCTGAAAGAAAACAACTTCCAGCCAAAAATTTCCTACCCAGCAAAACTTTCTATCAAATTAGATGGAGAAATAAGAAGCTTCCATGACAAACAGAAACTGAAGGAATTTATGTCTTCAAAACCAGCACTAGAGAAAATACTCAAAGAGATTAACTACAAAGAAGAAATAGGTAACTCACACCAGAACCAGAGAAACAAGATTTTCCATCCAACAGACAACTAAGATTGGTTACCTGTGGAGATTCATTATTTATGTTAGTCTTTTACCTATCTCTAAATTGTATTGTTTGCCTTTATTGTTGTTAATTTTTAGGATTTCTAGTTGGAATATTAATATACCTTCAGATATAGCATTTGGAAATATTTTATCCCATTCTATTAGTAACTGTTAACTCTGTTTACATTGTCTTTGGATATACAATTTTTTTTTTAGGGAGTTTGTATACTCCTCTGTTGCCTGTGCCATTGAAATCACAACCAAGAAATCACTGCCAATTTCAATGTTGTGAGGTTTTAGGACCCAGACTTTCTTCTAAAAGTTTATAGTCTTAAGATTTATATTTAGGTCTTTTATCTATTTTGAGTTAATATTTGTATATGGGATTAGGTAAGGGTCCAATTTTATTATTTTTCATGTAATTATTATTTTTCAACAATATTTAGTTAAAAGATTAGTATTTCCTCCACCAAATGTTTGTGGAAACCTTGTCAAAAATAACTGGACAATATATGGACGAATTTATCTCTAGTCTTTTATTGAACTCCAATGGTTTATATATCTGCCTTTAGAACAGTACTACACTGTTTCAATTATTGTAGCTTTATATGGTTTGAAATCAGAAAATATACATCTTCTAGCTTTGTTCTTCTCCAAGATCGTTTTGGGTATCTAGAGTCCATATTCCATATCAGGATAGATATTTTCTGAAAAATAAATAAATAAATGTATGATAGTTTCACCTAAAAAAAAGAAAACAATATTCTCTGGTAAGAAAGAAATATTGAAATGTTATCTTTAAGTCATCAAAAGCTTGGTATGTGAGATTATCATCGTTAATATTGGATAAATTGATATAAAACTAGATGTCAACCACTAAGCCAAGCATGGGAAGGAGGGATGGGGAGGGAACAGGGTGGGAATTGGGTAGGGGCTAACTGGGCAATGTGTGCATGTATGTCTACAAAAGTATTTTCTTTATACCATTATGATGTATGAATACATTGCACCAATAAAAAATAAATTTAAAAAAATTTTTTAATAAAAAAATAAAAAGGGCTAGGGTGCAGATCACAGAATACCCCTGGGTTCAATTCAGTAACAACAACAAAAACCCAAAATATTGAGGTTTCTTCAACGTATTAAAATTATTCTTGGCTTATGTCCAAGTCAATCTTGGCCCTTCTTTGCCTCTGTTGTTCTCTTTGCTAACAGAACTACTGAAAATGTCCCTACTAGAGTTACACCCTGCAACACTAGTGGATGTGTCCTGTACCTCTTACTGGATGTTGGCAGAAAATTGACTAAGATTTGAATTCTGATGCCTGGTCATAGTCCTGTGACCTTGTGCATATCAGTGTCTCTGCATCTCTTTCTCTCCTGTAATATCAAAACAAACAGATACTGCTTACCTGCTCCAATCATTGTTCATTTAATCCTTACATCAACTCCTAGGAGGAAAAAACTAGAATCTTTGATTTACAGATGAAGCAACTGACACATATAGAGGTTGGGTGACTTCCCTAAAGGCACACAGTAAGCTGCAGAGCCAAGTTTCTAAGGCAGGGTCCAAAGTCCGGGTTACAACCACCACCAGACAGCCTCTTCAAATGAACTGAAGCCCACTAAGGGCTGTTTTGAAAATTAACTGAGATAATGTTAGCAAAACCCAGTTCTTACCGAGCATCCCATAGGTAGCTGCTGTGGTTGATAAGGTTTGTCTATTCTGCACTGTACACCCTTCCAGGTTTTTCCTCTGGGTAGAAAAAAACGAGGTTGGAGGGAGGGAAAAGGAGGAGGAAAGAGTAAGGGGAGGAAGAGAGCAAGGTGGCTTGTGAAAAGGGAGAAAAGGGGCAGACAAGAGGGATTTCGGAATGTTTAAGAAACAAGTCTAGCTGGCTAGGCCTTGAAAGAACGAGGTATTGTCCACTGATACTGAAGCTAGCTGAGGCCTCTCCAACTCAAGAGCATACATGCTGGGCAGGGTGGCACTTGGTGGCAGCGCTTTTCTAGCCCGCAAGAGGCCCTGAGAAAAAGAAGCTAGGAGCAGTGGCGCATGCCTGTAACCTCAGTACTTGGGGGGCTGAGACAGGGGATCGCAGGTTCCAGGCCAGCCTCAGCCACTTAGCAAGCCTCTCAGCAACCTCAGAGACCCTATTTCCAAATACAAAACAATACATTAAAGGACTGGGGGTGTAGCTCGGAGGAAGAAGTCCACCTGGGTTCCATTCCCAGTGCCAAACTAAAAATGAAAATGAAATGCTTGAAGAGCGAACCCCCACTCTGCCCGGGCATCACCCACCCGCGGCGGCTCGGCGTGGTCCCCGCTCAGCGTCGCTCCCGCGGGTCCGCCCCACGCCGGGCGGGGCCTGGCCCGCCCCCAGCGCGGAGGCCCGAACCCCGGGTCGGCGCCCCGCCGCGCTGTCCCGCCGGCCGCTCGATGGCTACGTGGAGGCGGGATGGCCGGTTGACCGGCAGCCAGCGGCTGCTGTGCGCGGGGCTGGCCGGGGCGCTGAGCCTCAGCGTCACGGCGCCCCTGGAGCTCGCTACCGTGCTGGCCCAGGTCGGCGGGGCGCGAGGCCGCGCCCGGGGACCGTGGGCCGCGGGGCGCCGCGTGTGGCAGGCCGAGGGGCCGCGGGCCCTGTGGAAGGGGAACGCGGTGGCGTGCCTGCGCCTCTTCCCCTGCAGCGCCCTGCAGCTCGCCGCCTACCGCAAGTAAGAGCCGCGCGGGCGGGGGCGGGGGCCGGGCCTGGGCGGCTATCGGGCCTTCCGCTTCGCATCACGTGGGGGCTCCTCCAAGCAGTTGGGCCACCGGGCCACATCCGGGGTCCCCAAAGCAGCCCCGAAGGGTTTCACGTGCTCTTGGAATTCCTGTCCCCGCGAGATGCCTTTTGGTGGCATGCAGCCCCCCCACCACCCGCCCAGAGTCTATCCGGGGTTGAATGGGGCACAAAGACGTTGGGGGGACAGGAACGAAGAGATATACAGAGAGATGACTCCTGACCTGTTGCCTCATTCAACAAATTGGAGATTTTCGTTTGGGCTGGCTTAGAAGGAGAGACACTGTCTTGAAATTGTCTATGTGGCCAGTGCCCCAAGAAAAAGGTGCTTGATGGGGAAAGGGACCAGTTCCTTGCCTTAAAAAGTAAAAACCCAGGCGTGGTGGCACACATTTGTAACCCCTGCATTTGACAGTTTCACGGACAGCCTCAGCACCTACTTAGGCCCTGTGCAACTCAGACCCTGATTCAAATTAAAGAATAAAAAATAGGGCTGGGGGCACAGTTCGGAAGTAGAATGTCCTTGGGTTCCATCCCCAGTACCCCCCAAACACATACAAAAAGGCCACAGCAGGGCATGGTGGTACACACCTGTTATCCCAGTACTTGAGAGGCTGAGACAAGAGAATTGCTGGTTCATGGCCAGACTCAGAAACCTAGCCAGACACTGTTTCAAAATAAAAGATAAAATAGGGCAGGAGGTGGAGCTCAGAGGCAGAAACTCCTGTTCAGTCCTCTGTACAAAAAAGAAAAAGAAAAAAAGAAAAAAACACAGAATTCTGCCCATCCAGCCCAAAATCCAGCCTCCAGGAAACTTGATTTTAGGGTCCAGTGGAAGCTACAGCTTCTGGGTTCTTGAGCTGTCAACAACTCAGTCCCCCTCCTCAAATGCTTCACCCAACCCCAGCTGCCCACTGGGCCTCATTCTTTGACCTTTACCACCTTCTCCCACACATGCAGATGCAAGATGCAGGATGGGGTCGAAAACTTCCTCAAAGCTCAGATCCGCATTGGAAGTGGAATGATAGCCAGAGAAGAATCAGGACTGGTGGCATTTGGGGAAGAGGAACTGTGTCTCTGTTTGGGAGGATGGTCCTTTTGTCCTTTATTCGGCAGCCACTGGCCTTGGCTCTAATTCAGACAAACAGCCCATAATCCAGAGAGCCAATACTTTTGTCATTGGTGGTGGTGATAGTGCGGTGAATCAAACCCAGGGCCTTGCACATGCTAGGCAAGCCACTGCCACTGAGCTACATTCCCAGCTCCAGGAGCTGGTCAGTCTTGACCACATAGTTCAGCCTTGGTGGCTAACAAAGGATTTTGCCTTGCTGCTGCTGTCTTGGAAGGCCAGAGCTAGAAGGCTCACCTGGCAGCTGACAAACAGAATAGAGTCATCCTTATCACAGACCACTCTAGACTAGCACTCATTTGGCATCTGTCTGGGAGAAAACCCTTCTCTTCCCTTGGGAAAGAGAGGCATGGTTAGGATCTTGTGACATGATCAAGGCTTTTCTTCCCTGGCTGCCCTTGCCTCCCAAACAACATCTATCCTGCAGACTGTAAACAATTTTCTTCTGAGTGGTGGTATTAATATTGTTCTGGGCATTGAACCTAGAGGCATTCTACTTCTGATCTATATCCCCAGTCCAATTTTATTTTATTTTACTTTTTGTTTGAAAACATGGTCTCACTAAGTTGCTGAGAGTCTCATTACATTGCTAAGTCTAGTTTTGAACCTGTGATCCTACAGTCTCAGCCTCTCAAGTACTGGAATTAGAAGCATGCACCACCATACCTGGTTTCTGAGTTTTGGTCATTTCATTCCTTTGGATAGAATAGAAAGCATCAGGCCGGACATGGTGGCGCACACTTGTAATCCCAGCATTTGGGAGGCTGAGACAGGATCAGAGTTCATGGACAACCTCAGCTACCTAGTGAGGCCCTCTGCAACTCTGTTTCAAAATAAACCTGTGAAACCTATTTCAAAATAAATAATAAAAATAGGGCTGAAGGTGCCTCTCAGAGGTAGAATGCCCCTGAGTTCCAATCCCAGTGCTGGAAAAAAAAAAAAAAAAAGAATAGAATGTATCCTGGGGATCAGGACACAGAACTTGAAAGGCCAATCCAAGTCCTATGGCTGCTAAAAACCTAGTAGATTTTTACAAGTTCTGCCTCCTGCCCTATATAGTCTGCAGCAGGAAATATCATGCCCACTTTCCAGATGCAGAATTGGGCTTGGATTGGCATAGCGCTTATCTTTATCAGAGTGGAGCACTGCCCCTGGCCTTCGGAACCCCAGACCCTATACACTTTTCTCCTACATCATGCTACCCTTCTCTCTGAATTCATTTGGCATTAATTTAATTAGGGTCCATGAAGTACCCACCATGTGCATGATACTGGAGACAATACAAGGGTGATAAGGACATGGTCCTTCTGCCTCCAAGGGCTCAGAGCGGAATAGAAGGGTAAGACTGTAGACTAGGCATCCCTAACTCTAATACACCTGTAGCATGGGATTGCCATGTACTGATTGCCATAGAAATGCACATCCCAGATGAGGGATGAGGAGGAGAACGTATGAGGATTTCAGTTTGGCCTTGGGAGTGTGAATGAGAGCCTGCTGGGCAAAGATGAAGACAGGATCCTACAGGTGCTGTCAGCAAAGGCCCGGAGGTGGGAAGGCATGCAGCAGAACTGGAAAACCAGCAAGAAAAGCAAGTTGGAATGAGATTTCGAGGATCGGGTTAAGGGGTTTAGACTTGACTTGGTATGCCAGGTGGCTGTGGGAGACATTTTGTTTGCAGGGTGGGGGCAGTGCTGTGGTTCAAGCGGTTCAAGTGGAATGATTGTCACATGGTGCAGGTTAGGATGACTAGAAAGGAGAACGACTGGGGGTAGCAGGACCAGTTGGGAGCCTGTTTTGTTAGACCACATGGCAACTGAGGGCACTGTCAATAGGCTGGTGACAAGAGAAGTGTGAAAAGAGGAACAGAAAGCTACACAGTCTACGTTTGCTCGTATTTTTTTTCCTACAGTATTTTCTTTCTGGAAACTAAAAGGAAGTGTTTCAATGAATGGGAAAGCACAGGAAGAAAGCAAAGCAGTTGATTAGTCACGATGCCGTCCTTCCTGCACAAAATGATATTCTTGATTCATCATTATCTGCATTCATTTCTGCCCTTTTCCTGACCACGAATTTACAAACACAGGTGGCTAGGATAATGGTACGGCTTCCAGTCATGAGTTTTAACAAAGCATAATCGTTCAACGTGTTCAGAGGAAAGTGGTTAGACCCCTTTTTACGAACTCAGGGGCAGAGCTGGAACTTGAAACCAGATCTTCTGGTTCTTTAGTCTCACAGCCTGTCCAACATTGCACCACTAAATTGTCTCCTTCCTTGGATTTTAAATCAAAGGAGTCCTCTTGGTATTGTCTGTGGAGCTGGATTCTTGTCATAAATTATAGCTAGCATAAGATGGTGGTGCACACCTGTAGTCCCAGTGCTTGGAAGGCTGAGGTAGGAGGATCACAGGTTTCAGGCTAGCCTCAGCAATATAGTGAGATCCTCACCAACTTAGCAAGGTCTGTTACAAAATTTAAAAAATGAAAAAGGCTGGGGAGTGAGATTAGCCAGTCAAAGAAAATGAAGGGTCATGTTTGCTCTCCTTTGTGGAAGATACAGAATAATCAGGATAATGGGGGATAAATCCCAGTGGAGGAAGGGAGATGGTCCAGGGGAGGGTGGGGGGATAATTAACAAAGGAGGTACTGCCATTGACTTTGTGTACATATATGAGAATACCAATGCCAATCTCAATATTATGTATGGGGAGGGGGGTGGGGAGGAAGCCAGAGGAAAGCTCATCAAATACGGTATGGATGAATGTCACCATCATTATGAACTTCATTATGACGTGACACTATAATGCACCAATAAAAGTATATTAAGCGCCAGTCGTGGTGGCGCACGCTTGTAATCCCAGCATTCGGGAGACTGAGACCGGAGGATCATGGTTCGCTGACAGCCTCAGCTACTTAGTGAGGCCCTCTGCAACTCAGTGAGACCCAGTTTCAAAATAAATAATAAAAAATAGGGCAGGGGGTGTAGCTCGGAGGTAGAATGCCCCTGGGTTCCATCCCCAGACCCGCAAAAAAAAAAGTATATTAAGCCAGGCATGGTAGTGCATGCCTATAATCCCAGTACTTGGAAGGTTGAGACAGGAGGATCACAGGTTCACAGCCAGCCTCACAGCAACTTAGTGAGGCCCCTCATAACTTAGTGAAACTTGTTTCAAATTTTTAAAAAAATAGGGCTGGGGGTGTAGCTTAGAGGTAGAACCCCTCCCTGGGTTCAATCCCCAGCACCAAAAAAAGTATATTAAGAATAGTGTATTATAGCCGTGTGTGGTGGCGCACACTTGTAATTCCCGCGCTTGGGAGGCAGAGACAGGAGGATCGTGCAGGTTCAAAGCCAGCCGCCCTGGCTTAAGAGACCCTGTTTCCAAATAAAAAGTACAAAAATAGGTACTGGGAGTGTAGCCCAGAGGTAGAAGCATTTCCAGGAACCTCAATACCACCAAAAAAAATAGTGTATTATATAAAGATGTCATTATAATCTGATATAATAAAATGTCTAAACAGGAAAAGTAACATAAAAATGTCTGGAGATATAGCTCAGAGATGAATACCCTTGGTTCCCCAGTACCCCAAAAAAATAATAGCTAACACAATAGAGACTTTCAAATACATCAAATAAGCTGGGCACGGCGGCCCACTCCTATAATCCTAGTACTTGCAAGGCTAAGACAGGAGGATCACAGGTTTGAGGACAGCCTCAGCAAGTACTGAGATTCTCATCAACCTAGTTAAAACCCTGTTTAAAAAATTAAAAATAGAGCTGGGGGTGTAGCTCAGAATTAAAATGCCCTGGGTTTAATATTCAGTACCCCAAAAATAAAAACAAAATACATCAAATAGAATAACCTCCCATCCTTTACTCCCCAACTGTCCACCTGAATAAACACTGGTTTGCATCCCTGCACTTTTGCAGTTGTTGAGAATCAATGCCATCTCTGTATTGCATAACCACTCCACTAACTCATGTATGACTGCATCAGCTGCCAGCCTGTGTCAGTTGAAGTGTGAGCAGTTCTAACCACATGTATCCAGGCTATATGTAATATCTGTGCTGGCTGAAATGAAGGGTCTTTGTCATTCATCAGCTTATCCAGACTTGCTGGGAAGAGGTTCTATGCAGATATGGATTCATGCCGGGGGGGAGCATAAAGGGGAATGCCACTGTTCCAGCCAATCAGACAAGACTAAAACGTAGGGACACACTGGGCACAGTGACACAGACTTGTAATCCCAATGCTTGAAAGGTTTTTTTGGGGGGGGTACTGAGGTTCCTGGAAGCCCTTCTACCTCCGGGATACACTCCCACGGGCTACACTCCCAGACCTAGTTTATATTTTTTATTTGGAAACAGGGTCTCCTAAGCCAGCGAGGCCGGCTTCGAACCAGCGCGATCCTCCTATCTCCGCCTCCCAAGCGTGGGGATTACAAGCGTGCGCCACCATGCCCGGCCTGCTTGAGAGTTTAAAAAAGGAGGATCACAGGTTTGAGGGCAGCCTCCACAATTTTGCCAAACCCTATTTCAGAATAAAATAGGGCTGAGGGTGTAGTCAGAGATAGAATGGCCCTGGGTCCAATCCCCAGTACAGAAAAAAAAAATGAAGGGACAAGGAATCCCCTTATGATCTAAGGGGAAACTGATGCTCTTTGTCACTAAGTCAGATGATAGGAGTGTGAGAAGAGACTTCCTTTGATCTTTTTTAAAAAATTTAACTAGAGCTTGACTCTGACTCTGGACTATACCCCTAGTCCTGTTATTTTTTATTTTGAAACAGGATCTCACTGCTTGCTGAGGCAGGTCTCAAACCTGTGATCCTCCTATCTCAGCCTCCCAAGTACTGGGATTACCGCTGTGTGCCACAGCAGCTGGCTGGTTCTTTTTAATTTTGTGCATTTGGCAGTAAGACCTTACATCATAAAACAAAATGGTAGAAGACAGGGCTCCTACTCCTTGTTCAAGTCGTTCAGTGAATCAATGAATGGCTCCTATCAGTGGTTTGGTTTTGTTTTTTTTTTTTTTTTTTTTTTTTTCCGGTATTGGGGATGGAACCCAGGGATATTCTACCTCCGAACTACACTCTCAGCCCTATTTTTTATCCTTTATTTTGAAACAGGGTCTCACTGAGTTGCAGAGGGCCTCACTAAGTAGCTGAGGCTGTCCACGAACCGAGATCCTTCTGTCTCAGCCTCCCCAATGCTGGGATTCAAAGCGTGCGCCAACACGCCCGGCCCTATTATTTTCTTATCGGACCTGTTGAACTCTCTTATATGATCTGTGCTGAGAGACAGCACAGCGTCTGACACATTACAGATGTCTGACAAATGGGTAACAGATCAACAAGTGTCCTAGAAGTGGTCACATGGGATAGGGAATAAGGGTGGGACAATGAGAACCAATGATGCTTCCTTTGGCATCTCAAACCCAACCTTTTAGTTGTCCCAACTTGCTATAGACTACAGTCAAGCATGTCTGCTGCTTTGGTCTCTCCTGTCCCTCCGCCTTGACTAGCCAGGGGAGAGAGGAGGGAGGAATGAGGAAGGATGCAAGAAGTAAGACAGAGGCAAAGGATCCATTGCTGAATGCCAGCTTTCTCTACATGGATCTTTATTTTTTTATTTATTTTATTTTATTTTTGTGGAACTGGGGATGGAACCCAGGGGCTCTGAGCTACACCTCCTGCCCTATTTTTTATACTTTATTTTGAAACCGAGTCTTACTGAGTTGCAGAGGACCTCACTAAGTAGCTGAGGCTGTCTGCGAACCGCGATCCTCCGGTCTCAGCCTTCCAACTGCTAGCGTGACAAGCGTGCGCCACCACGCCCGGCTGCTACATGCATCTTTAAAAGTGGTTGTGAAGTCACCTGGCTCAGTAACTGTAGTCCCAGCTTCCTTGGAAGCTGAGACAGGAGGATCACAAGTTGGAGGCAGCCTAGGCAAATAGTGAAACCCTATCTCAAAATAAAATAAAAAGGGCTACAGGTGTACTTAGAGCACTCCTGGGTTCAATCCCCAGTGTTCCCCTCCCCAAAAAGTACTTGGTTAACTCAAATACTATTTCAGGTGACAGTTAAGGTAGGTTGACAAAATGAAGTCAAGACATTTCTTCAGCTGGAAGAGGATGTTTAATAAATTAGCCTTTATTTGGGAGCAGAAGCACTAGCCTGGAACCCATTGAAATAGTTTCACCTGTATACTCATTCACGCTGCAGCAAGCCCTGGCCTGCCTGCGGACAGCTGAAAAACAGGATAGTCACCTCTTCACCAGAGGTTTAAAAGCCAAAAAAAAAAAAAAAAAAAAAAAACTGGAGATGCTCTTGCTTTTTTCAAAAGATAAAACACTTTTAGTTTAGTCTAGCTCTGTTTGCTTAAGTGTGTATGAAGGAGGGTACTGAGAATTGAACCAAGGGGTATTCTACCTCTGAGCTACACCCCCAGGTCTCTTTTATTTTTTATTTTGAAATAGGGTCTTGCTAAGTTGCTGAGACTGGCCTCAAACCTGTGATCCCTCTGTCCTCCTTTTATTCCAAACCCTTGCTATGCCTCTCCCTGTCCTACTTTCTGGAAGAAAATATTATTTTTCCTGGCTTCCAAGCCCCGTAGGATTTGTTTTCATCAGCAAGGAGTAAAATCCCTTTGCTTCCTGGCCAAGAAATGCTTGCTTTATAAACGTCCCTCATAACCATTTCTGCCAGAGTAGGCCCTCGTGACTGGAGATGTTGCTTCCAGAAAGAAAGATTGTAGTGCAGTGACTTTATGTTTTGCATTTTGAAAATTCCACTCATTTTAATTAAAGTGTAAAAATACAGAGAAATATAAGGGATATTAAGCAGATACTCATACCCACCCCCCACACTATACCTTTTGTTTTAGTTAGGTTTCACTATACTGCCCAAGCGTGCTAGCCTCAAGTGATTCCCCACCTCACCCTCCCCAGTAGCTAGAACGAGAAGTGCGTACCACTGCACCAGGCAGCCACATGTCCCTTTGAAATATAAAAAATAAGCCGGGCGTGGTGGCGCACGCTTGTAATCCCCGCGCTTGGGAGGCTGAGACAGGAGGATTGCAGGTTTCGGGTCAGCCTCGTCTACTTAGTGAGGCCCTCTGCAACTTAATGAGATCGTGTTTCAAAATAATTAAAAATAGGGCTTGGGGCCAGACATGGTGGCGCAGGCTTGTAATCCCCGCGCTTGGGAGGTAGAGACAGGAGGATTGCTCAGGTTCAAAGCCAGCCGTGCTGGCTTAAGAGATCCTGTTTCCAAATAAAGAAATATATAAAATAGGTCTGGGACTGTAGCCCAGAGGTAGAAGGGTTCCATCCCCAGTACCACCAAAATAAATAAATAAATAAATAGTAAATAAATAAATAAAATTTAAAAATTACAGATAGCCAGCCATGGTGGCACATGCCTATAATCTCAGTACTTGGGAGGTTGACGCAGGAGGATCACAGGTTCGAGGCCAGCCTGAGCAACTTAGAAAGACCCTATCTCACATTTAAAAAATAAAATGGGTTGGGGGTATAGTTCACTGGTAGAATACCCCTGGTCCCTAGTACTAAAAATGAACCCAGAGGCATTCTATCTCCAATTTAATCTCCAGCCCTTTTTAATTTTTATTTTGAGACAGGGCCTGAGTTGCTGAAGGTCTTGCTAAGTTGCTGAGGCTGTCCTTGAACCTGCAGTCCTCCCAGCTCAAGCAATATATTTTTAAAACTCAATTTCTGGGATGCCCAAAGTCATCATTTCAAGAATTTCCATTCCAGAGTCTCAGTTAAGTTGATGAGGCTGGCCCCAAACCCCCTGTCTCAGCCTCCCAAGTACTGAGATTACAGGCATGCAACCACTATGACCACATAAACCAATATATTTTTAAATGACATTTCTGGGATGCTCAGAGTCGTCATTTGAAGAAGTTTCATTCTGTTTAAGTTTCAACACAGCAGAAGAGTGCATTTCAATCTGGTATTTTCTGAGTACTTCTACACTCTTACATGCCCCAGGTTAGACTTGACGGATGTGTAGAGAAAACGGGGAAATGCTTAAAGTGCAAAGCATTCAGGGTGTATTATAAAGGTGGGGATATAAATAAGGTTTTGCAATCTTTCTTTCTTTTTTTTTTTTTTGGTGGTACTGGGGTTCCTGGAAGCCCTTCTACCTCCGGGCTACACTCCCAGACCTATTTTATTATTATTATTATTATTATTATTTGGTGGTACTGTGGTTCCTGGAAGCCCTTCTACCTCCGGGCTACACTCCCAGACCTATTTTATTATTATTATTATTATTATTTTTTGGTGGTACTGTGGTTCCTGGAAGCCCTTCTATCTCCGGGCTACACTCCCAGACCTATTTTATATTTTTGAAACAGGGTCTCTTACACCAGCGCGGCGAACCAGCGCGATCCTCCTGTCTCCGCCTCCCAAGCACGGGGATTACAAGTGTGCGCCACCACGCCCGGCTGCAATCTTTCTTTATGGCTAACTAGAATTATATAAATATGGTAGGATGATTCATTAATCTCAGTTTAGTACTATAGTAATTGTTATTTGTGAAATAGTTCCACATGCTAGAAAAGATCCTAAGAAGTAGTGTAGAACATTTTAGCACAATCCATAGCTGATTGCTTGGGACTTCCTTTCTTCCCCCAGGTTCGTTGTGCTGTTCACAGACGACCTGGGCCATATTTCCCAGTGGAGCTCCATTGTGTCTGGAAGTCTTGCAGGCATGGTTTCTACCATTGTAACCTATCCTACGGACCTTATCAAAACGCGGTTGATTGTGCAAAACATGCTGGACCCATCTTATAAAGGACTCCTCCACGCTTTTTCTACTATTTATCAACAGGAAGGCTTCCTGGCCCTTTATCGAGGCGCTTCCCTCACCTTTTTAGGTAAGATGGAACTTTTCACCTTGTCCGAGGGAAAGCTGAGTTCTCTGACACACGTGATTCTATTGTGTACCTTTGTGACCAATCAAATCCGTTTCACCAAGGTCAGGGTTTATGGATGCAGTCCATATGGAGTCAAGTAGCTCATTCTAGTCCTTAACCATACACCTACTCCTAAACTTCAGCCTCTCACATCTCAGGGGAAACGGTAGGACAAAGCAAGAGAAGGCATGATCTTTCCAAATGCAATTTCATTCATCACCAGCCCTCTCTAAAAGCCTTCAGAGACTCCTTTTGTTGATTTTGTTGATTTTTTATTTTTAGTACTAAGGATTGAACCCAGGGGCATTCTACCTCCAAACTATACTCCCAACCCAATTTTATTTTATTTTTGCAGGTCAGGGGCATTCAAACTCTGAGCTACACCCCCCTGCCCTATTTTTTATTCTTTATTCTGAAACAGGGTCTCACTGAGTTGCAAAGGGCCTCACTAAGTAGCTGAGGCTGGCCGCAAACCGTGATCCTCCTGTCTCAGCCTCCCAAATGCTGGGATTACAAGTGTGCGCCACCACGCCCAGCTAATTTTCTTTTTATTTTGAAACAGGGTCTCTCTAGGTTGATGAGAGTCTCACTACTTGCTGAGGCTGGCCTTGAACCTGCGATCCTCCAGTCTCAGCTTCCCAAAGTCTGGGGATTACAAGTGTGTACCACCACACCCAGATCAGGGATTCTTTTACATTTTTTGTGAGTGTGTGTTGAGGGGGGGGGTACTAGGGATGGAACCTAGAAGCATTCTACCTCTGAACTACACCCCAAACCCTATTTTTTAGTCTTTATTTTAAAACAAGGTCTCACTAAGTTGCAAAGGGCCTCAGTAAGTAGCTGAGGCTGGCTGCAAACTTGGATCCTCTTGTCTCAGCCTCCCAAATGCTGAGATTACAAGTGTGCACCACTACACCTGGCTTAGGGATTCCTTTTCTTTTTTTCTTTCTTTTTTTTTTTGGTGGTGGTACTGGGAGTGGAACCCAGAGGCTTTCTACCTCCGGGCTATACTCCCAGACCTATTTTATAGTTTATTTGGAAACGGGGTCCCACTAAGTTGGTGAGAGCCTCACTAAGTAGCTGAGGCTGGCTTCGAACCTGTGCGATCCTCCTGTCTCAGCCTCTCAAGCGCGGGGATTACAAGTGTGCGCCACCATGCCTGACAGGGATTTCTTTTAAACTTAGTGAAAAGCTCAAATTCCTTGTGGCATTCTATGATGCCTCCCAGTCTATCCCATCTTGTGCCGCACTTCTACCTGCTCTCAAGTTCCACCCATACAGTATTGTGTTTCCTGGAAATACTCCTCCCTTTGTACATGCCATCCCCTCTGCCTGCGCTGCCTTTCCACGCCGGATGTCTGATAAACCCCTACTCATCCCTCAAAACCCAGTTACAAAGATCTCTCTTCTGTGAAGACCTTACTGATTCTCCCAGGCAAAATGAATCCGTTTGGTCCTTGTATACCTAAAACACCTTGTAGAGCCCCCTGTTGTGACGCTTATCAGGGCTATCATAATTGTTTTCCCTGGATGTCTCTAGCCTAAGATAGCAAGCATCTCCCGGAAATGACTTGCACTTTTGTATTCTCAGTGTCTGGCATGAAGCCTAGTACACAGCATATACTCTCCATGTTTTCTGAATGAAGGCAGATAGGAGGTTAGTGAGTCACGTGTGTGTGTGTGTGTGTGTGTGTGTGTGTGTGTGTGTGTGTGTGTACATGCGCATGCTATTAAAGATTGAGCCCATGGGCATTCTATCTCTGAGATACATCTTCAGCCCTATTTTTTTTTAGGAAACAGGGTCTCACTGAACTGCTGAGGCTGGCTTCCACCTGTGATCATCCTGTCTCAGCCTCTCAAGTACTGGGATTATAGGCATGCACCAATAAGCCCAGCTGGTGAGTCACTTTTAATATGTTTATTTTTAAAAAGTTACATGGTCTAAACTTAAGCAATATCATTTGTGTTACCCCCTCTGTTTTCTCTCTTTTTTCTTCCCTTGTTTCTACTAGAAACTGAACCCAGAGGCAGTATAAAGGAGGCAGTATACTGCTGAGCTAGACCACAGTCTCATTTTGTTAATTTATTTTTTTAGGTTGAAACAGGTCTCACTAGGCTGCTATGGCTGGCCTCAAACCTGAGATCATTCTGTCTCAGCCTCCCAAGTACTGGGATTACAGGCCTATGACACCATGGCCAGCTTTGTGTCCAATTTACATATAATAAAGTACACAAACCTTTACCTTTAGTAAACTGATTTTTTTGGTATTAGGGATTTAACCCAGGGATTCTACCTCCCAGCTACATTCCCAGCCCTTTTTTTTTATTTTTTATTTTGAAACAGGGTCTCACAACATTCCTGAGGCTGGCCCTGAACTTGCGATCCTCCTAACTCAGCCTCCCAAGTACTGAGATTACAGGTGTGTGCCACCATGCCTGGCTCTGATTATTTTAACAAAAATCACAACCTCTACCAAAATACAACACTGCCAGCCATACACTTTGGTGCACGCCAATGATCCCCAGGATTTGGGAGGCTGAGAGAGGATGATCACAGGTTCAAGGCTAGTGCAGAGTATCTTACTTAAGGAGACCCTGTTTCAGAATGAAATAAAATAAATAGAACCAGGTGTGTTAGCGCACACTTGTAATCCCAGCATTTGGGAGGCTGAGACAGAAGGATTGCAGTTCGAGGACAGCCTCAGCTACTTAGTGAGGCCCTTTGCAACTCAGCAAAACCCTGTTTCAAAATAAAAGAATAAAAACAGGGCTGGGGGTGTATCTTGGAGATAGAATGCCCTTGGGTTCCATCCTCAGTACTGCAAAAAATAAATAAAATTAAATAAAAAGGGCTTGGTTACAAGCTCAAAAGTAGAACCCATTACCTCCAAACCAGGTTTCATACCCAATACCACCAGAAAATATATATATATAACCCTATTATCCCCTGAGAAATTGCCCCATGCTCCTTGGGTTGGAGTGGTTTAAAGCAAGCCCAGAGCCTCTCCTATTTACCATGCCAGGTTCCAGCCAGTGTTTCCCTGGACCACAGCCACTCCCTGCCCTTGTTTCCTAGGTGCACTTCCGTTCTCTGCTGGCTCCCTTCTGGTGTACATGAACCTGGAGAAAATCTGGAATGGACCCCGAGACCAGTTCTCCGTCCTACAGAACTTTGCCAATGTCTGTCTAGCTGCTGTGGTGACCCAGACCCTCTCCTTTCCCTTTGACACGGTAAAGAGAAAGATGCAGGTGAGGAGCCATGGCGGTGGGCAGGATGGGGGAGACCTAAAGTGTCTGTGGGTAACAACAGAAAAGAACACCCGTCCAAGTAATGTCAGCTTTCCAAGGGGCTGGAGACTGCTGAGGAAATGCTGTAAATGGAAATGCTGCTGCTTAACTCAGGGTGGTTGGCATGAGCCCAAGCTGCCATCTCATGCAGTACTCTGTTCTCGGCCTTTCACGAAGCTCCTAGACAAAGCTGCCTTTTCGGTTTTCTCTTTCTGGATACATCGCTGTGATTCTCCTTCCTCCAGCAGGGAGGAGAAGGTAGAATCAGCCTAACTCGCCATCCTCTGTTCCTGCTTCACGATGCACCTGACCCCAGTAAAATGGTTGGATAGGACAAAAATAAGCCAGAACCCAGAACAAGAGCCAGCAAGGCTCTGTAGTCCCCAACTACCCCTCCAAGAAAACAGCTGCTCTTCAGATAGGTAGTGTCTGTGGGATTGCTATTGTCTTCATTGTTACCTAGGAAACTCTCACAATTTTCTTCACAGACCACAGAGGCAAAAGCCTAATAGCAGGGCTTCTCAAGCAAATAATTGGCTTGGCCTAGATATGCCAGTTTGGATAAAAAGAGAAATTAGACTGGTTGAGATAAGATTGAGGTTAGCCGGGAGTGGTGGCTCACTCCTTGGAAGAAGAGACAGGATGATTGCAGGTCGGAGGACAGCCTCAGCAGTATAGCAAGACTCGCAGCAACCTCGCAAGACCTCGTTTCAAAACAAAAATGAAAATGGCTGGGGGTGTATCTCAGAGACAGAATGCCCCTGGGTTCAATTCCCAGTACCAAAATACAGGTAAGGTTGAGGGGTGATGATTACCTCCGTATCTACAGTGGGGGCAGACTCATAAACCAAGCAAGATAGAAGCTTTATATCTTCCTCTACCCTGCTCACTCCCTTGAAATTCTGCCTTTATTGGCTTGCTGGCCTCCATTACCTCTTCTAAGCAATGCTGACCCATACGATCAGTATATTCCTACTAGGCTGAGACAGGAGGGTCGCAGGTTTGAGGCCAACCTCAGCAAGTAGTGAGACTTTCATCAACCTAGCAAAAGCCTGTTTCAAAATAAAAATAAAATAGGGCTGAGGGGGCTGAGGATGTAGCTCGGAGGTAGAATAACCCTGGGTTCAATCCCAGTACCGCCAAAGAAATTGTATGTGTATTTATACATAATGGATACGTATAGTGAATATATAAATATATTCACTCCTACAGAGTTGCATGGACATTAATTTGGGGTCCACTGAGTGCAATTTCAAACGATTAGGCCTAGTTACTTGTTTTTCCACATGACTCTGATTTGTCCCTCTGCCCCTTTCACCTCCTGCCTCCCCTCCAGAATATTCTTATTGGTGTAGGCCATTGCTCCACTGAAATGCCTGGAGGTTGTTACTTATCAAATCTGCCTTCAGACAAAGGAATCATGATTACACTCATCCTTGCCACGCCAGTCTTTGAAACTTCTTAACTCTCTGGGTTTTGTTTCTTTCCTGGCCTTGTCCATATTGTTTTAACTTTAGGGTGGGTGTGAATTTGGAGCCTGCTTAGTGAGTACTTATTTATAATAACATTATTTCTAATGTTAAAAGTAATGCACATATACTTAAAAGTGGTTAATTTTGTGTTATATATATTTAACCATAAATTTTTTAAGAAGCAAGTCTGGCATTGTGGCATACACCTATAATCCTAGTACTTGGGAAGCTGAGACAGAAGGATCACAACATCAGTAGTATATGGTAACTTATCAAAACCCTGTTTCAAAAATAAAATAGGGCTGGGAGTGTAGCTCAAAGGTAGACCACTCCCGAGTTCAGTTCCCAGTGCAACAACAATAACAAAAATGCACATAAGTTATAGAAAAGTTGGGAAATACATAAAAAGAAACAATAAGTTATTATCTATTGCCAGGCACAGTGACATACCTGTAGTCACAGATACTTGGGAGGCTGAGGCAAGAGGCTCTTTTGAACCCGTAAGATCAAGACCAGCTTGAGCAATACATCAAAACCTGCCTCAAAAGTAAATAAAAACAGAAATTACCCATAAGTCCAAGAACTAGAATGGTGAATACATTTTTGTTATGCATATATTCATCTGTGTATATGTATATGCATGAATATAAGTATATATGTAAACATAACTTTTTTTTGGTGGTACTGGGAGTGGAACCCAGAGACTTTCTACTTCTGGGCTATACTCCCAGACCTATTTTATATTTTATTTGTAAACAGGGTCTCACTAAGTTACTGAGAGCCTCACTAAGTAGCTGAGGCTGGCTTCGAACCTGTGTGATCCTCCTATCTCAGCCTCCCAAATGTGGGGATTACAAGCGTGCACCACCACGCCTGGCTAAACATAAGGTTATTTTTACAGAATTGTATACAGGTGGTATATTAAGATGAGTTTCCTGAGGTGGGTGTGGCAGTACATGCCTGAATTTCCAGTACTTAAGAGTCTAAGACAGGAGGATCCCCCATTTGAGACCAGCTTAGCAACTTAGAAAGACCCTTAGCTAGCCTGGTGTGGTGGTGCACGCTTGTAATCCCAGCGCCTGGGAGACTGAGACAGGAGGATCTCACAGGTTCAAAACCAGCCTCAGCTACTTAGTGAGGCTCTCAGCAACTTAGTGAGACCCTGTTTCCAAATAAAGTATAAAATAGATCTTGGAGTATAGCCCAGAGGTAGAAAAGCCCATGGGTTCCACCCGCAGTAGCACCAGAAAAAGAAGGAAGGAAGGAAGGAAGGAAGGAAGGAAGGAAGGAAAGGAGAGAGGAGAGGAGAGGAGAGGAAGGAAGAAAGAAAGAAAGGAAGGAAGGAAGACCCTCAGCTATCTGAGGGTGTAACTCAGAGGCAGAACACCCCAGATTCAGTCTCCAGTACCAAAATAAATGGCTGAGGAATTTTAGTCTTTTCCATAATTCTTTAGCTTTCCTTTCTCTTCCCAGGAGCAAGAACAATGACTTCATCTGAGAATATAGCCCATGCTACAGTTTTTACTTGACTATGTCCTTCCTATAACAATCTGCTGTATATATCAGGATCAGATACACAATAAGTAGATATTTGAGGACAACTTTGATGAACCTACATGAACCTTCTAGATAATGAGGCAATCTTGATGAATCTACATGAATCTTCTAGATAATCCTACACAGAGCTTCAAGAAGAAACTTTCAAATAAATCAGAATTTTGATGGTTTTAAAAATTTCTAAAAGGTTATACAAAATAGGATCAGCGTCTAATTATGAATAACATCATAGATGTCATCCTAAAGATACAGAAAGTGAATTTGGGGGGTTGGAGTCAAAATCTTACTTTTCATAAGTTAATAAATAGTCCAGGCATGGTGCCATGCCTATAATTCCAGTACTTTGGGAGACTGAGACAGGAGGATCATAGGTTCAAGAACAGCCTCGGCAACTTGGCAAGACCTTAGTGAGACTGTGTTCCAAAATGAAAAATAGAAAGGGATGGAAGTGTAGCTTGGATGTAGAATAGCCTTGGGCTCAATCCCCAGTAGCAAAAAATAAATAAATAAATAACTCGTCCATATTATATTTAAAATAGCCTTCAAGACAGAATCACAGGCTCCTTTTTAAATTTATTTATTTATTTACTTATTTACTTATTTATGTATTTATTTTGCAGATCTGGGGATGGAATCCTGGGGCATTTGACCTCCGAGCTACACCCCCTAACCCATTTTTTATTCTTGTTCATGTTTTGAAATAGGGTCTCATTAAGTTGCAGAGGGCCTCATTAAGTAGCTGAGGCTATCTGCGTACTGCGATCCTCCAGTGTCAGCCTCCCAAATGCTGGGATTACAAGCGTGCGCCACCACGCCCTGCTCACAGGCTCCTTTTAAATGCAAACATAGCATTGCCTTTTCTGGCCGTTAGATGTCGCTGCAGTAAATGGAGAGTATCTGAGCACAGTCTGAGGGTACTGGAGCCAGCAGTTCAGAGATCTCTGTCCAGTTACCAACTTCACAATCCCTGCTCAAAATCCATCTTCAGTTTGGAAGACAAGGGACCTAGAGATGACTGACAGACCTAAAGTTTCTTCCCCTGCAAATCACACGATCCAAATTCACTAAGAGAGAACTTCAATATTCACCTGCCCAGCTGGAACAAACAGGGTTTTCCAGCAGAATTTGTAATGAGGGACTTTTGTAGGGCAACCGGGCCGCTGTGACCTGAACATACTTAATGATAACATTTGCATTTCATTGGCTTCCCCCATCGCGCTTCCCAACATGAAACAAATCAATAGCAGGTGTTGGTAGACCAGCAATTGGTGGGGGGGGGGGGTCTCAACCCCTACATTGCCTGGCCCCTTTGTCTGAATGCTCATTCTCCTAATATGCTTATATCAGACACACACACACATACACACACACACACACACACTCTTCCCATTAATGCCACATCAGATTGGAATTCTTTTGAACATTAATGACCATAATCAGGAGCCTTGTTTAGCCACCTGAGCCCTTCCTTCACCGTGCTTACATTCATTGTATTCCTTTTTTTTTTTTTCTCTTTCTTGCCTTGGCCCCTGGCTGGCACACTAGAGAATGGAGAGGTAAATAAATTATGCATGTGCATGTTTTTGATAGAATGATTCTGGTGGGAAGGGGGATGGGTCCACCCTGTGCACAAATGGAATGAAGAACCCTTAATTGGGTTGCTTTCCCGGACTCCAAGACTACCCTGTCCCATATCCCCTTCTCCATATTTCCGTGCTTTTCAGCCCCAAGCTCTTTCAGGTACAACCTGGCCCAGATTGAGATGGGCAGAACTTGAGTTCTGAGAAAACCAGTAGGAAGGGGAAAATATTGACAAGGATTGACTTATGTTATTAATCTCTGAGCCCCTAATAAGGACCAGGGAGTCCTGAGAAAATGGTTGTATGGACAGGTGCATGTGAAGGAGAAAAGGAGACAGGCTGAGGACCAGTCGTGAAAATCCAGGGAATAGCAGAGAACGTGAAAGCCTGGTAAGAAAGAATCTGAAAGGAAGCACCAAGCCCAAGCATGCTCCCCCATAGCTCTGCCCAACACTCTCCCCTGTTGCCCACGTTAGGTGTCTCCATTTCTTCAAATAGAAAGCCAAGTATTAGCCTGTTGCTTTATACACCAGTGGACTTTGACCCCATCGCAGCTTACAAGGTAAGCAGGATCTGGCCAGGTCAGCATTTAAACTGAAAGCACATAAGATGAAGGACAAAGGTGGTATCTGAGTGGCACAGCTGACTGAGCAGAATACACGTGGTCGGCGACGAAACAGAGGCCCCCAACCAGCTCCAGTAGAGATCCTGACCTAACCAAGATGGTTACTGAGATAGAAGAAATACAAGAAATAGGTAGGAAGGAGGCTTAAAGAAAGGACAAGGAAAGCATAACTTTAAAAGCCCTATGCTAAAGTTCCTCACTCCCTAAGCCAAGCCTATCACTCCCAAATTCATAGGAAATTTACATTTTTTTTTTATACCTGGGATTGAACCCAGCAGCATTCTGCCTCTGAGCTATACCCCTAGACTTATTTTATTTTATTACAGTACTGGGAATGGAACCCAGGGGCATTCTACCTCTGAGCTACACCCCCTGCCCTATTTTTTATTCTTTAATTTGAAACCAGGTCTCACTGAGTTGCAGAGGGCCTCACTAAGTAGCTGAGGCTGTCCGTAAACCACGATCCTCCGGGCTCAGCCTCCCAAATGCTGGGATTACAAGTGTGCACTACCACGCCCGGCTCAGTTTTATTTTTTTTATTTAGAAATAGAGTCTCAGCTAAGTTCTCATGCACTGGCCTCAAACCTGCAATCCTCTTGTTTCAGTCTCCCAAGTACTGGGATTACAGGTGTTCCCTCCCATTCAGAAATTTACAAATCTTTACTCATTCACTTATGATAATCACCTGGAGCACTGTTAGCTATTCCATCAATGAATATTAAGATACCTATTGATCGAACTCTGGAGACCCATCAGTTCTGGAAGATGACCAGATCACCATTAAACCATCTTGCGATCACCAGACAAATGTCATCCGCCCATACCTTCCCATGCCTACCACTCACCAAGCTTCCTTTAAAAGAAAAGCTATGAACCAGGCGTGGTGGTGCACACTTTTAATCCCAGCATTCGGGAGGCTGAGACCAGAGGATCGCAGTTGATGGACAGCCTCAGCTACTTAGGCCCTCTGCAATTTGGTGAGACCCTGTTCCAAAATAAAGAATACAAAATAGGGCAGGGTGTGTATCTCAGAGGTTGAATGTCCCTGGGTTCCATCCCCAGACTCACAAAAAATAAAAATATAAATATAAGAGTTATAAACCCACCAAGAGCCTCTCTCACTCTGGAGATGACCGGCCTTTAATGCATATTGATTGCTTTACCCCAAAGGCCTTTTCTCACTCTTTGGTAGCCTGAATTCTCCCTTTTATGTGTATTTCTTGCTTTCCAAAATAAATTCCTGTCTATGTCTGACTGGCTGATGCATGTTGAACCCCACCACTCCTGAATTGAGATCTCTCCCACCCCCCACCCAGGCCTCTACCAGACTCCTCAGACCCTCCTTGAATCTGTCTTCTCTCTCTCCTCTCTCTCTCTCTCTCTCTCTCTCTCTCTCTCTCTCTCTCTCTCTCTCTCCCTCCCTCCCTCTCTCTCTCTCTCTCTTTTCTTTTGCGGTACTAAGGATAGAACACAGGAGCATTCTACCTCCGAGTTGCACCCCCAGCCCTATTTTTTTTATCCTTTATTTTGAAACAGGGTCTCAAACTAAGTGCAGAGGGCCTCACTAAGTAGCTGAGGCTGACGGCAAACTACGATCCTCCGGTCTCAGCCTCCCGAATGCTGGGATTACAAGCGTCTGCCACCACGCCTGACTTATGTCTTCACTCATGACATTACTACTGCCTATGTCGAGCTGAACACGGTTGCTTCATTCATTTCTCTCTCTGGACACTGCCCCTCTATAGGCTTCCCATACTCCAATCTATCTTCAACCCTGAGCTCCCTTCTGAGCCCTGGTCCCACAGTCCCTGCAGCCTGCAGAACATCACCATTTAGCCACCACATCTCCACTGTCACCTCTGTATCAAACTGCCCTTTCCTTCCCCTGAAACTTTCCTTACAGGGTTTTCCATTTTAATACCATCATTGCCCTACTTGCCCCGCTGGAAATCCAGAAATTAAGTTTGGCTCTTTGCCTTCCGCTCACCCAGTCAACCTCAAGCCCTGTTGTTTGTTCACTTCTAACTTTGCACACTGGTGTTTCTTCTTATTACTGCCCCCTGCCCCAGTCTAGGACCTTATCAGCTCATGCCTACACTATTACAGTAATCCTCTAGTAGGTCTTCAGGGTACATTCTAAAAATGATCAGAAGCCTTGAACACTAATATGTAGCAGACACTGTGCTAAGTGCTTCGTTTTTATTATCTCATTTAATCCTTACAACAACCTCATGAGATGTGTTCTATTGTTACTGAACCCATTTTACAGATGAAAAACTGAGAGGCTGGTAATATAGCTCAATGGGAAAGTACTTGCCTAGCATTTGTGAGATTCCCAGGAGCCTCACAGCCCCACCCCAAAAAGAAAATGTGTGTGTGTGTGTGTGTGTGTGTGTGTGTGTGTGTGTGCCAGGCATATTGTCACATTGCCTGTAATCCCATTAGTTGGGAGACTGAGACAGGACAATCCCAGGTTTGAGCCCCCAGCCTCAGTAACTCAACAAAACTCTCATCAACTTAGTGAGACCCTATTATAAAATATAAAATAAAAAGGACTGGAGGTGTAGCTCAGAGGTAGAACACCCCTTGATTTCATCCCTAGTATCGTGGAAGGAAGAAAGCAAGGAAATACACTGAGGCACTGAAATTTTTATAGCCTGCTACTTTATCAACTAGTAACTGAGCAGGGATACAAGCTAAGGAACTTCTCCACAGTCAATACTCATTTCATTCCCCTCCAGCCTGGCCCATGGGCTTCGGCAGGACAAATTTTCAGGGTGTTTTTTTTGTTGTTGTTGTTGTTGTTGTTGTTGTTGTTGTTGTTTTTCTCTCTTTTGGTGATACTGAGGATCGAATCCAAGGGCATTCTACCACTGACCTGTACCTCTTTTTTTGTGGTACTGGGAATTGAACTCAGAAGCATTCTACCTCCGAGTTATACCCTCAACTCTGTTTTTTTTTTTTTTTTTATTTGAAAGAGTGTCTAGGTTGCTAAGAGTCTCAGTAAATTGTTGAAGCTGGCCTCAAATCTCCAATCTTCTTGTCTCAGTCTCCCAAGTACTGGGATTATATGCATGTGCCACAACACCCAGCTGAGCTCAACCCCTTTTTATATTTGTCATGCCATGGACACAAGCTTTCTTTTATAGGAAATTTTGAAAAGTCTGCAATCCTCCTGTCTCAACCTCCCAAGTACTGGGATTATAGGTGTGCGCCACCGCACCCAGCTGGACCAATTTTTTTCAGACCTACTTGGTCCTCTAGCACCTTCAGAGAGTAAAGCATGAGCCCCTGGGTCTGGCATATTTCCCTCACTAACCTTGCCACTGTCATTTAAAAGAGCTCTTTTTTTGAAAAAGCAAATGCCTAGGAGTTGCAGAAGAAACCTAGAAAGAGGAATGTGGAGAAAAACAGAGAACATAGACTTAGACCCTAAAGACTAAACCTTCTTCCAGGTGCGGTGGCACACACCTGCACTCCCAGCATCACAGAAGGCTGAGGCAAGAGGATCACAAGTGTGCAACCTGCCTGGGCAATTTAGCCAGACACTACTTCAAAATAAAAAAATAATAAAATAGGACTGGGCGTGAGGCTTAGTAATAGAGTGCCCCTGAGTTCAATGCCTAGTTTTACACACACACACACACACACACACACACACACACACACACACACTAGAATAGCCTTCAAATGCACTCTGAGCCACAGTGGCTTTTGAAAGCAGTCTGGAGAGCTAAACTTCACTATGCTCACAAAATGTGATTAGCATTTAAATATGGATAACAGAAAGGACTAAAATGAACCAGTGGAGGCCGCAGGCAAGCTGCAAGCTTCTCTTCTCCAAAGGGCAGATGCCACTTAGAAATGCAGGCCATTTTCAAGGGAACCTAAAATCCAGACTTTTATGGGAAATTTTCCAGTTTTTCGGTGTTAAAAGTAAAAATTATGTACTGACTTGGCTAAACAAAACATGACTCGTAATGAATGACCTCTGCTCTATTCAAGCCTCCAGTTCCACCAAAAGATCTTCTTAGCCCCCTCCCCCAGCCCTGAGGACTGTATTTTACATTCCAGTCACCCACCAGGCCTTTGTTCACAGGGCCACCTCAGCCTCAAGCATCTCTCGTGTCTACTTAAAGGCTCAGCTGAGTCGCCTAGGTGACAGCTGTCTCTCCTGACCCACTATAGCAGGGTCTGTTGCTTTTGTTTGATTAAAGTGTTGGCTTTTCCCAAAACCCTATCTTATTGTGAGAGATAAAAAGGGGATTCTAGGGCACAAGAGGCTGAATTAATAATGTGCTCTGACCATAACAGCAAATGTTGGGTTTTTACAACCACACACCCCAAAGTATAGTTATTTTGCTCAAAGAGCTTTGTGGGTGAATAGCTCCTTTTAAATGATGCTGCTAGCTGGGAAGGCTTGGTGGTACACTCAGAACTCAGAAGACTGAGACAGGAGGACCACAGATCCTAGGCCACCCTTAGCAACTTGGTGAGGCCATGTTTCAAAATAAATTTTAAAAAAGATGGGGAGGTAGCTCAGAGATAGAGCTCCCCTGTGTTCAATCCCCAGCACACACACACACACATAAATATGCACAAAAAATGATGTTGTTAGCTTGTACATGCCCTCTGCTCCAGCCAGTTTCTTTTCCATAGCATTTTTCTCCATGCCCATTTTCCCATCTTGGCACCAGTGCTCATGCTGTCTCTTCTCTGTCAAAGCCACCTCCTGCTGTCACCTCTGACTTCCCAAACAGAAGTAATCCCCCCACCCTGCCACCCAGCTCAATGTCTTTAGCTCACTATTGCTACAGGTTAAACATCACTAACATTAAAGTCTGAAATCTGGAATACTCCCAAATCTAAAACTTTTAGAGCACATGACACCACAAGAGGAAATTCCATACCTGACCTCATAGGAAGGGTCACTGTCAAAATGCAGGCAAAATAAAAGTATTACATAAGAAGCTGCACACACTGGCCAGGCATGGTGGTGCACCCTTGTAATCCCAGTACTTGGGAGGCTGGGACAGGAGGATTGTGCAGGTTCAAAGCGAACCTCAGCTTATTAGTGAGGCCCTGTTTCCAAATAAAATAGGTCTGGGAGTGTAGTCCCAAGGTAGAAAGCCTCTGGGTTCCATCCCCAGCACTAAAAAAAAATGAAGCTGCCCACACCTATAATTCTAGTACTTGGGATGCTGAGACAGGAGGATTGAGGTTTGAAGCCAAACTAGCAGAACCCTTCGCAATTTAGTGATTCCCTGTTTCAGAAAACATAAAATATGGCTATGAGGCATTCCCCTGAGTTCAATCCCCAATAACACACACACACACACACACACACACACACACACACACACACACACACACGATTTAAAAAGTAAAAATGGCTGGGAGTGTAGTTCGAAGGTAGAATGCCCCTGGATTCAATCCCCAGTCCCAAATATATATAGCCCCAAGCTATCTCAGTATGTATATATAAATATTCCAAAGCATGCAAAAATCCCCAAATCTGAAACATTTATACTCCCATGCATTCTTTTTTTTTCTTTTTTTGGTGGTACTGGGTGGGGTTCCTAGAAACCCTTCTACCTCCAAGCTATACTCCCAGATCTATTTTATATTTTTATTTGGAAACAGGGTCTCTTAAGCCAGCAAGGCTGGCTTCGAACCTGCGCGATCCTCCTGTCTAGGAACCTGCGTGATCCTCCTGTCTCCACCTCCCACGCACGGGGATTACAAGCGTGCGCCACCACGCCCGGCTAGTCCCATGCATTCTATATAAGAAATACTTAACCTGTGTAGCTCTCTTATGGCCCCTGTCCCATGCTTGTGTTACAGTCTTCTGTGTCCCTTATGTTCTATAAATTGGAAGCATTTAGCCAGGCATGGTGGTGCACGTTTGTAATCCCAGTACTTGGAAGGCTGAAACAGGAGGATAGTAGGTTCAAAATCAGCCTCTGCAACTTAGTGAGGCTCTTGGCAACTTAGCTAAGTTCCAAAAAAATATGTTCCAAATAAAAAATAAGCCTAGGGATGTAGCCCAGAGATATAAGGCCCCTAGATTCTGCCCCCAGTACCACAAAAAAAAATTGAAAGCGCTTTGCCTATGGAAAGTATGTCTAACACTTTTGTGTTTTGTGTGTGTGCGTGTGTGTGTGTGCATGCATGCGTGCATGTTGCTACCTTTGAGCTACACTCCAGCCCTGTTTTGTTTTTTATCTTGAAATGAGGTCTCACTAAGTTGCACAGGGACTCACTAAATAGTTGAGGCTGGCTGTGAACTTGCAAATCTCCTATCTCAGCCTCCCGGATACAGGGATTACAAGCCTGTGCCACCATTGCCAGTCTGACACATTTGTATATCTACACAATACATAGTTTCATATAACCGGCACTTGATACTTCTTTAAATATGAATGAGGTCCAGGACGGGCTTAGGAGATCTCACTGTGAGCACACAATTGAACCTAAGCTGCCACTGAGCTCCGCTTCAGTATGATTGTACCTACCCAGGCTGAAGGTAAGATTGCCCAACCAGCCTCGGGAAGCCTCTATTGGTGCCTGCCTGAGATGCCTATGTGCTTGGCTCTGAGGATGGATGCACCATCTTCTATCTCAGGTTTTTTGCAGCTCAGGACAAACAGCTGTTAGCAATTCAAGGCAGGCAAATAGCCGGGTGTGGTGATGCACGCTTGCAATCCCAGTACTTGAGAGGCTGAGACAGAAGAATCACAGGTTCGTGGCCAGCCTCAGCTACTTAGTGAGGCTCCCCCACAACTTAGTGAGACCCTGTTTGAAAATAAGGAATAAGCTCTCTGGGTCCCAGCCTAGGTAGCGTCAACACCAAGAAGGTTGGCATCTTCGGTAAAAACAGGACCTGCTATAGTGCCTCCCTCCGGAAGATGGTGAAGAAAATTTAAATCAGCCGGCACGCCAAGTACACCTGCTCCTTCTGCGGCAAAACCAAGATGAAGAGACGGGCGGTAGGGATCTGGCACTGTGGTTCTTGCATAAAAACTGTGGCTGGTGGTGCCTGGACCTACAACACAACTTCTGCCGTCACAGTCAAGTCTGCCATCAGAAGGCTAAAGGAATTGAAAGACCAGTAGAAGCTCTACCATTTGAGACATCCTTGGCCTATAATAAATGGGTTAATTCATATTAAAAAATAAGGAATAAGCCGGGCGTGGTGGCACACGCTTGTAATCCCTGCGTTTGGGAGGCTGAGACAGGTAGATCGCACAGGTGCACAGGTTTGAAGCCAGTCTCAGCTACTTAGTGAGGCTCTCAGCAACTTAGTGAGACCCTGTTTCCAAATAAAATATAAAATAAGTCTGGGAGTGTAGCCCGGAGGTAGAAAGCCCCTGGATTCTATCTCTAGTACCACCAAAAAAGAAAAATTTTTGTAACAACATAATAATAACTATCAGCCAAGCACAGTTTCTCCAATTTTATAGGTGAAGAGGAGGTCCCAGGGCTAGTAAATGGTGGAGCTGGTACTTGAACCTGGTTCTCTCCTTCCTCAGAACGTTCCTTTATCCATCAGGAATACATGGATCCTAAATGCTAGGGAATTGGCTGATTTTGCTCCAGGTGTGGTAATGAAGGATGAGGGTGAGGGAAGCTAAACTTTGAGAACTGGAAGTTTGCACACTCTGCATAAGAAGCTGAGAAAAATAATGCAAAATATCAGAAACTGACAGGCAAGAACCTTGTCTTAATCTGTTTGGGCTGCTACTTTTTGTGTGTATGTGGTACTGGAGGTGGAACCCAGAGGCTTTCTACCTCCGGGCTATACTCCCAGACCCATTTTATATTTTATTTGGAAACAGGGTCTCGCTAAGTTGCTGAGAGCCTCACTAAGTAGCTGAGGCTGGCTTCGAACCTGTGCGATCCTCCTGTCTCAGCCTCCCAAGTGCGGGGATTACAAGCGTGCGCCACCACGCCCGGCTGGGCTGCTATTTCAAAATGCTGCAAGCCAAGTAGCTTATAATCACCTTTCTCACCATTCTGGAGTCTGGGAAGTACAGGGGAAGGTGCTTCCAGGTTTGGTCAGACCACCTTCTGCCTGGTTTGTAGGGGGCGCCTTCTCCCTTTGCCATCAGGTGGTGGAAGGATCAAGGCTGCTCACTCCCTAGCGCCTCCTTCGTAAGGCCACTCATCCCATTCATGAGGGCTCCACTCTCATGACCTGATCATCTCCCCTTACCCTGCCTCCTCACACTAGCACATGAAGGGTGTCAGGAGTGTGTGTGTGTGTGTTCCTGGGGATGGGATCCAGGGGCATTCTACCTCTGAGCTACATCCCCAGCCCTATTTTTTTAATCTTTTTTTTTTAAATAGAGGCTCACTGAGTTGTGAAGTGGCTTGCTAAGTGGCTGAGGCTTTCCACGAACCTTGATTCTCCGGAAGCACAAACATTCAGACCATAGCATGCCTGGCTTTGGCCAAGGAATGGTTAACTCTAGTTAGAGGTTGAAAACATCTGGGAAAGACCAAGCTATCCTGTGGCTTGTATTAGGCCCTGACAGTCTGGCAACAGAAGGTGGAACCCACATCGGCAGCTTGGACTCAAAGCCATCATATCAGGTTGTACTGAGCAGCAGACATAGAGCATTCAGCAGCCACACAACAACCCTGGCTGCTCAGAAGGATTGAGAGGAAAGCCCCGCTGGCTCAGTGAGCCCTGGGTGCGGGGGTTTCCAGAGGGGAGAGAAAAGTGCTGCCTTCACCCCTGCAAGGAGACGCTAACCGAGTTTTAAGGTTTCTGCCTACTTCTGATGCTGTGTTTGGCACAGCATCTGTTCTCAGTAGGGAGAGAGCTCTGTTTCCTACCAGGGCTGGCTTACCTGTCTGGAATTACAAACACTGCAGAATGCTGGGCTCTCCGGGAGGTGAGAGAGGATGGAAGCCCTACCTTGGCTGCATTTCCAATTCCTTGCTGTCATCTGGCTTTGAGGTTTGGTGCCTTGGAGAACTAACTTCCACCTAAGTGAGCCTTGGCGGTCAGGAGAAAAGGACGCTCTCTGGACCCAGGTAGATGTCTGGACATCCCTTAGGTAAGGTAGCTTTGTTGAGCATCATTATTACAGGGAAGGGAAAGAAAAACTCTCCCTTTTGTTTTCACCAAAAGGTGTACAGTGCCTTAAGTACTTCTGGGATGGCAGTCTTTCATGGAAACAAGACTGTCCCTAGAGGGCAGGCAAGGAGGAGCCTTCCTAATTCCCCTGAATGTAACACCCCTCTGCCCTTTCCCCTGACCTGAACTAACTACTCCTTTGAAGAGATAAAAATCTGGGGGCGCAGATGACCACCCTGTACTAGGACCTAGGCAGGCGTGTGTTTGTGAATGTGTGTGTGCGTGTGTGTGTGTGTATGTTATTGGGAATTGAACCGGGGGTATTCTACAACTGAGCTATACCTCAGGCCTCCTTTTTTAAACAGAGTCTCACTAAATTGCTCAAGCTGGCCTCAAACTTGTGATCCTCCTATCTCAGCCTCCCAAGTGCTAGAATCACAGATACGTACCATTAGGCAGGCTTTTTGAGCTATAACTAAACAGTAACAGAATCTAAGATAGGAACTTTGGCCTACCTCCCAACCCCCAGAGTGGGGGTAAAGAGAGAGGTAGGGAAAATGGGGAAAAGGCCCCAAGAAAGCATGCATATGAGCCTTCTACTGTCAAAAGGATATGGAGACTGGATTTTGCCCTCCCCTACTCTGGCTTCCAGCCAGCTTCGGAAATGAAATACCAATTTCCACCACCTTGATAGCTGTCAATACCTATGGGTTTTGTTGGGCTGTTTGATTGAGTGATTGGTTGGTTGGTTAGTTTGTGGTACTGGGATTGAATCCAGGGTCTGATTTACCTCTGAGCTATACCCCCAGTCAGTCCTATATTTTTAAGCTGGGTCCTGTTAAGTTGCCCAGGCTGGCCTTAAACCTATGATCCTTCTGTCTTAGCCTCCTAAGTCCTGGGATTACAGATGTTGCCACTTCACTCAGCCAATTACTCCTTTTTGATGGTTGTGTTCACCTAGAGGCTTTCGTGATGACTGACCAGCTCAGGGTCACAGTGTGGACCTTGGATCCCAGCCTACCCCTTACTCCTGTGTGAACATGGGTACACCACACACCCTTTCTAAGCCTCATCTTTCTCACCTGTAAAATATGGGAATGAGAATTGTGCCTACTTCATAAATCTGTAAAAAAAAATAAAAAGGACTGAATTAGGTTAATGCAGATCCAGAGCCAGGCGCATAATCAATGCTATTTTTATTGTCCTTGGAGTAGCTCTTTAGAATCTATGCATAGCATGGAAGGCCTGATTAGAACTATAAAAGCCAGTCCAGGTGTGTTTCTATGCTCCCTGTAATAACTATAAACACAGAGATGAGCCAGGATCACAAAATCTCAGTAGACCCCCGATCTCCGTAGCTAATGATGAGCAGGGGTGGCAGGAGAACTTATTAATCTTTTGTTGGTTAGTTTAATAGACATTATCTGCGAGACTACTATGTGCAAGCCCTGCTATGTATAGCTATATATTCCCAGCCTTCTGAAAACTGTCATCTTCCAGATCTTTTCCTTCCTGGCCCTCTCCACTCTCGCCCTCAGTCAAGATAACACTCTTCACCTTGGCTCTTGTAAAAGTTGGCCACGCTATGCTGCAAGGGGCTCCCTTGGCCCAGCCTCAGCCAGCACTGGAATCACTTGCATCTTAATTGCTTTCTCCAGGCAGACCCAGCTGCACACTCTGGGCTTCCCCATTCCCTTCCCCCCAAATGCCACACAGGAACCTACTGTTTCTCTTCTCTTAGCCCAAGCAGAATAGGAACTTGCTGTCTCTTGTTCACTGCCCTCACAGTGAGCCAGGCTTTCTGAGCAGCGAGGCATCCCACTGGCCAGCTGCTGGAATGGGAGGCATCCGCCCTGGAGGGGCTCAAGAGCAGCTCTGAAGCATGGTGTATTGGGGGCAGCTGCCAACGTCCTTACTGCAGAAAGGGGGCTTCCCAGTTTTAAGAGAACAACGATATAAGTCACACGACTCACGGGACAGGAAGGTCCTTTTACCCCACTGCGATTGGTTTTTCTTGGTTGATTATTGGGGATTTGCCAAAACATTCTAGCCTTCCACACATATATTTCTCAGATGGTTTGAGAACTGATTGGTTTGGTCTTTGAGTCCTACACATCTACACAAGATAAAAGTCACTTCTAAATGATAGGTTAAAAGGTTCTAAGCTAGCCGGGTGAGGTTCTAAGCTAGCCGGGTGAGGTGGCTCACGCTTGTAATCTCAGCATTTGGGAGGCAGAGACGGGAGGATCGTGACTCGTGAACAGCCTCAGCTACTTAGCGAGGCCCTCTGCAACTCAGTGAGACCCTGTTTAAAAATAAAGAATAAAAAGTACGGCTGGGGATTATAGCTCAGAGGTAGAATGCCCCTGGGTTCCATCGCCAGTACCACGGAAAAAAAAGGTTCTAATCTCCTGATATTGTTGCATGTTTGGTGGTACTGGGATTGAGCCAGGGGCACTTTATCTCTGAGCTACACCACCAGAACTTTTTATTTTTTTCATTTTGAAACAAGGTCTTGTTAAGTTGCCCCCACACTGGTATCTAATCTTTCCATCCTCCCATCTCAGCCTCCCAAGTACTGGAATTGCAAGTGTGCACCACCAGAACCAATGAGCTCTGAGTTCCTGTTCGCTCCAGCTGGCAGGCTGTCTTTTCTCTCCAACTCCTCCTCCTCCTTCCCTCCCTGTCTGCACCCTCATTTCCTCTTTTCCCTCTGCTGTGTTGCACAGGCTGGCTTCAAACTTCTACACTCAAGTGATCTGGAATTACAGATGTTACACCACTGTAACCAACTTTGTTTCTCCTTCTTAAAGCTATTTGTTGCTGTTGTTATTATAATAGAGTTGGATTTTGGGGGGGTTGTTTTTTGTTTTTGTTGGTACTGGGGTTCCTGGAAGCCCTATTACCTCCGGGCTACACTCCCAGACCTATTTTATATTTTTTTTAATTTGGAAACAGGGTCTCTTAAGCCAGCGCGGCTGGCTTCAAACCCGCGCGATCCTCCTGTCTCTGCCTCCCAAACGCGGAGATTACAAGCGTGCGCCACCACGCCCGGCATAGTGTTTTTAATAGAAGCATTTTTCACAAACTAGGTATTTTGCTCCACAAGCAAAGCATTTCAACTATTTTACCAACTATCTGGAGAAACTATGCCTGATAGTTTACCATTGGCATGACTCTGGAGAAAAAATTTGAACAATTTTGAGTTTTGAACAAGTTTTGAACAAAAATAGAGAAGCTTGTGTGTGTGTGTGTGTGTGTGTGTGTGTGTGTGTGTGTGTGTGGTCCTGGGCATTGAACCCAGGGACATTCTACCTCTGAGCTACACCCCCAGCCCTATTTTGTCTTTATTTTGAAAGATCTCACTGGGCTGATGAGAGTCTACTTGCTGAGGCTGTCCTCAAACTTGCTTTTCTCCTGTCTCAGCCTCCCAAGTACTGGGAATGCAAAGTGTGCCCTGCCTTGTCCAGCTGTAGAGAAACTTTTTTGGGGGCGGTACCAGGGATGGAACCCAGGGGCATTCTACCTCTGAGCGACACCCCCAGCCCTATTTTTTATTCTTTATTTTGAAACAGGGTCTCACTGAGTTGCACAGGGCCTAAGTAGTAACTGAGGCTGTCCGTGAACCACAATCCTCATATGTCAGCCTCCTGAATGCTAGGATTACAAGCGTGTGCCACCACACCAAGCTGTAGAGAAAATTTTAAAAGTGAATCATAGCCATTTAGATTTATAAATGTTGGAAAAATTAAAATTTAGATTTAGGACTGATCATTTTGATAACCTTTGGCAAAAACTAAGGGCATTATTATAAATTAAAGTATTAATTTATTGGAATTGCCTGGCAGTTTATAAAAATTCAGCATATAAGTATGCATAAGACTAAAATAGAAAAATCAAAAAATTGCTGTATTAGATAAGGCAATGCTTTTTTATTTCAAAAGCTTGGCCAAGCCGGGCATGGTGGCGCACGCTTGTAATCACAGCATTCGGCAGGCTGAGACTGGAGGATCGCGGTTCGTAGACAGCCTCAGCTACTTAGTGAAGCCCTCCGCAACTTAGTGAGACCCTGTTTCAAAAAAAATAAAGAATAAAAAATAGGGCAGGGGGTGTAGCTCAGAGGTCAAATGCCTCTGGGTTCCATCCTCAGACCTACAAAAAAAAAAAAAATAATAAGCCTGGCCAGCCTGCCAGCCTCAGCAACTCAGCAACTTAATCTTTTTTTTTTTGAAACAATGTCTCACTGAGTTGCGGAGGTCCTCACTAAGGCTGGCCACTAACCTGGCCACTAACAGTGATCCTTCTGTCTCAGCCTCTGGAATGCTGGGATTACAAGCTTTACGCCACCATGCCCTGCTAGGTTTTCAGCTACTTAGTGAGGCCCTGTTTCCCAGAGTCCCTCTGGTATCCCAGTTACTCCCTAGCTTTCACATATGATAGAAAACATATGGCCTTTCACTTTCTCTCTGTGACTGGGTAAATATCACTTAGCATACTGTTTTCCAGGTCCTTCCATTTTCCTGAAAATGACACAATTTTGTTCTTTATTGCTGAGTAAAATTCCATCATGTGTATATCCCACAATTTTGTAATCCATTCATCTGTTGATGGACACCTAGGTTGGTTCCATAATTTGGCTATTGTGAATTATGCTGCTATGAACATGTATATGCATATATTACTATAATCCTCTGATTTTTAGTCCCTTTAGAAAGATACCCAAGAGAGGGATAGCTGGATTTCTTTTATTCTGAAACAGGATCTCACTAAGTTACTGAAGCTGTCCTCAAACCTATGATCCTCCTGTCTTGGTCTCCCAAGGGCTGGGATTACAGGCATGCAAAACCATGCCCAGCTTTTATTTTCATCTTCTGTAGGTTGTTCCTGCTTTCCTTCAATATATATTAAGTACCTACTATGTGCCAGACATTTTGATAGTCTCTAGGGATAAAGCTACGTACAAAGACAGGCATGGTCACTGCTCTTATGACATTAATAGATGAATGGCAAGGACATAGATGGGAAAGCACAAGAGAAATAATTATACAGTAGATTATTACAAATTTTGTTAAGCACTATGAAGTAGCACAGAGTGATCAAAAGTGTTCAGTAGGCCAGGTGTGGTTGTGCATGGCTGTAATTCTAGTATTTGGGAGGTTAAGACAGGAGGGTTGAAGGTTTGAGGAGCGCCTCAACAACTTAGCAAGACCCTGTTTCAAAATAAAAAATAAAATAGGGCTGGGGGTGTGGTTTGGAGTTAGAAAGCCCCTCAGTTTAATCCCCAGCACCACCACCACCACAACAACAACAACAAAACGTGTTCAATGGGCTCCCGACTTAGTCTGAGCAGACTTCCCTAAGGCAGTGCTGTTTACTCTGATCCATAAGACAGTCTTAGCAAAGCAGAGGACAGGGCAGGTCTGAAGTCTTAGAGGCAGGCTTTTAGGAGCTTGGAATCCCACCAGCAGGAAGGCTGATATGAGCTGGAAAGGGCCTTCAAGGGCATTTTGTTTCAATCTCCTCGCTTGCTTTGTTTCAATCTCCTCACCGCCTGGTGAGGAAACTAAGGTCCAAAGAGATAAACAATTAGTGAGACCATCAGCAATTTAGCGAAAGCCTGTTTCAAAGTTAAAAACTTAGAAAATAGGGCAGGGAGCCGGGTGTGGCGGCACTCACCTATAATCCCAGTACTTGGAAGGCTGAGACAGGATGATTGCAGGTTCACAGCCAGCCTCAGCAATTTAGCAAGATCCTGTTTCAAAATAAATATAAGATGGTGCTGGGGTAGCTCAAAGGTGGAAAGTCTCTGGGTTCAATCTCCAGTACCACAAAAAATATGTAAAACATAAAATAGGTCTGGGGTGTAGCTCAGAGGTAAAATGCACCTAGGTTCAATCCCTAGTACCAAAAAAAAGGAACTAAATGACTTGGCTAAGGTTATACAGATAGTGGCAGTGTCGGGCCTATCTCCCTGTTTTGTTTTTTGCAGCACAGGAGATTGAACCCAGGGGCATTCTACTTCAAGCTACACCCCAGCCCTATTTTTTATTCTTTATTTTGAAATAGGGTCTAAGTTGTGGAGGGCCTCACTAAGGCTGGCCACAAACACAGATCCTCCTGTCTCAGCCTCCCAAATACTGGAATTACAAGCATATGCCACCACACCAGGCTCCCTCATTTGTGTGTGTGTGTGTGTGTGTGTGTGTGTGTGTGTGTGTTTTGCGGGTCTGGGGATGGAACCCAGGGGCATTCTACCTCTGAGCTACACCCTCTGCCCTATTTTTTATTCTTTATTTTGAAACAGGGTCTCACTAAGTTGCGGGTGGCCTCACTAAGTAGCTGAGGTTGTCCGTGAATCACGATCCTCTGGTCTCAGCCTCCCGAATGCTGGGATTACAACCATGCGCCACCACGCCCGGTTTCCCTGATTTTTTTTAAGCGACATTATGCTGGAGATTCCAGAGCACCCCTCCTGAGAGCTGTGGAACTGACCTAGATAGCTACATTTTATTGGCCTGGACAGTCGCCTAATTTTTTGTAGGAGTGTTGTTGTTTTTCTTTTTCTTTTTCTTTTTCTTTTTTTTTTTTTTTTTGCAGGTCTGAGGATGGAACCCAGGGGCATTTGACCTCCAAGCTACATCCCCTGCCCTATTTTTTATTCTTTATTTTGAAACAGAGTCTCACTAAGTTGCAGAGGGCCTCACTAAGTAGCTGAGGCTGTCCGCGAACCGTGATCAGAGCTCTGGTCTCAGCCTCCCAAATGCTGGGATTACAAATGTGCGCCACCACGCCCGGCTGTTTTTTATTTTTATTTTTATGTGGAACATATTGAAAATGGCATACATTCAGACTGTGCTTGGTACCCTCCCCCCCATTTCCCCTCCCCCCCAACAATGAGTGTCCCGGTTAACCATACTATATTCATACTTTTACACATATTGGATTTAGCTTCTCCATTAATCAACCTCAGCCTTCTTCCTCTACTATCCTTCCATTCTAGCTTTGCTGAGATTTCCCCTCCATTGTCTGAAGTCCCTCTGGTATCTCTAATGCACCCTAGTTTGGGCATATGAGAGAAAACATAAGTCCCTTCTCTTTCTACTTCAGGTCCTTATGACTAGCCACCTGGCATGATGTGTTTCTCTTTACTAGCATGGAACGGGTTGAGTAAATGGCAGTCTAGGGTTCCAGTCCAGCAGGTTGGTTTGGTTTTCAGCATACTTGTCTCATCTCCAAGTTTAGATCATTATAATAATGACATTAATAGTAGTAACTTATTTAGTACTTACTGTAAGTTAAATATGATTCTAAGCACTTTGCATGTATTAAATCGTTTAATATGGATAACAGTCCTCTAAGGTAAGTGTTGAAGGTCACAGAGCTAATGAGTCATTCCAGGGCCCCAGAGTTTTCCCAGGCACTCTCCATGTCTCCAGCAAGCTGATGCACTCTGGTGTGAGCCTTGAGCTTCCTGTGCTGTGGAGGCTCAAATCAGTGGGTGTCCGCCCCGGGTGCATTATACAGTCACTGGGGCATCTTGTAGAAATGCTGAGATCTGAGCTGGGCGTGGTGGCGCACGCTTGTAATCCCCAGGCTTGGGAGGCTGAGACAGGAGGATCACACAGGTTCAAAGCCAGCCTCAGCTACTTAGTGAGGCTCTCAGCAACTTAGTGAGACCCTGTTTCCAAATAAAATATAACATAAGTCTGGGAGTATAACCCAGAGGTAGAAAGCCCCTGGGTTCCACCCCCAGTACCACCAAAAAAAAAAAAAATGAGGAGATCTGAAGTCTAAAATCCCAGCTATTCTGGAAGCTGAGACAGGAGGATAGCAAGTTCAAGGGCAGCCTGGGCAATTTAGTGAGGCCCTGTTTGTCTCAAAATAAAAATAAATAAATAAATAAATAAATAAATAAATAAATAAAAAGGGCTGGGGGCATAGGTCAGTGGTGGAACACGCCTGGGTTCAATCTCCCGCATCACAAAAAATAGGTGATTTTCAGGACTCACCCCAGGGCAGTTAAATTACAGTCAAGTGTGGACTCCAGTCGTTGATTATTCGTAAAAGTTCTCCAATTTAGTCTAATATGCAGCTAAAGGCCTTTACATTCTAAACACTCATTTAATGACACTTGTAGAGGTATTTATTCATACCACACCACAAGCTTCAGTCTTTCCATAAATAATACATTCAAGCCGGGCATGGTGGCACGCACCTGTAATTCCAGTACATGGAAAGCTGAGACAGGAGGATCACAGGTTCAAAGCCAGCCTCAGGAACTTAGACCATTCCCAAATAAAATATAAAATAGTTCTGGGGGTGTAGCTCAGAGGCAGAATGCCCCTGACTTCAATCCCCAGCATGACAGCACGCACACACACACACACACACACACACACACACACACAGAGTCCATTCAAGCTGGGCATGGTGGCACATGCCTATAATCCCAGTCCTTGGAAGGCCGGGATAGCTAGCACACAGAAATTTAGGAAGCCCCTATTTAAATTAAATATGGATGGAGCTGTTACTCAGAGGTAGGACTCCCCTGGCTTCAATCCCTGGAAGTGGCCACAGAAGAAAAGAATCCATTCAGTGGCCAGGTGAGGGGGCACATGCCTGTAATCCCAGTACTTTGGCAGCTGAGATAGGATTGCCGGTTCAGTGCCAGCCTCAGCAATTTACTGAGTAGTGAGGCCTTCGGCAACGTAGCAAGACCCTGTTTCAAAATAAAACAAAAAGGGCTAGGGGCCTAGCTCACAAAAGAAGAGAGGAAGGGAAGGGACAGGAGGGGGGGATGGAAATAAGCAGTTTCAAGTGTAGAAACAGCAACATTTTCAGGGTGAGGTGGCATCTGATCTGAGCTGAAGTGACTAGAATTTTGCTCATCAGAAAAAAGTACTCATAGTGTTCAGGAGGGGTGTGTGTGTGTGTGTGTGTGTGTGTGTGTCTGTGTTTGTGTGTGTGAAGTGTCATTTGGATGTGGGGCTCTTGAGGTTGGAGTGTGTGTTAGTCAGGGTTCTCCAGAGAAACTGAACCCATGGGATGAGATTTACTCTAAGGAATTGGCCCCCATGACCGTGGTGAATGGCATCCTAGAAACCTCCTGTGTTCATTCTTCAGTACCACAAATAAAAGAAAATAAAATCACTGCAGAGAATGATCCAGAGTGACAGAAGGCACGGATGCCAACAAAGAGGCTACTGTGACTGTCCAGGTGAACAAGGCCGGTGGCAGTGGAAGGTGAGTGCAGCAAACACGTATGGAGATTGCTAAGGTCCTAGACTAAATACAGATAGCCTCAGGTATATCACACATTGATTATACATGACCAATTCTCTAATTAATGTAGCTTTGTTTTAGTTTTGCTAGGGGTGCCAGGTTACACAACGATTATATTGTCTCAAAACCTGGGGCTTTCGCAGTTCTTATGAGAAACTGGCAAAAGATTAATATTATTTCCTAGCAGAAAAAAGTTTTTTTGCTACCCAAATGTAATTTCCTCTTTTCAGCCTTTCAGTCATAGAGTAGCAGGAGGAACTTGAAGTCTTGTGATTAGGCAGATTCCAAGGGAAAAGGAGACTTACTATTTGGCAATAGTTCTCTACTGATGGGGGGAGATGGGATGGAAGCTGAGTCTGAGCAGTGTTAAGGGAAACCTGTAAAACAAGACATTCAGCAAAGACCCCTGACCATTTTGGCTGCTGTCACTCCAGGATAGGAAACTCAGCTTCTCCATGTCGTGTTCTCTTTCTCACACTGGCCTGTGATTGGTTGATACTGCATGTCAAAGGGAAATCCTAACTCAAATATTTCACCCTTCACCTTGATGGAGAATTCCACATTTTAAAATAGTACAGAATGCTGATCCTTCATCTAGATCAGTGAGAGAAGATATAATAGTCATTAATAGAAGATAAAGAACTGGGAAACCTTATGCCACCAGACCTAAAATTCTAGTAACCCAAGGCTTAGTGAGCAAACAAATCATATAAACAGCATGCTAATGGAGATATTTAAACTTTTTACCAAAAGGGAACTGCTTTTTGTGTGTATGGTACTACGGACTGAAGCCAGGAGCATTCTACCTCTGAGATACCTTCACAGCCATATTTTATTTTTTTTAAATTTTGAGCCGGGCGTGGTGGCGCATACTTATAATCCCAGCATTTGGGAGGCTGAGACTGGAGGATCGCGGTTCGCGGACAGCCTCAGCTACCTAGTGAGGCCCTCTGCAATTCAGTGAGACCCGGTTTCAAAATAAAAAGAATAAAAAATAGGGCAGGGGGTGTAGCTCGGAGGTCGAATGCCCCTGGGTTCCACCCCCAGACCCACAATAAATAAATAAATAAATATAAAAATAAAATAAATAAAAAATAAATTGTGAAACAAGGTTTCACTAAGTTGTGGAAGGGCCTCATTAAGTTGCTGAGGCTGGCTATGAACCTGCAATCATTCTATCTCAGCCTTCCAAGTACTGGGATTTACAGGCATGTACCATCACACAAGGCTTGAAGCTGCTTTTATAGCCTACTGAAATATCTATTTACTACTAATATTGGCTAACATCATTGAGCACTAATAATTTTCCTGGAACTATCAGAGGCTCATTTGTGTGTGTGTGGGTGTGTGTCTACGTGTGTTACTAGGGAGTGAACCCAGAGATATTCTACCATTGAGCTGCAACCTCCCCCAGACCTTTTTAATTTTTTGCTTTGAAATAGTTTTGCTAAGTTGCTGAGAATGGCCTCTAACCTGCTATCCTCCTGTCCCTGGCTCCCAGGTACTAGGATTTGAGGTGTGAATCCCTGTGCGAATTCATACTGTGTGTGACTCACTCTTTGTTTCATTTAATTTGCACAGTAGCTCGATGAAAGAAGAGTTATAAGCCCTATTTTTGAAAAAAGGACATTGAAGTTCAGAGATATTAAGGAACTTACTAGCGAGTGGAAGAGACAGGGATTCAAATCCGGGTCTGTGTGCTGCTAAAGCCCACATACAGAACGCTGGCGCTCAGTGTTGGTGTCATGCATGAAATTAAGGCCTGAAAGGTATTTCCATAAGATAGTCCTTCATTAATCTAGTTCCAGTTATTTGTAATAAAATGGAACATCTTTCCAAAATTTCATAATTCAGACCGACTCTCCCCTACACATACCAACTAGTTGGAATTAGTGAGACTTTACTGTGTGGCTTATTGAATATGCTTATAGCAGGAGAGGGTGTCCAAGAGTAGCTGAAGTCTAACTTGGGTGAGAGGAAGGGTATCACTGCCAGGGCGGTGCAGCAACAAGTACAGGTGTGGGTTGTCCTGCAAGGGCACATGGTAGGTAGCCATCAGGTGTAGCACAAATTATGGTTTTAAGCCTGAGACTATTGACCAAGGTCAGAGAGTAACTGGGAAGCAGGATTCTGGAGTGGCAGTGAACCGGGAGACAGGGCATTCGGCTTCTAGTCTTGATTCTGCTGCACACTAGCTGGGGACTTGAGTTAAGTCACTCTTCCTCTCAAGGTTTTAGGTTTTCATGGGTTGTGTGTGTGTGTGTGTGTGTGTGTGTGTGTGTTTGTGGTACTTGGGATGGAACCTAGGGGCCTTCTACCTCTGGGCTATACTCCCAGACCTATTTTATATTTTATTTGGAAACAGGGTCTAAGTTGCTGAGAGCCTCACTAAGTAGCTGAGGCTGGCTTCGAACCTGCGCGATCCTCCTGTCTCAGCCTCCCAAGCACGGGGATTACAAGCGTGCGCCACCACGCCCAGCTCTTAGATTTTCATGTTTAAAATGAAGTCATTGAGCCAGCGTTGTAGCACATGCCTGTAATCTTAGTATTTGGGAGGCTGAGTCAGGAGGATCGCAGGATCGAGGCCAGCCTCAGCAAGTAGTGAGACTCTCAACAACCTAGGAAGACTCTGTTTCAAAAAATTTAAAAATAAGGCTGGTGGGTATAGCTCAGAGGAGCATTCTATGCATTCATTCAACTAGCCATTAATTGAGCACTGATCCTATGCCAGCTGCGTTAAGGCACTAGAAATATAGAAACTAACAAGACCAAATTCTCACAAAGCATGGGCTGTGTTCATTAGCTTTCTGTTACTGTAACAAAATACCTGAGCCAATCAACTTGTAAAGAGGAAAAGATTTTTGTGAAAATGGGGATTAAACCAGGGTTGAGGGGATTCTATATCTGAGCCCTTTTTATTTTTATTTGTTTTGAAACAGGCTCTTGTTAAATTTCTGAGGGTCTTGCTAAATTGCTGAGGCTTGCTGCAAACCTGGGATCCTCCTGTCTTAGCCTCCCGAGTGCTGGAATTCCAGGCCTGCACCACCACGACTGGCTAGACATTTTTTTTGGATTATAGTATTGTAGGTTTCAGTCTAAGCACATTGGCCCTATTGCTTTGGGGCCTATGGCAAGGCAACACATCCTGATAAGGAAAACAGGGCGAGCAAAGAAAGCCATTTTGCTCATAACCAAGTAGCAAAAGAGAGAAAGAAAAAGGGGCCGGGGTCTCAGTCCCCATCAAGAGCACACTCTGATGACCTAAGACCTCACACTAGGCCCCACCTCTTAACAGGATCGCCATCCTCACTAGTGCCAACTCTGGGCCCTGGGGGGACAGTCCATATCCAACTACAGAACAACCGCTAAAAAGAGACACAAAAGGCAGGTGTGATTATAGTGCAGCTGTGCAAGGGGGCCTCCCGGAAAGAGCTGTCCATGTGCCGTCTCCGGCCTTTCCACCCCCACCACTCAATAGAAACTCATTTTGGGTTTGGGTATTTTTTTTTTTTTTGGTACTGGAGTTGAACCCAGGAGTAGTCCATCTCTGAGCTATACCCTAGTCCTTTTTATTTTAAAACAGGGTCTCAATAAGTTGCAGAGGATCTCACTAAGCTGCTGAGGCTCGCCTTGAATAAAACTTCTCTGATGGTAACCAGCATGACCTCCAAGTCTCTAGATCCAACAGCAAGTTGTCAGCCCTTGTCTTACTTGGCCACCAGCAGTTTGCCACTCCCTCCTCTTCGACAGGCCGCCTTCGCTTGGCTCCCTGCACACTGCACTCTCCTGGTTTGCCTTCTGGTTCGCTGTTCTTTCTCAGCCTACTTTGCTGGCCTTTCTGTTCCTCTGACGAATAAATATTGGAGTCTCCCCAGGCTCAAGTCCTACCCAGTCTCCTGGCCTTAAAAACGCCACCTATGTACGGATGGCTTCTGAATTATATCTCCAGCCATGACCTCTCCCCTGAACTCCAGACCTGCACTGCCAACTCTTGCATCTCCATTTGAATATCTAACCACCATTGCACAGTGAACTCCTGATGTCTCCACCCACAGATAAAACAAACAAAACCAGAAACCAACCTGCTTCTCCTAGTTTTCCTCATCTGACCTATTGGCACTACCATCTGCCCATTTACGTATTTGTTTTGTGTGCTTGGTACTAATGATTGAACCCAGGGGTATTCTGCCTCCAAGTTATACCCCCAGCTCTATATTCATTTTTATTTTGAAACAGGTCTCACTAAGTTACTGTATGTTGGCCTTGAACCTGTGATCCTCCTGTCTCAGCCCCCCAAGAACTAGGATTACAGGTGCGCACCACCATGCCCAGCTACCTCCTTTTAATATCTGGTGTAATTTTTATACTTATTTCTTTGTCTGCTCCACTCTTGAAACCTCAATTTCAGCTCTGTGAGAAAGCGATTTTTTCCTGTTTGGTTCACTGTTTATCCTGAGTGTCTGGTACATAGTAGGTAAATATATTCAGAGAAGGATAGGGAGATGATAGATATAAAGATAGAATAGGATAGACAGGATAGATAGATAGATAGATAGATAGATAGATAGATAGTTAGTTAGTTGTGGTGCTGGGAATGGAACCCAGGGTCTTGAGCTCTCTTTATGCTATCGAGCCAAGTCCCTTGTCCTTCTTAACAATGGGGCTATTAACTGAAGTAGAAAGATAGAAGCCAGGTGTGGTGGTGCATTCCTGTAATCCCAGTACTAGGGAGGCGGGGACAGGAGAATCGTAAGTTTGAGGACAGCCTCAGCAAATTAGTGAGGCCTCAGCGACTTAGCAAGACACCATTTCAAAATTAAAAATAAAATAGGGCTGGAGGTGTAGCTCAGAAGTAAAACAGACCTGGATTCAATCCACAGCTACACAGACACACACACACACACACACACACACACACACACGCACACACACACACACACACGCACACACACACAAAATTAAAAAATTAAAAGGGCTGTAGAAGAGTGTATGAATCTGAGAAATTATTTATTTATTCATTGTGGCACTGCAGATTAAACCCAGGGAAATTCTACCTCCGAACTACACCCTTCACCCTTTTTTGTGGTACTGGTGATTGACTTTAAGGGATTTCTACCTCTGAGACAGGAGGTAGAGATACATTTTTAAAAACAAGTGTATTACATGAAATAGTAAAGGGTGGTAAGGGTACTGGAGCAGATAAAGGCAGGGAAAAGAACAAAGCCTGGCCATATTGAGTAAAGTGAAGAAATGGAGACAGGTGTCTGATTGCAAATCCGAGAGCAATTAGCGAGAACTAAGAAAGTGCTATATCAGTCAGAGACAACTGTTTTAAGAAGCACAGATGGAAAGGGGATGAATGAGATGCCCTTCCACAGGTGCATGGATAAATGAACAATGATGTAGCCACAAAATACTGCTCAGCAAAAAGGTAACTGGCAGTGTGTGTGTGTGTGTGTGTGTGTGTGTGTGTTACTGCGGATTGAACCCAAGGGCATTCTACCTATGAACTATCTACCCTAGCCCTATTTTATTTTTAATTTTGAAGCAAGGTCTCACTAAGTTGCTGAGGGCCTTACTAAGTTGCTAAGGCTGGCTTTGAACCTGTGATCCTGCTGTCTCAGCTTCTCAGTGTGTTTGGACTTGAATTGTAATACCCGTTCTTCCCTGGTCTCCAGCCTGCCAGGACATCTAGGAGGTTTCTAGGATGCCATTCACCACGGTCATGGGGGCCAATTCCTTAGAGTAAATCTCATCCCATGGGTTCAGTTTCTCTGGAGAACCCTGACTAACACACACTCCAACCTCAAGAGCCCCACATCCAAATCACACTTCACACACACAAACACAGACACACACACACAGACACACACACACACACACACACACACACCCCTCCTGAACACTATGAGTACTTTTTTCTGATGAGCAAAATTCTAGTCACCTCAGCTCAGATCAGATGCCACCTCACCCTGAAAATGTTCCTGTTTCTACACTTGAAACTGCTTATTTCCATCCCCCCCTCCTGTCCCTTCCCTTCCTCTCTTCTTTTGTGAGCTAGGCCCCTAGCCCTTTTTGTTTTATTTTGAAACAGGGTCTTGCTACATTGCCGAAGGCCTCACTACTCAGTAAATTGCTGAGGCTGGCACTGAACCGGCGATCCTATCTCAGCTGCCAAAGTACTGGGATTACAGGCATGTGCCCCCTCACCTGGCCACTGAATGGATTCTTTTCTTCTGTGGCCACTTCCAGGGATTGAAGCCAGGGGAGTCCTACCTCTGAGTAACAGCTCCATCCATATTTAATTTAAATAGGGGCTTCCTAAATTTCTGTGTGCTAGCTATCCCGGCCTTCCAAGGACTGGGATTATAGGCATGTGCCACCATGCCCAGCTTGAATGGACTCTGTGTGTGTGTGTGTGTGTGTGTGTGTGTGTGTGTGCGTGCTGTCATGCTGGGAATTGAAGTCAGGGGCATTCTGCCTCTGAGCTACACCCCCAGAACTATTTTATATTTTATTTGGGAATGGTCTAAGTTCCTGAGGCTGGCTTTGAACCTGTGATCCTCCTGTCTCAGCTTTCCATGTACTGGAATTACAGGTGCGTGCCACCATGCCCGGCTTGAATGTATTATTTATGGAAAGACTGAAGCTTGTGGTGTGGTATGAATAAATACCTCTACAAGTGTCATTAAATGAGTGTTTAGAATGTAAAGGCCTTTAGCTGCATATTAGACTAAATTGGAGAACTTTTACGAATAATCAACGACTGGAGTCCACACTTGACTGTAATTTAACTGCCCTGGGGTGAGTCCTGAAAATCACCTATTTTTTGTGATGCGGGAGATTGAACCCAGGCGTGTTCCACCACTGACCTATGCCCCCAGCCCTTTTTATTTATTTATTTATTTATTTATTTATTTATTTATTTTTATTTTGAGACAAACAGGGCCTCACTAAATTGCCCAGGCTGCCCTTGAACTTGCTATCCTCCTGTCTCAGCTTCCAGAATAGCTGGGATTTCAGACTCCAGATCTTAGCATTTTTACAAGCTGCCTAGGTGACCATGTTGTGCAGCCAGGGAAATCTTCCTGTCTCAGCCCCCCAAGTACTTGGATTATAGGCATGTGCCACTGTGCCATTTTGGTGTGGAAGCCTTTATGAGAAATGACAAAGTGTAATTGGAAGGCTTGCTCTGCAACCCGAAGAGGTCGGCTGAGCTTACAGGCCACAGAGTTTCTACCACCCCCGTCTCCCTCTCTGTGGATTTGTCTTCAGCAGTGTGGAACAGAGAATGGGTTTATGGAAGTGAGGATTAGCTGAAGAACAAATGGCAAGTATTTTAATAGTAGAAGAAAAATATTAACTAGATGCAGCCAGGTGTGGTGCATGCCTGTCATTCCAGTACTTGGAAGTCTGAAACAGAAGGATCACAGGTTGGAGGCCAGCCTTGGCAACTTAATGATGCCCTTAGCAACTTAATGAGAACCTGTTTCAAAGTAAAAATAATCCAATAGGGCTGGGGTGGAGCTCAGAGGTAAAAAGCCCCTGTGTTCAATCCCCACCACAAAATAAACAAACAAGCCAGGCATGGTAGTGCACACTTGTAATCCTGGTACTTGGGAGGCTGAGACAAGGATTGCAGGTTTGCAGCCAGGCTCAGCTACTTAATGAGGCCCTCTGCAACTTAGTGAGACCCCATTTGAAAATAAAGAATAATAAAATCGGGCTGGGAATGGAGCGCAGAGGTTGGATTCTCCTGGGTTCAATCCCCAGTACCACAAAATAAACAAGTAAATAAACAAGCAAACAAATAAGATAGGAGGAGGAAAAAGGAAGGACATGAGGCCAAAAGGACTCTGACAACTTGGTGATAAAGGAGCAGAGAAGTGGCCAGAGGGGTTGATGATCTGAAGGATGAGACGTGTAGGAACAAATCACTCCATAGTTTGACACAAGACATCAGAAATGGACATAAGGACAAATAAATAAGGAGATTTGATCAATAGTTAGAATACTTTCTAAATAACAGTACTTAATAGCTCTTCTTTCTTTTTGTGTGTGGTACTGGGGATTGAACCTAGGGGCAAATTTCTACCTCCAAGCTACATCCCCCGCCCTATTTTTTATTCTTTATTTTGAAACAGGGTCTCACTGAGTTGCAAGGGGCCTCATTAAGTAGCTGAGGCTGTCCACTAATCACGGTCATCCTGTCTCGGCCTCCCAAATGCTAGAATTACAAGCGCGCGCCACCAGGCCCAGCTAAGCCCTTATTTCTTGATTCTTACTACACAACTCACATGCTAAATGCTCTGTGTATATCATCTCATTTAATTCTCACAACCAGTTCCTTGAAGCAGTCACTATTCCCGTTTTCTACATAAGGAAACTGAAGTACAAGATTAGGTAAGGCTGGATATGGTGGCATGCTACTCAGGAGGCTGAGGCAGGAAGATCGCAGGTTCGAGGCCAGCCTGGACAACTTAGCAAGACCTTGCCTCAAAAGATAGAAGGACTACGGGTAAAGCTCAGTGGTAGAGCGCCAATGGACTCCATCCCCGGTATTGGAAAAATAAAATAAAAGATTAGGTAAGGACAAGGGCTGCAGCTCAGTGGTAGAGTACTTGCCTTCATGTGCAAGGCAAGCCCTAGGTTCAATCCCCAGCTACACACACACACACACACACACACACACACACACATACATACACGAGTAGGTACGTTGCCTAGGGTGACATGGACAGTAAGGGATAGGTCAGGGCTAAAACCTGACCTGTCCAACTGCAGGGCTATGGTCTTATTCTTACTACCCCTCCCACATTTCATATCTCGGTTCCACTGCTACAGTATGCTCTATAGCCCCAAGCAGACATGTCATAATTCAGTCACACTATGTGCACAGTTTGTGGAAACTCAACACAATAACACAGTTTCTTTTCTTTTTTCTCTTTTTTTTTTTTTTTGCAGGTCTGGGGATGGAAGGCAGGGGCATTTGACCTCCAAGCTATACCCCCTGCCCTATTTTGTATTCTTTAATTTGAAACAGGGTCTCACTAAGTTGCGGAGGACCTCACTAAGTAGCTGAGGCTGTCCACAAACTGCGATCCTCTGGTCTCAGCCTCCTGAATGCTGGGATAACAAGCGTGCGCCACCATGCCCGGCTTCAACACAATTTCTGAAAGCCAGTCATGAGGGGATGTCCTCCTCCTAGTAGACAAGTAGAGTCATTTTTATAGAAAGATGGTCTATCTAAATCATTGTGTCTGTTCATAAATGCTTTTTGTGTATATGTGGTAGTGGGAATCGAACCCAGAGGCATTCTATCCATGAGCTACACCTCCCACCCTATTTTAATTTTTGCTCTGAAACAGGGTCCTGCTAAATTGCTGAGTATGGCCTTGAACCTGGGATCCTCCTGTCTCAGCCTCCCAAGTACTGGGATTACTTGGGAGTAATCCATAGGCATGTGCCAGCAGGCCCAGCTAATAAAATTATTTTTCTAATGGAAAAGAATGTTACTCTCAGAGATGATAACAAGGTTCCATCAGGATAGTTCTGGGGTAGCAGTGAAGTTCATGGAGTGGCCAGAGGGAATGGCCAACCTGATGTAAAGATGACATCACTGAAGTCAAGGGTCAGAAACTGGGAATGGCATGGGTGCCTTCAGAGTTACCCAAGATGATGGTGATGCTGGGCAAGTATGAGCCTTTGAGTGTCAGATTTCAGTGACCATGGAAGAGTGGCTAAGAAGTCCATAGAAGATAGCAGTGACATGGGCGCCAGGTGAACACTTGGCATGACAGTGGAGGAGTCAGAGTCTGGGAACAGAAATGGGGAGCTAGCAGAATGTCACCATCACTCTGCTTCCCACCCTGTGACGCCTGTAATGTGGGAAAATAAGCAGCCCCCACTTGGTAGCTTCCGGGGAGAGAGAGCAGTTATGACACAGAGATAGGGGACAGTAAAGTAGGTCAAGGCATAGGAGTATAATTCAATTCAGAAGGCATACGCTGCCTGAAAATGTCAGCACAAAGCCAAGTCTGTCCCAAATGCCTGCTCCCTCAAAAGCAAAATAAAGCATAAATATGTGAACAGAGCATCATGATTGTATTGGATGTTAATATTCATCCTAAGCCTGTGGAGCAAGAAAGCCCTATGACAGCCACTCTTTGTCATCGTATTAGCCAGGAGCATAGTATCCAGAGTCCAGATGTGACACCCTGGCTTTCTTGACTATGCCATTTATTTCCTGATCTTTAAACTTCATCATCCTACCTTCCATTTCTTCCAGGCTCAGAGCCCTTACCTTCCCCATGGGGGAGGTGTAGATGTCCATTTCTCAGGAGCGATGGACTGCTTCCGGCAGATAGTGAAGGCCCAAGGGGTCCTGGGGCTCTGGAACGGATTGACAGCCAACTTACTGAAGGTGAGAGGTCTTGGTCTACCCCTTCTTTGACATCCCCACACTATTTTCACAGAAACACGCCATTTGGCACTGATGGATACAGGCTGGCTGTCAGCCCTGAAGAGAGGGAACCCTGTGCAGTGGTGGCGTATCATGTACCTCATCCTAGAGGAACTGAGCGTTTAGTCCAGAGGTTCCTAATATAGGAGTTCATGGACCCCTAAGGAGAACCTAACCCCATCCTAAAATTGTCTGCAAAAAAAGCTAGGCATGGTGGTATATGCCTGTAATCCCAATACTTGGGAGGCTGACACAGGAGGATCACAGGCTTAAGGACAGCCTTGGCGATGTATTGAGACTCTCAGCAACTTAGCAAGATTCTATGTCCAAATAAAAAATAAAACAGGAAAGAAGATATACTTCAGAGGTATAATGCCTGTGGGTTCAATCCCCAACACCACAAAAAAAATCTTCAAAACTATGCATGTATATGCATGTGTACATCATATTGCAAAGAACTCTATGACCAAAAAGTTAACATTAAGAACTCTGAGCCAAGCACAGTGGCACACACTTGTGATCCCGGTACTTGGGAGGATGAGACAGGAAGATCACAAGTTTAATGTTAGCCTCAGCAACTTTGCAAGACCCTGTTTCGAAATGAAAAAATAAAAAGGCTGGGAGTATAGGTTGAAGGTAGAATGTCCCTGGGTTCAATTCCCAGGTCCCCAGCACCAAAAGGGAAAAAAAAGTTGAGCCAGGCATGGTGGCACACTCCTATAATCCCAGTATTTGGGAGACTGACACAGGAAGATTACAGGTTCAAGGCCAACACAGGATAATTTATTAAGACCCTGTTTTAAAATAGAAAGGGCAGCCAGCGTGGTGGCGCACACTTGTAATCCCCATGCTTGGTAGGCAGAGACAGGAGGGTAGCGCAGGTTCGAAGCCAGCCGCACGCACTGGCTTAGGAGACCCTGTTTCCAAAAAAAAAATGTAAAAATAGGTCTGGGAGTGTAGCCCGGAGGTAGAAGGGCCTCCAGGAACCCCAATACCACACAGACACAAAATAAATAAATAAAATAGAAAGGGCTGGGGTTTTTGCTCACAAGTAGAACACCTCTAGGTTGAATCCCCAATACTATAAAAAGGGAGAAAAAGGAACTCTGGGATAACCTCCTTGCCCTAGCTGGCATGTAAATTATTCCAACCAAGGCCAACGTTTATATTGATTGTCAGCGGCAGAGAATCCACACATGTATTGATCCAGGCCAGCTGTTTGCCTAGAGCATACCCTGCAGCTGCTCTGTCACCCCTCTCCGCACTCACACTGTGCCAGCCTTCTTTTGGCTCTCTTCTCTGGTTTCAAAGAAAATTACCATGTTTTATTGCCACAGCTGTTCTCAGTTTCCCTGAACCAACTTGATTGCAGGCACAGTGGTATTTTCTTTGCAAGAATTTAACATGAGCTGGATGTGGTGGTGCATGCCTGTAATCCCAGTACTTCAGAGGCTGACCCAGGAGGATTGCAGTTTCAAAGACAGCCTCAGCAATTTAACAAGCCCCTGTTTCAAAATTAAAAAGGCTGGGATATAACTTAAATGCTCCTGGGTTCAATCCCCAGAACCACACACACACACACACACAAAGAGTTGAATATGATTTTCATGATTTTCATTTTCTGTCTTAACAGGTAGTTCCTTATTTTGGAGTTATGTTTAGCACCTTTGAGTTCTGCAAAAGAATCTGTCTTTACCAAAATGGTTATATCGTGTCTCCTCTGAGCTATAAACTGACCCCAGGGGTAGACCAGAGTTTGAAGCCCCAAGAATTACGGGAATTAAAGAAGCTCTTCAGAACTGGAAAATTGAAGTCTAAGAAACCAACTCTGTAACACTGGAACTAGAAGTGCACAGGCTGCCAGCCTGTTGCAGTCACAAACAAATGGAGCCTCGTCACTGTGTATGAGAGGAGTAAGGAGAGTATTCCTGTCTGCTGCACTTGGAAATTAGACAGCCTGGCCACACATTGCCCTCAGAGCCCCACACTGATGTCCATGTGAACATCTGCACCATGAGAAGGTTTCCTCACACTCCTGTGTCCTGATGGCATCCCACCAGATTTGATAACCCAAGCCAACCGGTAATGAGATGTACAGTTCGTGCTCTGAATAGAAACACACCAAGGAAAGAAACGGCACTGTCATTGTGCCTCAAAGCAACATGTAAGCCGGGCGTGGTGGCGCACGCTTGTAATCCCCGCGCTTGGGAGGCTGAGACAGGAGGATCGTACAAGTTCGAAGCCAGCCTCAGTTACTTAGTGAGGCTCTCAGCAACTTAGTGAGACCCTGTTTCCAAATAAAATATATTTAAAGAAAGGTCCGGGAGTATAGCCCGGACGCATAAAGCCTCTGGGTTCCACCCCCAGTACCACAAAAAAAAAAAAAACATGTAAGTCAAGTGGCAGAACAGAGACTAGATCACAGCTCGGCCTCAGGATCACACGCAGTGGTTGCAAACCTGGCCCAAACTATCACACAGTTAGAACTGTGGCCTCACTATACAAATGTTCATAACTTTGTGACCTTTACTGACCTCTGAGAACACACACCACACTGTAGATTAGGCCTCATCAGAAACCACATGCAAACATTAACCTTGAAAAGTTAATCACTACCAAGCCAGGCATGGTAGCACATGTTTATAATTCCAGTACTTGGGAGGCTGAGACAGGAAGGTCACAGGTTCAAGGCCACCCTCAGGAACTTAGTGAGATCCTGTTTGCAAATAAGAAAATTTAAAAAGGGCTGGGGTTGTAGCTAAGAAGTAGAATGCCTCTGGGTTCAATCTCCAGTTCTGAAAATAAATAAAAGTTAATTACTACCATAGTAGAGCCATCATTTTTGGAAATATAAAGCATCCCAGGCTTAGAATCTTAGTTTCAGGAAAGTGGTTTTTACCATGACTCTAATTATACCCCATGGGTTGTCTGATTGAAATCATGTACAGTCCAAATGTCCTGAATCCTCTGCCTTTTCAACTTGCTTTGCAAGCCTATCCTGAAAATAAATTAGTCACCTTACATTATTCTCACAATATGTTCCAATTGCCTAGAAAGTATCAAATGGAACATCTGACATATATACTCAAAAAATGGTACAGAATAAAAAGACTTTAGGCTCATCATCTGTACTAGATTTTGGGGGGAGATATTGGGGATGGGGATTAAACCCTGGGGAATTCTACCTCTGAGATATACCCCTAGCCCTTTTTATATATTTTTTGAAACAGGGTCTTTCTAGGTGGCTGAGGGCCTTACTAGATTGCTGAGGCTGGCCTTGAACCTATAATCCTCCTGTCTCAGCCTCCCAAGTACTGAGATTACAGGTATGTGCCTGCATAGCCAGGTGTGTGTGTGTGTGTGTGTGTGTGTGTGTGTGTGTGTGTGGTACTGGGGATTGAACCCAGAAGCATTCTACCTCCCAGCTATACCCCCAGCCTGAGTTTTTTAGTTCTTATTTGGAAACAGGGTCTTGCTAGATTGCTGAGGACCTCGTTAAATTGCCAAGGCTGGCTTCGAACCTGCTATCCTTTTTTCTCAGCTTCCCAAGTACAGGGATTACAGGCATGTGCCACTTTGCCCAGCTTTTATGCTAAATTTTTATTCAAATTTCAATATTGAGCCGGGTGTGGTGGCACACGCTTGTAATCCCAGCATTCTGGAGGCTGAGACCGGAGGGTTGCAGTTCGCGGCCAGCCTCAGCTACTTAGCGAGGCCCTCCGCAACTCAGTGAAACCCTGTTTCAAAATAAAGAATAAAAATAGGGCAGGAGGTGTAGCTCTGAGGTCGAATGTCCCTGGATTCCATCCCCAGACCCACAACAAAAATTCAATATTGTTCTACCTTGGGTATTTTGTGTAAAATGTATATAATTGTACCTTTCAAATAGTGTCTGCATTTTAAAATGCATTGATATCTAACATTAAGTTGTTAATTCATACATTACATTAAGTTGTTAATTCATACATTCAGTTCTCTCTCTCTCACACACACACATTTTCATTATGCTTAAAGCATTTTCCTATTAAATTTATTTTCCAAAGAAAAATGTCGTGTTGCTCATTTAATACTAATCAGTTATAAAACTGGTTAAACATCTAACTTGCTAAAATCTTTTTTTTTATTTTGGTGGTACTGGGGGTGGAACCCAGAGGCTTTCTACCTCCGGGCTATGCTCCCAGACCCATTTTATATTTTATTTGGAAACAGGGTCTCACTAAGTTGCTGAGAGCCTCACTCAGTAGCTGAGGCTGGCTTCAAACCTGTGCGATCCTCCTGTCTCAACCTCCCAAACACAGGGATTACAAGGGTGCGCCACCACGCCCGGCTAACTCGCTAAAATCTTAAAACACTCAGAATGTTGCCGTGTGTGTGTGTGTGTGTGTGTGTGTGTGTGTGTGTGTGTGTTACTGGCTGTGAACCTGCAGTCCTCCTGTCTCAGCCTCCCAAGTACTGGGATTACAAGTGTGCACCACCACACTTGGCTTTTATTTTTATTTTGAAATAGTCTCACTAGGTTGAAGAGAGTCTTGCTAAGTTGCTGAGACTGGATTCGAGCATGCAATTCTCCTGTCTAACCACCATGCTCAGCTTAGCTTTTGTATATTCTATAAGTATGAAATAGATAGCTAAACTCTTGCCACTTGTCACAGCAATACCTTCTGAGCTGCATTTTTTTATTTCCATAAATTAAAATGAGGAAAAGAACATGCCTCGTTTTTCTCATTTCAGTACAACTCTTTAGAACTCTAGTTCTGTTCCTAAAATGAACTCCCAGCTATTTGGATTTTCTTTGAGGTATGAGGGAGTATCATCACTTCCTAATTTATGACTGCACCACACAGGACTAAGTACTTTAGGAAGATTATAAAGAAGTGTGATGCAGCTAGGCATAGTGGTACCTGCCTGTAATCTCAGTACTTGGTAAACGGAGACAGGAGCATTGCAGGTGTGAGGCAGGTGTGCTATTGCTTAATGATGCTTTTTTTTTTAGAAGTACTGACAGTGGAACCCAGGGGCGTTTTCTACCTCCGTGCTATACTCCCAGCCCTATTTTATACTTTATTTGGAAAGAGGGTCTCACTAAGCTGCTGAGAGCCTCACTAAGTAGCTGAGGCTGGCTTTGAACCTGTGTGATCGTCCTGTCTCAGTCTCCCAATGCTGGGATTACAAGCGTGTGCCACCACGCCCAGCTATTGATGCTCGGTTTCAAAACAAAATTAAATAGCTGGAGTATAGCTCAAAGGTATAATGACCCTATGTTCAATCCATAGTAACACACATACACACACGTATGAGAGCCAGGCGTGGTGGTGCACGCTTGTAATCCCAGCACTTGGGAGGCTGAGACAGGAGGATCACAGGTTTGTGGCCAGCCTCAGCTACTTAATGAAGCACTCTGCAACTTAGTGAGACCCTGTTTCAAAATAAAATATAAAATAGGGCTTGGGGTATAGCTCGGAAGTAGAATGCTTCTGGGTTCAATCGCCAGTATGGCAAAAAAAAAAAAAAAGTATGAGCAAGGCATGATGGTACATGCCTGTAAAAGCAATATGTGGAAGGCTGAGACAGGATCACAGATTCAAAGCTAGCTTCAGCAATTTAGTGAGACCCTATTTCAAAATAAAAAATGAAATAGTGCTGGGAGTGCTTGAAGGTAGAATGCCTTTGGGTTCAACCCTCAGTACAAAGGAAAAGAAGAAGGAGGAGAAGGAAGAAGAAAGGAGGAGGAGACCATATTGAACCAAGAATAACATATTCTTAAGGAATAAAATACATATACATACACTAAATGACCATGATTACAAAGCAAACATAAGTAAAGGCATGATAATATAGTATTGACTTTTGACAAGTCCGCCAAGGACCTTAGTATATACTTACTGATTAAAATGTAAAGGATCATCACAGGAGAGAGGGGCTAATAATGAGCAGGGGCTCTTGGAGGTAATAGATCTTGCACTAAGGTTTTTTGTTTGTTTTTCAGTACTGGGGATGGAACCCACAGGCATTCTACCTGAGTTACACCTGCAGCCCTATATTTTATTCTTTATTCTGAAACAAGGTCTCACTAAGTTGCAAAGGGCCCAAGCATCTGAGGCTGTCCACAAACTGTGATCCTCCTGTCTCAGCCTCCCAAATGCTGGGATTACAAGCATGAACCACCACACCCAGCTTTGCACTAAGTTTTGAAGGAAGTAAGGAGATCGTATTTGGACATAAATAGGCAGAAAGGCATTGCAGCTTGAAGGGAGGACATAAACAGTGTCACCAAGATGGAGGCAAGCAAAGGATATCTGGAATAAAGTGAGAAGATGCTTCATGTATTGATTCAACTGTTGGTGCTATGGATGTGGTGGTATGAAAGGCAGATAACATCCTAGGCCTTGGGGAACTTAACATTCTTGTGCGGGTAGCAGTCCATAAACAAATAAGCTAATCGATACCTTAGATAATTGTCACAATCAACATGCTCACTGTTGTAATCCAAAACAACTGACCAACTTAGAGAAAGGAATATTTACTTGCTCACAGTTTGTGGAGATTTTAGGGTTCAGTCCATGTGAGGCCAGGGTCTTTGGAGCTCAGGGCATGGTGGCAGAAAGCAGAGAGAGGGAGAGAGCAAGGGCTCTATTCTTACATCATGGAGGCCAGAAATAAGTGAGCAAAGCAAGCACGAGGATTCAAAGACCAAAGCACAGTTCTAAGACCAGTGTGTGGACCAGGCTCTGTTTCATACACACATCATCAAAATTACTTGTCCCTACTGTCTTTAAAGGTGTGGGTAATGCCATTGTTTCCACTTTACACCTGAAGAAATTAAAGTCTGGAGAGGTTAAGCAACTTATTCAAGGCCTGACAGTTAGCAAATGGCACAGCTGGTATTTGAATTCAAGCAGGCTGGCCCCAGAGCCCACCTCTTAACCACTTGGATAAATACTTCTCTCTTCCTATTTTTCCCTAGATGCCTTAAACCAGATGCTCAAATCCATTCAGTCTCATAAATATAAAAAGTATAATTCCATAGAATATTAGAACCGGCAGGCATATATAACTCTTTCCAACCTACACAGCAATCTCCTCTACAGTATAAGTAGCTATTCTGCCTCAACTTTTGGCATTCCCAGTAACAAGAAATTGACTCATATAGCAACATGTTTCATCTTTTTGTGTGTATGTGGTGCTGGGAATTTAACCCAGGGGCATTCTACCTCTGAGCTACATCCCCAGCCCTATTTTTTATTCTTTGTTTTGAAAGAGGGTCTAAGTTGTGGAGGGCCTAAGTAGCTGAGGCTGGATGAGCACCTGATCCTCCTGTTTCAGCCTCCCAAGTACTGGGATTACAAGCGTGCACCACCACACCGGGCTTGTTTCATCTTTAAATAGCTCATGTTTTATTTATTTATTTATTTATTTTGGTGGTACTGGGGATGGAACCCAGGGGCGTCTACTTCCGGGCTACACTCCCAGACCTATTTTACATTTTATTTGAAAACAGGGTCTCTTAAACCAGCTGAGGCTGGCTTCGAACCCGTGTGATCCTCCTGTCTCAGCCTCCCAAAGCGCGGGGATTACAACCGTGTGCCACCATGCCCAACTAAGTAGCTCAAATTTAGAAGGTAAATCCTTGCCAGGCGTGATGGTGCACACCTATAATCCTCAGATTTGGAAGACTGAGAAAGGAGAATTGCAGGTTCAAGGCTAGCCTCAGCAACTTAGACCCTGTTTAAAAAAAAATAGAGCTGGGCGTGGTGGCGCACACTTGTAATCCCCGCACTTGGAAGGCTGAGATAGGAGGATTGCACAGGTTCGAAGCCAGCCTCACCTACTTAGTGAGGCTCTCAGCAACTTAGTGAGACCCTGTTAATAAAGTATAAAAATAGGTCTGGAGCCAGGCATGGTGGCGCACGCTTGTAATCCCCGCGCTTGGAAAGCAGAGACAGGAGGATAGCGCAGGTTCGAAGCCAGCCGCGCACGCTGGCTTAGGAGATCCTGTTTCCAAATAAAATGTAAAAATAGGTCTGGGAGTGTAGCCCGGAGGTAGAAGGACTTCCAGGAACCCCAGTACCACCAAAAAATTTTAAAAAATTAAAAAAGGTCTGGGAGTATAGCCCAGAGGTAGAAAAGCCCCTGGGTTCCACCCCCAGTAACACCAAAAAAGATAGAAAGAAAGATGGAAGAAAGAAGAAAGAAAGAAAGAAAGAAAGAAAGAAAGAAAGAAAGAAAGAAAGAAAGAAAGAGAAAGAGAGAAAGAAAGAATAAAAATAGGGCTAGGGGTGTAGCTCGGAGGCAGAATGTCCCTGGGTTCTATCCCCAGTACCACAAAAAAATAAAAATAAAAAATAAAGACAAAAAATGGATGGCAGTGTAGCTCAGAGGTAGAATGCTTCTGGCTTCAATTCCCAGTACCCAACAAAACAAAACAAAACAAAACAAAACAAAAAGGTACATTCTTGTTGGACTGAAGTCTACCTTCATGAAGCTTCTACCAGCTGGTATCAGTGCTATATAGAATGCCTGATACTTTTCAGCCTGCCAGTCCTCTGAGGTCTACCACCAGTCCTTTTTGTTTTTCTATTTTGAAAAGGGGTCAAAGTGCTGAAGGTTTCTCTAAGTTGCTAAGGTTGTCCTCAAACCTGTGATCCTCCTGTCTCAACTTCCCAAGTACTGTTAATTTCCTCTTAAATGCAACATCCAGAGTTTCAAAAGAAAAATAAAATAGGGCTGAGGGTATAGCTCAGAGGTAGAATGCCCCTGGGTTCCATCCCCGGTGTCACTAGGTTGTCGTCAACGTCATGTTGTTGTCATCGTTGTCGTCATCATCATCCTGGCAATTCATGAGGCTGAGGCAGGAGGATCACATCTTCGAGGCCAGCCTGTAAAACTTAGGGAGCCCTCTCTCAAAAGAAAAAACAAAAAGGGCTGAGGGTGTAACTTAATGGTAGAGCACACCTGGGTTCAATACACACACACACACACACACACACACACACACACACAAAGTGGAATCCAGAATTGAACATAAAACTCTGTGGGTTAGCTGGCAAAGACCCTAGTGGGACTGAAAGTCCTCCTGATCTGTTTACTACCATTCATTCATTCATTCATTCATTCATTCATATTCTCTCTTTCTCTCTCTCTCGTCGTATGTGTGTCTATGTGTGTGTGGGTTTAACCCAGGGACATTCTACCTCTTAGCTCTACCCCCAGCCCTATTTTATTATTTGAAAACAGAGTCTCACTAATTTGCAGAATGCCTTGTTAAATTTCTGGGGCTAGCCTTGAACCTACGATCCTCCTGTCTCAGCCTCCCACACACTAAGATGTACAGGCATGGGCCACCACACCCTGCTACTACCATTCTTTTTTTCCAACCTAACACTACTTAGCACTCTTCGGCATTACCAACTCAGTCAACTAAGACTCCAAGTTCTCTTATGTACACATGATATTGTTAAGATCTATTTCCTTCTTAAATGTCTTGCACTAAAATACACCAATAGAACCCTTTATTGTGGTCCCTCTAATTTTATAAGCCTGGGTTTATTCTGAACTTCAGCCCTTATGATTCAGTCCCTAGAGGCTTGTGATACTCTAGTCTTTGTCCTGGAAAGCCTAGTCCTCCTTCTGTTATCTTTACATGTACTTTCAAATGGTGAGCTCATCAGAGCATAATCTATGTGGATGCTATAGATTATTACATATTTCTCCTTTTTTAATTTCTCATTCGATTTTCTTCTAAATTATGCAACCTGAATTTTCTTTTTGGACCCGCCTACCTTTCTCCTTTTGTGTCTGCCAGCTCAGCATTCTTTCACTTAACAGACCCAGATGGCATGGTCACTTTCCCTACGAAAATACTAACCTGATCGTGGTCAGCATTAAGCCCAGCTTAGCAATATTCCTCACTGCTTCTCATTCTCATGCAAACTGTAAATATAAGGGAAAGAGTCAAGAACTTATCAGAGATGTTACTAACAAAATCATGAAACTCGCCGGGCGCGGTGGCGCACGCTTGTAATCCCCGCGCTTGGGAGGCTGAGACAGGAGGATGGCACGGGTTCGAAGCCAGCCTCAGCTACTTAGTGAGGCTCTCAGCAACTTAGTGAGACCCTGTTTCCAAATAAAGTTTAAAATAGGTCTGGGAGTATAGCCTGGAGGTAGAAAGCCTCTGGGTTCCACCCCCAGTAACACCAAAAAAATAAATAAAATAAAAAACAGGGTCTCACTATGTTGCCATGCTAGGCCTCCTGGGTTCAAGCCATCCTCTTGCCTCAGGCTTCTGACTAGCATGCATCACCCCTGTGCCTAGTTTCTACATTGAATTTTTCCTTATTAGAAACGGCCCCAGCTGAGCGTGGTGGCACACGCTTGTAATCCCCGCGCTTGGGAGGCTGAGACAGGAGGATCGCACAGGTTCGAAGCCAGCCTCAGCTACTGAGTGAGGCTCTTAGCAACTTAGTGAGACCCTGTTTCCAAATAAAATAGAAAATAGGTCTGGGAGTATAGCCCAGAGGTAGAAAGCCTCTGGGTTCCACCCTCAGTACCACAAAAAAAATCATGAAACTCCCAGAAAATATTCAGATATTTATCTCTGTTCACCATTTTTGCCTCTGTGACAGTTTTATGAAGTACTATTCATATCTGTTGCTTATCAGAGTAGTACCTTGAATACTTTCTAGCCACAGTCACTTTCATTTCTCCCTTTCAATCCTGATGAATGCTTTTTGCCCTCCAGACAATTAGTTATTGGTCTTCCCTTCTTGATATCTTATTGCTCTCCTCTCCATTTATATGCCACCTCTGTGAACGAGGTTTACTCTTCCTTTTCTAGATGTCAGCCGGAAGGCCCAGTCCACAGAGTCTGAAGAATGCCTATTAAATTGTGTTTTCATTGCTTATGTTGAAATTTGACATTCACTTTATTGCCCATATCCTGGGTGTTGGTAAATATAGATATCTAATAGGCCAAGGATCACTTCTGATTTTCTTCTTTGTCTTTTCCTTGAGAGTTACTAGACACTGCATTGGCTTTAAGCCTCAGCTTTAGTTCCTCTTTCTGTATTATTCTTGTGTTCTATATAGCTCCCAGACACATAATAGTTACTAACAGAGCCTCGACTATGTCTCACCAGAGTATTGAGTTTTAGTATTTATTAATTTATTTACTTATTCATTTACTTATTTATTATGGTACTGGGGATTTAACCCAGGAACACCTTACCTCTGAGCTAGACCCCCAAAGCTATTTTATTATTTTAAAACAAGGTCTCACTAAGTTGTAGAAGGACTCACTAAGTTGCTGAGGCTGGCTGCAAACATGCAATCCTCCAAGTACTAAGTTTACAAGTGTGCACCACCAAGCCTGACTGAGTAATGACTTTCTAAAGAATTAACCAGCATGTAACTTTTTTTTTTTTTTTTTTTTTTGCAGTACTGCGGATTGAACTCAGGGGCATTTTACCTCCGAGCTACACTACACCCCTAGTCCTGTTTTTTTTTATTCTTTATTTTCAAACAGGGTCTCACTAAGTTGTGGGGGGCCTCACTAAGCAGCTGAGGCTGGCCGCGAACCTGTGACCCCCCTGACTCAGCCTCTCAACTCCTGAGATTACAAGTGTGTGCCACTATACCTGGCTTATTCTTTTTTGTTTGTTTGTTTGTTTTTTGTTTTGGTACTGGGGGTTGAGCCTACAGGCATTCTACCACCAAGCTACGCCCCCAGCCCAATTTTTTAATTTATTTGGAAACAGGATCTCACTAGGTTTCTAAGAGCCTTGCTGTGTTGCCGAGGCTGGCTTCGAACCCGTGCGATCCTCCTGTCTCAGCCTCCCAAGTACCGGGATTACAAGCGTGTGCCACCACACCAGCTTATTCTTTATTTTAAAACAGGGTCTCTTGCCGGGTGTGATGGCGCACACTTGTAATCCCAGTACTTGGGAGGCTGAGACAGGAGGATCGCACGGGTTCGAAGCCAGCCTCAACTACTTAGTGAGGCTTTCAGCAACTTAGTGAGACCCTGTTTCCAAATAAAATATAAAAAAGATCTGTGAGGAGTATAGCCTGGAGATAGAAACCCTCTGGGTTCCACCCCCAGTACCACCAAACACAAAAACAAAAAACAGGGTCTCGCTAGTTTAGAAAGAATCTCACTAAGTAGCTGAGGCTGGTCACAAACCTGTGATCCTCCTATCTCAGCCTCCCAAGTACTGGGACTATTATTATAATTTTTTTTTTGGTGGTACTGGGGTTCCTGGAAACCCTTCTACCTCCGGGCTACCCTCCCAGACCTATTTTATATTTTTACTTGGAAACAAGGTCTCTTAAGCCTGTGTGGCTGGCTTCAAACCTGCATAATCCTCCTGTCTCCGCCTCCCAAGCTCGGGGATTACAAGCGTGCGCCACCATGCCCGGCTCATCATCTGATTTAAAATGGGTGATAGGGAGCCAGGCGTGGTGGCGCACGCTTGTAATCCCAGCATTCGGGAGGCTGAGACAGGAGGATCGTGGTTCGCAGACAGCCTCAGCTACTTAGCGAGGCCCTCTGCAACATAGTGAGACCCTGTTTCAAAATAAAGAATAAAAAATAGGGCAGGGGGTGTAGCTCGGAGGTAGAATGCCCCTGAGTTCCATCCCCAGACCCGCAAAAAAAAAAAAATGGGCCATAGGCTGGTCATGATAGCATATACCTGAAATCAGTACTTGAGAGACTGAGACAGGAGGATTGCAAGTTCGAGGTCAATCAGCAATTTAATGTGATCCTTAGCAACTTAGTGAGACCCTGTTTCAAAATAAAATTTAAAATAGGACTAGGACGCTACTGAGGCCTCCGAGGCCAGGATCGGAGCCTGCCGAGGGGTTAGGCCAGTGCCGAGGCCAGTGAGGCCGGCATCGGAGCCTGTTGTGAGGCAAGGCCAGTGATGGGGCCTCCGAGGCCGGGATCAGAGCCTGCCAAGGGGTTAGTCCGGTGCCGGGGCCAGCGGCCGACTTTGGAGCCTTTTGTGAGGCAAGGCTGCTACTGAGGCCTCCGAGGCTGAGATCGGAGCTTGCCTTGAGGCTAAGCCAGTGCTGGGGCCACCGAGGCCAGGATCGGAGCCAGCTGAGGGGTTCAGCAGGTGTCGGGGCCAGCAAGACCAGAATCGGGGCCTCCCATGAGGCAAGGCCGCTGCTTGAGCCAGTGAGGTCTGGATCAGTCCAGCCGGTAGCCAGGCCACTACTGGAGCCATCAAGAGTGGGATCGGTATTTGCAACGCGGCATGAAAAGAGAAATATCACAGAAAATATCAATCAGACGCTTCCTCTAATCAGCAATAAGTATAAGGAAAGGGGCAATAGGAAGAGGTTGAGCTATAGAAAGGGCCCTATAGTGAAGCAACTAATGTGACCAATCAGAGGGTATGGAATAGTGGAGGACGGAGCCTCTTTAAAAGGCAGGAGGTACATAAACAAATGTATCAAAGTTAATCACCAAACAAGCATGGGATGGAGGGAGGGTGAGGGAATGGGATGGGGACTGGATGAGGGCTAATTGGATGATGTGTGCTTGTATATCCTCTCAAATCTTGTATTTCAATGTGATGTATGATTACAATTCACCAATAAAAATAAATTTAAAAAATAAAATAAAATAAAATAGGGCTAGGAATCTAACTCAAAGATAAAATGCACCTGAGTTCAATCCTTGGTACAAAAATGGTGATAGAAGCTTGGTGTGGTGGCGCACGCTTATAATCCCAGCATTCGGGAGGCTGAGACTGGAGGATCACGGTTCACGGACAGCCTCGGCTACTTAGTGAGGCCCTCCGCAACTTAGTGTGACCCTGTTTCAAAATAATAATAAAAAATAGGGCAGGGGGTGTAGCTCAGAGGTCAAATGCTTCTGGGTTCCATCACATAACCGCAAAAATAAAAAATGGTGATAGACCTAAATAGACATTTCTCAAAGACAACATACAAATGGCCAAGAAGTATATGAAAAAAGCTCAAAGCCAAGCATCATAGTGCATGCCTAAAGTCCCAGTATTTGTGAGGCTGAGACAGGAGGATCATAGGGTTTAGGACAGCCTCAGCAACATAGTGAGATCCTGCTTCAAACTAAAAAATAAAACAGGATTTGTGGTGCAGAATGCCTCTGGGTTCAATCCCCAGTACCCCAAAAAATGTAATTTTACTAATCTGCAGAAAAATTGAAAATACCACCAGAATGAGATATTGTTTTACCTCAGTAAGAACGGTTGTTATTGTAAAAACAAAAGATAAGTCCTTATGAGGATGTGAAACTTTTCTTGCACACTGTCAATGGAATGTCAATTAATACAGCCATTATGGAGAACACTATGGAGTTTCCTCAAAATATTAAAAACATAGGATTCAGCAGTCCCACTACTGGCTATACATTCAAATAAATGAAATCAATATTTTGGAAAAACCATCTGCAATGCTCACTGTAGCACTATAACAGTAGCCAAGAATTGGAAACAACCTAAGTGCCTATCAACTGATGACTGGATAAAGAAGTATGGTACATATACACAATGGAATACTATTTGGCCATAAAAATAATGAAACTGTCATTTACAATAACATGGATGGAACTGGAGATCATTTGAAGTGAAATAGGCCAGGCACATAAAGACAATTATCATATAATCTGACTTAAATGTGGAAATTATAAAAGTGGAAGTCATAAAAGTTGAGAGTAAGCTGGGTGTACCGGTGCAGGCTTGTAATCTCCGTGCTTGGGAGGCTGAGACAGGAGGATCGCACAGGTTGGAAGCCAGCCTCAGCTACTTAGTGAGGCTCTCAGCAACTTAGTGAGATCCTGTTTCCAAATGAAATATAAAATAAGTCCGGGAGTATAGCCTAGAGGTAGAAAAGCCCCTGGGTTCCACCCCCAGTACCACACACACACACACACACACACACACACACACACACACACAAAGTTGAGAGTACAATGGTAACCCAAGTGAGGACAATCAATTGGTATGACATGACAGTTTGCCAGAAAGCATGAAGTCTGATGTGCTATGGCACAGGAGGGTGGCCATAGATGACACTAATGTACTATACATTTCAAAAGCCTACAAAAGGGAGGCTGAGATGAAATTGCAAGTTGGAGGCCAGCCTCAGCAATTTAGAGAGACCTGTCTCAAAGTCAGAAATAAAAATTGCTGGGTATATAGTTCGTCAGAGGCAGAACATTCCAGACATCGATTCCATGTACTAGGGGAAAAAGGTGCTGAAAGAAAGAATTTTTTTCCATACTAGGGGCCTTATTTATTTTGAGACAGGTTCATGCTATGTTTTGTCCAGACTAGCCTTGAATTTGGGATCTTCCTGCCCCAGCCTTCAGAGTAGTTCAGATTACAGGCATGAGCCACAGTTAATGGCTTTCTAGAAAGGATTTTGAGTCAGGCATAGTGAAGCACGCTTGTAATCCCAACAATTGGGAGTTTGAGACAGGAGGATTGAGGTTCACTGGTTCACGGACAGCCTCGGCTACTTAGGCCTTTGCAACTCAGTGAGACCCTGTTTCAAAATAAAGAATAAGAAATAGGGCTGGGGGTGTAGCTTGGAGGTAGAATGCCCCTGGGTTCCATCCCCAGTACCACAAAAAAAGAAAGGATTTTTCATCATGAGGACTTATAAATGGCTGGATACACATGCCTATAATTCCAGACTTCATAGTCTGAGGCAAGAGGATCACAAGTCAGAGACCATCCTGGGCAATTTAACAAGACTCTGTTTCAAAATAAAATATAAAAAGGGCTGGAAATGTAGTTCAGTAGTTAAAAAAAAAATAACCCTGAGTTCAATTTCTAGCACCAAAAAAACAGTGCTAGGTGTAGTGGCACATGCCTGTAACCCTAGGACTTGGGAGGCTGAGACAGGAGAATCAGTGGTTCAAGGCCAGCTTCAGCAATTCAATGAGAGCCTGTTTACAAATACAAATAAAATAGGACTGGGGTTGTAGCTCAGAGGATAAATGCCCTTGGGTTTAATCTCTGGTACTAAAAAAGAAAAAGAGAAAGATAAATGTTTGGGGGCATACTTATGCTAAATTCTTTAAACACTATATAATGTATACATATATCAAAACATTACATAGCACCCCTTTAATATGTAGCATTTTTTCCTTTTATGTATCAGTTAAAATGTTACTTATTGCCAGGGCATGGTGTCACTGGCTTGTAATTCCAGCACTTGGAAGACTGAGACAGGAGGATTGCAGGTTCAAAGCCAGCCTCAGCAGTATAGCAAGGTTTTCAGAAACCTAGTGAGACCCTCTTTCCAAATAAATAAAATTGGGCTGGGGGTCACAGCTTAGAAATAGAATGCCTCTCCGGGCATGGTGGCGCACACCTGTAATCCCCGCGCTTGGGAGGCAGAGACAGGAGGATCGTGCAGGTTCGAAGCCAGGTGCACGTGCGCTGGCTTAGGAGACCCTGTTTTCAAATAAAAAATATAAAATAGGTCTGGGAGTGTAGCCTGGAGGTAGAAGGGCTTCCAGGAACCCCAGTACCACCAAAGAAAAGAAAAGAAATAGAATGTCTCTTGGTTCAATTTCTAATACCAAAACGTTAAAAATAAAATATATTTTTTGCCTGGCATGGTGGTGCATATCTATAATCCCAGTACTTGGGAAGCTGAAACAAGAGGACTGCAGGTTCAAGATCAGCCCCAGCAATTTACTGAGACTTTCAGCAGCCTAGTGAAACACTATTTCAAATCAAAAAGTACAAAGGGCTGAGGGGATAGCTCCGAGGTAGAATGTCCCTGGGTTCAATCCCTAGTGCTACAAAAAGAAAAAAAAAAGTTCCTTTGTAGTTTGTGCCCACCACTTTGGATTGCTCAGGGTTACAATTACAAAATATACTTATAAAAGTATGCTTGTGCAGTTACAATGTATAATTCTAGAAGGGTCTGACAAACTTGGAGGAACTGTAGAATTGGGTCCTTGATTGGGCAGATCTGGAGAAAGTGGGAGCACTGGAAAGGAAAACAAAGGCTATGCCCACTGTGCCTGTGGCGTGCCCGGGCCTGCCACCATTTTGCCTTTGTGAATTCTGAAACCTATCACCTACATCTACAGTTGCATTTTCTACAGTTATTGTCATGTCTATAAACACTGTTCTGATCATTCCAATGTGGGATTTGTAGTTATACTCTACTGTTCTAAATGAGGGGAGTACACTTAAGTTGTGTTTTTTGTTTGTTTGGTTGGTTGGTTTTGGTGGTACTGGAGGTGGAACCCAGAGGCTTTCTACCTCCGGGCTAGACTCCCAGACCTATTTTATATTTTATTTGGAAGCAGGGTCTCACTAAGTTGCTGAGAGCCTCACTAAGTAGCTGAGGCTGGCTTCGAACCCGTGTGATCCTCCTGTCTCAGCCTCCTAAGCGCGGGGATTACAAGCGTGCGCCACCGCGCCCGGCTACACTTAAGTTTTTAAGACATGTGTGGCAAACTCTTACCCAGTGCAGGGATTACCGAGCTTAGTGAGCATTTGTCAATTGACACAATGGCTGTCAATTTAAGTCTATCGATTCCTCTAAGTATTTGAGAGTTCAGAAATCGACTCAGTCCAAGGCACTTCACTTGGGGTCCAGGGAGTCAAATGCCAACCTAGCTGTTAACCTTCTTAAGCCTCTTAACCTTCTGCATACAACCTCTATATCTGGCTTCTGTCTACAATCATTTCCTCACTGTCAACCCCGTCCTTTGTACTCTCCTAGGCCAATTGCCTGCACCATCTCTGTTAAACAGCGTTTGCAAACCCAAGTCTGAGGCATGGTGACCATAACATGGCCCTGCTATTCCCTTAATTTTCTCTGGCTTCACTGGTACAGCTGCAGGGCAGTGTTGGGTCTAAGAGAAGGAAGAGAGGGACTAGCTTTGGAGCTTTTCTGGCGTCCCAGCAACTACAGTGCCTCGCCGTCGGCCTGCCCCTTCCTCTGGGGGGTCTTTCTGCAGGCACACCGTGACCTCGACCTTCCTTCCCACTCCCAGGATCCTCCATGGGTTCAGCATCCAGGTGCTGGGTTTTCCCGGGGCCGCCCCGTCCTCTGTCTGGTCAGGTGTCCCTGCAGGCGATCTGAGAGGGCACAGAGGGTGGCGGCTGGCCCCGGCCGCCCAGGACTCCTCCTCCGACGCGTCGAGCCACTGAGCAGCTCCGGCGCTGTGCACGCTGGGGCTCTGCGCCGGCCCGGGCCCGCCCCTGACGCCGGCCGCTCCGCGCGGCTCCCTCTATATAAACCCGCCATTTGCTTCGCTCCGCCCCAGAGCCCCGGAGTCCGAGCCGGTTCCTCGCCCGGTTTTGTCCCGCGGTCGCCCGTCTCGCCTTCTTTCAACATGACAGATGCCGCTGTGTCCTTCGCCAAGGACTTCTTGGCAGGTGGAGTGGCCGCGGCCATCTCCAAGACGGCAGTAGCGCCCATCGAGCGGGTCAAGCTGCTGCTGCAGGTACGTCTGGGGCCCAGACAGGAAGCGGTGTGGGGTCCGCGTGGAGGCCGCTGCGCCCGCGGGAGCGGGGCGACTGGGGCGAGGCGAGGCTCCGGGCGGCCACGAAATCGGATCGGAGGCCGATTTGGGTGGAAGTGAATCGGTAACCTCAGGGCAGCGTCGGCGGGAGTTGGGGACGGAGGCAGAGGCCCGGCTCGCGTGGTCTCTGCGCGGGTGGTCGGGCACCGACCGCCTCCCCGGCCTTCGGTCAAGGGCACAGCCCGGACGCGGGCGCTAGGAAGGGGAGCATCTGCCCTTAGCCGAGACCTCAAGGTCGCGGCAAGGAGATCACAGCCTTGGAGGCCTTGCGGGCCAGTCCTGCGGCCGCCGGGCCGCTGGTGGTGCTCAAACCTCGCCGCCGGAAGCCGGCGCCGCCGGGAAGCCAGAGCGCCTGTGCGGCCGCCCCCGCCGCCTCGCGGCCTGCTTCCCTGCGCCCCCAGGCTCCGCCTCTAGAGGGCGCGCACGGGCGAGCCGACGGCTGGCGGCACGCCGGTCACCTCTAGGACAGGGGTGGGGGTGGAGCGGGAAGGAAGCAGCCCAGGACACCTGAGACGTAGGCCACGGTCACTAAGGTGACTGCTCTCAACGTGGAACTCGCCCTAATGCCACTGAACTTGGGACGGAGAGAACGACCTTTCTCCCGGTCTAAAGGTCACGAGGCCGCTCCCAGTGTCCCTCCCTCCTCACCCAGAGAGTCGGAGGCTTAGTCTCTGATGTTGCAGATCACCCGGCTCTCCCCAGTGACTGCGGCAACCCTTAGGAGGATCTAGCCCCTGAGGTGTGGAAGATGGGATTGGGGGAAAGGGCAGCCACCCTTAAAGGATTTTTTTTAATTTTATTATTTTATTTTATTTTGTGTGTGTGGTACTGGGGATGGAACCCAGGGGCTTTTCTAACTCGGGCCATACTCCCAGACCTATTATTTATACTTTATTTGGAAACAGGGTCTCACTAAGTTGCCGAGAGCCTCACTAAATTGCTGAGGCTGGCTTTGGACATGTGCGATCCTCCTGTCTCAGCCTCCCAAGCGCCGGCATTACAAGCATGCTCCACCCCGCCCAGCTCTTAAAGGGTGTTGATCCAGATGACATAGGTGTGCGCTTCCCTTTTCCCTCTCCATGGTTATAACTGTCCCTGTTGGCTTCCTTCCGTCCCTCAGGTGCAACATGCCAGCAAGCAAATCACCGCAGATAAGCAATACAAGGGCATTATAGACTGCGTGGTCCGTATCCCCAAGGAGCAAGGAGTCCTGTCCTTCTGGCGTGGTAACCTGGCCAATGTCATCAGATACTTCCCCACCCAGGCTCTCAACTTTGCCTTCAAAGATAAATACAAGCAGATCTTCCTGGGTGATGTGGACAAGAGAACCCAGTTCTGGCGCTACTTCGCAGGGAACCTGGCATCGGGCGGTGCCGCTGGGGCCACGTCCTTGTGTTTTGTGTACCCTCTTGATTTTGCCCGTACCCGTCTAGCAGCTGATGTGGGTAAAGCTGGAGCCGAGAGGGAATTCAAAGGCCTCGGTGACTGCCTGGTTAAGATCTCCAAATCTGATGGGATTAAGGGTCTGTACCAAGGCTTTAACGTATCCGTGCAGGGTATTATCATCTACCGAGCTGCCTACTTTGGCATCTATGACACTGCGAAGGGTAAGTCTGCTATGTGTCCTGAAGGTGACAATTTTTTGTTATTTGCTTTTGTAGTACTAGCATTGAGCCTCAAGGCACTCTACCCCTGAGCTCCCCCCACCCCAGTCCTTTTGATTTTTTTTTTTTTTTAAGTCTCACTAGTTTGCTGAGAATCTGACTACATTGCTGAGGCTGTCCTCAAACCAATGATCCTCCTGTCTCAGCCTCCTAAATATCAGGATTATAGGCATGCACCACCACGCCCAGCCTTAGACGACTTAAAAGATCATTGTGCTAACCTAATATTCCAGGACCCAGATTTTTTTTTTTTCTTTTTTAGGGAGGAGGTACTGGGGATTGAACCCAGGGGTATCCTACCTCCATGCTAAGCCACTAGTTTTTAAATTTATTTTTTACTTTGAAACAAGGTCTCGCTAAGTTGCTGGGGCTAGGCTGGAACCTGTGAGCCTCCTGTCTCAACCTCCCAGATACTGGGATTAGTCGTTCACTACTACACCCAGCTTGTTTTTTAATTGCAGAAGGAAGCTAGGCTATTCCAATTCAACACATGCAAACAGATGAAATGTATAGGAAGTATGGGAAATAGGTCAGTAAAACTCTGCCTTGTAATACAAGTGGCCCTTTGCTCTTCCCAGGAATGCTTCCAGATCCCAAGAATACTCACATCTTCATCAGCTGGATGATCGCACAGTCCGTCACTGCCGTTGCTGGGTTGACTTCCTATCCATTTGACACTGTTCGCCGTCGCATGATGATGCAGTCAGGACGCAAAGGAAGTAAGTTCCACTTGAGCAAAAGATCGACTCATGGGCATGGGGCAAGCTGTGGCCACAAACTAGTCTTTAAAAGTAGCGGTCCACAGGTGAAGGAGTGGGGTCGATAGCATCTCTGTCTGCTACACAGCCTCCTCTCTCTGCCTATGAATGAATGTGCTTAAATGATATTAGAGGTTAAGACCAGTGAGTAGTCCCTTTATCCCTGTTCTCCAATCACGGCATTAATATTTCTGTATGGCCTGTTCTCGTGTAAAAGTTGAGTTTAAAACTGACATTAGGGGCTGGGGAGGGCGCCGTTCAGTGGTAGAGCGCTTGCCTAACATGCTTGGGGCCCTGGGCATAGTAAACAAAATCCCTAACATTGGTTCTGAGGGGCGGGACTGTTCGATTTGGTCTAGTGATTATTAGGACTCTGGCCCTCAGTCACTAACTCAGTGTCCTTGTTCTTTGCAGCTGACATCATGTACACGGGTACAATCGACTGCTGGAAGAAGATTGCTCGTGATGAAGGCGGCAAAGCTTTTTTCAAGGGCGCGTGGTCCAACGTTCTCAGAGGCATGGGTGGTGCCTTTGTGCTTGTCTTGTATGATGAGATTAAGAAGTTCACATAAGTTATTTCCTAGGTCATTCCCCTGCGGACAGGCATGTTGTATAACATATCTTGAGCATTCTGGGCAGACTGGGCTGTCTGTTTATCAATGGCAACTATTTACTGGTTGAAAATGGGAAGCAATAATATTCATCTGACCAGTTTTCTCTTAAAGCCATTTCCATTATGATGAAATAATGATGGGACTCAATTATATTTTTTATTTCAGTCACTCCTGAAAAATAACAAATTTGATGAAATAAAAAGATATCAAAAAAGTTTTCTTTGTTATTTGTTCTCATATAAAACTAGACTTTGGCTGGGTGTGGTGGTGGCGCACACTTGTAATCCTAGTACTTGGAAGAACAGTCTCAGCAAGTCATGAGATTCATCAATCCACTGCAACAAAAATTTCAAAGAAACTACTTTGTATTTGAATAAGTGTTACATCTGAGTGAACACTACAGGGTCTCCTGAAATGAACTTTATTTTGTATGTGTGTGGTACTGGGGATTAAATCCAGAGGCATTCTTTTTCTTGGGCTACACACTAACCCTATTTCATTTTTTATTTTGAAACAGTCTTGCTAAACTGCTGAGTCTAGCCTTGAACCAGCAGTACTCACATTTCAGCCTCCCAAGTACTCTTTACAGGCATGCTCCACCACATGGGATTTGAGTTTTCATTTTGTTTTGGTAATGGGGATGGAACCCAGAGGCATTCTACCTCCAAGCTACTCCCCTAGCCCCATTTTTTATTCTTCATTTTGAACCAGTCTCACTGAGATAACTGAAACCTATCAAGCATGTATTACCACGTCCAGTTTTCTGGGGGGGAGGGGTAACAGGGATGGAACCCAGTAGCATTGTACCTTTGAGCTACACCCCCAGCCCTGTTTTATTTATTTTGAAAGTCTCACTGAGTTGTAAAGAACCTCACTAAATAGCTGAGGCTGGCTGGGGTGGCACATGCCTGTAATCCCAGCATTTGGGAGGCCAAGATGGGGATAGTGGTCTGTAGACAGCCTCAGCTACTACTTAGGCCCTTTGCAACTCAGACCCTGTTTCAAAATAATAAGGCCCGGCATGGTGGTGCACGCTTGTAATCCCGCGCTTGGGAGGCTGAGACAGGAGGATCGCACAAGTTCAAAGCCAGCCTCAGCTACTTAGAGGTTCTCGGCAACTTAGTGAGACGCTGTTTCTGAATAAATATAGAAATAGGTCTGGGAGTATACCTGGAGGTAGAAAGCCTCTGGGTTCCACCTCCAGTACCACCCAAAAAAAAAAAAAAAGGAATAAGAAATATGGCTGGGAGTGTTGCTCAGAGGTAGAATGCCTCTGGGTTCCATACCCGGTAGTGTAGAAAAAAAGGGTAACTGAGGCTGTCCTTGAACCATGATCCTCCTGACTCAACCTCCCAAATACTGGAACTACAAGTGTTCACCACCACTCTCAGCTTGAGTTTTCTTTTAAAACCAATTGTTAGCCATCAATTTATCAAAGAATGACTTGTCTGTGTGGCCTGTCAACATTCCCTATAATTAGGCAAAAGGAAATTTGAGCCCAATGCATCCAAAACATATTGATCCATGATTTCATGTTCCTGTGATTATTTTATTTTTTGTAATAGGAATTGAACTCAACCTGCAAGCTATATCCCCTTGCCGTGTGTGTGTGTGTGTGTGTGTGTGTGTGTGTGTGTGTGTGTGTGTGTGTGTGTAGTGCCTCTGAGCAACACCCCCAGCCATATTTTTTATTCTTTATTTTAAAACAGGCGTTCACTAAGTTGCAGAGGGCCTCGCTAAGTAGCTGAGGCTGGCCACGAACCTGGATCTTCCTCTCTCAGCCTCACAAATACGCCATCACTTCTGGCTTCCCTTTCCCTTTTAATTTGAAACAGCCTCACTGAGTTGCTGAGGCTGGCCTCCAACCTGCAATCCAAGTACTAGGATTCCAGGTGTGTGCACCTCCACACCTGGCTTCTGTAATCATTAAACAAGAACTATAAACTGAATTGTTCACTTCAGTTTGATTGTTATGTAAACATCTCATTCAAATAAAACTTAAAATAGAAAGTAATTACAATCTGGGTGTGGTGGCACAGGCCTGTAGTCCCAGTACTTGGGAGGCTGAGACAGCAGGATCACAAAATCAAGGATAGTCTCAGCAACATAGTGAATACAATAAGGCTGAGAGTGCAGCTCAGAGGTAGAACACCCTTGAGTTCAATCTCCAGTACCACACACAAAAATAATCCCAGTTAACAGTTTTTATCCAGTTGTCTTTCTACATCTATCTTCACCTGGCTCAAGCCATTTTTATTTAATCTCATTCAAAGCAGAGGATTAGAGCTGGCACATTTACATAATGCTGAGATTGCAGTGCTGTTAAAGATTATGATGAGCGCTAGACAACTGCTGCGACCTTAGAACACATTTTACAGGGGAAGTAGCACTTTTGTTTTGCCTGACATGCTAATAGGCCAAGTCGATGGAGAATGGTCACATTTCTTTTGGATAAGCCCTTATCTGGGAGCCACGTGTGTGTTTGCAATTTCTGTAGCACTTGACCAGGGCTCAGAGCTAGCTGATTCTACCTGAAACATTTGTATGAAGAATAAAGCATCCTGTCAAGCTACATTAAAAATAGAAAGCGATAAGAATGGGTGGTTCACACACACAGGTAAAACGTATTCCCAGGAAACACATCCCACACAGTTACTGGTGTAGGGGCTATTCACACACATAATGGGCCGAGATCCTACTGGTTTTGTTGTGCACCCCTGGCCAAACGCCTGAGTCATAGCATAGCTTAATTGTTAAGAACTTTGTTCTGACCACAAGGAGGAGACACAGCATTCTCTCCAGAGTGTGAAGCTGACTCTTGCTGGTGTTTTGCTGCAACTGTCATTTGTCATTGAAGATTATTTCCTTCTGGAGAATAGGAGGAGAATGTCGTGCAAGTGGGTCCCGGAGAACAAAACACTGTTCTGGTATCAGAGAAGCCTGGGCTAAAAATCTGGATTCTGGACCCTACCTCTTAATTATGCTGTTAGACAAGTTACTTAATTTCAGTAAACCTCAGTTTTCCCTATTCATAAAATGAGAATCAAATCTGTCTCCAAGGACTATTGCAAAGATTAAATTGTTTGCATAAAGCATCTACTGTTGAACATATGTAATAGGCATGCCATAAATTATGACCTTTAGGAAGCAGTTCAGACTTCAGGGGCTCTAAAATCAGAAGTTCCTGGGTTTAATGTTGGCTCTGCTGTTTACTTAGCTGTGTGACCTTGGGCAAGTCCCTTAATCTGAAGCCTTTGTTTCCTCATCTGTGGAATGGGAATAAGTGCCAACCATATTTCTTAGAGGTGTTGTAATAAAGCATGCTAAGTGATAAAACATGGTACCTGAATCTACAAAGTTCCCCAATGTGAGGTTTTCTTGAGATGGGGCACCCATTTTTGTTGAATGAAGATTTGCCAAATTAGAGAGCTACCTGAGAATGAATTAAAAGCTGGGCGGGAGAGCACATGGCTATAATGCCAGCCACTCAGGAGGTTGAGGTAGGAAGAACACAAGTCTAAGGCCAGCCTGGACAACTTAGCAAGACCCCCATTTAAAAAATAAAATGAATTCGAGCTCACTCTGTCTTTTCTGTCAACAGCCTGGACATCCTATGTTGTGTAGCATTTATATAAAATAAACTTCAGCTTAGGTCTTTTTCAGTTATAGATTTTGTTCCTGAAAGAGGATAAGAGGCTCTCCATTTAGGGCTGCACACACAATACAGAGGACCTGAGCCCCCTTTATGGTTATCACAATAGATGTGGACTCACTGAGCCGGCGGCTATTAAAACAAACATAGGACCTGGCATTAATGATCAGAAAGCAAGAGGGAGTGCCTCCTACAATTGGGTGGCCGACAGAGATGAGGTGGGGGTTTTGTTGTGGTTATTCTTGCTATTCTTGTTGTTCAATGATTTTTGAAATTTAATTTAAAAACAAAGTGGTTTTAATCTCTCCAAGCTGTGCGAGATAGTGCTATAGAATTCATTATGTCCATTACGCTCATGCAAACGTTGATGATACACAATCTTAGCAACACCCTAATTTATGCCGTTGTTTTGTTACTATTCAATGCATAACAGGATCTGTGGAGCTTGATTCCAGGTGAGAGAGCCAGAATACAGGTCAGCTTGTGCACAGCCGCTCTTCCTATTCCAGCGGGCCTCTTCACTCAGTCGCTGGAGGCGGTTTGCTACGGGTGCTCCGGACCGCCGGCAAAAGAAACGGGTGTCTTCCCAGTCTTCCCAGAGGGGCGACTCTCGTGTATGGTAAGTCATTTAAACCATTATTTTTGTATTAAAAGAAATGAAGATGTGCTAGAGGGTCTATTAATTTGAATGCATTTTTAAAACATAAACTGCAAAGAGAGTTCTTGTATACAGAATCATTTCTGGCACTGCCCCCAGACATGTGGGGGAACCCGTTCAGCATCTTTTGGTATTGCAAATACTTTGATGCAAAAAATGTTTAAAGTATTGCTGTACTGCGTGATGGATTTTCTAGCATCAGTGTTACTCGGGTAAATTCTGCTTCTCCTTTGAAGTTTGGAAGCACAGGATTTCTAATTGGCTTTTTAGGTTTTTAATGCAGTTGATATCTATACATGGTGATACAAATCAACTAGTAAAGAAAAGCTCTGAGATGGAAAGTACACAGCTCCCCACCCAATCTCTGCTATCCCTGGTCTCCATCCTCAAAAGTCACCATTATTAGTAGTTTCTTGTCTGTCCATCCAACCTCCCCAAATTAATGCTTTAACAGATGCTGGTGTATTGGAATCATATTCTGATCAGTCACGTTCAAAATGGCATGATTCTTTGAAAAGAGCGTCAGACTGGGGGTCGGGGACAGGATTTATAGACGCTGCCGGAGCCAGATGGGCAGGGGTGGGAAGCTTCTGGACAGTGAATCATGATTTCTAAGTGTGGCCCTTTATTAAAATCCGATAACAGGACTTTCCACTGGGGTTATAGCTTTGGCCACCGAGTGACCCGGAGGCGGGCTGCTTCTAACATCAGAGCCTTAGTTTCTTATCCGTAAAAGGAGGAATTTAGGGAGAAGAGAAACTCTAAAGTCCTAGTTCAGACATCCTCCAGCTCTATCATTTTTTACATGAAGCCGAATCCTTGAAAGACCCAGAATCGTGTGATTTGATCTTTGCAGGAGAACATTTTAAAATACCTAACACAATTGTAACTCAATAGTCTCTGACTCAGAACAGTCATTTACAGACTGTGTGGGTGGGTTGGCATTGGCAGTAAAATTACAAATGTAAAGATTTACATCAGTTTGGGGACGAAGAAGCTGAGCAACAAAATTAAAGCTCAGGGTTTGAGTTGAAGGTGATCTGATTTACCTCAAAATAATTAACATCTGTCTTCTCAATGCTTCATCTTATTATGGGTATGTGCACTTCTGTATGCTAGTTGAGATTTATTGGACCAACGAATGTTGGGCAGTGCAATTTTCAGACACAAAAATGCTTCGTGTTCCACTCCAAATGTTTGGAGGCACTTTCCTATCAGTTCGGCCATTATTTGCTATATGTGTTAGGTGAACAAGGTCAGATGCATGGTGCTCTTCTTAGCCAAAGGCTTAAAAGAGCCTTCGGTATCCGGGCAACAAATATAAACAGTGTTCAAGTGACAGATTGGGTGACTGCTTTCGCTGGACCCTCTTCGAAGACAAAACTGAGTTAAATTAAAGGCAACTATTAATCCACCACTTCTCCATGGCTTCTCCATGGCTGTAGTAGGGTCTTATTTCAATGGGGAACATCCATGCTGGGATTTCACTTCTTTAGGCAACTTCCATGTCATTTTGGGGGGTTTATTTGTTTTGCTTTGTTTGAGACAGGGGCTGGTCTTGTGCTTCTTGGGCTCAAGTGATCCTCCTGCCTCAGCCTCTCAGTAGCTGAAACTACAGGTACAACACCCCAAGGCAAATCTTATAACCCAGGGATGAAATGTAGTACTGTTCTGATATCAAAGAGCATGCTAAATCTACACGCCTTAGAGAGATGTTCTGCTCTAAGGTTTTCACTCACAGAAAGAATGAAATTTGTGGCAGCTGCAAAGGCATAACCAGAACCAACTCTCTATTAAATAGTTGCTGAAAGATCAACTTCTAAGTGCCTCGTGGTTGTGAGTGAAAAGGAAAACTCTTGTGCCTGAATGAGCTGCAATGCCCAGCTAGTCCAGGGGAGAAGGGAGACATCTCATGGGCAGAGGCAGATGTACCATGGAGCTAAGGATATTTCCCTTTCAGAGCAGCCCTTGTCATGGGCCTCTTTCAAACCCTGGGAACAATGTATTCAAAACCCTGGGAACAATGTATTCATTTGGTCAATGGTTTTCAATTTTTTTTTCAAAAGATGTGTGTGTGTGTGTGTGTGTGTGTGTGTGTGTGTGTGTGTGTGTTAAAAGGGGACACCAAAGTGCATGCTTGTAATCCCAGTACTCAGAGGCTGAGACAAGAGGATCATAGTTTTAAGGCCAGCCTTGGCAACTTTGCGAGACTCAGCAACTTACCAAGGCCTTGTTTAAAAAAATTAAGCCGGGCGCGGTGGCGCACGCTTGTAATCCCCGCGCTTGGGAGGCTGAGACAGGAGGATCGCACGGGTTCAAAGCCAGCCTCAGCTACTCAGTGAGGCTCTTAGCAACTTAGTGAGACCCTGTTTCCAAATAAAATATAAAATAGGTCTGGAAGTATAGCCTGGAGGTAGGAAAGACCCTGGGTTCCACCTCCAGTACCACCAAAAAATAAAAATAAATAAATAAATAAATAAAATTTTAAAAATTAAATAAAAGGGCTGAAAATGAACGCCCTTGGGTTCAATCCCCAGAACAGCAAGGAAGGAAATGCCACGTGCTGTTTCACGCTCCTTTAATCCTAGTACTTAGAGGCTGAGACAGGAGGATTGCAGATTGACCAGTATGCAGTAACATATCGAGACCTTGTTTCAAAATAAAAAATAAAAAGGGCTGGGAGTAGAACACCCTGGGTTCAATCTCCAGCACCACACAGGCACAAAAGAAGACGCCACATGTCGTATGGAAAGTGAATCTCTCTCATACACACAGAGAGTCAAGGTTATAAAGAAAGAAAATAGCACTTTGGGAATGGAGTGAACATGTGGTTACAGTGATAATCCTGAGCTCTAACTCAGCGCCTCATTTTACAACACTGATTGTGAAAGGGAACAAAGACCAAAAATATATCCGTCCTGCCTCACAACTAGACTGCGCCGCTCAGCTAGTACCGCAAGCTGCGCCGTCTCCTAGCCTCTGCTCAAGCTCCCTCTGCTCCTGTAGGATTTTAAGGAATCCATAAAGCCCCAGCGTGATTACCCAACCCTGTGACTCCACTCCCTAGGGAAAGAAGTTGCTGGGAAGACGCAATCCAGTGAAACATTTAAAGGCAAAAGATTTTTTTTTCACTTTTGCAATGAAGCTCAGGGTTCCAGAGTCCATGTATTGTAAAAATTGATTCAGGCACAGAGGCCCACACCTGCCTGTAACCCCAGCATTTGGGAGGCTGAGACAGGAGGATCTTAGGTTCAAGTTCAGTTTAAGTAAATTAGCAAGGCCCTTAACAATTTAGTGAGATCTTATTTCTAAATAAAAAATAAAATAGAATAACTGGGCATGGCGGTGCACGCTTGTAATCTCAGCATTTGGGAGGCTGAAACAGGAGGATCGCAGTTCATGGACAGCCTCAGCCTCTTTGCAACTCAGTGAGACCCTGTTTCAAAATAAAGAATAAAAAATACGGCTGGGGGTGCAGCTCAGAAGTAGAATGCCCCTGGGTTTCATCCCCAGTACTGCAAACAAATGAATAAATAAAATAAAGCTAGTGGGTAGCTGAGAGGTAGAATGTCCCTAGGTTCCATTCCTTACACCAGAAAGAAAAGAACATCTGCTGAAGCCAGGTGTGGTGGTGCATGCCTATAATCCCGGTACTTGGGAGGCTGAGACACAAGGGTCACAGGTGAGTGGCCGGCCTCAGCAATTTAGTGAGACTCTCAATAACTTAGAAGGGCCCTGTTTCAAAATAAATAAAAAATAGGGCTGGGGTATAGTTTAGAGGTAGGATGCCTCTGGGTTCAATCCCCAGTAACACACACACACACACACACACACACACACACACACACACACACACACACTCTCTCTCTCTCTCTCTCTCTCTCTCTCTCTCTCTCTCTCTCTACTGGAGTTATATTTCTTTTCAGAGTTTCTAGAGGTAGAGGGATAGAATTGAGTTGAGCCTGCTTTTGCTGATGAACCAATAAAACAACCAGGTACCAGTGACTTCTCAGAGACTAGAGACTCCAGATCATAACTCTTATGTTTTTTCTTTTCTTTTCCTTTTCCTTTTATTTTATTTATTTTTTTTGTGTGTATGTGGTACTGAGGGTTGAACCCAGAGGCATTCTACCTCTCAGCTCCACTCCTAACCCAATTTTTGTTTTTGATTTTGAAACAGGGTCTCATTGGGTTGATGAGAGTCTCACTACTTGCTGAGGCTGGCCTTGAACCTGAGATCCTCCTGTCCCAGCCTTCCAAATACTGGGATTACAGGCATGTGCCATCACACTTGGTGTAGTTCCTTATTTTGGCTTTCTCTATACTGAACACTCTAGAGGGATTAACTCTGGTAATTTTCTCAATAGCCCTGAGAGGGAGGTATTCACTCCATCTCACAAATGACAAAACAGAAGCTTAGCAAGATGAGTCCCTGTTTCAAAATAAAAGATAGAATAGGAATGATAGTATAGCCCAGAGGGTTCAACCTTTAGTACTATATATATGAATACAATACAAATATATGAATGATAAGCGTGGTGGTGCACGCCTGTAATCCCCATGCTTAGGAGGCTGAGACAGGAGGATCACACAGGTTCAAAGCCAGCCTCAGCTACTTAGTGAGCCTCTCAGCAACTTAGTGAGACCCTGTTTCCAAATAAAATATAAAACAGGTCTGGGAGTATATCCTGGAGTTAAAAAGCCTCTGAGTTCCACCCCCAGTACCACCAAAAAAAGAAAAAAAAAACAAATATATGAATGAAAGCTGACTAGTTTTGTCGAACAAATATTAAATATAAACCATAACAACAAAGTGCTCTTTACAGAGTCCATTTTTAGAACAGGGCTATTTTCTATGTTCAGCCAGTTTCAAAATGACTGTTGCACAAATTACTTGAACCTAAAGCTTGAGAATAAATTTGATTTGAGACACATTTCTTTCGCTCTCCCAGCTGAAACTTTCCTTTTTCTTTTAGCACTGGAGATTGAACCCTCCGGCAATGTACTGAGGTCACAGGAATGCGCCACTGCTTCCTGCTAAAGCCTCCCTTTTAAATGACAGCCCTTAGGAAAGAATACCGAGCCACTCTCTGAAGTTACAACCCTGGAGCTGGGTGGTAAGGCCCAGACTGAATACGACGAACAGACGAACAGGTGTCCCTCCCACTCTCAGAAACATGCCGACACCTCAGTGTTGGGCTATTTTCTCTGCACCTTTTCTGGAGAGGCTGTGGCGCGCACGTTGTTCTGTTGCTCCTCTAGCACAAACTCTCAGTCACAGTCCTACTTGCTGTTCCCTGACCCTTCCGTCTTCACCTTTCCAAACTTTGTTTTATGATTGCTTCCCCCACTTTCAACATGCCCTTCCCTTGCCTCTCTGCCAGGTCATGCTCCTTCAAGACCCAGCTCAGCTGTAATCCCAATACATCCCAGGACCAGAGATGGAACCCAGAGACATTCTACCTCCGAGCTACACCCCCAGCCCTATGTTTTAGTCTTTTTATTTTATTTTTTGTGGGTCTGGAGATGGAACTCCTGCCCTATTTTGTATTCTTTATTTTGAAACCGGGTCTCACTGAGTTGCAGAGGGCCTCACTAAGTAGCTGAGGCTGTCCGCGACCGCGATCCTCCTGTCTCAGCCTCCTGAATGCTGGGATTACAAGCGTGCACCACCACGCCCGGCTAGTTTTTATTTTTGAAACAGGGTCTCACTGAGTTGCAAAGGGCCTCACTAAGTAGCTGAGGCTGTCCGCAAACAACGTTCCTCCGGTCTCCGCCTCCCGAATGCTGGGATTACAAGTGTGCGCCACCACGCCCGGCTCAGTACTGTAAATTTAGTGAGACAGTATTTTAAATATTCAGTAACCCTAAAGCTGGGCATGGTGGCGCACACTTGTAATCCCAGTACTTGAGAGGCTGAGACTGGACGATCCCAGCTTCAAGGACAGCCTCAGCAATTTAGTGAGACCCTGTTTCAAAGTAAAAATTAAAATAGGGCTCAGAATGTAGCTTGAGGGCACAAATCCCCCATACAAGGAAAAAAAAAAAAACCTGCCGGGCGTGGCGGCGCACGCTTGTAATCCCAGCATACGGGAGGCTGAGACAGGAGGATCGTGGTTCATGGACAGTCTCAGCTACTTAGGCCCTCTGCAACTCAGTGAGACCCGGTTTCAAAATAAAGAATAAAAAATAGGGCAGGGGGTGTAGCTTAGAGGTAGAATGCCTCTGGGTTCCATTCCCAGACCCGCAAAAAAAAAAAAAAAAAAAAAAAAAACCCTAAAAAACAAAATTCACCTGGGTGTATAGCTGAGCGGTAGAACGCCCCTGGGTTCAATTGCGAGTACAATAAAAAAAGACCCAGCTCAGACCATGCCTTCTATGCACCTGCTACTCTTTCTCTCTCCTCTGGACTTCCAAAGCAGTCTGTTCATATCAGGAGGCAATTCATTTAACTCATGCCTATATCCTCAATGACTAGAATAGTGCTTGACACATAGTACTTGTTCAAGAAATATTCGTTGGATGAGTGAATCGTAACACCGATTTCCTGGCCCGGTAGCTGTCTACCTCCCTTAGGGGCTGCATCTCAGTCCTATTTCTATTCCCAGCACTGAGCATAGAAGCTGGCACAGCGGGTGTGCAGTAAATGTCCACTGGAGGGAGAATTGAATGGGGATGCCTACTGTGTGAATGATATACCGCAGAATGCGTTCCTTTGGTAATTGATTAGAATGACTGAATTGGGCTCAGCCCAGCAGCCCCTTGCTACCTGGGAACAATTCTGCAGTACTGAATTGTTCATGACTTTCTGACTTGCATCTGTTTGGAAATCACATGGTCCTGGTCCTGCTGTTATTATTGTTTATGCCGGAGATCAAGAGAGCCAGGGCCTTGGGACACCCCCTCCTCATATCTGTGTAAAAACTAGGTATGACTCCACATCAAGTGCTCCCGTCGTCCTCTGAACATATGCTGACCGTTCCACATAGGAAGTGCTTGATGGGTATCTGGTTGTGATGGTGACGATAATGAAGACGAGATGACTCAGGCCACTCCAGGGGGAGAGGAGCAGGCGTGTTGCTGGGGCACCTGAGGACGCGGCCATTAGCGCTGTACCAACTGCATACCCATGTGACTGATTAGGGCTGATTAGACTAGCCCTGTGCTCAGGCCTGGGCCTAATGTTCAGGGCTCCTAAGACAATCCCAGCCACCAAACACAGACGAGAAGCCCAGAGCAGAGGTGACGCTCTTTGACTTGCTCAAAGAGCAAGCGGAATTTATTCCTACTCATGACAGCACTCCTTGTCATGGGGAAGGGGGGAGTATTGGGGATTGAAACTGTTGCAGGGGATAGGTTGGGGGGGAAAGGTGTGTGGTGTGAAATAATCCCCCACCACCACCAGACACACAGAGACAAACAGAAAAACCGTGGATTCTTGTCCTAAGCTAAGAATAAGTATTCATCGCTTGGACAGCTGCTGCAGATTTAAAGAAGTTTATTAAAAAGATAGAAATATAGAGATAGTTACAGCCCTGTGCCGGAGCAAGGCACAGGGGGGGCAATTCGAACGAAAATGCCCACGAACTCCAGTTTACTGAATTTTTTATCCTGTTTAAGTCCAGCAGGTCCCTTTGATTTTTGGAGATCATGTTACACCTTATCGCCCGCCCCGGCTCTGCTTCTGTTATCTCTCCAGCCGAATTTATGGCCTAAAGGGGGAGACATCTCTGTCTCCAAACACAGGCCCAGATTTATGGCCTGAGAGGGAGGCATCTCTGTCTCCAAACACAGGCTTTTACCTTTCGTCTTCTCCCCCAAAATGTGTTAAATTGTTCTTAGGAATGCAAGGACATGTTAGCTTAACCCTGGCTTTCTTAGTAAAGAAGACATATTTCAAGATTGGACATCTTTCCCAGTATTGACACATTGATACATTTTAAACTCTCTTCCCAATACCAGTACAGAAACTAGGGCCATTCTGCCTCTGAGCTACACCCTGGGCCCTTATCCTTTTTTTTTTTTTTTTTGCAATAGAGTCTAAGTGGTTGAGAGCCTCGTTAAGTTGCTGAGCCTGTTCTTGAACCTATGATCCTCCTTTCTCAGCCTCCCAAGTACTGGGATTACAGGCATGTCCGGCTTCCTTATCATTTCTTGAGCTCTTGCCGTGGGTCAGACACTCCTCTAACTGCGCTTCGATTCTCACCCCTCGGCAGCCTTAAAGTGCAGGTGCTATGATCACCATTTTTCAGATTTGGAAACAGAGGCACCTGGCAAGCCACAGAAATCTTATGCAGCTGAAAACCCTGAAAGCAGAGGACTTCTGCTTAGAGAGGGCCAGAAAGCCGCACCAAAAACAGCTTCTAGGTACTGGAAACCTACCAGGGCAACCTAGAGGAAGGGGAGTGGTGGGGACAAGGAACCACCAGCCTTTCTTTGGGCAGACTAGTGCAATATCAGGAACAGACGGAGAGGTGCTCCATGAGACAGTTATGAGCCTGGCTCTGCCCCCTTTTCAGCTGTGAGGCCGAGGAAAAGGTACCAAGTAAGCTAAGGGCCTCAGTTTGCTCAGCTGTAAAATGGGTCCAAGAAAGGCACCTGCCTGGCGCTGCAGTGAGGATTAAATAAGTATTTGCCTGGCGCTTGGCACAGAACAAGTGCGTGTTTATTAAGTGAACACTGAGCTCTCCGATGTTGGTCCCGTCCCTTTTTTTTTTTTTAATGGAACCCAGGGGCATTTTACCTCCGAGCTACACCCTGTTAGATGAATTAAGTTCTTACCTCAGGAACCCCCCACCCTCAAGAGTTGAGTTTCCCGGAAATAGGCCCTGGGGTGAACGATTAAGCTACCATCCCCCTCCGATGCACCGGGTCACTTACCTGGGACCTGCCCCCTTCTGGTGCACATTGGCCAATCGGTGAAAGGGGTATCTCCCACCGACCTCAAGCCAATTATCTGGCCGCACGACCCCCCTCTTATGGGAACTTAGCCAATTAGGTCAAGGGCATTTCCCTAGCCTATTAGCTCCAAATAACCCCAAGCCCCTATGTAACCCGGATTCCAGCACGCGCTCTTTTTCCTTTGCTCCCCTCATCTATACCAGCTCCCTCCCTAATAAATGTCTTGGCTATAAGGCGGTCTCCGGTGTGGTCAAACTTTGTCCTTTCACACCCCCTGCCCCATTATTTTTTAATTTTGAAACCGGGTCTGAGTTGCAGAGGACCTCACTAAGTAGCTGAGTCCGTCCACGAACAGCGATCCTCCAGTCTCAGCCTCCCGAATGCTGCGATTACAAGCGTGCGCCACCACGCCCCGCTGGCCCCGTTCCTTTTGTGCCAGCTTTTTCTTTCTCTTTTATTTTCTTTCTTTGTTTAGGTACTGGGCATTTTACCTCTGAGCTACACTCCCAGTCCTATTTTTTAGTCTTTTTTTTTTTTAACAGGGTCTCACTGAATTGCTTAGGGCCTCGCTAATTGGCTGAGGCTGCCCGCGCCGCCACCCCGGCCATGTGCTGGGTTTTTCTATGAGCAACTTTGTAGGAGAAGCTTTTGGCGCAGTGGCGGAAGCCGATTTTGCTGGGAATGTGGCGAGGAGGGAGGGAAATGCCCCCTTCTGGCACGCTTGGAACTAAGGACATCTAGGAGAGAGGAAGGCTGGGCACTCCGGCAGGGGGAAGACCAGCGAGCCCTGCGGGGCTAATGGCGACTGAAAGCCGGCTCGGCGCCGGGCTGAAGGTTGGGAAATGGGCGCTTTGCGCAGCCGCGGCCGCCGAGGGCGGGCTTTTCCCGGTCCCCAGCCGCCCGCCGCCGCCGCCTGCAGGGGGCGCGCTGCTGCCCACTCGGCCGCCACCTCCTCCCAGAAGCCACGCTCCTGCTCCCTTAACCCACCAGGCTTCGCCAGCACTGCACGACTTGGAAGTGGGACTAGTGCAGGCTGGTCGCGAAGTGTGTCGGCTGTACTGGGCAAGTCTCGGCTCCTCACCTTATATTTCTCCCCGCTGGAGGGCTGGGAGCCACATGGCTTGCGCCCAGCCAATACTTGACATGCCCCGGCTGCCAACACCTCACTTAACGATATCCTAAAGCTAAGCAGAAAAGGCTTTTCTAAGTTATCCCTTATTTCGGGCATTTCAGGACCAGGCTTCCTTCCAGGGGCCTTGCTGTAGCAGCTCCCAAAGGAGACTCCCAGGGTCCCTGCTTTCACAGGGTGGTGGAAGGGACATCTAGATACAAGGAGGCATGTATGACCTCGGTTGCCTTTGAGCCTTCACGGCCCCGCTGGGATCAGTATAGCCACTTCAAAAAGTAATGCCTTCGGGGGGTACTTTTCATTTTTTCTTTGTTTTTAATTTTTTATTGGTGCATTATATTTATATATCATATTGGGGTAAAAAACTTGTGTGTACATACATGTACACATCACCGATTTAACCCCTACCCAATTCCCACCCCATTCCCTCCCCATCCCTCCCTCCCTTGCTTGGCTTAGTGATTGACTTCGATATGCTTAAGTACATTGTGTGTTTTAGAGATTTTCCTCTTGCACCGTCCTTTCTCCTCCTTTAGGTTGTCTTGTTTGCTCCTCTATAGGATTTTCATGTTTCATCTAGAGTTCGGTTAACTTGGGAGGCTGAGACAGGAGGCTCATAGGTTGCAGGCCAGCCTCAGCAACTTAGGAAGGAGCGGTTTCAAAATTAAAAAAAAAATGATCGCAAGATAGGATACCATTCGATCATTTTTTTTTATTTTGAAACCACTTCTTCCTAAGTAGCTGAGGCTGGCCTGCAACCTATGAGCCTCCTGTCTCAGCCTCCCAAGTTACCGGGATTACAAATGTGCACCAATATGCCTGGCTCAGGCAAAGTCTTTGAGCAAAGCAAACCCATGTGCAGTGGAGTCCAATGATAGGGAAACACACTGAACCCCAGCTTTGGTACAGAGCCGGTTTTGTGACACTTGGATGATAAAATAAATGATAAAAACTCACTCCAAGAATCTCTACAAAGATTCATCGTTTTTCCCCATGCTGAAATACTAAATAGGCACTCCATAGGTGTTTCTTGAAGAGAATGAAAACATTTCCTGGGTGACGAGGCGGTCAAGTGAAGGCGATAGGATCCGCCTAGAAACACGAGTTAAAGCTGCACATGGTGGCACACACCTTGTAATCGCAGTTACTCAGAAGACTGGACCAGGAGGATCACAGGTTTGAGGTCAGCCTCAGCAAATCAGTGGGACTCTCAGAAACTTGGTGAGACTTTGTTTCAAATTTTTTCTTTTAAAAAGGAGGGGCTGGGGATGTAGCTCAGAGGTAGAATGCCCTTACAGTCAATCTCCAGTGACCCTTCCCCCAAACAAATAGATTGCTAGAAGAACAAAATTCCTTAGACTTTCACCATCCCTAGCTGGGGGGGGGATGGGAAAGTGGGGAGGAACACGGGGCAGATGGTGCTTTTCTTCTGTTAGAATCAGAACCACACAGAAAGGGACCAAAAAGCAGGAGTGTGCAGGCCTTCTCTGTTGGATGCCCAAACACATTTCAAATACTATGTTTTTAATGAACCATGAAACTAACCTAAGTTACTTATGAAACAAACTGTTTAGTAAAGCAGTGTACATCATAACTAGAGCTGCTTAATACACTTGTTGAGCATGAGTAAAACTCAACTATTAAAGTTATGATCATGGCTGGGCACAGTGGCATGCACCTATTATAATCTCCGCTGTTCAGGAAGCTGAGGCAGGAGGTTCATAAATTTGAGGCTAGCCTGGGCAATTTAGCAAGACCCTGTTTTGGTGTGTGTGTGTGTGTGTGTGTGTGTGTGTGTGTGTGTGTGTGTGTTACTGGGGATTGAACCTAGGGGCATTCTACCTCTGAGCTATATCCCCAGCCCTATTTTTTATTCTTTTTTTTTTTTTTTGGTGGTCCTGGGGTTCCTGGAAGCCCTTCTACCTTTGGGCTACACTCCCAGACCGGTTTTATTTTTTTTTATTTGGAAACAGGGTCTCTTAAGCCAGTGAGGCAGGCTCCGAACCAGCGTGATCCTCCTGTCTCCGCCTCCCAAGCATGGGGATTACAAGCGTGAGCCACCACACCCGGCAATTTTTTTATTCTTTATTTTGAAAGAGTCTCACTAAGTTGCAAAGGGCCTCACTAAGTAGCTGAGCCTGGCTGTGAACCTGTGAACCTCCTGTCTCAACCTCTCAAGTACTAGGATTACAAGTATGCACCAGAACAAGACCCAGCCAAGACCTTGTTTTTAAATAAAAATAAAAAGAGTTGGGTCATAGCTCAGCAGTAGAATGCCCCTGGATTCAATTCCTGGTACCGCAGACATCCATACATACATACATACACACATACATACATCAAATAAAAGTGCAGGATGAAGATTAGATATGTGCCAAATGCAATATTCCCAGACCTATTTTAATATTTTATTTGGAAACAGGGTCTCACTAAGTTGCTGAGAGCCTCACTACCAAGCTGAGGCTGGCTTCGAGCCTGTGTGAGCCTCCTGTCTCAGCCTCCCAAGCGCGGGATTACAAGCGTGCGCCACCATGCCCGGCTAAAATAAAGATTTTAAAAGGGGGCTAGAGTGCTCACTTTGGCAACACGTATACTAAAATTGCAATGATTAGCACATGCCCCGTGCAAAGATGAGATGCAAATTCGTGAAGCGTTCTATATTTTTAATATACATTAATAGATTCAGCCAACTTGTACTGGGAAAAATTTATATTAAATTTAAAAAGGGTTTGGGAGGCCGGGTGTGGTGGCGCACGCTTGTAATCCCCATGCTTGGGAGGCTGAGACGGGAGGATCGCACGGGTTCGAAGCCAGCCTCAGCTACTTAGTGAGGCTCTCAGCAACTTAGTGACACCCTGTTTCCAAATAAAATAGAAAATGGGTCTGGGAGTATAGCCTGGAAGTAGAAAAATAAATAAATAAATAAATAAATAAATAAATAAATAAATAAGGGCTTGGGTATTGTTCAGAGACTCATAATAATGCTCGATTCACAGAGCTGTCCTGGAGAGTAAATGCCATATCACGCATAAAGTGCGTGCTGCAACCCTTAGGGACAGGTGGTAGCCATCGAGATCACGCCCCTGTGGCTGGAGCGTATGGCTTGGTACATGGTAGGCGGTATTCCCTGAATGACAGGAAGGATCGGGACATTGAAGGGTTTTCCCCATAGGCAGCAAGGAGCCTTGCGTGCACAGTGGGGCGTATGTTAACTAATGTGGACGTGGGAGGAGGCGTGGGTCCACGTGGAGGGGCAGGAGACACGGGTGTGCAGGTTGTTGCTGGAGCAAGAGGATTAGGAACCGGTTGGGGCGATGAAGGTGGGAATGGAAACAAAGGCGGAGCGGGAAGAGGGGAAACAACAGGACATGTGATTTTTGAGAGGAAAATGGGGAGGGACTGCAAACCAGGAAAGGGAGCTAGGAGCCAGGTGTGGTGGCACACACTTGCAATCCCAGTACTTGGGAGACTGAAACAGGAGGATCGCAGGTTCCTAGTGAGACTCTCATCAACCTAATGAGACCCTGTTTCAAAATAAAAATAAAAATAAAAGGGCTGGGGCGTAGCTCAGAAAGCCCCTGGATTCAATTCCCAGTGCCACAAAAAATAATAAAAATAAGAAGGGTGTGGCTGAGAGGTAGAATGCTCTTGGGTTCAATACTCAGTACCCTCAATAGTGCGCAAAGCACCACACACCTGCTGCACCGCCCTCTCATAGAGTAAAGGATTCTGAATGCTTGCAGGCTTCCATGCTCAGTGAAACTCGGAGTGGCTAATCCCCAGGCCCTGCAAGATTTTCAGGCAATAGTTTTTGTCCAGTAAAATTTTCAAAGTCCACATGTCTTTTCTTCTCCCTCAAAAAGTCAGGCAAGCACAGTCCACAAGGGGGCAGGTGCTCTCTGGCAAAGTCGGGAATGCAGTGATATTACCAATCTTTCCCACAGAGATGCTCCAGCTATTCCAGCAAGCCCAAGGAGGCTATGGATGTCATTGATTTTTCCTGCCCTTAGTAGGAGCTGAGGTGCCAGGGACGTAGAGATTGTGAGATGGCAATGAGTTAGCACTGGGGCACAGAGTCCCTGCCCAATATCGGGTCCTCAGGTAGTGTTCACACTTGGCCCTTCCTCCTGCCTCTCATTCATGGCTGCCTCGCCATCTGCATCTCCCTAGCAAGGCCACGGAGAAGAGTGTGATACCCTCAGGTCTGGTATTAGTGCCAGCAAAGCTCCTGCAACCCGAGGTCAGCCAGGCAAGTGCCCGCCGCAGGCAGGACCCAGGATCAGGTACCGGGAGGGAGAAATCAGATGCCCTTAACTGAATCTGACAGGAGAGAAACAGCAAGCCCACAATCATTCAGACTGGCTCAGGGATGGGGAGATCTGAAACCAGATCTCCCGATCTGGATCTGTCGCTTCTTAGCTCTGTGGCCTAGGGCAAGCTGCTTAACCTCTTGAGCCTTGCATAAAGGAGAGAATGTCTAGCCCAGCACAGCACCATGGGCCTATAATCCCAGTACTTGGGAGGCTAAAATGGGAGGATCATAGGTTTGAGGACAGCCTCAGCAATTTAGCAGATCCTGTGCCTGATACAGTTAGCACTCAATAAATAATAGCTGGATCAATAAACAATAGCTGGAATCCTTGTTACTGTAAGTAGTGACAAAAAGGCAATATGGTAATCCTGGATATATTGAAGGTGGAACAAGTTGGAAGAAACTCATGGCAGCTGAGTGGGAGTTGAAGGGGTCCCGAATGGTAGAAGGTGAAGGGTCTGAGTGGTAGAAGGCAAAGGGACAGGAGTTGGGAGGGCATTCCACCCAGAGGAAAAGAGAGGACATGCAGACTTGGCAGGTGGCCCCATGGGTGTGCATTGACAAGGATGGAGGTGGCTATGATAGACGGAGCAGCCAGCCAGGCACTGCAAGCTGTCTCCTTCGCATTTCATCATTTAGAAACTAGGGAAGTAGAGGGGAAGAGTGTGTGCCTATAATCCTCATACTTGGGAGGCTGAGACAAGAGGATCTCAATTGAAGACCATTGTGTGGTAAATTAGTGAAGCCCTGTTTCAAAATAAATTAGGGCTGGGGGTGTAGCTCAGAGGTAGAATGCCCCTGGGTTCCATCCCAATGCCCCCCACAAAGTCACTGAGTCTCCAGCCTCAGAATTTTATTTTATTTTATTTTATTTTTTTGGTGGTACTGGGGGTGGAACCCAGAGGCTTTCTACCTCTGGGCTATACTCCCCGACCTATTTTATACTTTATTTGGAAACAGGGTCTCACTGAGTTGCTGAGAGCCTCACTAAGTAGCTGAGGCTGGCTTCGAACCTGCGCGATCCTCCTGTCTCAGCCTCCCAAGCGCGGGGATTACAAGCGTGCGCCACCACGCCCGGCAAGCCTCAGAATTTTAAAAGAGGCAGCAAAATCCTTGGCAGCAAGCTGTAGAAGGCAAGCCCCAGTGCTTCCTCTGCAGGCATACACCCCAGGGAAGACGCCAAGAATACTGGTTAAGGCGGTCTGCAAATATTTTTGGTCGGGACCCTGAACATATACAGTTGTCTCAGAGTATCCACAGGGGTTGATGCCAGAACCCCTTCCCCTCCCAGGATACCAAGATTCATAAATACTCAAGTCCCTTATAGGAAATGGCACAGGGCTGGGTGGAGCTCACTGGGAGAGCACTTGCCTAGCGTGCACAAGAAGTCCCTGCGTTCTATCCTGAGCACTGCAGAAAGAAACCTAATGAACAATGACGCCATAGCATTTGCACATAACCTACACGCATCGTTCCCCCTCTCTTTCCCTCCCCTGTGGTGCTAAGCATTGAACCCAGAAGCTTTCTACCTCCAACCTACACTCCCAGCCCTATTTTATTTTTATTTTGAGAAGTCTTTTTTTTTTTTTTTCGGTACTAGGGATGGGACTCAGGGGCATTCTACCTCCGGGCTACACCCCATCCCTATTTTTTAGTCTTAATTTTGAAACAGGGTCTCACTGAGTTGTAAGGAGCCTCACTAAGTAACAGCTGAGGCTGTCCTTGAACCTTGATCCTCCTATCTCAGCCTCCCAAATGCTGGGATTACAAGCATGCGCCACCATGCCCAGCTTTATTTTTATTTTGAAACAGGGTCTTGCTAAGTTAATAAGAGTCTCACTAAATTGCTGAGGTTGGCTGCGAACCTGCAATCCTCCTTATACTGGGATTACAAGCAGGTGCCACCAAGCCCAGTTTAATCCAGGAGCATCATACCTCTGAGTTGCACCCCCAATACTTTTGATTTTTTTATTCCAAAACAGAGTCTCACTAAGTTGCTGAGGCTGACCTCGAACTTGTGATCCTCCTGTCTCAGCCTCTCCTGTATGTAACGGTATGAGATGTAGCCATGAGTTCTTGTTCTATTTGTAGAAAAGAATAGCCAGAACTCTTCTGCTGTACGCTTAAGCAATTTTTATTATTTCAAAAGCAGAAAGAAGGAACAGACCAAAGCACTGCCTTTTTGTGTGTGTGTGGTACTGGGGTTCCTGGAAACCCTTCTACCTTTGGGCTACACTCCCAGACCTATTTTTATACTTTTTAATTTGGAAATAGGGTCTCTCAAGCCAGCACAGCTGGCTTTGAACCTGCCCGATCCTCCTGTCTCCGCCTCCCAAGCCCGGGAATTACAAGCGTGCGCCACCACGCCCGGCCTAAAGCACTGCCTTAGAGGGATGCAGTGGAGTGACCTGAAAAAAAGTCACTGAAGTTTTTGGATACTGAGCAGTTTTTATAAAGATTATTATCTCTTATCTTTGGTTAACCAACCTGACTCCACGCAGGTGTCCTTCTGCCCATTTCCCAGAGCAAGCCTTTTGATGTGAGGATGTCTTCCTGTAGGCCACCCTGTCTCCAGTACAGTACCCAAGCCTTTTATTAGGGACCCAAAATGTGTTACTTGATTATCCGCTTGCATCCTTGGGGAATTTTAGCCCGTTTACTAGAAGTTATTTATTATGTAAATCTGTCTTTAAAATACGGAGGCCCTGGGCTGCAACTCTTTTGTGTTTTTGCTAATCACTTTTGGTGCCAGAAACAGCTTCCCCTCCTCCCTGGGTCTGCTCCACACTGAGACCATTTTCCAATACATTTTAAAAGTAAGACATTTCCCAATACCACCGCATTCCCCAATACCGGCATACGGTACACTTCAAATTATCTCTCAATTACTTCTAGTACCTAATGCAATATAAATGTTATGTAAATAGTTGTTATGCTATATTGTTTAGGAAATAATGACAAGAAAAATAGTTTGTAGGTGTTCAGTATAAACACAATTTTTTGTGGTAGTGGGTGAAAGGACAAAGTTTGACCACACCAGAGACCACCTTGTAACCAAGAGATTTATTGGAGGGGCTGGTATGAAAGGAAGAAAGAGAGAGAGAGAGAGAGAGAGAAAGAGAGAGAGAGAGAGAGAGAGAGAGAGAAGAATCCAGGAAGAGAGGGAGCACGCGCTGGGATCAGGGTTATATAGGGGCTTGGGGTTACAGATTGGGGGCTAATAGGCTAGGAGAGCCGGGCGTGGTGGCGCACGCTTGTAATCCCCGCGCTTGGGAGGCGGAGACAGGAGGATCGCGCTGGTTCGGAGCCAGCCGCGCTGGCTTAAGAGTCCCTGTTTCCAAATAAAAAATATAAAATAGGTCTGGGAGTGTAGCCCGTGGGAGTGTATCCCGGAGGTAGAAGGGCTTCCAGGAACCCCAGTACCACCACCAAAAAAAAAAAAATAGGCTAGGAGAAATGCCTTTGAACTAACTGGTTAGAGTCCCATGGGAGGGGGGCGTATGGCCAGGTAATTGGCTCGGGGTCAGCAGGGAATGTCCCTTTCACTGATTGTCCAAGGGCACCAGGAGGGGGCAGGTCTCCCAGATAAGTGACCAGATGTGGTCAGAGGGGGATGGTAGCTTATCCGGCCAGACCAGGGCCTCTCAGGAGACTTAGCTTATGGGGGTGGGGGGTTCTGAAATAAGAACTGAATTCATCTAGCAGTGGGGGATTGATCCCAGGGGCATTCTACCTCTGAGTTATCCCCCCAGCCTTTATGGTTTACTTTGAAACAGGATCACTCTAAGTTACCACACTCTGGCCTTAAAACTGTCATCCTCTTGTCTTAGCCTCTCAAGTACTAGGATACAGGCATGTACTGTTGGGGTGAGTCCTCAGCTCAGGAACTCAGGGTCTGCATGGTCCTTGGCCAACATAACAGAAAAGAATTTCAGCACGCGCCAGTTAGAGACATGGACAGAGGTTTATTTGGGGGAAAGGGGTGTAAATACATATTCAAGAGAGAATGCGGGCCACCTCAAGATGAGGAAGGCATTTTGGGGAGTTCAGGGTTCTCTTCTCATAGGGGACTTTCGTGAGGGGTGGGCTAGAGAAAGTATGTGAGGATGAGCTCAGTCCTGTAGTCCCGAGGCGGTTTATGGTGGGCAGGTGGTCTGGTCAACCTTCGGGTGGATGAGCTCAGTTCAGTAGCCCCGAGGCGCTTCCTGATGGTCTGTGGTCTGGTCAGCCTTAGGGTAGATGATCTTGGGTTGATTGGGGTCCTCATTAGCTGATTAATGGATAAACTGGAATATCCTAAATTATAGGTTTTTCTTGGAAATATTGTTAATTCTAGGATCTACAGATTTCCCAAGAATTTATGGTAGAGTCATGCCTGGGAAAGAGAACTGGTTTGTGGACTAGAGGCTGAAGCATTTCAGCTCCAGGTTCTTATATTAAAGTTATATTTTTACTTTCCTTTTTGTCTGTCTCTTTTCTATTTTTTCTATCCTACATCAGTACCACCACACCCAGTCAGATGCAATTTAAAAAAAGATTCGATCCATGATGGGTGAATGTGGAACCTCTGCAGGTATGGAGGGCCATCTTGCATCCAGATTGCAAGATGACCCAATGGGACCCAGAGACTAGCCTGCAAACAGCACAGCTGTCAGCTGTCAGCTGCTCATCTCCAGGCCTGTGCCCACTCCCACCCCTGGCTCCATCAACTCCCTTCCCCAGCAGGGACAGTAAGCCAGAAAGACCTTCTTAACATTTTCACATCCACAGGCCTAGTGTAATGTGTTCATTTCCATGACGATTACATATAGTTGGTACTAGGGATTAAGTCCAGGAACATTTTACCTCCAAGCTACAACCCCCAGTCTTTTTGTTAATTTTTTATTTTGAAGCATGGGCTCGCTAAGTTGCTGAGGCTGGCCTCAAACCTGTGAACTTCCTGTTTCAGCCTCCTATGTACTGGGACCTAAGCTGAAAAAATTTTTTTGTACTACTGTCGTGGGTCAGCACAATAACTTCCGTGGGTTCTTGTCTTCTGTGGCAAAAAGAACTTCAAGATAAAGGCAGAGGTTTTAATTAAAGTAAAGGAAAAATACATGTTCAGGGGAAACTCAGGCCTCTCAAAGATCATGAGAGTGGTGCAGGGAGAGAGAGGCAAAAGCTGCTGCAAAAGCTGCCCTAGAAGCCAGGCATGGGTTCGAAGCCAGCCTCAACTACTGAGTGAGGCTCTCAGCAACTTAGTGATGATTAATAAATAAAGATGCGGCAGGCCCCATTCGCGCACAGATACACGCGGAAATCCATTATAGGTGGTATTGATGCCTTTATTCGTGGGGAGTCGACAGCCAGCCCCCGCGGGCCCGCGGAGGGGTAGTGGGGGAGAGCACGTCTCTCTGTCTCTCTCTCAGGCTTCTCTCTGATTTCGCTTTTCTCAGATCCAGAGGGGTGGTCTCCTCTGGGAATCACAGGGCTCCGCCTCCTAGCTTCCGGCCCCGCCCCCTGCAGGGCAGGGGGCTCGAACCTTTCAAGTGACACCCTGTTTCCAAATAAAATAGAAAATAGGTCTGGGAGTGTAGCTTGGAGGTAGAAAGCCCCTGGGTTTTATTCCCAGTACCACAAAAAAGAGCTACCCCAGAGCTGCCCACAAATGGCCCAGAACTCCTCAGAGCTATACTTTTTATAGGGCCCTCTAGAGAGGGGGTGGCCAGGTCACATGGGATGGCAGCCTCTTCTCTTTGAAGCTTTCTGGTTTGCAAAAGGTGGGAATTCCTTTGGTGACAAGACTACTCAGGAGTGGAGCCAAGAAGCTGGGGCTGCCAGGGTGCGGGGCTCTTTAACAAAGGGTGTGGCTTTTTCTGGGGATCTTCCTGGAGGCAAACAGAACTTTTAACAAAATTTGAAGCTCTGTCTCAGATTTCCTGAGCCAGCCAATTATGATTTAAAAATATGGGCCTGGATTTTTAAAGAATAACCAAGCTCTGTTAGTTGAAGATTTCAGATTTTTAAATCAAAATTTGCTTTCTCTCCAATGTCTCCTTTCTACCTAAAATTTTATTTCTTCTAGTCTACTTCATCACTAATAATCTAATCCAGAGGCAGTCTACCTCTGGGCTTTGCTCCCGGTCCTTTTTATTTTTTAACGTTGAAACAGAGTCTCACTAAGTTGCTGAGGGACTCATTATGTTGCTGAGAGTGTCCTTGAACCTGTGATCCTCCTGCCTCAGCCTCCAAGCACCATGATTACATGTATCTGCCACCATTCCTGTCTCCATGCTGATTTTCAAAGTTTAACTTTCCCTGTGAACTTTTTAGGGCCCTAACTCAGGGCCAGCAGAGCTGGGCTCTTTCCTGTGGGCCCAGATGCCCTGCCCCACACCTTTGGAGGGAAACCTCAGCCTAAATATCCCCAAATAAGAGATCATAGACAAGCCTTTTAGGTTTAACTTTGGGTGTCATAAATATTTTTTGTGTGGTACTGGAGATAGAACCCAGGGGCATTCTACCTCAGAGCTACACCCCCATCCCTATTTTTTTATTATTTTGAAACATGGTCTCACTGAGTTGCAAAGAGCCTCACTAAGTAGTAGCTGAGGCAGGCCACGAACTGTGATCCTCCTGTCTCAGCCTCCTAAATGCTGGGAGCAAATTTCCTTTCCTGAATAGGATTGGATAATAGGCTTATATTAAAATTATCTTTATGGGAGGCAGTATAACAAAGTACATAAAAGCCAGTGTTTATAGATTCGTAAATACACAGTCTGGTTTCCAATCTAGTCACCACCACTTACTAGCTTTTTAAACTCTCAGAGGCTCAGTTTTTTCCATCTGCACCATTGAGTATTCGTGAAGCTTACAAAAAAATCTAATGCACCAAACCCTCCTGGTCCAATGCCTGGTGCCTCGGTCAACATTCTCACTGCTGTAATCCAAGAACAACTGACCATATAACTTAGAGGAAGATTTATTTACTCATTGTTTTTTGGAGGTTTCAGGGTTAGGTCCATGTGAGACTGGGGTCTGTGGAGCTCAGGGCATGGTGGTAGGAAGCAGAGAGAGGGAAAGAGCAAGGGCTCTGCTCTCACATCATGGAGGGAGATTCAAAGACACAAGCACACCTCCAGTGAACCACCTCCTCCAGCCATACCCCATCTGCCTAAGTTACTACCCAGTAAATCCACACACTGATGACATTACAACCCTCATGACTTAATTGCATCAACACTGAGCCTCAGCACATGAGCTCTTCAGGGGACATTCTATCTAACCATAACACCTGGAATCTGGAGGTACTCAATAAAAGGCAGTGATCACAATTATTATTATATTATCATTGCCCCATCACACCTACAGGGCTTTGGAGAAAGGCAGCTGAAAGGTGCCTTGGGGGAGGGGCATGTGATGAAATGTCAGGCAGGGTTAAACACCCTGAGCCTGAAATGCAGTAAAAACAATCCAGACTAGAACAAGTCAACTGCTTGTTCCCCTGAAGATCACCAAGATCTGCCGTCCTGCCCCTGTTCTCCGGGTTGCGCTAGTTCCTGAGCAGGGTGAGGCAAGAGCATGCACGTGGTGTTGACCTGAGACCAGCTGACACAGCCTGTTGGGGAGTACTTCCTTTTGCCATCGGCTCAGCCAGCTACAGTGAGAGTTTGCAAGGTGAATGAGAGTTCCTCAGGGGGCGAGGAGGTGGAGGACCAGGAAGAAGCCAAAGAAAGCCTGGGGAAAGACAATATCCCTCTGCCTTAGGCATCCATTTTTGTCAGGCTACAGATTTGGGGAAATTGGATGACACACCTTTCTCCCCTAGCTAGGACAGGGAAAAAAGAATTCTAGGGAATAACTTTCATAGCTTAAAGCCTAAACTCTCTCCCAAACCAGGAAAAAAAGTGGTAAATTGTCTTTTTTGGGGGGTGGGGTACTAGGGATTCAACCCAGGAGCATTCTACCCCTGTGCTACACCCCAACCTCCCTAGCTCCTTTATTTATTATTAATTTATTTATTTATATGTGTGGTACTGGGGATTGAACTTGGGGGCACTTTATTCCAAACTACACCCCCAGCCCTTTATTATTCTTTATTTTGAAACAGGGTCTCACTAGGTTGCTGAGAGTCCCTAAATTGCTGAGGCTGGTCTTGAACCTGTGATTTTCCTGTCTCAGCCTCTCAAGTACTGAAATTACAGGTGTGTGCCACCATGCCCACCTGAATTCAGCATTTATGTTCTGGTTCCTTCATTGCTGTCAACAACCTCATCAGTGTGTGTGTGTGTGTGTGTGTGTGTGTGTGTGTGTGTGTGTAACTGAGGATTGAGCCTAAAGGCATTCTAGGTCCAAGCTATACCCCCAGCCCAATGTTTTTATTTTTGTTTTTGAAACATGGTCTCATTAAGTTCATGAGAGGCTCACTACTTTCTAAGGTTGTCCTTAAACCTGCTATCTTGCCGGGCGTGGTGGCGCACGCTTGTAATCCCAGCATTCGGGAGGCTGAGACCTGAGGATCGCGGTTCGTGGACAGCCCCAGCTACTTAGTGAGGTCCTGTGCAACTCAGTGAGACCCGGTTTCAAAATAAAAAATAGGGCAGGGGGTGTAGCTCGGAGGTCAAATGCCCCTGAGTTCCATCCCCAGACCTGCAAAAAAAAAAAAAAAAAAACCTGCTATCTTCCTTTCTCAGACTCCCAAGTACTGGGACTTCAGGCGTATGCAACCATACCCGGAGAATCCCAGTATTTTAACAATCGTGTCACGTGACTGTTCTGCCATTTAGTACTTCAGTTACACATTTACATAATTATTTCATTTTTCTATTTTTCTTCCAGAGCTGGGAATTATTTTTGAAAAGGTGATATATGGGTAACATGTGCCTTGATAGCAAATTTGCAAGGTATAATAGTTCACGGGGGCCAGGTAGTCTCTCCCCAACCCCTGTGCCCTAAGCATCCACAAGTAATCTCTGTTACCACATTCTAGTATTGCCTCCCAGACATCATCCGTGCATATATAAACATCTATTATTTTAGCAAACATGGCGTCCTTGCTACTCGTTTTGTATTCCCAGTGTCTAGCAGAGTAGCAAGCAAAAATGTGTCTTCAAAACACAGTTGCAGCCAGCTGTGGTGGCGCACGCTTGTAATCCCCGCGCTTGGGAGGTGGAGACAGGAGGATCGCGCAGGTTCGAAGCCAGCCTCAGCTACTTACTGAGGCTCTCAGCAACTTAGTGAGACCCTGTTTCCAAATAAAGTATTAAAAAAATAGGTCCGGGAATATAGCCCAGAGGTAGAAAAGCCCCAGTACCATTAAAAAAAAAAACAGTTGCATAGGCCAGGGGTGGTGGCACATACTTGTAATCCCAGCATTCGGGACAGCCTCAGCTACTTAGCGAGGCCCTTTGCAACTCAGTGAGACCCTGTTTCCAAAATAAAAAGACTAAAAAGATAGGGCTGAGGCCAGGTGTGGTGGCACACGCTTGTAATCCCCGCGCTTGGGAGGTGGAGACAGGAGGACCGCGCAGGTTCGAAGCCAGCCTCTCTAGCTTAAGAGACCCTGTTTCCAAATAAAAAAAAGTAGAAAAATAGGTCTGGGAGTGTAGCCTGGAGGTAGAAGGGTTTCCAGGAACCCCAATACCACCAGAAAAAAAAAATAGGGCTGAGGGTGTAGCTCAGAGGTACAATGCCCTGGGTTCCATCCCCAATACTGCAAAACACACACACACACACACACACACACACACACACACACACAGAGTTGGTGAGCCAAGTGTGGTGGTGTGCATCTGTAATCCCAGAATTTGGGAGGCTGAGACAGAAGGATTACAGGTTTGAGGACAGCCTCAGCAACTTAGCAAGATCCTGGTTTGAAATAAAAAATAAAAAGGGCTGGGGGTGTAGCTTGGAGATAAAACACCCCTGGGTTCAATCCTTAGTAGTGCAAGCCAACAAACACCTCAGCTTATTGGTTAACTGTCTTTTGCCCTCCTTTCAGCTATTGGTACCGGAATTCTCCAGTGGAAAATTCCACAGGTTTATCAACATTTACCTGTCTGAGTATGCAGTTCTGGGCAGAATTTCTCAGGACTGAGATTTACAAAGAGGCCACTGGGACCCTGCCCAATATAAACAAGCCATTATCTTCCATGACAGAACTTTAAAAGGTACCCTGATGCATGAGTTTTCTTTCCTGCTTTGCTCTGCAAAGCACAATTAGCTATGGCTCTTTTTCGTTGGATATTGTTCCCTGAAGTGAGAGTTGAAGAGACTTTGATGCTGTCCTCATCTGTGGGGAGTATCTAAGCATGAGAATCTCAGTATTCTGGCTCTGGAAATAAAACACGAGATTTTCTGAACCACTGCAGTATTCCAGTATTCCTCAGTCCTTGCCAGAGGTGGCTTTTCCAGAAGCATCCACAGTGCCCCACCATGTTCCCTTCCTCCTCCCTAATGTGAGTAGGTTGGTTTCCTTATAAAAAAAAATCCTGGCCGGGCGTGATGGCGCAGGTTTGTAATCCCCGTGCTTGGGAGGCTGAGACAGGAGGATCGCACAGGTTCGAAGCCAGCCTCAGCTACTTAGTGAGAGGCTCTCAGCAACTTAGTGAGACCCTGTTTCTGAATAAAATATAAAATAGGTCTGGGAGTCTAGCCGGAGGCGGAAAGCCTCTGGGTTCCAACCGTAGTACCACATACAGACACACACACACACAAAAAAATCCTAAGGAAGCCAGGCATGGTGGCACATGCCTGCAATCCTACTACTTGGTAGGCTGACACAGGAGGATTAAAGGTTTGAGGCCAGCCTCAGCAACTTAATGAGACCCTATCACAATATGAGAAAAGGGGGCCTGGGGCGCAGCTTGGAGATAGAATGCCTTCAGGTTTAATCTCCAGTACAAAAGAAAACAAATCATCTTTATGTGATGGCACAAGCCTGTATAATCCCAGTACTTGGGAGGCTGAGACAGGAGGGTTGATGACAGCCTCAGCAACTTAGGGAGACTCGTAGCAACCTAGGGAGACCCTGTTTCAAAATAAAAGTAAAATGGGCTGGAGTGGAGCTTGGAGATAGAATGTCCCTGGGTTCAATGTCCCTGGGTTCAATCTGTAGTAACACACACACGCACACACACACACACACACACACACACACACACACACGCATGCACGCATGCACATGCACATGCACAAACACACACAGAGCCCAAAGAAGAAAGAAAAAGGGAGGAGTAAGAGGGCCACTCCTTGTAGTCTGTTTTGACAAGGCTTACAAACTCAGAACAGTCGGCCTGGGCTGGAATCCTGCCTGCCACTTATCAGCTGTGTGACCTTGAGCAAATCCACCTCTCCACGCCTCCATTTCTTCTACCAGAAAATGGGAATGATAACTATCTCCATTAAGGGATTATTACGAGAACAAGTTAACCAATTACACCGCATGTGGTAAAGGTTATATAAGTGCTTTTTTTGTTTTTTGTTTTTTGTTTTTTTGGGTGGTACTAGGGGTGGAACCCAGAGGCTTTCTACCTTCGGGCTATACTCCCAGACCTATTTTTAATATATTTTTTATTTGGAAACAGGGTCTCACTAAGTTGCTGAGAGCCTCACTAAGTAGCCGAGGCTGGCTTCGAACCTGTGCGATCCTCCTGTCTCAGCCTCCCAAGCGTGGGGATTGCAAGCATGCGCCACCGCGCCCGGCTTATATAAGTGCTTTTGAAATAAAAAGTTGTGAGCATTTTGAACCTCACTAGGATGTATAATTACAATGCACCGATAGAATAAAATAAAAATGTCCATGTCTGTGTCTCCTGTGTTAGAATCATGTCCACCCACTTCCTGGCTCTATGTCTCAAGGATTTTATTTACTAAGCTTGGGCCCCATAGTGCATTTTGGTTTTCTTAGTGAAGAAAAGCTGAATACTGTGTTATACGGTGCCTTTATAACACAGAGAAAAAAAAAACTAGAGTAGCTTATAGCTAGTCTAAAACTCCTGTAAAAAGACAGGACCATCAGCTAAGTTCTTTTTCTATTTTTATTTTATTGGCCCTGGAGACTGAATCCAGGGGCATTCTATCTCCAAGCTACACTCCAACACTTTTTAACTTTTATTTTGAAACAGGGTCTCATTAACTTGTTGAGGCTGGCCTTGAACCTGCAATCTTCCTGTCTTAGCCTCCCAAGTAATGGGATTACAGATGAGTGCCACCAAGCCTGGCTAAAGTTCTTACTATACTGCCTTTCCTGCAGCTGCTCTTGGGCCCCACTCTACCTCTAGAAGCCAGGAAGAGCCCTTGGAGAGCTTTCCTGACCGGTGCCTTCTGGGAGGGGTTGCTTTGGCTGCTGGGCCCGGTGAAAGTCTCAGGCTTGCCATAGATGCATGCGCTGCTATGACAACAGGCCTGGGCCAATGGGACTGCCTGGCGAGATGCGGCCCGGCTCCATCATCAGAGCTCCTCCAGCTGAATGAGCACACTGTATCCAGGCCCAGAGGTGCCCTGTGCTCTTCAGAGGGCTGGACTTGCAGCCAGACTCTCCCCACAGCCTTCTTTTCTCCAGGTCTCTCCTGTCTGCCTTATCCCGACTCAAACAACTTGTCTTCCAAGCGACTTGCCCAGCTCACCTAGCTCAGGTGTCTAGCTTGGCCAGGAATAGCAGGAGGAGGTTTTGTAGGAGGAGCCAGAGACTGTCATCCAGAAAGGTTTTGGAATTTCCCAATGGGTCCTGGATGGCCCTCCATGGCCCTCAGAGACTCACTCAGATTTTTCTGTCGCCGGGCATGCCTGATCACATATGACTGCATTCCCTTTGCTTTGTGTTCAGTCAGGGCTGGACCCAGGCATGCCAGAACAGTAGGGGTTCGGAAGGCACAGCACCAGGCACTCAGGTCTCTCCAGCACACATTTTAGTGCAGTTCTGTGGAAAGGGGAAAAGGTGCGTCCTTAACAGCCAATATATACATAGGAACTCACTCAACAACATTTGTTGAGAGCCTGTTATGAGCAAGGTCCCGTGCTAAGTAGTGAAGGGAGAGGAAGAGGACACAAAGATGAATTCACTGGGTTCCTTGAACCCAGGTGAGGGGGCATAGGGCTGTAATCCCAGTACTTGGGAGGTTGAGACAGGAAGATCGCAGGTTTAAGGACAGCCTTAGCAACGTAGCAAGACCCTCAGCAACTTAGCAATACCCTGTTTTAAAAATAAATAAAATAGCCAGCTGTGGAGGCTCACAGTTGTAATCCCAGCATTTGGGAGGCTGAGACAGGAGGACTGCAAGTTCACAGCCAGCCTCAGCAATTTAGTGAGGCTGCCGTCTACTTAGTGAGACCCTATTTCCAACTTAAAAATAAAATAGGGCTGGGGTATAGCCTGGAGGTAAGAGACCCGTAGGTTCCACCCCCTGTAGTACAATAAAAATAAAAATAAAATAGGGCTAGGGGTGTATAATGCCTCTGGGCTTAATCTTCAGTAGTGAAAAATAAATCTAAAAAAATTTTAAAGGGCTGCGGGGGGGGGGGGGAATATTCCTAGGTTCAACACCAGTACCACAAAAAGTAAAATAAAATATCCCTCACAAATTATTATGTGCCAAGTGAAGGGGAAATGTAGGTAAACCATAGAGAAATTGGGTACAACCTTTAACTTCGACATCATGGGTGAGAGACCTATGTACATGGAATATCTGCAGATAAGACACCAAGTTGCCTATAGTGTGGCCACAGCAAAGCATATCCTAATCAGGAGGAAGGAAGCATGAGGCAAACAGAATGTGGTGTTAAAAAACTTTGCAGGATGGTAACTGTATTCTTCAAATATCAAGGTAATAAAGGACAAAACGATGCATGCTATTGAAATGCGCTAGGTTAGAGAAAATCGAAAAACAATAAATGCAAAATCTGACCCTAGAGTAGTAGCTCTGGTACCGGAGAGGAAATATGTTCTCAAGGACATGGTTGTGTTAACTGATAAAATCTTAAAAGGAACAGGAAAGTTAATAGCATTAGATTTATGGAATTGATAACTTCCATAACTCTGGCTTTATAAGATGATATCTCTATTCTTTTTTTTTGGGGGGGTGGTACTAGGGGTGGAACCCAGAGGCTTTCTACCTCCAGGCTATAGTCCCAGACCTTTTTTATATTTTATTTTTTTATTTTTTAATTAAAAAAAATTTTTTTAATTGGTGCACTGTATTCATACATCATAGTGGGATACAAAAAAAACTTTTGTAGACTTATATGCACACATCGCCAGTCAACCCCCACCCGGTCCCCACCCCATTCCCTCCCCATCCCCCCTTCCCATCTTTTTTATATTTTATTTGGAAACAGGGTCTCGCTAAGTTGCTGAAAGCCTCACTAAGTAGCTGAGGCTGGCTTCGAACCCGTGCGACCCTCCTGTCTCAGCCTCCCAAGCGCGGGGATTACAAGCGTGCGCCACCACGCCCAGCGATATCTCTATTCTTAAGAAATATGTGCTGCTCTTCCATCAAGAGCAATAGGAAGCCCACGTGGTCCGGGAGAGAAACGCCGGGGCTGGTTCATGCCCTCTTTGCACAGGAGGAATAGGAGGCAGACCACCACGGAGCCCGGCATTGCTAGAGTTCTGGCCAAAACAGCAAGACAAGTAATGGCACATAGAATAAGCCCGGTACAGACGGGAACGCTGCCACTTCTCACTCATTCTAAGATGCACATTTTGTTACCTTCTAGCATCACTGAAATTAGGATTCATCCCACAAGTGACAGAAGGTCAAAATTTAATTGGCAGTTTTGTTCTCTTTCTCAGGAGCACAAACGTGGTATTATAGGTGAAATAATAATGTATTTAGCTGATATGTACCAACAGGTTTCTCCACACCTTTGGCCCAGAAAGAATGTTCTCACAAAAGAAGCACTCTCAGCCTGGCTTGGTGGCACATATCTGTAATCTCAGTACTTGGGAGGCTGAGATAGGAGGATCAACGGTTGGAGGCCAGGCTCAGCAACGTAGTAAGCTCTCAGCAACCTAGCACGACCTTGGTTCTAAATAAAAAAATTTAAAAAAACCCACAGGAGACCGACCAAGATGGCAGTGGCGGTGGCAGCCAGTATTTGGGAGAGGCAGACAGATCCAATCCACCTTGAACTTTTGAAGAAATCTCCCTGAAAGTAGACTGCTCCTGCCCCACATGCTCAGGAATTCTGGACAACATACTATGTAAGAAAAAGGTTTGAGGACCGCTGGAGGGAGACCCATATGGCTGGGCCAGACCCGCCACGCATCTCGGGAGGCCTTGGCGCTCATGGCCGCTGCGCTCCTCTACCCAGCACTGGGGGCCATGGTGCGCTTGGAGCAGCAAATCCTGCTCTCCATGGTGAAGCTGTGGACTTCTGCCTACGGAGATGAGAGAAAGTTCATTGCTGCTAGGTATTCAGGTTCCTAGCTTTTGCAAAAGACATGTAGTATTTTCTCCTACTTAACAAAAATATATATATATATGGAAGAAAAAATGGGAACCTCTGTAGACGCCCTGCCTGAAGTGACGGGGACCAGGGCCTGCCACACAGTGAGCCCGGGATCAAGGCCACTGAGGGCTGGAATGGAGCCTGCCAAGCGGAGAGGCTGGCACCAGGGACTGGGAGGCCAGGACCGGGGCCTGCCGGGCGGCGAGGCCGGTGCTGGGGCCTGCTGGCCCTTTGCTGGCCAGCAGGCCCCTGCAACTGTGAGGTCAGGAAGCACTTGAAGCTGCTGCCGCCTCACCCCATCTCTCAGCAGATTCCCAGATCCAAGTGACCTCTATTAAAAAATTGGGCGTAGCCGGGCGTGGTGGCGCACGCTTGTAATCCCCGCGCTTGGGAGGCGGAGGCAGGAGGATCTCCAGGTTCGGAGCCAGCCGTGCTGGCTTAAGAGACCCTGTTTCTAAATAAAAATATAAAAAAATAGGTCTGGGAGTGTAGCCCGGAAGTAGAAGGGTTTCCAGGAACCCCATTACCACCCCCCAAAAAATTGGTGGTGAGTGGATCATCTCGTCAAAGTCACTCACCTTCTGGGGGTCAGGATTTTAGCAAATAGGTATCAGTGTGGAAAATTAAAAAAGGACTTCCGAGGAAGAGATAAACTGTAACTGATTGGATGTGGAGATTTAAAACTCTAATACATTATGGGGAGGATTGAAAATTAACACAACCACTTTGGAAAACAGTATGGAGAATCCTCAGAAGAATGGGAACAAATCTACCATTTGATCCAGCAATACCACTTCTGGGTATCTACCCAAAAGATAGGAAGCCAAACTACCAAACCAATGCATGAGTGTCTATGTCCACAGCTGCACAATTCATCATTCCCACACTATGGAACCAGCCAAGATGCCCATCACCAGATGAGTGGATTTCAAAACCATGGGATATGTACACAATGGTATTTTACCCAGCCATAAAGGAGAACAAAATTATGGCATCTACAGGACATGTCACAAAAAATAAGAAATCAGATGCTTTCCCTAATATGTGAAAACTAGGGAGAAACGGGTAACAGGAGGAGCTCTAGATGAAGAAGGGACCCTATAGAGGAGCAATTAAGGTGACCTAGCTGAGGGGATGGGAGGGGGGAAGAGGGAAACTCTTTAAAGCACATGATGTACTTAAACATATCAGTCAATCACTAGATCAAGCATGGGAAGGAGGGAGGGGAGGGAATGGGATGGGGATTGGATAAGGGCTAATTGGGTGATGTGTGCATGTATATCTCCACAAGTTTTTTTTTTTTTTTTTTTGGTGGTACTGGGGTTCCTGGAAGCCCTTCTACTTCCGGGCTACACTCCCAGACCTATTTTTTACATTTTTTATTTGGAAACAGGGTCTCTTAAGCCAGCGCGCGCAGCTGGCTTCGAACCTGTGCGATCCTCCTGTCTCTGCCTCCCAAGCGCGGGGATTACAAGCGTGCGCCACCACGCCCGGCCACAAGTTTTTTTTTTTTTTTCATTAAGATGTATGACTGCAATGTACCAATAAAAATATATTAAAAAAATAAATACGTGCTGAAGTTTAGGGGTAAAAGACTGTGATGTATACAACTTAGTCTCAAATAATGCAGAAGTGTGTAGGGTATACATAATATATACATATAATATATATATTATATATATATATAGAGAGAGAGAGAGAGAGAATGTATATAGTGTATAATGTAACATAACATATATATACATATATTTGTATGTAATCATGTAATCTCTATATATTATATAAATGTTTATACAAGTATGTATTCATGTGTTATCCATCTGTTTTTTAGTAATGAGGACTGAGCCCAGGGTCATTCTACCTCTGAGCTACATCCCTAGGCCCTTTTATTTTTTTGTTATGTAACAGTAATCTTGCTAAGTTGCTGAGAGTCTCAGTAAGTTGCTGAAGCTGTCGTTGAACCTTTGATAATCCTATCTCAGTCTCCCAAGCACTGACATTACAGGTGTGCACCACCACACCTGGCTGTATCTATTTTTCTATATATTTCCATAAATGTGTGTGGAGAGTGCGTACACCCTAACGTTAAAAGGGGAGAAAATGTTAACAAATAAGTGAGTCTGTGAATGGTTATATAGGTGTTCCTTGTACTATTTTTATTCTTACCTCTTTTATAAATTTGAATTTATTTATAAATAAATCTTTTTACTTTTTTTGGTACTAAGGATTAAACCCAGGGGCATTCTAATCCTGAGATAAACCCCAGCCCGGTTTTATTTCTTATTTGAAAACAGGGTCATGCTAAGTTTCTGAGAGCTTCACTAAGTTGCCGAGGCTGGCTTTGAACCTGTGATCCTTTTGTCTCAGCCTCCCAGGTACTGGGATTACAGGCGTGTATCAGCACACCCAGCCAAGATAAAAGTCTTTAAAGTTTGGCCAGACAGAGGGTACAAAGGATTGGGGTGTGAGAGTGCGGATGAGAAAGGAAAGCAGGAGCCAGATCTCCAAGAGACTCGTGTATGCTGGTCAGATGTAGACTTGAGGGGTAAGAGCTCAAGGAAAGAGGTCAGCCTCTTGTGAAGCACAAGGATGGAGACGGTGGGCATATTGCAGGCTGGGCAGGGGAACACACAGTGGTCATTCTGTGTGTGTGTGTGTGTGTGTGTGTGTGTGTGTGTGTGTGTGTGTATACTGCTGGGGATTGAACCCAGAGATTCTACCTCTGAAGTACTCCCCAGCCCTATTTTATTATTATTTTTTTAAATTTTGAAACAGGATCTTGTGAAGTTAGCGAGGGTCTTCCTAAATTGTTGAGGCTGGCCTCACACCTGAGATCCTGTCGGGCGTGGTGGTGCACACTTGTAACGCCAGCATTTGGGAGGCTGAGACAGGAGGACTGCAGTTCAAGGACAGCCGCAGCTACTTAGTGAAGCCCTTTGCAACGCAGTGAGTCCCCGTTTCGAGACCCTGTTTCAAAATAAAGACTAAAAAAAGAAATAGGACTGGCAGTGTAGCTCGGGGTAGAAGGCCTCTGGACTCCACTCCCAGTACTGCAAATAAAAAAACAAAACAACAACAACAACAAAAAACCCCTGAGATCCTCAGTCTGACAAGTATTGAGACTGTAGCTGTTGTTTTCTGAGGGCCTGTTATGTTTGGGGAACACTTGTCACTAGGGATACAATACAAAGATGAACAAGGCTCAGTGGTGACTGCCAAAGGACTGTGGTGATGTCAGCATCCCTGAAGACTAGTTAGGGGGGGTGTTCTGTGCATGTCAGGTGGGCGGCCATGAGAGAGCCTGGGCCTTGCAAGACAGCAGAGGGGCTGGTGGGGTCTGTGGCTTGAGTGAGCTCTCCAGCTGGTCTAGAAGATGGGGATGAACTTTGTGAGTCTCTACCACATAAGGAGAATGCCCCTTCCGACCCTGGGGAGGATAGGTACTTGCCCACCCAGAGAAGAAGTGTATATTGTTGCCTCTTCAGAGGAGGTTCTTAGGTGGGAGCTCCTAACACCTCCGGGAGTTGGCCTTAACTCAGGGCTCTGACTTAACTCAGAGCCCTGGAGGAAGGCCTTCACCCTGGGAGCTCCTTCCTCGACACACTCCTGGGCTGTCATTCAGGACCTGCTCAGCCCCCCGCCTTGTCTAGAAGCCATTTCCCTACATTCTAAGGTCCCCTCTGGCTCTGGCCACATGCACATTACCTACTTGGCCTTCCCCCTAGCTCCCTCATTGGTGTTAAAACTTCTCTTCAAACTTCTTCCTTTAGGCCAAGGAAAACGTGATGTCAGTAGGGAAAATCACAGCTAGGGCTCTGAGCTAGCAAGATGGCATTGCGTGACTCCCGGTGGACTGGGATAGGAGCAGTTTACCAGACAGACCCTCCTCCTGTTGCCTTTGGGAGGATGGGGAGACGGAGGCATGAAAGCTCCCCACAGAGCTCTTGCTGAGCCTCAACATGGTGGGCCAATCTAGTAAAGAGCATGCGTGCAGGGTATGGCCGAGAAAGTGGGAACATGGAGGCTAGGATAGGCCTGACTGGTGAGCCAGTCGAGGGTGAGAAGAAGGTGAAGCCAGGCTCCGCGTTTAGCCAAGTAGGTGAGTGGCAGTGCCATGTGTTGAGAAAGGAATCACCTTGTAGGATAAACTATGGGCTCGAGGGGAAAAGAAAAGATGGTAAGTTCCATTGGGTATGTTAAATCTGAGTTACTGTGGGACAATTTAGGAGACACCACAGGAATGAAGTCTGGCCTGGAATCAGAGAGTATCAGTATCTTAACACACACACACACACACACACACACACACACACACACACACCAGTATCCTAACACACACACACACACACACACACACACACACACACACACACATACACACACGCGCACGCGCATGCGCGCACGAACACCAGAACTTCCCTGGTATGCTTCTAGGGCCATTCAACCCAGGACCTCTGTTGGCAGAGGGAGGAATGGGTGCCACCCTTGGAGCCAGGCATGGGGCATTCTTGCAGTAGTTTTACGATGCCTCTTTAAAGGTCACTATCCAGAACCACAAGGACAACAGGAATTGTGGGCTGAAGACATTGCTACTAAAATTTCAGAGTTATGCCTCTCTGTAGACCCCATTGCAGGTCCCTGTTCTTCTGACCCCCTGCGAAGGTGCTGTCCAAAGGCCTGTGCTGGTCGTTATTGCCCATGTTGGCTTGTGTTGGACAGGGGCAGGGCTTGGCCGTCAGTGACGTGTGCTTGTAATTGTGTGGAGGTTCGAGTCCTCCCCTTTTGGAGAGGATTGATCCCTTAATGTCTGTCTTCTCACCCTGGTCAATTTCCCATCCTGTGTATTACAGGAGGGTAGCACCGCCCTCTTGGCCGCACAGGATGTTCTCAGGCCAATGCCAAGAGCAAATAGCTCCCAGTCAGCACTTCCGCCAGCTTCGGCAGGCACAGGGCACGGCAGTGTGTGGGGGGAAAAACTATTGGCATCTGATCTTCTTAAGTTACAAAACATCTGGCTCATAAAATCCTGTGTGTGTGCACACGTGGGTGCACGTGTGTATGGATCAGCGGTGAGGTTCCCTCCTCACAAGGGTTAGCAATAATACAGGACACTCTTTGGGGGAGGTGGCAAAATGAAGCTCCCCCACGGGACCCCGCACCGTGCTTCTGCTTCAGTGATCTTGACTGTCCGCCAGGCTTGTACTCACTGACTCATCCAGTCACTGGCCGGGCTTTGTTCTGAAAGGAGGTGGGTGGGCCCAGGCACCGTGCCCTTGGAGACCTGTCAGCCTAGGTGCGAACACAGAACATTCATTGGTGCTGTGACATCAGAGCAGCACGTGGCAACATGACCCCGACTGCATCAGAGCCACTGTGCCTGACAAGTTGCCAAGGGCTTACTTGAAGACAAGAGATGACGAGCACACGTGGCCCAGGAAAGAGAGTTTAGATGCGGCCTGTGCAGCGAGGACACCCAGCAGGCTGGGCTGCTTTCCCCCAAGAAAGGTCGGGTCTCTCCTCAGTCAGCAAGAGGCCCAACCACAGAATCAAAGTCCTACTACAAGCCAGGTGTGGTAGTGCACACCTATAATCCCAGTACTTGAGAAAGGAGGATTGTAGGTCCAAGGACAGCCTCAGCAAGTAGTGAGACTCTCATTAACCTAATGAGAAACTGTTTCAAAATAAAAATAAAATAGGGCTGAAGGTGTATGTAGCTCAGAGGTAGAATGCCTCTGGTTCAATCCTCAGTACCACACAAAAAAATGTCCCATGTCACCCACCCATACTAAAAAGGAAACTGGAGCCAGGCGTGGTGGCGCACGCTTGTAATCCCCGCACTTGGAAGCCTGAGACTGGAGGATCGCGCAGGTTCGAAGCCAGCCTCAGCTACTTAGTGAGGCTCTCAGCAACTTAGTCAGACCCTGTTTCCAAATAAAATATAAAATAGGTCTGGATGACCCTCAGGAGTAGCTTCCAGAACCCTGGGTGACATCCCAGAGGCAGGAAAAAAAAAGATTTGAGCTAGGTGTGATAGCGCACACTTGTAATCCCAGCATTCGGGAGGCTGAGAAAGGAGGATCGCAGTTCACAGCCAGCCTCAGCTACTTAGTGAGGCTCCCCGCAAATGAGTGAAACCCTGTTTCAAAATAAAGAATAAAAATAGGGCAAGGAGTGTAGCTTGGAGGTCAAATGCCTCTGGGTTCCATCCCCAGACCCGCCAAAAAAAAAAAAAAAAAAAAAAGATTTGACATCCCAGCCCACTCCTACAGTCCGAGGTGTTGTCAGCCTTTTGGGGAGGCCTTTGCTGATGAATTATTATCCAGTTCCCAGCTCTAAGCAGGCAAGTAAGTGGATGGAGGGCAGAGCCAGAGCCCTCCTGTACTCATTCTCTCGTCTTCTCTCTTTCCTTCAGGCTTCAGTGCTTGCCAGATATGCCCTCCAGAATCACTGTACATGTCATTGGCTCTCTTCAATCCCCACCCATGCAAAAACAGGACACCCGCCCGTGGAAAAGCCAATGCTGTCAGTCGCTCCCCAGGTCATGCAAGGTGGGAGTGAGGCTTTGGTGTCAGCTAGGGCCAACTTTATGTATGTATGTATGTATGTATGTATGTATGTATGTATTTGCTACTGGAGGTTGAACCCAGAAGCATTCTGCCTCTGAGCTATACTCCCAGACCTATTTTTATTTTGAAATAGGTTTTACTAAATTGCAGAGGGCCTTGCTAAGTTGCTGAGGCTGGGTGTGAACCTATGATCCTTCGGTCTCAGCCTCCCAAATATTGAGATTTTAGGGCTGCACCATCAAGCTCAGCTAGGGTTAACTTTAGAATCCAACCCTTCCAATCAAAGATGAGGGGCTAGGGATATGGAATGAGTGAAAAGGGGGTGTGAAAGTAGAGCTGAAGGTCAGTTAGGACCTGAAAAGCTTTCTCCTTCTTGCTACAATTTTCAGAAAGTTTTTAAACCAGTTGTTAAACATGGCTATAATTTTTATTTTTGTGGTACTGGGGGTGAAACCCAGGGGCTTTTCTACCTCTGGGCTATATTCCCAAACCTATTTTATATTTTATTTGGAAACAGGGTCTCACTAAGTTGCTGAGAAACTCACTAAGTAGCTGAAGCTGGCTTTGAACCTGTGTGATCCTCCTGTCTCAGCTTCCCAAGCGCGGGGATTACAAGCGTGCGCCACCACGCCCTGCTAAATATGGCTATTATTTTTTTATTGTCATTTTTTGGCAGGTCTGTGGATGGAACCCAGGGGCATTTGACTTCCGAGCTACACCTTCTGCCCTATTTTTTATTCTTTATTTTGAAACCGGGTCTCACTGAGTTGCAAACGGCCTCACTAATTAGCTGAGGCTGGCTTTGAAGCTATGTGATCCTCCTGTCTCAGCCTCCCGAATGCTGATATTACAAGCGTGCACCACCACTCCCGGCTTAAACATGGCTATTATTATTATTATTATTATTAATTATTATTATTATTATTTGGTGGTACTGGGGGTGGAACCCAAAGGCTTTCTACCTCCGGGCTATACTCCCAGACCTATTTTATATTTTATTTGGAAACAGGGTCTGACTAAGTTGCTGAGAGCCTCACTAAGTAGCTGAGGCTGGCTTCGAACCTGTGTGATCCTCCTGTCTCAGCTGGGACACTGGAAGTGGTTGTGCACACTTGTAATCCCCGCGCTTGGGAGGCTGAGACAGGAGGATCGCATAGCTTCAAAGCCAGCCTCAGCTACTTAGTGAGGCTCTCAGTAACTTAGTGAGACCCTGTCTCCAAATAAAAAATGTAAAATAGGTCTGGAAGTATAGCTCGGAGGTAGAAAGCCTCTGGGCTCTAGCCGGGCGTGGTGGCGCACGCTTGTAATCCCAGCTCTTGGGAGGCGGAGACCGGAGGATCGCGCAGGTTCGAAGCCACCCCGCGCTTGGGAGGCTGAGACAGAAGGATCGCATAGGTTCAAAGCCAGCCTCAGCTACTTAGTGAGACTCTCAGTAACTTAGTGAGACCCTGTTTCCAAATAAAATATAAAACGGGTCTGGGAGTATATCCCGGAGGTAGAAAGCCTCTGGGTTCCACCCCCAGTACCACTAAAAAAAAAAAAAAAGCCTCTGGGCTCCACCCCCAGTATCACCAAAATAATAATAAAAAATAAAATACATGGCTGGGAGTGGTGGCATACACCTGTAATCCTAGTACTTGAGAGGCTGACACAGGAGGATCACAGGTTCATGGCCAGCCTCAGGTACTTAGTGAGGTTAGTGAGGCCCTCCACAACTTTGTGAGACCTTGTATCAAAATAAAAAATGAAAAATAGGGCTAGGAATGTAGCTCAGAGGTAGAGTGCCCCTGGGTTCCATGCCCAATAACAAATACACACACACAGGATGGGGAAAATGTTAATAATGCAGATTTCACCCAAAGGTTTGGCATATCTATAGATGTTGCACTGTGAATAATACAAAAAAATACCAGTCAGTGTTTGAAAATAACCTGTGCTGGGTGTAGTGTTGCATGCCTGTAACCCCAGTAGTATTTGGGAAATTGAGACAAGAGGATCAACTGGTTCAAACTGGTTCAACACCAGCTTCAGCAATTTCGAGAAAGGAGTCTTATATCAAAATAAAAAATAAAATAGGTTCAATCCTGAGTACCACAAAAAAAGAAAATCATTAACCTATTTAGCAAAGAGATCACTTACGGTGTTGATAAACTAATGAGGTTCTGACATCTTCACTGTTTCATGCATAATTGAAAATATCAACCAACATTCATGTTAGAACTACATTTATCTGTGAACTGGAACCGCAGGTAAATTAATTTGGCAAATATCAATAAAAGCATTCTATGAGAATCAATTCATTATATAGAAGTTTTATTTTTTTTAATTTTTATTTTTTGGTGGTACTGGGGTTCCTGGAAGCCCTTCTACCTCCGGGCTACACTCCCAGACCTATTTTTACATTTTTATTTGGAAACAGGGTCTCCTAAGCCAGCGCGCGCGGCTGGCTTGGAACCTGCGCGATCCTCCTGTCTCTGCCTCCCAAGCGCGGGGATGACAAGCGTGCGCCACCACGCCCAGCAATATATAGAAGTTTTATAAGTAGCCTTCTAAGTGGGGGTGAGGGGACAGGTGTGGGGCAGGGCTAGTCATATGACCCGCTGGGCTTCCCGGTGCTTGCTCCCGTGGACAGGTGTCACGCCCGGCCTAAAGTAGCCGCTGGGGGTCAGAGCTGAGGCCAGCTCCGGTGGATTCCCTCGCGGCCTCCACTCTCTCTTCTGGAAGGAGGAGATGGAGCTGAGGCTGGTGGGGCTGCAGTACTTGGACAAGACCACCTTCGTCAATGGTCAATGTCATCCCGTCAGGTCAATTCAGTGAGGACACGATGCCCACAATGGGCTTCAACATGAGGAAAGTTGTTAAAGGTAGCATCACAATAAAGATCTGGGACACAGGAGGACAACCCCAGAGCACGTGCGAGAGGTACTGCAGAGGAGTCAAGGCTATTGTTTACATGATAGATGCTGCAGATTGCGAAAAGAAGGAAACCTCTAGAAATAAGCTACATAATCTTCTAGATAAACTCGTTACAAGGAATTGCAATACTAGTACTTGGAAACAAGGGAGATCTTTCAAAGGCGTTGGATGAAAAATAGCTAATTGAAACAATGAATCTCTCTGCTATTCTGGATAGAGAAATTTGCTGCTATTCAATTTCTAGCAAAGAAAAGGGTAATAGAGATATGTGGCTTATTCAACATTCAAAATCTAGAAGAAGCCGAAACATCTCTAAAAGTTGTCTAGTCCTTCTTGGCTATACTCGGATTATTGTCCATTTCTCTTATGTATTTCCCAGAATATAGCAGGTCCTCAACCCAAGAAATTGCCTTTTTCAGAGTTTTTTGTTTGTTTGTTTGTTTGTTTGTTTGTTTTATGTGCACTGCTGAAGACGTGTATCCCTACTTCCTAAGAATCGGCTAGAGTTGTCACGATAAAGCCAGCACACACAAACACTTCTCACACATGAATATCTTCAACAGTGTGGAGAGCTTTTGAAAAAACAAACAGACATACTCTTGACTATCTTAAATCAAGAGAATTACATATTTTCAGTCTGGTCTTTCTGGACCAGAGTTTTTTTGTTTTGTTTTGTTTTTTGGTGGTACTGGGGTTCCTGGAAACCCTTCTACCTCCGGGCTACACTCCCAGACCTATGTTTACATTTTTATTTGGAAACAGGGTCTCCTAAGCCAGCACACATGGCTGGCTTCGAACCTGCGCGATCCTCCTGTCTCCGCCTCCCAAGCGCGGGGATTACAAGCGTGCGCCACCACGCCTGGCCAATTTTTTTCTTTCCTTTTTCCTTTCTTTCTTTCTTTCTTTCTTTCTTTCTTTCTTTCTTTCTTTCTTTCTTTCTTTCTTTCTTTCCTTTTTTGTACTGGGGATGGAACCCAGGGGCATCCTACCTCTGAGCTACACCCCCAGTCCTATTTTCTATTCTTTTTTTTTTTTTTTGGTGGTACTGGGGTTCCTGTAAGCCCTTCTACTTCCAGGCTACATTCCCAGACCTATTTTTACATTTTTATTTGGAAACAGGGTCTCCTAAACCAGCGCGCGCGGCTGGCTTGGAACCTGCGCGATCCTCCTGTCTCCGCCTCCCAAGCGCGGGGATGACAAGCGTGTGCCACCACGCCCGGCTTTGGACCAGAGTTTTATATAGGTTTTCAGTAAATGTGTACAATATCATTGTAAATTCCAGGAGTTAATACTGATACTGACATGATGCAGCAAGCAGTTTCTAGCGCCACACACAGAATTTAGAAAACCTTTCGGCCTGACTGTGTGGGAGATAAACATAATGTTTATTTTGTCACAAATGCATGTGAAATGTATAGTTAGCACCTAAAAAATGGTCTGTAAAGAGTGAGCAGGGCACCAGATGAACGTTGTGGGTTCTTTATACTGGAGACATCCTACCTGATGAACTGGAGAGTCACTCTGTTTTCTGAGGATTCGTTATCACCAGCTAGCAGGTGGGATGTGGGAGGAGTTACAGCATCCTGTTTTATATCTGTCCAGAGCATTAGGATTTTTCTATTTCAACACACCTTTTTAAGGAGTTGGGAATTGAAGATTTTCCTCAAAAGCTTTCATGAATTTAAAGCATTTCAAACAATAAAAACTGTTAGGAATGTTAGAAAAATAACCTTCTATTATTCCTTTTTTAGTGGTACTGGGGACTGAACCCAGGACCATTCTGCCTCTGAACTACACTTCCAGCCCTATTTTATTTTTATTTTGAAACAGGGTCTCTCTAGGTTGATGAGTCTCACTACTTGTCCTCCAACCTGTGATCCTTCTGTCTCAGTCTCCCGAGTACTAGGATTACAGAAATGGGCCACTGTGCTCGGCTGATTATACGGAATTTAAAATAAACAGTACTGTACGCAGGCCTGGTCGCACATGTCTGTAATCCCAGTACTTGGGAGACTGAAACAGGAGAATGGTAGATTGGAGGCCAGCCTCAGCCATTTACCAAGGTCCTCAGCAACTTAGACTCTATTTCAAAATAAGAAAATAAAAATAAAAAGGGTGAGGGTATAGAAGTAGAATGCCACTGGGTTCAATCTCCAGTATCAAAAAATATACTGTACAATTTATTATTATTTTTGTGGTACTGGGGATTGAACTCAGAATCATTCTACCTCTGAATTACACCCCCACTCCTATTTTATTTTTCTTTCCTTTTTTATTTGCAGTACTGGGGATGTAACCCAAGGGCATTCTACCTCCGCGCTATACCCCTAACCCTATTTCTTATTCTTTATTTTGAAACAGGGTCTCACTAAACTGTGGAGGGCTTCACTAAGTACCTGAGACTGGCTGCAAAACTGGATCCTCCTGTCTCAGCCTCCCAAATGCTGTGATTATAAGCATGTGCTACCATACCCGGCTTATTTTTCATTTTGAAACAAGGTCTTATAAGTTGTAGAGGGCATTGCTAAATTGCTGAGGCTGGCCTCCAATTTGCAGTCCTCCTGTCTCAGCCTCTCAAGTACTGGGATTACAGGCATGCACCACCATGCCTGGTGTATATTTTATTATTATGTATAGTTTGTGTACTATATACCCTTTCTATCAGTAAAATTGATAATTAACTTATGTACCTATACACACACATACATTTCCTGAGAGAGCTGGTTGTTAAATATTTACCAATGAACTACTGGTTAAGCCCAAGGTCCAAAACTACTTTGGCACCAGAAATACAAGGTTCAAAGGTCCCAGAGGTACTCGAATCCTGACTAAACCTGAGAGAGGACAGACACGTGAGTAGAAAACATTTATGTGGGTTTTTTTTTAGGCAAACTGATAAAAACCTTGTTTTGATATCACTAGGCTTTAAACTCTACGAACGTAGAGACTTCACCTCTCTCATTTACACTGGCATCCATGGCATCTAGCTGGTACCTGGAATGGAGGAGGTGCATGCTTTTAAAAAATGGAATGAGCCAGGCTTGGTGGTGCACGCCTGTAATCCCAGTACTTGGGAGGGATGGCAGGTTTGCTGCAAGCCTCGGCGACTTGGAGAAGCCTTCAGCAACCTAGTGAGACACTGTTTCAAAATAAAAAAATAACTGTAGCTGGGCGTGGTGGTGCATGCTTATAATCCCAGCGCCTGGGAGGCTGAGACAGGAGAATCACACAGGTTCAAAGCAAGCCTCAGCCGGGCGTGGTGGCGCACGCTTGTAATCCCCGCGCTTGGGAGGCTGAGACAGGAGGATCACACAGGTTCGAAGCCAGTCTCAGCTACTTAGTGAGCCCCGCTGCTACTTAGTGAGACCCTGTTTCCAAATAAAATATCAAAAAGGTCTGGGAGTATAGCCCGGAGGTAGAAAGCCTCTGGGTTCCACCCCCAGTACCACCAAAAAAAAAAAAAAAAAAAAAAAAGCCAGCCTCAGCTACTTAGTGAGGCTCTCAGCAACTTAGTGAGACCCTGTTTCCAAATAAAGTATAATATAGGTTTGGGAGTATAGACTGGAGGTAGAAAAGCCCCTGGGTTCCACTCCCAGTACCACAAAAAATAAATATAAATAAATAAATAACTGTAGTCTCAGTACTTGGCAGGTTGACACAGGAGGATCACAGGTTCAAGGACAACCTCAGCAACGCAGCAAGATCCTACTTCAAAACAAAAAATAAAAAGGGCTGGGAGCATAGCTCAGATATACAATGACTTTGGGCTCAATCCTTAGTATCAAAAAAAGGAAAAAATAAAAAAGAATTGAGATATAGCTCAGAGATAGAATGCCCCTGAGTTCAGTCTCCAGTTCTACCAAAAAGAAAATAATGGAATGAAATGGCTCTTCTAGTCAACTGACTTTGGTCTAACTTCTTCCTCATGACATGACCCAAAAGTGGCCGCAACTGGAGAGCTATGGCTATCCTCCTTAGCCTAGAAATTGCCCCATCAAGTGGTCCCCTGCTTCCCCTCTGTCCAGCTCTCAGAGTCCTCCAGCTCCGGCAGCTCTCACAGGTCCTGAAAGCAAGGGTCACTGCTGTACTTCTGGCATCTAATTGAAACCTGGCCGGCTGTCCTGAAGGTACGGCACCTGGCTAGCTTGGTGCCTCCACCTCCTGCCCAGGGATCTGACAAGCCACTTTGGTCTAGCTACCAACTCTACCTGTATGGAGAAATAAAAAGCAAGCAGGAGGTGGCGGGGACAAAACAATGGGGAAGTCTAAAAAAGTATAACCAAAATGGGAAGTTATCTGGCTTGGGGGAAAAGCATAAACTGGTCTTCTTGACCAGAAACCTAATTCTCTCTACCACATTGTAGCTGTGAGACCTTGGATAAGTCACTTTACCTCTCTGATCCTCAGTCTGCTTATGTTAAAGATGATGTAAGGCGGGTATTCTAGATCTCCTTGGTTTCCTCCAGCTTTACTGGTGTCGGGGCTACTGCTAACAGAAACACCTGAAGCCTGGGAAGATGGGAGAGGATTCAGATAGGCCACAGGAAGGGCATCACTTGAAGCTTAGGGGAAGTGTATTTCTATTATTATTACTTGTTTTAGTACTGGGGTTTGAACCCAGCAGAATTCTACTCCCAAATTACACCCCCTGTCCTTTTTTATTTTTTATTTGGAAACAGGGTCCTGCTAAGCTGAAGACCTTGCTAAGTAGCTGAGGTTGGCCTCAAACCTGCGATCCTCTTGTCTCAGCGTCCCAAGTACTGGGATTACAGGTGTACACTACCACACCTGGCAGGAAAGTGTTTGTAATCATGGAATTTCTCTAATTTCTCTCTGAGTGGAAGCAAAAATGTGTGTAAGATATCCCAGCTGATGAAGCAGGATAAAATGGACCACTGCAGCTCCTGAAAGCCCTAAATGAATTCATTGCTGACGGTTTTACTAAAGGACTCAAGGATGACAGTCAGGTCTTTGCATCCCATGATGCCCTTGCCTGAGTCAGAGGAATTTGGAGCGCAGCCACAGTGTGGCGGTTTTATGCTCCTGTGTCCTCATGTCCTTCAAATGTCCTGCCTCAAGTGTTTCCTGCTGCCTATGTTCCCTTCTTCCCACATCCCCAAACTGGCAAGGTGATCAGCAAAAAGGCCCCTTAGCTTCCAGAGAGTAGGCAGGAGGCATCTTCCCTGCCTCTCGCCTCTTGCTGCTTCCCAGGAGAGAGGCCACCTGTGCGATCTGTGACTGTAGGAGCAGTCTCGTCACCAGCTGCAACATAAGCTCGATTCCTAATAAGCTGTTAGTCCCAGCCCTCTTGTTCTGCTTGCACTTTATCCCTTTCCTTCCTCTCCTCCTGGAGTGGAGCCCAGAGCCTCAGGAATGCTAAGTGCGTGCTCCTACCAGAGGTACACCGCCAGCTACCTGTCCTTTGTGATGTTCCCTTACACAGGAGATAAGACTGGCATTCTCACTTCTGGTTCCACCTTGCAGGAGAGGGTGGAGCCTCCCACACTAGTGTTTCCTTCCTCCTGCTCCTTCCTTCAGAACACTTCGACCGGCCTGACCTTCAAAGAGACGTTAGCACTGAATCAGCACTTACTGTGCACCAGGCAATGGATCTAATCATCGTACCCTTGAACCGAGCAGCATTAGGCCTTGGCTAGGCACTCTACTGTCAAGTGAATGTGTAAACATATCTTCAGAAAACCCTGAAAGGCAGCTATTTTTATTTCTCATTCTAACAATGGGGAGACCGAGGCTCAGGGAAGTTACCTACTGAGGTTACAGTTAATACGAGAAAGGAGGATGCAAGTCTAGGTCCGTCTGATTCTTCTAAATCCTATCTCCCTCACAGGGTTCTAGCCTAGCAGACACAGCCGTGTGTGTGTGTGTGTGTGTGTGTGTGTGTGTGTGTGTGTGTGTGTTACTGGGAATGAAACCCAGGTGCATTCTACCTCTGAGCTACACCCCACCCCTTTTTAATCTATTTTTAAATTTTGAAACAAGGTCTTGCTCTGTTGCTGGGTCTTGCTAAGTTTTTGAGGCTGGTCTTCAACCTGTGATCCTCCTGTTTTGGCCTCCCAAGTACTGGGGTTCTAGGTGTGTGCCACTGCGCCTGGCTCCTGTGACATTTTTGGTTCTAGCTATTCCATAGAAGATGGCTGCAGCCTTCTAGGTGGAGGGCAAGTATGCCAGCTTTAAAATCCACATGCACTCTGCTCTGCAAATGGCGCCCTCTACTCTGAGGATTGCAATAGAATAAGGAGGCTGTGCCTAGTAATATCCACATCCTCAGCCACCCACGGCCTCTGGTATGTCAGTGGAGGAAGCACTTCCGGCTGGGAAAGGATGCCAGCTCTTGTGCAGCCAGTAACCGGAGCTGCTACCAGAGAGGACTGGCTCCACCTTCCACGGCAACTCCTCGGCTGTGCCTGTGGAACTTACTGACCTCTTGTGGTCAGAGCGCAAAAGCACTGCGGCTGCTCAGCCTCAGAGGGCTGAGCTGGAGAACAGCTCTCCCTACTCAGTTTGATTTGTCTCTGACAATACTGAAATGGGTCAGTCTCGACCTCACTGCACCTTGGCTCACTCTCCTGTAAAATGGGGCCAAACAAAGACCCCTGCCATACTTTTTTTTGTGTGTGTGGTACTGGGGTTCCTGGAAGCCCTTCTACCTCCGGGCTACACTCCCAGACCTATTCTGTACTTTTTTAAATTTAGAAACAGGGTCTCCTAAGCCAGCACACGCATCTGGCTTCGAACCGGCGCGATCCTCCTATCTCTGCCTCCCAAGCGCGGGAATTACAAGCGTGCGCCACCACGCCCGGCCCCCTGCCATACTTTAATGCATGAATAAAAGCTTTGGGGTTGAATGTATGGATAAATTCAAGATGTCAAGATGCCAGGTGGGCACTCATGGAATTCTGAGTACCTGACCAGTATCATGAGATATTATGCAACAGTACTAATCAACTTTTTTTTCAGCTAACAGAATACACAGAAAATATGTGTCTAGCAAGGCTCGAGATAAAAAGAGGCTAAGTCGGGTGCAGTGGACCACACCTGTAATCCTCGTATTTGGGAGGCCGAGACAGGAAGATCTCAGATTCAAGGGCAGCATCAGCAACTTAGTGAGACCCTGCTTGATAATAAAAAATTAATATGGGCCATGGGTATAGCTCAGTAGTATACCGCCCCTGGGTTTGATCATGTTTTGCACACAAAAACATAGATGCTGAGACTGGGGTCATAGCTCAGTGGTATACCACTTGCCTACCATGTGTAAGGCCCTTGGTTTTATCCCTAGCACCAAGGGAAAAAAAGCATCTTCTTGTGACCAGAGTTGTCCCAGACTCAGCTCAGATGCCCCAAAGACTGAGAGCATCAATGTCTCAGGATTCCTGGAAGCCTTGTACAGCAGCCAGGGTGGCAAATGTTGCTGCTTTATTACAAAAGCAGAAGCAGAACCACAGTGAGCATGATCAGGTCCTCTTCCCTGAGGCCCTCTAAATGAGTCAACAGTGTTTAGGTGGATGAGCCTGCTTTTAGAGAGGCACAGCGTCCAGGACACAGGTGAGGATGGTCACTGAGCAGTGGAGCAAGTGCCCTGGCCAACAAGGCAGATCTCCCAGGATCTGGCTCACTGCGGCTCTTTACTTGCTCTGCATGCGTGAGGCCCTGGGTTCCATCCCCAGCACAGCAAAAAAAGAGAAAAGAAAGCCGGGCGTGGTGGCGCACGCTTGTAATCCCCGCGCTTGGGAGGCGGAGATGGGAGGATCGCGCAGGTTCAAAGCCAGCCTCAGCTACTTAGTGAGGCTCTCATCAATTTAGTGAGACCCTGTTTCCAAATAAAATATAAAATAGTGTAGCCCGGAGGTAGAAAGCCTCTGGGTTCCACCCCCAGTACCACAAAAAAAAAAAAAGAAAAGAAAAGAAAAAAAAGAGAAAAGAGATCACAGTCGTGCTCAAGCCTCCAGAAGGAAGCCAATCGCATTTGGGGATAATCTGGGTCTGTCCAAGACCAAAGGCGGGGAGTCTGGAGAAGCAAAAATAAAGGAGGGGTGGGTGGGAGGAATCTGCTTCTGTGTCCCTTCAAGCCTTTCTTTGTTTCCCCTTTCTCCTGCTGCTACCCACTCACGCTGCACTGACTCATTCAAAAGACAAGCACTCACTGAATGGCAGCCACATGCCCAACCCTGTGCCGAGAACTGGGATTACAGGATGAAACTGTGGGCTTCAAGGAACTCCACCTGGTAGACAGAAAGTGAAAGAGGCACGAAGGCAGGTGCAAGTGGTCCAGGAGACACAGCAGAGGGAGGCAAGGGCCCCGAGGGGCAAGAGGCCTGGTAAAGACACTTGAAACTCCACTGAGGGGTCGGGAAGGAAAGTCACCAGGGAGTAACGGAGGCAGCTTTCCAAAGAGAGAGACATGTATGAAGGAGGCATGGGACAATGGAGCATGGTCAGCACACTTCAGATAGTCAAGTTGTTCTAGAAAATTCAGTGCTAGATGGGAGGGATGATGGAGCCAGGCAGGCAGGAGCCAGGTGAGAGGTGCCAATTAAAGGTTTTACTTCTGCTAAAGGTAACACGCAGCCATCTAGACAATTTGAAGTAGAGCCTGATAATCTGTATTACTTCAAAGTAACACCACTGATCTGTGGTGGCACATGCCTGTAATCCCAGCATGTGGTCGGCTGGGACAGGAGAATCACAGGTTTGAGGTCAGCCTCAGCTACTTAGTGAGGCCCTCGGCAACTTATTGAAACCCTATTTCAACCTAAAAATATATAAATAGTGCTAGGGTTGTAGCTTAGAGGTAGAATGTCTTTGGGTTCAGTACGAAAAGAAAAAAACAAACACTGCTCTGAGCTTGGTTCAATCTTAAGGAAGGAAAGGAAGGAGGGAGGGAGGGAAGAAAGGAATGCCAGTAAGTGGTGGCATAAGGTTGTAATCCCAGTACTTGGGAAGCTGAGACAGGAGGATTGCGGTCTGTGGACAGCCTCAGCAACTTAGTGAGGCCCTATTTCAAAATAAAGAATAAAAAATAGGGCTGGGGGTGTAGCTTGGAGGTAGAATGCCCTGGATTCAATCCTCAGTGCTATAAACAAACAAACAAAAATAAAAAATAAAAATTTTAGTAAAGAGAAAGAAGGGAAGGCAGGGAGAGAGGGAGAGTACATGTCAGGGGGAGGGAGACTGCAGAAGAGGTTGTTTCAGCCATTTGGGTACATGAGTTCGTAGCCTAACTAGGACATTGGGATCCCTTATGTCTAGGATCACTAGGGCGTAGCAGTGGTTTGGAAGGAGGCAATAAGGGGGAAGGAGGGATCATGCTAAGGGAAATCTTGCTTTTCTGACTGGAATAACCAGGTACGTGGTGGCAGTCACTGAAACTGGGGGCACAGGGAGGATCCAAGTTGGTGAAGGGGATGAAGCTGAGAGCCACTGTGGATATGCTGGGTTTGAGATACCTGTGGGACACCAAGGTGAGGATGTCTAATAGTCTCTTGTGTTCCAATGAGGAAGGGAATAGTTTAAATAATGTTATGTCTATATATGAAGGTTTTACTACCAATCTCACTAATATGTATGGGGAGGAAGGAGGGAGGACGGGATGGAACCCAGCAGCAAACACAGGAAGTGCTGTGTACATATCTAAATGGATCAATAAAAGTATATAACAAAAGTGTTCCGCTCAGCATCAGAGGTCTGAGCTATAGATATAAATTCAGGTGTCTTCAGTACATAGGGGTCTAGTTGAAGTCATATTCACGAACAAGGTCATGAATAATAAAAGAGCCAGGTTTTGTGGTGCACACTTGTAATGCCAGCACTTGGGAGGCTGAGAAAAGGATCGCAGGATCGCGGCCAGCCTCAGCAACTTAGTGAGGCCCTCTGTAACTTAGTGGGACCTTGTTTCAAAATAAAATAGGGCTGAGGATATAGCTACAGCCCCAAAAAGAAGGAGGAGGAGGAGAAGGAGGAGGAGGAGGAGGAGGAGGAGGAGGAGGAGGAGGAGGAGGAGGAGGAGGAGGAGAGGACTTAAGGGAGTCTTGATCACCAGTATTTAAGGAATTTAAAGAAAGTAGGAGAGAATCAAGTGTCTCTCTTGGCTGTAGAAATGGGGAGGAGGAAGTGGCCAGAAGAGCCAGTTGCACCAGAGAATCCATGTAAAACGGGGCTAAAGTGCTGGGTGGAGCTCAGTGGTAGTGTACTTGCCTAGCACGCACGAGGCCCTTGGTTCCATCCCTAATGTCACAAAATCAAACAAAGCAAAACGACAGAGCCAAAAGAGGAAAACAGACACTTCAGCAGTGATGGAGGCAGAAGCCAGCCTGCGGTGAGCTGGTTCAAGCTTAGCCTGTGAAGAGGAAGACAGAGCAAACACTAGAAGGGGGCTCTGTGTCAAAGAAGGTACTTGGTGAAAGTATCTGTTCAAATTGACATGCCAAGGAGAAGAGATGAAGAAGCTGAGCTGCAGAGCCGGGCGTGGTGGCGCACGCTTGTAATCCTAGCATTTGGGAGGCTGGGACTGGAGGATCGCGGTTCGCGGACAGCCTCAGCTTCTTAGTGAGGCCCGCCGCAACTTAGTGAGACCCTGTTTCAAAATAAAGAATAAAAAAATAGGGCAGGGGGTGTAGCTCAGAGGTCGAATGCCCCTGGGTTCCATCCCCAGACCCACAAAAAAAAAAAGAAAAAAAAGCTGAGCTGCAGGGAAGACTGGAGATAGATGATAAAGTCCAAGGAGGGGTGAGGGGCCCCAGCCCTGAGTGCAGGGGGGAGGCAGGTGTCCGCCTGGGGCAGGAGGGGTAAAGGGGAGAGGAGAGGTCTTGCAGGTTGCTTGCTGAGGGGCCAACTCTGAGGTCAGCATGCAGGAGGTTTACTAGGGATCACGATGTGTGGAAGGAGGGGAAGGATGCTGGATTAGAGGAGGGAGACGCTGGGCTGCCATGTAGCTTCCAGCCTGTGACAAGCTATGAAGCCAGGAGTTGGGACATTGGGAGGGCGGGCTTCTGGCCCCGGCTGCAGTCACCCACTGGATGCTGGCTGCCCTGGGAAGAGAGCATGTCCCCAGGCAAAGAGGCTCTCTTCAGTGCCCAAGGAGATCTCCGGGAGGACTGCGCGCTGTAAGCAGTTCCTTGGGTCCTCAGGGGGACTGGGGAGCATCAGTGTCTGCCCGCGAGAGGAAGAGGGCGCTGTTGCATTGGAGTTGAATCTCAGCCAGCTGGTGTGAGGCTTAAGGCCTGAATTTTGCTCTGTGAAAAAAGATATGAGTCTTTCTGAAAAGGGAAAAAGTCCAGCTCGGGGGTTGTACAGAAGTGAAATGGCTACTTCAAGGCACTGAAAAGAAGCTAACTGGGGACATACAATAGGACTGCCAAATGGCACTGGGTCTTACTTGACACTAGAGAATAACTCATGTTAGCAGGCTCAAAGGTTCTTCTTTCTTTTCTTTTCTTTTTTTTTTTTGCTTTTGTGGTACTGGGAATTGAACCCAGGGGCATTTTACCACCAAGCTACATCCCCCAGCACTTTTTCATATTTTGTTTTGAACCAGGGTCTCTCTAGTTTGCTGAATCTCACTACATGGCTGAGGCTGTCCTTGACCTGTGATCCTCCTGTCTCAGCCTCTGAAGTACTGTGGTTACTAGAATATACTACCACACTCCTGTTCACATTTCAAGGCCTCCTTGTCCTCGGTCACTTAGATCTGTCCTCCCTCAGATTTAATTAGTTTATACCAACAAATGTCCATATTATTTAGAGAGGAACATATTCTCTAAATTTTTTTTTTTTTTTTTTTTTTTTTTCTTTTTAAATTTATTTATTTTTATTGGTGCACTGTATTCATACATCATAGTAGGATACATACTTTTGTAGACATACATGCACACTTTTCCCAGTCAGCCCCCACCCAATCCCCACCCCATTCTCTCCCTATCCCTCCCTCCCATGCTTGGCTTAGTAGTTGACATCTAGTATTATGGCAATTTATCTAAAATTAAAAATGATAATCTCACATAACAGTTTCATTTGTCTGATACCAAGCTTTTGATGACTTAACGATAACATTTCAATATTTCTTTTTGCTTTCTTTCTTACCAGAGAATATTTTTTTTCTATTTTTTAGGTGAAACTATCATATATTTATATATTTATTTTTCAGAAAAAAATCTATCCTAATATGGAATATGGACTCTAGGTACCCAAAACGATCTTGAAAAAGAACAAAGCTAGAAGATATATATTTTCTGATTTCAAACCATATAAAGCTACAATAATTGAAACAGTGTAGTACTATTCTAAAGGCAGATCTATAAACCATTGGAGTTAAATAAAAGCCTAGAGCTAAATTCTTCCCTATATTGTCAAGTTATTTTTGACAAGGTTTCCACGAACATTTGGTGGTGGAAATATTAATCTTTTAACTAAATATTGTTGAAAAATGATAATTACATGGAAAAGAATAAAATTGGACCCTTACCTAATCCCATATACAAATATTAACTCAAAATAGATAATAGACCTAAATATAAATCTTAAGACTATAAACTTTTAGGAGAAAATCTGGGTCATTAAACCTCACAACATTGAAATTGGCAGTGATTTCTTGGTTATGATTTCAAAGGCACAAGCAACAGAGGAGTATACAAACTCCCAAAAAAAAAATTGTATATCCAAAGACAATGTAAACAAAGTTAACAGTTACTAATAGAATGGGATAAAATATTTCCAAATGCTATATCTGAAGGTGTATTAATATTCCAACTAGGAATCCTAGAAATTAACAACAATAAAGGCAAACAATACCCTTTAGAGATAGGTAAAAGACTAACATAAATAATGAATCTCCACAGATAACCAATCTTAGTTGTTTGTTGGATGGAAAATCTTGTTTCTCTAGTTCTGGAGTGTGTTACCTATTTCTTCTTTGTAGTTAATCTCTTTGAGTATTTTCTCTAGTGCTGGTTTTGAAGACATAAATTCCTTCAGTTTCTGTTTGTCATGGAAGCTTCTTCTTTCTCCTTCTAATTTGATAGAAAGTTTTGCTGGGTAGGAAATTTTTGGCTGGAAGTTGTTTTCTTTCAGAGTTTGGAATATGTTACTCCAAGCCCTTCTGGCTCTCATAACTTGATTTGGGAAGTCTGGAGTGATTCTAATTGGTTTGTCTCTGAATGTCACTTGGCCCTTTGCTTTTGTTGCCTTTAAGATTCTCTGCTTGGCTTCCACATTGGTCATTTTGACGATTATGTGGCGTGGGGATCCTCTTCTCTGATCCTGTCTAAAGGGAGTTCTATAAGTTTCCTGGACCTGTGTATCGACCTCTTGCTCTATGTCTGGAAAATTTTCTGCTATTACTTCCTTGAAGAGATTGTTGATCCCTTTGGTTTCACTTTCTTTTCCCTCCTCTATTCCAATTATTCTTAGGTTAGCTCTCTTAAAATGGGCCCATATTTCTTCAATATCAGATTCCTGCTGTCGGATATTTTTTTCTAGATTAGAAACTATGCGTTCATTTTTGGATTGCTCATCTTCTAAGAGCGAGATTCTGTTCTCCATGTGTTCTAATCGGTTGTTTGTGCTTTGAATTGAGGCCTTTACTTCATTAATTGCATCCTTTATCTCTTTTTGGCTCTCTCTGAGTTCTTTTCGAAGCACCTCTATTATTTCTACAGTTATTTTCCTGATTTGATCTTCTAGAAATCTCTGATTTTCTGTTTTATCGGGTTCTGATGTTGTGGGGTTGTGGGCATTTATTGCTCCAGTATTATTCCTCTTTCCCATGATTTCGGATGTTTGTGCCTTCTCTGGGTTCTTCCCTTGGGTCACTATGACTTCCCTTAAGGTGTTCTGGATCTCGAGTCAGTAGTATCTCGGACCCCACTACTCCTTTACTGGGTTTTATCACAGAGTCTCCGACCCAGAGAGTCGCTAGAGGCTGCTTTAGACTGTGGGGGGTGCCAGGTTGCACGTTCTCCTATGGTGTGATATCTCTGCCACCGCCCCTCCCCCACTGGGTCAAGTCCCAGGGAGTACAGTACTGGGATTTCTCCTCTGTGGCCCGCAATTTGACTCACTGTTCTTGAGTACGCAGATGTAGCTGTATTGGCCTCGCTGGATTCGGTGCTGCTGCTGCCGGTGGCAATATGGCGCCGCTGCTACGCCCTCGGCTGTGGGGCTGGTTTTTTCTTCTTGGTTTTGGTTTCCACTCTGAATCCCTGCAGCGTGTGCTGAGCTCGGCCACTGGGAACTTTAGATGCTCTCTGCGCGGAGAAATCCCGCCTGGCTGTTCCGCAGTGGCTCACCTCGGCTTGCTGTAGCCGTCCCGTGAATTCGCCGGCAGTATGGCGCTGCTGCCGCCGCGTCTGCCGCGTCCTCGGGCGATAGGCCGGTTATCTCCTCTGTGGCTCTGTTCTCAGTCCGCTTTCTCTATGGAGCCTGGTGATTTTTTGTTTCACTGGTGATGGTGTTTTCTGGCTATGAAAGGCGCTGATTTTGTGGTAATGGAGGTTTGTTGTTAGCGGGGCTCTTAAGCCCCGCTTTTCTCGGTCGCCATCTTCCCGGAAGTCTCTAAATTTTTACTTTAGCGGTGAATTCATTCGAACCCCTCCCCCCCATGCTACTCCTGAATGGTATGGGGCTATAACTGTCTTCTGTATTTCTATCTTTTTAATAAACTTCTTTTAAAAATAAAAATAGGCCGGGCGTGGTGGCGCACGCTTGTAATCCCAGCGCTTGGGAGGCTGAGACCTGGAGGATCGCGGTTTGCGGACAGCCTCAGCTACTTAGTGAGGCCCTCTGCAACTCAGTGAGATCAGGTTTCAAAAAATAAGGGCAGGGGTTGTAGCTCGGTGGTCAAATGCCCCTGGGTTCCATCCCCAGACCCGCAATAAATAAATAAATAAAAATAAATAAAAATAAAAATAAAATTTTACTTTATGTACTGGAGAAAGAACCTATGGCCATTCACTCTCCAAGTTCATCTTAGCTCTATTTTATTTTTAGTATGAATCAGGTTCTCACAAAGTTGTTGAGAGTCTTGCTAAATTGCTGAGGCTGTCCTAGAACCTGCAATCCTCCTGTCTCCATCTCCCAAGTACTGGAATTACAGATGTGTACCACCATGCCTGGCAAAATTTCCCTCTTTTTTTTGCCAAAAGTATCTCCTAAACAAGACCGAAGTTCAAGGACATCAGTATATAATGATTATTTTTGTTATTACAATACTTCCTGATGCTAATGACAACAATCTTGCTGATGGCAAACAAACTATGTGGATATTAAAATATCATGAACCAATTATAAACCTATTTTAGGCTGACAATGAGGAAAATAAATACTTGTCTATGAACAGATGAATAAGAATTACAAGAGTCAAGTTTAAGCCTAATAGCCAGGCGTGGTCGTGCACGCTTGTAATCCCCGCGCTTGGGAGGCGGAGACAGGAGGATGGAGCTGGTTCGAAGCCAGCCTCGCTGGCTTAAGAGACCCTGTTTCCAAATTATAAAATAGGTCTGGGAGTGTAGCCCGGTGATATAGAAGGGCTTCCAGGAACCCCAGTACCACCAAAAAAAAAAAAAAATTAAGCCTAATTAGCAGGCAAATACAAAATGTAGAAAATTAAAAAGGAGGAGGACTAATTCTAAAACTACAAAGGAAAAATGCTGCTATGATGATGAAATACAAAACAAGGGACTCATCAGGTAGCAGAATGACAACAGCCAAACCCAATGCCCGATTAAGTGGGCTTTTAAAATCCATACAGGAATTGTATGGATGATCGTACAAAATGCCTGTTCCAAGAAGAAAGAATTCCAACAAGAGGGGGCGCATAATGAGAACTCACCGGGCTTGAAGAGTGGGCTGACCACCCAACTGTGTGTTGTGCATTAAACCGGCTTGTCATCCGTGAGTAACTATGAGCAACTAACAACTTTCTTTTTTTTTTTTTTTTCTTTTTGGTGGCACTGGGGGTGGAACCCAGAAGCTTTCTACCTCCGGGCTATACTCCCAGACCTATTTTGTATTTTATTTGGAAACAGGGTCTCACTAAGTTGCTGAGAGGCTCACTAAGTAGCTGAGGCTGGCTTCGAACCTGTGCGATCCTCCTGTCTCAGCCTCCCAAGCGTGGGGATTACAAGCGTGCGCCACCGCGCCCGGCTTAAGCAAGTAACAACTTTCATAACTGACAATAGCAATATGGCTTTTGAATATGTGGCACTGGGGACCGAACCCAGGGGCATTCTACCTCAAAGACAGACTCCCCCAGCCCTATTTTATTTTTATTTTGAAACAGGGTCTTACTAGGTTGATGAGCGTCTCACTACTTGCTGAGGATGTCCTTGAACCTACAGTCCTCCTGCTCAGCCTCCTAAGTACTGGGATTATAGCATGAGCCACCACACCTAGCTAGCAATATGACTGTTAAGGAAAAAAAGAAATATCCAACTGAGGAGAAAAGTCAACATTTGAGGAAGGTTTTCACCCTGCTTCCCGGCACAGAATTGCAACTAAATCTGCAGGTCAGCATAGGTTTCACTGCCCAAGCTACTAAGTGGTTCATATTCTCCTCTCCTCCTCCTCTCCTCTCCTCCCTTCTTCTTTCTTCTATCTCTGATACTGGGGATGAAACCCAGGAACATTGTACCTCTGAGCTATATACCCTCAGTCCTATTTTATATTTTGTTACTGCACATTGGCCTTAAACCTGTGATCTTCTTATCCAGCCTCCCAAGTTCTGGGATTACAGATATGCACCACTCACCACTCCTTGTCCGACTGTATCTTTTTTTCCCTTAAGGACTGAACCCAGCGGCATTCTACCTCTGAGCTAGACCCCCAACCCTAGTTTATTCTTCTTTCAAATAAAGTCTCTATAGGTTGCTGAGGGAGGCTCTACTAACTTGCTGAGACTGCCCTTGAACCTGTGATCCTCCTGTCTCTGCCTCACAAGTGCTGGGATTACAGGCATATACCACCACACCTGTCTTATGATTATTATAGAAATTTTAGGGTGCAGGGAATAGCAGACCTATAAAGGGAGCTACTTAGGAGGCTTTGCCTTGGTGCACACTAAAATCTCTCTAGAAACAGGAAGAGTCAGTCGTGCTTCCAACCTGATTTTAGAGGAGAGATGGGAAAACACACAGCCTCTATGAGTGGATTGTTCCCAGGAAGTATGGTCTTAAAATTCTTCCCACCAGCCCGCCAGAAACTCTAGACACTAATTCCAGAAGCGGCAATTACTATTCCCCACCCAAGACTCCCAATCTCAGAAAAAAGACATACAAAGTACCAGTGATCTTCTGGATCTTCAATTATAATGACAACCTTACACTGATTCACACAATCTACTCAGGGCTTTGTGTTTCCTGCCTCGGTTTTACCTCTCAAGAGTCCTATTAGCCAGGAGTGATGGTACATGCCTATAATCCCAATACTTGGGAGGCTGAGACAGGAGGATCTGAGGTTCAAGGCCAGCCTCAGAAACTTAGTAAGGCCCTCTGCAACTTAGTAAGACTCTATTTAATTTTTTTTAAAAAGGCTTGAAATGTAGCTAAGAGGCAGAATGCCCCTGGGTTCAATCCTTAATTACACACATATACACAAGAACCCTAAACCAGGTATGGTGGTGCATGCTTGTAATCCCAGGACTTGGGAGGCTGAGACAGGAGAATTGCATGTTTGTAGCCAGCCTTTGCAACTTAGTGAGACCCTGTTTCAAAATAAAGAATAAAAAATAGGGCTGGGGGATGTAGCTCAGAGGTAGAATGCTCCTGAGTTTAATTCACAGTACCACAAAAAAGAACCCTATAAAGGAGATACTTTTCTATTTTATAGATGAGAACACTGATGGAAAAAGAGGTTAAGAGATGTACCTAAAATCACAGCCAGTGGGCATCCAAGTCAGGACATAAACACAGGCAATCATCTGGTAAGGTTGTACATTTCCCGTAAGGCCAGGATGCCCCTCACATGTTGAGGACTATGCCATTGGTTTCTTCATGCCTCCTCCCTGAAAATCGAGTGAAATCAATGATTCCTCTCCCTGGAAAAATGTTCCATCTGTTCACGTACACATAAGACATACTTCAGAATTTCAAGGGGTTTCAATTCCTTGAAGTTCCTCACTGAAGCCTGTAGCGCCCAGGTTAAAAGCCTCTGTGGATATAAAAAGTGGAGAAGATTTTCAATGCTATCGACACAAAATACGATAAATGTTGGAAGTGATGGGCATGTTGATTACCCTGATTTGGAGAATTACACACTGTATACATGTACCGAAATGCCACACTGCGCCCCATAAATACTATGTGTCCCTTAAAAAGAAAAATTTAAGCTGGGTGCAGTGGTGCATGCCTATAATTCCAGTACTTGGCGGTCTGAGACAGGATCACAGACTCAAGGCCAGCCTCAGTAACAGAGCAAAGCTCTCGGCAACTTAGTGATACCCTGTTAAAAAATTCAAAATAACAACAACAACAATAATAATAATAATAATAATAATAATAATAATAATAATAAAATAGAGCTAGGTATAGCTCAGAAGTAGAAAGCTCTAGGGTTCAATCCCCAGTACCACACACATGAAAAAGGAAAATTTAGAGGCTGAGGTTGCTCAGGGGTAGAGTGCTAGCTTAACATACATGAGGCCCTGGGTTCAATTCCCAGAACTGAAAACAAAGACAGCAAAACTTTATTTTAGAAAATAAAGACAAGCATGGTGGCACACGTTTGTAATTGCAGTACTTGGGAGGCTGACACAGGAGGATCGCAGGTTCGAGGGCAGCCTCAGCAACTTAATACGACCCTGTTTCAAAATAAAAAATAAAAGGCTGGGGTATAGCTTGGAGGTAGAATTTCCCTGGGTTCAAATCCCAGTATTACAAAAACAAATAAATAAATAATTCAAAAACTTTATGTCTGCTCTTTGAGAACAAAAAAGCAGCAGCTCGCTATGACCCCACTTCGCTCAAGATATTCCTTGCTTCTTTGGGGAAAGCTCACCCCCTCTGCTTAGAGGCTACTCTCTCAGCTGATATCCAAAATACCCTGGCTTTGAAACCTGATACTTGTGATCTCACACTTTCCCCTACGGACTGTGCCTGTGCCATCTCCTGCTGCACCAGGAGAAGGGTTCTCTTGGGCTCAGCCAGGCCTGGCCCAGAAAAGAGAAGCTCAGAGATTGTTCACAAAGAGAGCAGGGCAGGGGCTGGGGTGTTGCTCAGGGGTAGGTTGTGTGCTTAGCATCCACAAGGCCCTGGAGATGATCCTCAGAACCAGAAGTTGGGGAGGGGTGATGTATAGTGCTTCAAGGCAAAAAACCGAACGAAATCCAGCCTCTTAAGACAACAAATGAAAATCGACGATGCCAAAGGGGCTCGCGAAGGACTATCACAGGTAAGAACTGAAGCCCGGTCAGGAAAAGCTACAGGAGGTCACAAATGGAAACTTGCTCTGTGGATACTGCAGTTTTGCCCTCTCCCACCAGAAATTCAGTAGATTTGAGCTGATCCAGCGTGCTCAGCAGCAAAGAACGTGAGATTTGTATCTGATCCTGGGGGCGAGGGGGAGCCACATTTGTAGTTCTTTCATTCAATGGTCAATAGACAGCACTCAGCATGTGTTTCCTTACCAATCCAATCACTTATATGCCAGGCACTGTTCCAAGCATGGTACAAATATTAACTCGCTTAGTTCTCACACCACCACAGTGACATGGGTACTACTACTGTCCCCATTTCCCACACCGGGAACTGAAGCACAAGAGAGATTACAGGGCTTGTCTGGAGTTATACAGATAGTAAGTGGCAGAGCTGGAATTCAAAGACTCAAAATCGGGCAGTGTGGCCTACAGCACCCACACCCTGCAGCTAGTTAGCAGGGGCCTGGCTAGTTAGCAGAAATGGAACAGTGACCAGGATAGATGTGGTCTTTGCCTTCAAGGTGCTTACATTCCAGAGTGGTTAACGAGCACAACTCTATCCTGTTTTGATGATTTCCATGATGTGACAGGGCTCCAGGACAGGCTGGGGCTGAGCAGGGGAGCAGAAGCCAACAGGTTGCAGAGACTCCTTTCTTGGGCCCAGGGTCAAAGAAGCTAAATAGGAGTAGGGTGGCCATTTTTTCGCTGTGGGATGTGCCACTCAGCTCCCACTGGAAAGCTGTGAATAAATCTCACATCAGAGACTTTGGGAACACAGGAAGCAGACAAGTGTGGCTGTTCCTGCCCTGGGTGTCAGAGTAGCAGAACCTATAGTCTTGTGTTCTCACCAGTCTTTTCTTTTGGGGATGTGAGCGTCCCGGAGGCAAGACCTGGGCCTGCATCGTTCTTCTTTTCTCTTTTTAAATGTTTTAATTAACTATTAATATAATAGTTTGCTAATAAGTATAATAAATAGTACCTATTAATGAGGTACAGTATGATCATTCGATCCATGTACTCAATATGTACCGGTCAAATCAGGGTAATCAGCAGTTCTGTCTCCTCAATTATTATTATGTCTGTATGCCGGGAACCTTCAAACTCTCCTCTCCCAGGCCTTTATCTTTATCATACATGCCCTCAATGCCCAGCACGGATTGGTACCTAGTCAACATTCAGTGTTTATTTCACTAATTCATCCAACTAATATATATTAAGCATCTATTACATTACCAGGAATTCTACTAGGCTCTGGGATCCAGTGTTAACCAAAAAAATCCCTGATGTTACTCAGCTTTGCACTTATATTGCAGATAATACATGGAATCTGCAAGAACAATATAGAGAGTTTAATGGGAAAACTAAAGCAAGGAAGAGGAAGAGGAAATATGTGAAGGTGATGGAGTTTCAGACACAACTGTCGGCAAAGTCCCCTGAGAAGGGGCATTTTCTCAAAGAATACCGAGAACAAAGAGAAATAACATTTTCTCAAAGAGAATCAAGGCGGGAGCAGGTCATATAAATACCTGGGGAAAGAATGTTCTAGGCAGAAGGAAGAGCAACTACAAAGGCCTCATGGCAGAAATGTGCCTGGCATGTTTGAAGACCAGGGAGGAGCCCATGATGGCTAGAAGGCAGGGAGCTCAGGGGATCACAGGAGGAATTGAGGTCAGAATGAATGACAGACAGAGACTGTATCTGGTGCCTGGAAGCCCTCCCAGGCCTGTCTAGGACCCATGGGGGAAGGGCAAGCAGAGGCCCATGGGAATGCCTATTAATAACTCACGCTCTCAGCTCCATTCCAAAGGCATGACTCGATCGCCCTATTCCTGTGCCTCCCTGCAGGAAAAGGAAGGGTATTCCTTGGACCTCCTTCTCCTATTCGGTAGAGAGTCAGGGCCAGAGGACAGGGACAAGCTGAGATGGAGAATTGACTCGCAGAGTTTACACAGTGCATCTTTCCTCCAGAGAGTATTCCACTTGCTCTTGGGGACACTAAAAAGGAAGGCAGGAGAGGCTTCGGCCGCATGCTCCCTCTGGTCCTTCTTGGAGAAAAAAACAACTTCAGTTAGAGTCGTTACACGGCAAATTTCTTTCAAAGTTCTGCTTTTCCACCTCCTTCCTCACTCTGGCCCTACGACTCGAGGTAAAAAGAACACTTTCCTTCATATCCATAGAGGATAGTTTCCAGGACTAATCCTGGCTAACAAAATCTGCAAATGTTCCCTCCCTTATATAATGATAGAGTATCTGTGTATAATCTACACACATCTTCCTGTAAACTTTAAATCATCTCTAGATTATTTATAATACCCAATATGATATAAATATCCAATACAAAGTTATAGAAATAGTTGTATCTTTTAGGGAACAATGACAAAAGAAAGTTGGTATATATTCTTTTTTTTTTTTTTTTTTTTGCAGTTCTGGGGATGGAACCCTGGGACATTCGACCTCTGAACTAAACCCTCTGCCTTCAATTTTATTCTTTATTTTGAAACAGGGTCTCCCTAAGTTGAAGAGGGCCTCACTAAGTAGCTGAGGTTGTCCACAAACCGCGATCCTCTGGTCTCAGCCTCCCAAATGCTGGAATTACAAACGTGTGCCACCATGCCCAGCTTATATTCTTTACGGACACAATTTTGGTTTTTTGGCGGTACTAGGGATGGAACCCAGGTGCATTATACCTCTGAGCTACACTCCCAGGCCAATTTTTCATTCTTTATTTTGAAACAGGGTCTCACTGAGTTGCAAAGGGCCTCACTAAATAGCTGAGGCTGTCCACGAACCCGGATCCTCCTATCTCGGCCTCCTAAATGCTGGGATTATAAGTGTGCACCATCAAACCCGGCTCAGATACATTTTTTCAAACATTCTCAATTACCTTTGGCTAAACCACAAATGCAGAACCAGCAGATACATATTATACATATTTTCACTCACTCTGTGGCTTGCTTTTTCACCTTAATAGTGTCCTTTGGTGAACAGAAAATGGGCATTCAGCCTCCAAGCTACACACCCTGCCCTATTTTTTATTCTTTATTTTGAAACAAGATCTGAGTTGCAAGGGCCTTACTAAGTAACTGAGGCTGTCTGCGAACCAGTCTCAGCCTCCCAAATGCTGGGATTACAAGCATGCGCCACCACACCTGGCTAACAGATATCTATAATCTCCCTCTCCCTCTCCCTCTCCCTCTCCCTCTCCCTCTCCCTCTCCCTCTCTCTCTCTCTCTCTCTCCCCCTCCCTCCCTCTCCCTCTCCCTCTCTCTCTCTCCCTCCCTCTCCCTCCCTCCCTCTCTCTCCCTTTTCCTCCCTCTCTCTCTCCCTCTCCCTCCCTCCCTCCCCCCCTCTCTCTTTGTACTGGGGATCGAACCCAGGGGCATTCTACCTCTGAGCTACACCCTCGGCCAGATTTTTAATTTTTATTTAGAAACAAGAACTAAGATTCTCAGGCTGGCTGTGAACCTGAGATCCTCCTGTCTCAGCCTCCCAAGTACTGGAATTACAGGCATGTGCCACCATGTCCAGCTGGACAGAATCTCTTAATTTAAATGCATTCTGTGTATCCATATTTTTAAGGTTAATTTCTTTGTTTTTATTAAAAGCTCTTCAATTTTCAAAGGTAATGAAAATAGTTTGTTATCATTTCCTAGAAGTTTTACCTTCTAGGAAATGAAAACATACTGGAATTTTGTTATTATTATCTGGAAATCATTTTCCTGGAATTTACTTTTGTGGATGATGTAAAGCAGGGTTTAGTTTTTTTTTTCTGCATATATGTGTATATGACTGTCCTAGAAAAATGATTCAAAAAATTCTTCCCCTGCTGACTAGCACTGTGTCTCTGTTGTGAATCTGGTGATCTTGTATATATCTGCCTGTTTCTGGACTATGTTTCTGTTCCACTGGTCAACTTGTCCATCACTGGGCCAATAACACATTGTTTAAATGGCTTTCAATATATAAGAAGAAAGTATCTAACAGAACAAGGCTTGGCTATTCATAGAGTCATTTCTTTGTTTGTTTATTTGTTTGTTTGTTTAGCAGTACTGGGGATGGAACCCAGAGGCATTCTACCTGCAAGTTATATTCCAAGCCTTATTTTTTTTATTCTTTATTTTGGAATAGGGTCTCACTAAGTTATGAAGGGGGCTAAGTAGCTGAGGCTGGCTGTGAACCTGCAATCCCTGCCTCCAAAAAATAAGATTGTTAAGACCCTCTATCCTCACCACGCAGCGTGTGCAAACACACCTGTTGAGATTTTGATTGAGATCTCACCAAATCTATAACTCAGTTTGTGGAGAACTGATATAGTATGTGTGTATGTATTTTGTGGTACTTGGAATTGAACCCAGGAGCATTCTACCTCCGTGCTATACCCTCAGCTTTATTTTCATTTGTTTGTTTTGAAGCAGGGTCATGCTAGGTTGCTAGGAGTCTCATTATGTTGCCGAAGCTGGTCTCAAAACTGCAATCCTCCTGACTCAGCTTCCTAAGTACTGGGATTACAGGTGTGTGCCATCAAGTCCAGCTACAATTGGTTTTCTATATTGACCATGTCCAGCAAACTTTCTAAGTTATTTTGGACATTCTCTATACCACAATCAGCTTTTTTTGGTGGTAGTGGTTGTACTGGGGATTAAACCCAAAGTCTTGCACATGTGAGACAAGCACTCCATCACTGAGCTACATCCCCAGCCCTATCTTAATTATTTTGAGACAGGCTCTTGCTAAATTGCCCAGACTGGCCTCGAATTTGTGTTCCTCCTTCCTTAGCCTCCTGAGTAGCTGGAATTACAGGTTTGCCACCACAACTGGGTTACAATCATGTTTTCTATAAGTAATCGTGGTATTATTTCTTCCTTTCCAAGACTTTAAACTTTCTGTTTCATTTTCTTTTCTTTTTTTTTTTCTTTTTTGCGGGTCCGGGGATGGAACCCAGGGGCATTTGACCTCCGAGCTACATCACCTGTCCTATTTTTTATTCTTTATTTTGAAACAGGGTCTCACTGAGTTGCAGAGGGCCTCACTAAGTAGCTGAGGCTGTCCGCGAACCGCGATCCTCCTGTTTCAACACAATAGTAACAAAGGATATGCTTGTTTCATTTCTAATTTCAGGAGACAAGCTTTGAAGTTCACTTGCTGTATGGTTTTTTTATATAAATAACCTTTATCATAATTGGCAAATGTTCTATTCCTTTGTCCTTTTTTTGTGCACATCCTTATAATTAATCCCTATCATTTAAGATAACTTGAGTACTTATTCTTAACATCCAAAATAGCCTAATTTGAACAATGTTAACTTTGTAGCTTTATTTAAACATTTAGACATTTCATTTTTCTTATTCAGTTAAGGTAGAACTTCCAGAATAGTGTAATAATAACAATGATGGCAAGCGTACTAGTTTTGTCCTTGACATGAATGAAAATGCCCCTAAAATTTCATGTGGATTCTATTGAGAACTTCTGTCTAGAATCAGGAATTTTATACTGATATTTGTGAGATCAATTTAAATTTTCTTTTCCTGCTATTACTGCCAGGTTTGGTATCAGTAATTCCATGGGGGGTGCATACTAGGGATCTAATCCTGGGCCTAATGCATACTAGGCAAGTACTTTACCACTCAGATGCATTCCCATATCTTTTTTTTTTTTGGTGGTGGTACTTGGGGGTGGAACCCAGAGGCTTTCTATCTCTGGGCTACACTCCCAGACCTTTTTTATATATTATTTGGAAACAGGGTCTCACTAAGTTGCTGAGAGCCTCACTAAGTAGCTAAGGCTGGCTTCAAACCCGTGTGATCCTCCTGTCTCAGCCTCCCAAGTGCGGGGATTACAAGCGTGCACCACCACGCCCGGCTCTAGATCTTTTATTTTATTGTTATTTTTTGGTACTGGAGATTGAACCAAGAGGCATTCTACCTCCAAGCTACACTCCCAGCTTTTTAAAAAATCATTTACTTATTTATTTTTGGTGGTACTGGGGATGGAACCCAGGGGCCTTCTACCTCTGGGCTACACTTTCTGACCTATTTTTTAATATTTTATTTGGAAACAGGGTCTCTTAGCTGGCTTCAAACCTGTATGATCAAACCTGTATGATCCTCCTGTCTCAGCCTCCCAAGTGTGGGGATTACAAGCGTGTGCCACCATGCTCGGCTATTATTTATTTTTTGTGTATGGTAATGGGGGTGGAACCCAGTGGCTTTTCTACTTCTAGGCTGTACTCCCAGACCTATTTTACATTATTTGGAAACAGGGTCTCACTAAGTTGCTGAGAGCCTCACTAAGTAGCTGAGGCTGGCTTCGAACCTGTGCGATCCTCCTGTCTCAGCCTCCCAAGAGCTGGGATTATAAGCGTGCGCCACCACGCCCAGCCTTTTTTAAATTTTTTATTTTGAAGTAGGGTCTTCCAAGGTTGCTGATTCACACTACATTGCTAAGCCTCTTGTCCTGGTCCCCCAAGTAACTGGATTATAGGCATGCACCATGTGTCTGGATCATCCCCAGCCCTTTTAAAAATTTTACTTTGAGAAGGTGTGGTTCAATGGTAGAGTAATTGTTTAGCATGTGTGAAGCCCTGGGTTTAATCCCCTGCACTGCAAAATAAATAAATTTTGTTTTGACACAGGGTCTTGCTAAGGCTGGCCTTGAACTTGTGATGTCTGTCTCAGCCTCCTATTTAGGATTACAGGCATGTACCATCACATTTCGCTAGTTATCCAGTTTTATATAAAAAATTGAGAAAGTTATCTTTTTCTAAATTCCCAGAGACAATTTAAGATCTATTCAGTGACATTCTGCTAGAATTTAATAATGCCTCACTCTCACTACCCAGAGAGCACGGCTCTTATTGTCCTCCTGGTGCATCCGTCTGGGCCTCTTCCCAGTCTCTTCTGTCTCCTTCCCTCTCCCTCTGGACACAGATGCAAATAGATAATGTACTGAATGGGACCACTCTTCATACTGTTCTACAGACTTCTTGCTTGTGTTGCTGGAGACTGATCCTGGGAAATTCTGCCTCTGAGCTACACCCCCAGTCCTTTTTATTTTTTACTTGGAAACAGAGTCTACATTATTGAGACTGGCTTTGAACCTGTGATCCTCCTGTTTCAGCCTCCCAAATATTGGGATTACAAAGTGTGTGCCACCATGCCTACCTTTTCAAACTTCTATTTTCGGCTGGCAATCTCTAGCATTTTAATAAATTTCCCTCTCATTTAATCCTCGTATTTATAAATTCCTATTGACCCTAAATGACCCTGTCAGTTGGGTTTGCCTAAACCATAACACACTCCAGAATAAGGCAGTGATTGCAGCTGCTTGTTCTGCAAAGGAAAAATTTCCAATTGTATCTGTCTAAAAATGGAAATGGTTACTTTGGGAAAGCCTAAATTTACCAGCACAGGAGGCTTCCAAGTAGAAGCTGGCCCGCTACATATCAGGGGGTAGGCACAGGAAATTCCTGCATGCGGGCAAAGGTCTGAGTGCGTGACCTTCATGGTCTTTTCCAAATTCTAGGGATGAAGATTGTGCAATTGAATTTCTACTCTTTTTCCCTTTTTCTTGCAGTGCTAGGCTTGCGGATGGAACCCTCGGGCCTCATGCCTCACTCATGCTAGGCCAGGGCTCTAGCCGCTGCGTTTCAAAAATTCCTACTATTGGACCCCTTCTGCACTGGATTCCCATCCCCTCCTGCCTACTCAAGTATATCATATTTCAGTCATTCTTCTGCATTATCAGATTTTTTGTGGTACTAGGGAGTAGAACCCAGAGGCATTTTACCTCCAGCTACACTCCCAGCCCTATTTTTTATTTTTTATTTTGAAACAGGGTTTCACTGGGTTGCAGAGGGCCTCACTAAGTAGCTGAGGCTGTCCGCGAACCGCGATCCTCCTGTCTCTGTCTCCCAAATGCTGGGATCACACACCTGGCTGCATTATCAGTTTTTACTTCTCTTTTGGCTTTCCCTCCCTCAGCATTCAAATTTTTTATTTCTTCCATCTTGAGTTCATAGAACCACACCTCTTTCCTTCCCTTTTACAGCAAAACTCCAACATAAAAGAAGGTTGTCAGCTGAGCGTGATGGCGCACGCTTGTAATCCCAGCATTAGGGAGGCTGAGACTGGAGGATCACGGTTCGCAGACAGCCTCAGCTACTTAGTGAGGCCCTCTGCAACTCAGTGAGACCCTGTTTTAAAGTAAAAAATAAAAATAGGGCTGGGGGTACAGCTTGGAGGTAGAATGCCTCTGGGTTCAATCCCCAGCACCCCCCCACACACACACAATAGTTGTTTATATCCATGACTTCCAATTCCTCTTTACATATTCTTTCTAGGACTCATTCCTGTCATGCTTCTGCTCAAGCTGCTCTATTCAAACTGCTCTTGTCAAGGTTACCAAATATCTCCACATTGCTAAAATGCAATGGTATTTTACCCAAGTCCTCTTCATATTGGTGGCACCTGGTAGACAATCGTTTCCTATTCCTTAAATATGGCCTGCTCATTTGCCTGTTTGCTCTCAGCCCATTCCTTTCCTCTCCTGCTATCAATAACAATGACATTCCCCAGGCTCCTTTCTTCTCTGACTTCTTGCTTGATGATGTTTAGCCAATGGAAACCGTTGGAAGACCAGAGAGCAGGAGAGAAACCAAGGTGTTCCCTTTCCTTTCTGTATGAAGCACTGTCTCCAGCAGTGGTTCAATCTCCTCTGTGGTTCCCACTGGATAGTTGCTCCCTCTGTGAAACCAGCTACTGCAGGGCTGGCCTTCCTGATTCTATTGGGCAGTTCCTGGTCCTGGATTGGGATATCACTACCTTCTAGTGTTATCTCTCTTGTCTTTGAAGTGAAGTAGCATCTTGCTGGCGCTAAATCTCTAGGCTAACTGTTTGTCTCTTCCTTAGATTCTCAGTTATTCTACCACCTGAACAACTAGTTCTTCCTCAGATCCTTTCTATTTAAAATTTTGTAGGGTTGCAGATGTAGCTCAGTGGCAGAGAACTTGCCTAACATGCATGAGGCCCTGGATTTGAGCTCCAGCACTGTAAAAATAAATAGATAAAAAATAGGTAATAAAAATAAGATTGGTGCTGGGCGTGGTGGCGCACGCTTGTACTCCCAGCATTTGGGAGGCTAAGACAGAAGGATAGTGGGTCGCGGACAGCCTCAGCTACTTAGTGAGGCCTTTTGCAACTCAGTGAGACCCTGTTTCAAAATAAAGAATAAAAAATAGGGCTGGGGATGTAGCTCTGAGGTAGAATGCCCCTGGGTTCCATCTCCAGAACCACACACACACACACAAAAAAAATTGGGATTTTTCTTTTTCTTTTTCTTTTCTGTGATACTGGGGATAGAACCCAGGGACATTCTACTTCTAAGGTACACCCCAGCCCTTTTTTATTTTTGTTTTGAAATAAGGTCTCGCTAGGTTGCTGAGAGCCTCACAACATTGCTGAGGCTGGCCTCAAGAATCTGCAATTCTTCCGTCTCAGTACCCAAGTACTGGTATTACAGGCATGTGCCTGGCTTGGATTTCTTAACTAGGCATTGACAAAGAACACTTGCAAGCTGGGCGTGGTGGCTCACGCTTGTAATCCCAGCATTTGAAAGGCTGAGACAGGAGGATCCGAGTTCACAGCCAGCCTCAGTTATTTAGTGAGGTCCTTCACAACTCGGTAGGAACCTGTTTCAAAATAAAGAATAATAAATAGGGCTGGGGTGTAGCTTGGATGTAGAATGCCCCTGGGTTCCATCCCCAGTACCACACACACACACACAATCCAAAACACTTGCTTCTCTTGCCTTTCAGTTAACAACTGTCTTCCAATCTTAGTAGCCATTCTTTAGCAGTCTCCTTTGCAGACTTTTACTCTTCTCTTGACCATGAAATGACGCAGTGCCTCAGGACTCATTTCTTGGCCCTCTTCTCCTTGCTATGTATAATTACCTTTGGCGATATCATCCTGTCTCATGGCCTTATATAACATTTGTGTAATGACAATTCTCACATTTTTACCTCTAGCTAAACATCTCCAATTGTCCAGACTAAACATCCAACTGTTTACCTGACATCACCACTTAGACAGCCAACAAGATCTCAAACACAGCACATCCAAGACGTAGCACTCAGCCTGCCCTCGAAAGCCGTCACCTCCCCAGCAAACGGCATTTCAATTCACTCAGTGAGTCCAGCCACAATTCAGGGAGCCAGCCCTGACCCCTTTTACGCCCCACATTTCATCTATCAGTCCTGAGAGCACAACTCCACAACACATCTCAAGTCCATTTGATTCCCTTCTCTAAGCCTTCGCTGACCATCACTGTCTCTTCTCAAATGGATTCCTACAACAGTGTATTAAGTGACCTCGCTGCCTCCGTTCTGGCCTCCCAACAAGCCATTCTTCCACGTAGCAACCAAAATGACTTAAGAGCACAAACCAGGTCACATTACTCCTCTGCTTAAAAGCCTCCAGTAACTTCTGACTACTTTTAAGATCCAGAGTCCTTAACCTAGCCCTGCAAGGCCCTATGTGAGCTGGTTTCTGCTCACTTTTCTGACCTTACCTCTTACTGCTCGCTAGCTTTCTTGCTCACTGCAATCTGCCACACTGGCCTTCTTCCTGTTCCCCCAATGTGCTAAGATTATTCCTTCTATAGGGCCTTTATACTTTGTGTGTGTGTGTGTGTGTGTGTGTGTGTGTGTGTGTGTGTGTGCACGCGCACGCGCGCTACTGGGGATTGAACCCAGGAACATTCTACCTATGAGCCACAACCCCAGCCCTTTTTACTTTTTTAAACAGGGCCGAAGTTGTGGAGGGCCTTGCTAAACTACTGAGGCTGACCTCAAACCTCAAATCCTCTTGTCTCAGCCTCTCAACTACTGGGATTATAGGCATGCACCACCATGCTTGGCTGGCATTAGTACTATCTAATGCCATCAGCTAGAATGCTTTCCTCCTAATCCTATGCGGCCAGCTCTTTCGGGCATTATAGAGCTTAAATAACCCCTCCTCTGAACCCATCCTTGGTCTCCTATCATCCCCCATCATATCACACTATGTGAACTAGTATTTTTCTTGTTCACTTATTTGTCTACCAACCTTGACTTCAAAAAGTGAGCTTCTTTAGCTGGTGTGGTGGCACATGCACATGGGAGGCCGAGACAGGAGAGTCACAGTTTCAAGGTCCAACTCAGGAGCTTAGCGAGATTCTCAGCAATTTAGCAAGACACTGTTTCAAAGTAAAAAAAAGGAAAGCCAGGCTTGGTCGCACAAACTTGTAATGCCAGTTTTTGGGAGCCTGAGACGGGAGAATCGCGGGTTTGCAGCCAGCCTCAGCTACTGAGTGAGGCCTTCTACAACTTAGTGAGACCCTGTTTCAAAATAAAGAATTAAAAATAGGGCTGGGGGTGTAGCTCAGGGGAATAATGCTTCTGGGTTCAAATCCCAGAAAAAAAATTGTAAGTAAAAAGGACTGGAGGTAGAGCTCAGAGAGGTAGAACCCCTCCCTCAGTGTTCAATCCTCAGAAGTAAAAAATAAAGTAAAATGAAAATGTGAGCTGCCTTGCTCTCCACTGCATCTCCAGTTCCTAGTGCAACATCTGGCACATACCAGATACTCAATATATCCTGGCTTAATGATGCAAAGGGTAGTCGATCAGAATTGAGTAGAAGAGGGGCTTTCCCCCAAGATTATAGAGACAAAATGAACGGAAGAGAAACAAGCAGCTATGCATGGCCCTCTGTCCTTGGAGCTCTGCAGAAGGAGTTCGTCTGCTGAGAGGAGGGATGGCAGGCAGAGGATGAAGGACAGAAGTGAGGTTCTAAACTGTTCTGAGGAAAACAGGAGAGTTGCTGATCCAAGTCACATAGGATTGAGTAGCAATGGTGAAAACCCACCTGACATTGGAATAATAAATTCAGTGTCAAAGATCCACTTATTTACCAGACATGGCCACTCAACTATTTGGGTAAAAAAAATCAGAGAGAGCAGGTGGGTGTGGTGGGACATGCCTATCATTTCAGTCATTGGGAGGCTGAGACAGGAGGATCACAGATTCCACGCCAGCCTTAGCAAGATCCTCAGTAACCTAGCAAGACCCTGTTTCAAAATAAAATAGGGCTGGGGGTGTAGCTCACTGATAGAATGCCCCTGGCTTCAATTTCTGGTATTAAAAAAAAATCAGAGACAACATACTATAAAACTGATTCTAAATTTGGAATTTGCAGGATGGATGCTGTATTAAAAGGAGTTAAGATTTACAATAACACTCCAAAAATGAAGTATCCATGTATAAATTAAAACATAATATCTATAGACTAGCTGGGCATGGTGATGCACACCTTGTAATCCCAGTACTTGAGGCTGAGATAGGAGGATCGCAGGCTCGATGATAGCCTCAGCAACTTAGCAAGAGCCTGTTTCAAAATTAAAAATAAATAGGGCTGAGTAGTAGCTTGGAGACAGAATGGCCCTGGATTTAGGCCTCAGTACCATAAAAAAGAAAAAGAAAACAAAGACAGGTGTGGTAGCACATGTTCTGTGTAATCCCAGTACTTGGAAGGCTGAGACAGGTGGATTGTAGATTAGAGGCCAAGCTTCCCAACATAAGGAGATCCCCCAAAAATTTACTGAGACTGTTTAAAAAAAATGAAGCTGGGGGTGGTGGCCCAAATTTGTAATCTCAGCATTTGGGTGGCTAAGACAGAAGGATCGTGGTTCACGGCCAGCCTCGGCTATGTAGTGAGGCCCTCTGCAACTCAGTGAGACCCTGTTTGAAAATAAAAAATAAGGCAGGCATAGTGGCGCAAGCTTGTAATCCCAGCATTTGGGAGGCTGAGACAGGAGATCAGGTTTGCGGATAGCCTCAGCCACTTAGTGAGGTCCTTTGCAACTCAGTGAGACCCTGTTTCAAAAATAAAGAATAAAAAGTAGGGCTGGGGTATAGCTCAGAGGTGGAATGCCCCTGGGTTCTATCCCCAGTATTGCAAAAGGAAGAGGAGGCGAAGAAGGAGAAGTAGTCGTAGTAGTAGTAGTAGTAGTAGTAGTAGTAGTAGTAGTCGTAGTAGTAGGTGGTAGTTATTGTTAAGAGTAGAATGGTGGTTGCCACAAGCTCAGGAGAGTAGAAAAAGGGAGGAGGGTTACATGAGCTAATAAGTTATAGTTGGAACGAAGTAGAAGTACACCAGTACCACGCACAACAAAAGAATATAAAACAGGGCTGAGAGTGTACCCTAGTACTACAAAAAAAGTGCCTGGAGTGTAGGTCAGAGGTAGAATGCCCCTTGGGGTTCAATCCCAAGTACCACCCCACAAAAATCAAATAGGCAGTAAGTATATGAAAAGTTGCTCAACATCAGTAACCATTAGAAAAATGCTTATCAAAAGTATAATGAAGCTGGAGTTCACGGACAGCCTCAGCTACTTAGTGAGGCCCTCCACAACTCAGTGAGACCCTGTTTCAAAATAAAGAATAAAAAATAGGCAGGGGGTGCAGCTTGGAGGTCAAATGCCCCTGGGTTCCACCCCCAGACCCGCAAAAAAAAAAAAAAAACACCAAGGTTCTAAAAGCTGTATCTACAGTAATGTAAATATACACAACACTACTGAACTATATAATTAAACTAGTTAAGTTGATAGATTATATTGTGTTTTACCACAATAAAAAAGAAAAAAATCTGTGTTCATCAGTATCTGTTATTAGGGAAATTCGAATTAAAGTCACTAATACCACTGAGAAACTATCACAAATCAAAACAGTAAGGAGACAAGCCGGTCTTGATTTTACTTTTCTGCGAACTGCGATCCTCCTGTCTCAGCCTCTCAAGTGCTGGGATTACAAGTGTGCGCCACACCAAGCCTGGCCCTGGCTTATTTTTTTGAGATGGAGTCCAAGCTGGTCTCCATCTCCTGGATTCAAGATACCTTCATGAATAGGCACATACCGCCCTACTCTGCCAGACAAGCTAGTTTTATTTATTTATTTTTTGTGTGATACTGGAGATGGAACCCAGGGGCTTTCTACCTCCAGACTACATTCCTAGACCGATTTTATATTTTATTTGGAAACAGGGTCTCACTAAGTTGCTGAGAGCCTCACTAAGTAGCTGAGGCTGGCTTTGAGCCTGTATGATCCACCTGTCTCAGCCTCCCAAGTACTGGGATTATAACAGTGCACCTTAGTGAGGCTTTCAGCAACATAGTGAGACCCTGTCTCCAAATAAAATATAAAATATAAAATATAAAATATAAAATATAAAATAGGTCTACCCTGAGGTAGAAAGCTCTTCGGTTCCAACCCCCAGTTCTACACACACACAAAAATAAAAATAAAAAAATAAATGTAACTCATACTATTTTTCTCTATGATACAACACATTTTTAAAAAATCTTTAAACATTTTATTAACTCTGAACAAGGAATAAAGAGACACTTTAGAAAGTAGAAATATTCAAGCCCTCATCTATTCATAAAGTTTCTACACAGATGAAGAAGCTGACATTAAATGGACCAAAAAAAAATAGTACAGAAACCTACCTAAATAAAGATTTAGAAAAATCCATGCCCTAGAGAACAGGTCAAATGGACTCAAAGCCCTCACTAAATGCAAAACAATCAACGGGAAGCAAAGTAAAGCCTTCTCCTGGGGCACGAATAGAAACCAGTCCACATACGCAAGGACTTTTTCCTTCCTGATCCAAATGCTTGTCTCCAGTCTAGGCTGAGAAAGGGCCCGGTCACTTGAACTGGTTGTCAATCAAGGTTCCCTTCATTTTTGCTTTCTTGGCCTCCAGTTCAGCCTGGAAAGGAAAAAAAAAAAACACCGTATTCCCTGATACAGTACATGAAAGTCTTATTTTTCCTATATTATTCTAACCTCCCCAAACATTCTCACTTAATGCTCATTTAATACATAAACCAGAAGTGGTTCTAAAATTCTTCTGTATCTCCAGCAATTGCTTTCCAAATTTTCTCATGTTATAGCACATTCAGAAAATGGTATTTGTATGAGACCCTGTTTCAAAAATAAAAGAATAAAATAAAATTGGGCTGAGTGAACCTCGGAGATAGAATGCCCTTGGGTTCAATGCATAGCACCACAAAAACAAACAAGTTGATTGTGGTGGCGCCCTCTTAGAACCCCAGCATTTGGGAGGCTGAGATGGGAGGATCATGGTTCACAGCCAGCCTCAGCTATTACTGAGGCCCTTTGCAACTCAGTGCGACCCGGTTTCAAAATAAAGACTAAAAAATAGGGCTGGGGATATAGCTCAGAGGTAGAATGCCCCTGGGTTTCAACCCCAGTACTGCAAAACAAAACAAAACAAAAACCCCAAAACAACAACAAAAAAGAAAATGGTATCTGTAGGCAAAATATATTTGTAGGTAAATATGTAAGATTGTAGCCTTGTAAGACCCTGTTTCAAAATAAAAAATAAAACTAGTCTTGGGGTATAGTTTGGAGCTGTAATGATTACCGGGGACTTCTGGAGCCTAGCATACCCCGAGGGCTGCAGTAATCAGTATCATGGCACACTCCTATTCTTGGCAGAGTGGGAAGGATCCCATTCCAGATCAGTGCTACAAAAACTATGATCTAAGCCGGGCTGCCGTGGTGGCGCACGCTTGTAATCCCAGCATTTGGGAAGCTTAGACAGGAGGCTCGCACAGGTTCGAAGCCAGCCTCAGCTACTTAGTGAGGCTCTCAGCAACTAGTGAGACCCTGTTTCCAAATAAAATATAAAATAGGTCTAGGGGTATAGACCGGAGGTAGAAAGCCCCTGGGATCCATTCCAGTACCACAAAAAAAAATCTCAAAAATTGTAATCTATGAGCTGTTTGGTGCAACGTACATATACAAATTGAGAGTAAACATTTAGAAATTTGTATAGCCACTTGACAGTATATTAAAAGAAAATAGTTTAATAATAAAGAAAGATTGAGGCCAATTCATTTCTAGCATACTTTAAAAATTACAAAAGTGGCAATTAAAATAAAAAGAAAGAGCTGGGTGTGGTGGTACACACTTGTAATTCCAGCATTTGGGAGGGTGAGACAGGAGGACTGCGGTTAGTGGACAGCCTCAGCTACTTAGTGAGGCCCTCTGCAACTTAGTGAGACCCTGTTTCAAAATAAAGAATAAAAAATAGGGCAGGGGGTGTCTCTCAGAGGTAGAATGACCCCTGGGTTCAATCCCCAGTACCACCAAAAAAAAAAAAAAAAAATCAGGCCGGGCGTGGTGGCATAAGATTGCAATCCCAGCATTAGGGAGGCTGAGACGGGAGGATCACGGTTCACAGATAGTAAATGGCTTCACTACTTAGTGAAGCCATTTACAACTCAGTGAGACCCTGTTTCAAAATAAAAATAAAAAATAGGGCTGGAGGTGTAGCTTGGAAGTAGAATGCCCCTGGGATTCATCTCCAGTAACATACATACAAAAAAATCAATCAATAAATAAAAAGAAAGAACTATTCTTTCACCTTAAAAAGTTCATGACTGCTCAAGACTTCTCTAGACCGCTATGGCAAGGTAAATCAACAACTAGGCACCAATACTTCTATCATCAAAAAATCTACTACCATCACTAGAACAGTCTGGTACATTTTTCTTTCCGGTACTGGGGAGGAAACCCAGGGGCATTCAACCTCTGAACTACACCCCCTGCCCTATATTTTTTATTCTTTATTTTGAAACTGGATCTCACTGAGTTGTGGAGGGCCTCACTAAGTAGCTGAGGCTGTCCGTGAACCATGAACCTCTAATCTCAGCCTCCCGAATGCTGGGATTACAGTGTGTGTCACCATACCTGGCTACCCTGAGCCCTATTTTTTTTAATCTTTATTTTGAAACAGGATCTCACTGAGTTGCAAAGGGCCTCACTAAGTAGCTGAGGCTGTCTGTGAACTGCGATCCTCCTGTCTAAGCCTCCCAAATATTAAGATAACAAGTGTGCGCCACCACACCCGGCCTGGTACACCTTTTGATGAAGCATCAAAGCAATAATGTCTAAACTTAATGAAATACTGTAAATAAATTAGTATAATATATATGAAAAAAACATCTGGGTGCTATGGCCCATACCCCTAAACCCATTACTTGGAAAGTTGAGAAAGGAGGATCATGAGTTCGAGGCTAGCCTCAGCAACTTAGCAAGATCCTCTGCACCTAGTGAACCCATTTAAAAAACAAAAATAAAAGGGGCTAGGTATGAAGCTGGGTATGTTGGTGCAAGCTTGTAATCCCAGCATTCAGGAGGCTGAGACCAGAGGACCGCAGTTCGCAGACAGCCTCAGCTACTTAGTAAGGCCCTCTGCAACTTAGTGAGACCTGGTTTCAAATTAAAAAGAATAAAAAATGGGGCAGGGGGTGTAGCTCAGAGGTCGAATGGCCTGGGTTCCATCCCCAGACCCGCAAAAAGAGGGGGGCTAGGTATGTAGCTTGGAGATAGAATATCCCTGGGTTTACCCCCAGTACCACCACTACAGAAAAAAAAAAGGCCAGTCATGGTTGGTGCATGCCTCTAATTCTAGCACTTGGGTGGAGGAGAAAGGAGAATCACAGGTTTGAGGCTACCCTCAATAACTCAGTGAGGCCTTGTTTCAAAATAAAAAATAAAATTGGTCTTGGGTTATAGCTCGGAGGTAGAATGGACCTGGGTTAAACTATCAGTACCACAAAAATAAAAAAATTTATTTGTGGGTCTGAGGGTGGAACTCAGAAGCATTTGACCTCCGAGCTATACCCAGTGCCTAATTTTTTATTCTTTATTTTGAAACATGGTCTCACTGAATTGCAGAGGGCCTCACTAAGTAACTGAGGCTGTCCGCGAACCGCAATCTTCCGGTCTCAGCCTCCCGAATGCTGGGATTAAAAGCGTGCACCACCACGCCCGGCTAATAACATTTTTTAAATCTTGGGCTAAGGATGTAGCTTAGTGGTACAGTATTTGCCAAGCATGTGTATAAGGTCCTGGTTCAATCCCCATTTCTGCAAAAAATGTAGGCACCATCATATATAGATGTTCTCAGATAAGCCCATGAATAATACAGAAACCTACCAGTGCTTTACAAAGCAATGATCAGCCCCAAGTAGCACTATCATTTACCACTAGTTATATCCAGGGAGAGTATCCAGAAGCCCTGACTCTTAACTTTTGATTAAAATATCATCCTAAAAAAATAAATAAAATAAAATAAAATATCATCCTAGTAAGGGCTATCAAACAAATGTTATAACTTAGGACCTAGATTCTAGGGGTCACTACTACAGAGCAGGGTATACCAACAATCACAGCCCAGGATTAGAAGCTGGCAGCCAGGTACACTAGTGACCCAGCAAGCTTCCTAAAGGGTTTCTCAGCTTGCTGAATGGCCATCCAGCACCTTTCTACACCATGGCACTCACCAGCTCTTGCAGTCGCCTCTTGCTCATGCCTTTGCGCTCCAGCTGCTTTTCAATCACTTTGGCATTTTGTGCATACGAGTCTGCTACTTCCCTCTGGAGAAAAAAAAGAAGCATCCTTAAACCAGCAATCATGTCAAGGAATTACAACAAAGACCACAGTAGCTATTCATACTATTCAAGTCATGAGACCATTACTGAAATGGCAGGCCTAAGTTCCTTTTTTTTTTTTTTTTTTTTTTTTGGCGGTACTGGGGATTGAACCCAGGGACATTCTACCTTCAAGCTACACCCCCAACCCTATTTTTCATTCTTTATTTTAAAACAGGGTCTTGCTAAGTTGTAGAGGGCTTCACTGAGTAGCTGAGGCTGTCCGCGAACTGCAATCCTCCTGTATCAGCCTCCTGAGTACCAGGATCACAAGTGTGTGCCACCATGCCCAGCTCCTAGGTTCGCTTTCTGATTTTTTTTTGGTACTGGGGGTTAAACTCAGGGGCATTCTACCTTTGAGTTACACCTCCAGCCCTAATTATTATTCTTTATTTTGAAACAGGGTCTCACTGAGTTGCAGAGGGCCTAAGTAGCTGAGGCTGTCTGCGAACCGTGATCCTCCTGCCTCAGCCTCTTGAATGATGGGATTACAAGGGTGCGCCACCACACCCGGCCTTTTTCTGATTTTCATACTTCCAATAATCCAGGAGTACGGGCTTCAACCAAAATCATTTTTTTTATCCTTTTTGCGGTACCGGGGATAGAAGCCAGGGGCATTGTACTTCCAAGCTACACACCCACCCCTATTTTTTAGTCTTTTTATTTTTTGAAGCAGGGTCTCATTGAGTTGCAAAGGGCCTCGCTAAGTAGCTGAGGCTATACAGGAACCGTGATCTCCCAGTCTCTGCCTCCTGAATACTGGGATTACATGTGTGTGCCACCATGCCTGGATCCAAAATCATTTTAAAAGTAACAGATTACATCTCTCCCTAAACATCATTCTACTCAAGTATCAGAAAGGCAATTGCTACTGCTGCTACTAAGGACAGACTCACAACCGTCAGAGCTGAATGAAAGAGACCCAAGTCACTTAGTTCAGTAGTCTCTCAATTGAAGAGGGAGCTGGGTGCAGTTGCACACGCTTGTAATCCTAGTACTTGGGAAGCTGAAACAGCAGGATCACAGCTTCATGGCCACCCTCAGCTACTTAGTGGGGCTCTCAGTAACCAGAGAATACCCATTTTAAAATAAAAAATAAAATAGTGTTGAGGGTGTAACTCATAGGTAGAATGTCCCTGGGTTCAGCTTCAAGTACCCCCCCAAAAAAAAAAAATTCAGAGCCGGGCATGGTGGCACACGATTGTAATCTCAGCATTTGGGAGGCTGAGACAGGAGAATCACAGTTTGCAGACAGCCTCAGCTACTTAGTGAGGTCCCTTGCAACTCAGTGAGACCCTGTTTCAAAATAAAGAATAAAAAATAGGGCTGGGGGTACCGCTCAGAAGTAGAATCCCTCTTGGTTCCATCCCCAGTAGTGCAAAACATATTTTTTTAAGAAGGATGAAGAGGATCTATTTCCCTCGTTCTCAATTTGCAGATGTCTCCGAGATCCAGGGAAACAGGCATTGGTCTAGTGTTATATGGTTTGTTACTAGCAAAATAAGGGTCTGAAAGCAACGTGACTAACTGTTCTGCCATGCTGAGATGCTAGCTCCAGAATCCCATTTCTTCCCCTGGCCCCAATTCCAATTCCCTCAAGAGCAGAAGCACTTACAGCCTCTATCTCCTCTTCCTCTTCATCAATGGTAGACACTGTGACAGAGCTGAACTTGCCCATGTCTTTAGTCCTTTTGGTCATCATCACCTGGAATAGCAGAAAGAGGAGTTAGACTACAATCACTCCGTTAAGGTGTATGTGGGGGGACACGTGCGTGCATGTACAGAACTGGAGGGTATACTTACTTCTTTGGAACAGGCTGCGTAACTAAAGGTGCTAATGTTTTTATTTTTCTAAAATTTGCCATCAAGTGGTATTAGCCTAATTCATTGTCTAATTGTTCAGATTAGAAAAATAAATTTTGAAAGAAATAAATAAGATTAAAATTCCATACAATTTCTAAGCTTATTCATGAAGCAACTGTATAAAAGGAAAAAGAATAAATTATAAGCCAGGCATAGTGGCGAATGCCTGTAATCCCAGTACTTGGGAGGCTGAGACAGGAGGATGACAGGTTCGAGGCCAGCCTTAGCAGCTTAGCGAGACCCTTAGAAACTTAACAAGACTCTATTTCAAAATAAAAATCAAATAGGACCAGGCATGGTGGCATATGCCTTTAATTCCAGTACTTGGGAGGCCGAGACAGGCGTATCACAGGTTTGAGGACAGCCTCAGCAACCTCCTAAGACTCTCAGGAACCTACCAAGACTGTTTCAAAACAAAAAATAATAAAAAGGGGTGGGTACCTCCTGTATTCAATCCTCAGTATAAAAATAACTAAGCCAGGCATGGCGACACACATTTGTAACTCCAGCACTTGAGAGGTTAAGACAGGGGTATTGCAGCTTCATGAACAGCCTCAAAAACGTAGGCCCTCTGCAACTTACCAAGACCCTGTTTCAAAATAAAATATAAAATAGGAACCAGGCTTGCAGGTTCAAGACCAGCCTCAGCAACTTATCAAGATCCCGTTTCAAAATAAAAAATTAAAAGGTTGGGGATATAGCTTGCAGGTAGAATGCTGTTTGGGTCAATCTCCAATACCACAAAAAATAAACAAATAAATAAATAGGGCTGGGCGTATAGCCCAGAAACAGAATGTCCTTGGGTTCAATTCCCCATATCAAAAACAAAATCAAACAAAAAATAAGAAATTATAGGTGTGACAATTCTGTAACATCTGCTTATATACAAAAATGGTAATCTCATAATAAAGAATACATCCCTACAGGGTACTTTGTCACGTACTATACCCTTATTTGAAAATATAAGACTAAATCATCACCTGTGTTAAGCAGTGTCTCCTTCAGTGATAATTACCTTCTTAGGAGGCTCTTGTTTCTGAGTATATATATTCGTTTTCCCAAAACCCTGGCCAAACTTCACTACTGCTCCATCCACGATGAAGGTCACGGGAGCATTCTTTGGCTGGGATTGGTAGAAGAGTGGTAGTCCACACCTGCAAATGGCAGAGTGAATCTTTCTCTGGCAGGCTTCTGATTCCAATCCCCAAACAGTTTTCTGCAAAGGGGACTCTGATTCTGAAAATATTTTTGTTTGTGCCATCAAGATTAGCTATAACTCAGTGTTTCCCCCCCCAAAAAAAAAAACTTGATAAGAATCACTTTAGGATGCTTGTGAAAATTGCTGATAAGATTCTGAGGTCCTTCCCAGAAGAGCCTGACTCGGCGAGCGTAGAGGGTGAGGCCTGGGAAGCTGCCATTTGAGTCAGCATCCCAAGTGATTCTCATCGTTAGACAAGTTTGGGAACGCTGGCTCCAGATACAGACTGCTTTGCAGTCAAATTGCTACCATTCTGCCTAGGCATCTGGGTAGTGGGTTTGGGCATTGTATCTAATTTTACTTTTTGTTTTGTTTTTGCAGTATTTTTACAGTTTTTGCTGGAAGAACTGTAAAAGCTTCACAACAGTGGTTGGCAAAGCACCCCAGTAGTAACTGCCACTTTATCGGGCTGTCCATAATTAGACTTTTTTTTAATAACCACCAGGCAGATCTTTGTGTTTTATTTGTGTGCATGCGTGCGTTTGTGTGTGAGAGGGAGAGAGGGAGAGGGAGAGGGAGAGCGATAGAGATACTGGGGGAACCCAGGGGCTTGCTACCTCTGGGCTAACCTCCAGCTTTATTTTTTATAATTTATTTGGAAACAGGGTCTTACTAAGTAGCTGAGGCTGGCTTCGAATCTGTGCGATCCTCCTGCCTGGGCCTCCCAAGCACTGGGATTACAAGCATGCACTGCCACACCTGGTTCATAATTATACCTTTGGAGCTAAACAAGGTAGACATATAAGATAAAAACTTCTTATCTATTTTCCTCTGCTTTAATTCTCTTCATTTGAATCTTCTGAGAGCCAAGATGCAACAAGGGTTACAGCAAGACTGAACTTACTACAGTTTAATAGTCTCACTATTACGCTGGGTGTGGTAATGTGCACCTGTAATTCCAGTACTTAGGAGGCTGAGAAAGAAGGATTGCAGGTTTGAGGACAGCCTCAGCAATTTATAGTGAGGCTCTCTGCAACTCAGTGAGACCCTTTCAAAATAAAATTTAAAAAGGCAGGGGGTGTAGCTCAGAAGTAGAATACCTCTGGTTCAATCCCCAGTACCACACACACATAAACATTCTCACTATTAGCCGGGCGTGGTGGCGCACGCTTGTAATCCCCGTGCTTGGGAGGCAGAGACAGGAGGATCACACAGGTTCGAAGCCAGCCTCAGCTACTTAGTGAGGGTCTCGGCAACTTAGTGAGACCCTGTTTCCAAATAAAATATAAAAAAGGTCTGGGAGTATAGCCCGGAGGTAGAAAGCCTCTGGGTTCCACCCCCAGTACCACCAAAAATATTCTCACTATTAACAACCTAAAGCTGGAAATACACATATCTTTTCTGCTTTAAATAATATTGTGAGAATTTGTAACAGCCAAAATATGGAACCAACCCAGATCTCCATCAACTTATGAATGGATAGCAAAACTTTGGGAAATATACACAATGGAATTCTATTCAGCCATAAAGAAAAACAAAATTATATCATTTGCAAGAAGATGGAAAGCCCTGGAGAACATTATATTGAGACCAGCCAAGCACAGAAGGAGAAGGTACATATGTTTCCTCTAATATGCCCAAACTAGGAAACACAAAGGATACCAGTGGGACTCCAGATAATGGAGGGGAAATACCAGCAAAGTTTGAATGGAAAGATAAGAGAGGAGGAAGGCTGAACTTGATTAATGAGGGTCTACATCTGAATATGTATAAATTATGAATATGACATGATTAACCTGGACAACCATTGGTGGGAGGAGGAAGGGAAAACAGGGGCGGGGGGGGGAGAGGGCACCAAATATAGTTTAAATGTATACCATTTATGTTCAATAAAAAAATAGTTAAAAATAAATAAATAATATTGTGAGTACTGGAGATTGAACCCAAGGTCATTCTACCTCTGAGCTATATCTCCACATATATATATTTATAATATATAATATATATTTAATATATAATATACATTTATAATATATTATAAACAAATATATATTTAAGATGGCATGGTGATGCCATTTGTAACTCCAGGACATGGGAGGCTGAGATATATATATGGAACCCAGGGGAATTCTACCTCCAAGCTACACCCCCAGCCCTATTTTTTAAATTCTTTTAATTCTTTTTATTTTTTTTTTTATTATTTTTTGGTGGTACTGGGGATGTAATCCAGAGGCCTTCTACCTTCAGGCTACACTCTCAGACCTATTTTATATTTTTATTTGGAAACAGGGTTTCACTAAATTGCTGAGAGCCTCACTAAGTAGCTGAGCTGGCTTTGAACCTGCGCAATTCTCCTGTCTCAGCCTCCCAAGTGCGGGGATTATAGGATTATAAGCGTGCGCCACCACACCCAGCTTAATTAATTCTTTTTATTTCATAACAGGGTCTCACTGAGTTGCAAAGGGCCTCACTAAGTAGTAGCTGAGGCTGTACTCGAACCACAATCCTCTTGTCTCAGCCTCCCAAATGCTGGGATTATAAGCGTGTGACACCATGCCCAGCTATTCTTTATTTTTTTTTGAAATGGTCTCACTGAGTTGCAGAGGGCCTCACTAAGTAGCTGAGACTGTCCAAGAACCGTGATCCTCCTGTCTCAGCCTCCCAAATTCTGGGATTACAAGTGTGCACCACCATGCCCAGCTTTCAGCCATATTTTTAAAATCAGGGTCTTGCTAAGTTGCTAATGTTGGCCTTGAACCTGAGACCCTTCATCTCAGCCTCCCAAGTACTGGAGGGAGTTAAAAATGTGTGTCACCATGCCATCTTAAATATCCTTTAAGCTAAGATTCTTAGGTCTATGGGTCCAAGAATAGGCTTAATAAATAGCTCTATATTAAATTACACTATATGACATTGACCATAGGGCTGAGACAATTCCACTTTAAGAGAAAATACACACTGGAGGCCTGATGGAGGACATGGACGAAGCCTGAGGAACGGAAGGTTCCTGAAAGAGTTAAAGGAGATTCTATGAAAGGTGGAATTCTCCAAAACTCTGGGCGTGACCATTGTCTTTCTGGAATTTGCTCCCCAGGACCCACCCGCAAGGTCAGGGGGCTGATCTTAGAGATCTGTAATCAAGGGGCTGAGCACAAGACCTGTGATGTCACAGGCCTTCCTTTTGTCTCGTTTATGATTGGTGATTTACTTGTCTTTCACTTAATGCCTCACTATTGTTCTTTGGTGTTTACGCTTTTCTACTAGGGAATCACTGGGAAATAGGGAACTATAAAAAATCTTGTGTCTAAAATAAAGGGGTCAGTTGCATGGTGCGTTCATTTTTCAGGGTAGTTGCTCATCAGGCAACTACATTTCAGTACGGCTACTCATCAGGTAGCGGTTGCTTTCATTTCAGGACAGCTGGTCATCAGCCAACTGTCCGGTGTTCAGGGCAGCTGCCCATCCTGTAGCTGTTCCGATTTCCCCTCTCAGGTCTCTCCCTCCCAAGTCCCGGAGAAGAATCTCCACAGAGGCCAAGCTTGAGATTATAAGGGTAGAAACATAACAGAAAACTGTATTAAAATAATGATTTTCCTAATACACCCAGCTCTACTTGCCTATGCTTGGAGAAACCCACACTGTTAATACTTACTTTGCACATTTCTTCCTGTATTGTCGTTCAATGCCTTCAGGCCTGGACAGAAAACAGAAGTTAAAAATAAAAAGGTAGGAGCAAATCTCATAACCTATCAATTTACCATCTCATTTCTTTACATGCTAAAATGTCTTTCAAGTTTATATTTCATAGATCAACTGTTTAGTTAAATATGCTTTTTTGGAGGGGGTTAACTGGGAAATGAACGAACCCAGGGATATTTACCTCTGAGCCCACCCCTACTTTAATTATTTGGAAACAAGTTCTTGCTAAGTTGCTGAGACTGGTTTTGAATCTGACATCCTCCTGTCTCAGCCTCCCAAGTACTGCTAAATATGTATTATTTTGTCAGTACTGACAACCTAGGGACTTTCGATCACTGAGCTACAGTCTCGGCCCTTTTTTTTTTTTTTTTTCAGAACTTGGGATAGAACGGGGGGGGGGGCATTCTATCTTTGATCTGTACCCCCAGCCCTATTTTTTTATTCCTTATTTTGAAACAGGGTCTCACTGAGTTGCAAAGGGCCTCACTAAGTACATGATGCTATCCTCAAACTGCGATCCTTCTGTCTCAGCCTCCCAAATGCTGGGATTACAAGCAAGCACCACCACGCCCGGCCCTTTTTATTTTATTTACATTTGGTACTAGGGATTGAACCAGGGGTTTTCTACCTCTGAGCTATACTTCCAGCCCTTTTTATTTTTGAGACATGGCCTTACTAAGTTGCTGATGCTGGCCTTGAACCTGTGATCCTCTTCTTGTCTCAGCATCCCAAGTACTGGGACTTCAATTGGTTATAATAGTGCCTGACTTTTTTTCCCCTGTGGTACTAGGGACTGAACTCATGGGCATTCTACCTCCAAGCTACACCTCCAGCCCTATTTTAGTTTTTATTTGGAAACAGGGTCTCACTATATTGCTAAGAGTCTTGCTAAGTAGCTGAGGTTGGCTTGGAACCTGCAATCCTCTTGCCTCAGCCTCCCAAGTACTGGGATTACATAAGCATGGGTCACCATGCTTGGCTGAACTTTTTTCTTTTTTGTGTGTGTGGTACTATGATTGAACCCAACAGACATTCTAACCCTGAGCTTCACTCCTAGCCCTTTTTATTTTGAAACAGGGTCTCACTAAGTTGCTGAGGCCTCAAACCTGTGATCTTCCTGTCTCATTTTCCCAAATACTGGGATTACAGGCATGTATCACCATGCCTGGCTTTTTTTTTTTTTAGTTTTGAGATAGGTTCTTTCCCAGGCTGGCCTCTAAGTTCAACTTCCTGTACGAAAAATAAAGCTTCAGCATTCCTTCTTTCCTTCAATAAGCATTTATTGAGCCCCTAATGTGGGACAGGTATTTCCCTGACAGAGAAGGAAGATGATGATCAAGATAATGATATAGTACCACTGTAGTTGTAGTAACAACAATAATAGCGGGAACCCACTTAAATCACCAGCTCTCCATATCCATTGGCTTTGCACCTGTAGATTCTACCAAATGTGGATCAAAAATATTCAGAAAAATCCAGGTGTAGTGGCGCACATGTGTAATCCCAGTACTTGGGAAGCTGAGAGAGAAGGATTGCAGGCTCAAGGCCAGCCTGAGCAAATTAGCAAGACTTCCAGCAACTTACCAAGACCCTGTACCAATTTTTTTTAAAGGTCTAGAGGTAAGCCAAGTGTGATGGCACAGCTTGGGATCCCAGTAATCCCCCTACTCGGAAGGCTGAGACAGGACGATCACGGGTTTACGTCCAGCCTCAGCAACTTGTGAGACCCTCCACAACCTTAGTGAGACCATGTTTCAAAATAAATAATAAAAAATAGGACTGGGTGTGTAGCTTGGAGATAAAATGTCCCTGGGTCTCAACCCCAGTACCAAAATATATACAAAAAAAATTCAGAAAAAAAGTTGTCAGTACTAAACATTTACAGACTGGGTATGTGATTTAATCAATATACAATATACAACACACACACACACACACACACACACTATTCTGTTAGGTAGGTCATATTATAATTCCCATTTTACAGATGAGGGACTTAAGTACAAATTACATGATTTCCACAAGGCCACAGTGACAGAAAATGGAGGAAGCTGAACACAAGGCAGGTTTCCAAGCTCAAGAGCCCAAATGTTACTACATTCAATAACCAATATGTAAGTAAAAGCTCACTCCCATCCTGCTGGATACATAACTCCCATAACTGCTGAACACAAACCTGGGACTCGGCCTTACCTCTTCAGCTTCTCTCCTCTCTCACTTCATTATCAAATCTGACAGATTTTTATGACCAGAAAAAAAATCTTGAACCTATCTCCTTTTCTCCAATTTCTTGCCACCATTATCAATTCCTTGGACTATTTTAACTTCCTGATTGGTCTCCTCACTCACCCTCTCTTGTTTGTTCAATTTTTAATAGTCAATATGCATGCATGGAATGAAAATGAAAAAGTAAATTTCCCCCCCATTTGTCCTCTACTCACCCACTTCCCATCCCCAGAGGGGGAAAAAAGTTTCATCCCAGAGATAGTCAATCACAATCAAGTAAAGATCCCTGAGAGGTACATACTAGGTGAGCATCCTTGATTTTTTTTGGCAGTGTTGGGCACTGAACTCAGGGCCTTGCATATGCTGGGTAAGTGCTCTACCACTAAGCTATATCTCCAATCCTACTACAGAAAGAAAACAATATTCATTTTTTTAATGCAGTACCAGAGATTGAACCTAGGGGCATTCTACCTCCGAACTACACCCCAGCCCTATTTTTTTTTTTTTTTTGAAACAGGGTTTTACTAAATTGTTTAGGAACTTACTAAGTAGCTAAGGCTGGCCATGAACCTGAGAGCCTCCTGTCTCAGCCTCCCAAGTACTGGATTAAAAGTGTATGCCACCATGCCTAGCTCCTTTTTAAAAAATTAATGTCTCATGTCATATACTGTCTCCACCTTTTTTTACTCATTCAAAAGTGTATCCTAACCGGGCATGGTAGCACATGCTTGTAATCCAAGCATTTGGGAGGCTGAGATGGGAGAATAATGGTTTGTGGACAGCCTCAGCTACTTAGGCCCTTTGCAACTCAGTGAGACCCTGTTTCAAAATAAAGAATAAAATATAGGGCTGGGAATGTAGCTCAGAGGTAGAATGCCCCTGTGTTCCATACCACAATTTTAAAAAAGTGTATACTACCAGGGCATGGTAGCAAACACCTTGTAACCCCAGTACTTGAGAGACTGAGACAAAAGGACCACAGGTTTGAGGCTGGTGTACTTTTAACTTAGTGAAACCTTGTTTCAAAAGAAAATAGGGCTGGGCTTGGGGGCGCAGGCTTGTAATCCCCGGGTTTGGGAGGCGGAGACAGGAGGAGCAAGCCGGTTGGAAGCCAGCTGTGCTGGTTTAAGAGACCCTGTTTCCAAATTAAAAAGTATAAAAATAAGCCAGGTGTGGTGGCGCACGCTTATAATCCCAGCATTCGGGAGGCTGAGACCAGAGGATCATGGTTCGTGGACAGCCTCAGCTACTTAATGAGGCCCTCTGCAACTCAGTGAGAGCTGGTTTCAAAATAAAGAATAAAAAATAGGGCAGGGGTGTATGTAGCCCGGAGGTTGAATGCCCCTGGGTTCCATCCCCAGACCCACAAAAAATAAAAAAATAAATAAATAAAAAGTATAAAAATAGGTCTAGGAGTGTAGCCTGGACATAGAAGGGTTTCAAGGAACCCCAACCACAAAAAAAAAAAAACAAAAAAAAAACAATAGGGTGACAGGTGTAGCTCAAAGGTAGAACACCCTTGGGAGCAATCCTCAGCACCACAAAGAATTTAATATAACTTAATTTAAAAATAGTGTAAACTGGGCGTGATGGCACATGCCTGTAATCCCAGCATTTGGGAAGCTGAGACGGGAGGATCACAGTTCGTGGACAGCCTCAGTTACTTAGTGAGGCCCTCTGCAACTCAGTGAGACCTGTTTCAAAATAAAGAATAAAAAATAGGGCTGGGGGTGTAGTTCAGAAGTAAAATGGCCCTGGGTTCCATCCCCAGTACCAAAAACAAAAAAAAAGAAAGGAAGAAAGGAAGAAAGAAAGAAAGAAAGAAAGAAAAGAAAAAAGAAGGCAGTAAGACTCTCATCAACAAAGTAAGACCCTGTTTCCAAACAAAAAATAAAAAAGGGCTGGGAGGTAACCCAGAGGTAGAATGCCTCTGGGTTCCATACCCAGTACCAAAATAAACAAACAAATAAATAAATAAAGTGTATCTTAGGTGTGGTGGTGTGCAAGAATACTTGGGAGACTGAGACAGGAAGATCACAGGTTCAAGAATAGCCTCAGTAACTCATAAATACCCTGTTTTCAAACAAAATACAAAAAAAGCTAAGGGTATAGCCCAGAGATAGAAAGCCCCTAAGGTTAAATCTACAGTATAAAAAATATAATGTAAGCCGGGCGTGGTGGCGCACGCTTGTAATCCCCGCGCTTGGGAGGCAGAGACAGGAGGATCACGCAGGTTCAAAGCCAGCCACGCACGCTGGCTTAGGAGACCCTGTTTCCAAATAAAAATGTAAAAATAGGTCTGGGAGTGTAGCCCGGAGATAGAAGGGTTTCCAGGAACCCCAGTACCACCCCAAAAAAATAAAAAAAATTAAAAATATATATATATATATAATGTATAGCCGGGCGTGGTGGTGCAAACGTGTAATCCCAGCATTAGGGAGGCTGAGACAGAAGGATCATGGTTCAAGAACAGCCTCACCTACTACTTGGTGAGGCCCTTTGCAACTCAGTGAGACCCTGTTTCACTGCAAAAAAAAAAAAAAAAAAAAAAAAAATATATATATATATATATATATATATATAATGTATATTGGTTAAAATACACAGACATACACATGATCCTTCCATATCAATAGAAAAAGCTGCTTCATTCTTTACATGAGCTGCACTGTACTCCTTTATATGTTGAATCAAAATGTCTTTTAGATAAATTAGATAAATTTTAGATAAAAGTCTGTTAGATAAATTCCTAGAAGGGTGTACATTTTAAGTTATGTTAGGGGGAGCCCAGCAAGTGCCTTGCACATGTATGTCCCAATACTACCGAACAACTCTTGTACAACTTGAACCAATTTATTCTCCTACTGTCAATGTATTGAGCATTTTGTTTCACTAAAATCTCACCAACACTTTGTTATTAAAATGAATCTGTGTCCAGGTATGGTGGTACATTACTTGGGAGGCTCAGACAGGAGAATCACAGGTTCAAAGCAAACCTCGGCACTGTAGCGAGACTCTAGGCACCCTCATGATACCCTGTTTGCAAATAAAAACTACAATAAGGCTGGGAGTATAGCTTGGAGGTAGAATGCCCCCGAGGTCCATTCCTAGTAACACACACATACATACACCTGTCACATCCCTACATATCATATGTGAGAAACGGGATCTCCTCATTTGCATGTATTTTAAGACTGACACTACATACAAATTTCAGTTTTCATAAACTTAGTAGCCGCCATTTTCTATTTTCTGTGAACTGTAAATTCATATCTTTTACCTATTTTTTTATGTGTGTGTGTGTGTGTGTGTGTGTGTGTGTGTTTTACCAGAGATTGAACCTAGAGGCATTCTACCTCAGAGCTACACCACTAGTCTTTTTTAAAATTTGTTTTATTTTTAGCGAGGCGTGGTGGCACATGCTTTAATTCCAGCGCTTGGGAGGCTGAGACAGGAGGATCGCATAGGTTCGAAGCCAGCCTCAGCTAGTGAGGCTCTCAGCAACTTAGTGAGACCCTGTTTCCAAATAAAGTATAAAATAGGTCTGGGAGCATAGCTTGGAGGTAGCCTGGAGATAGAAAAGCCCCTGGGTTCTACCCCCAGTACCACAAAAAAATTGTTTTATTTTATTTATTTGTTTACTTATTTATTTATTTACTTATTTATTTAGTACTGGGGATGGAACCCAGGGGCATTCTACCTCCAAGCTACATTCCCAGCCCTATTTTTTTATTTTTATTTTTGGTGGTACTGGGGTTCCTGGAAGCCCTTCTACCTCCGGACTACATTCCCAGACCTATTTTTATTTGGAAACAGGGTCTCTTAAGCAAGCACGGCTGGCATCGAACCTGCGCGATCCTCCTGTCTCCGCCTCCCAAGCCTGGGGATTACCAGCTTGCGACACCACACCCGGCTTTTACTTTTTAAAATAACATCTTTAATTAAAGTTTTGCAAAGGTAAAATATTAAGCTTAAAATAGGTCTTAGTTTTGAAACAAGGTCTCACTAAGTTGCAGAAGGCCTCACTAAGTAGCTGAGGCTGTCTGCCAACCCTGATCCTCCTGTTTCAGCCTCCCAAATGCTGAAATTACAAGTGTGCGCCAACACACCCAGCTATTTTATTGTTCTGAAACAGGGTCATGCTACTTTGCTTTGAGTCTCGCTAAGTTTCTGAGGCTGCCCTTTGAACCTACAATCCTCCTGTCTCAGCCTCCCAAGTACTGAGATTACAGGTGTGCTCCATCACACTCAGCTTAGTTACTTCTTTATTTTATGTTAAAGAGACTTGCCAGTTTAAAGGGCCTGAAAAATATTTCTCCCCCATTTTGTCATTTGTCTTAGATTTTTTTCCCTACCATATTGAAATTTTAAATTTGTCTGTGGTCCATGCAATTTTTATGTATATGTACACTTAGTTAGGTCTTCCTCACTCTGAATTCTTATCTAACATAAAACTTCTAACCACTTATTCTAGAATCTGTTTCCACTATGGTCTCAATCCAAATCGTTCCCTCGAGTCAAGAATGGCTTCCCTAGACATCCAGAATAAAATGAAAATTCCTTACCATGGCCTACCAGGCACTGAGTATGGAATCAGATTCCTGCCTTATCTCATGTAGCACCTTCCTCCCTCTCCCTTTTTTCCTCCCTATGTATTGGCCACATCTTTTCTGCCCTTTCAAAAAAAATACGGGTGAAGCTGGACGTGATGGTACATGCTCGTAATCCCAGTATTTGGGAGGCTGAGACAGGAGGACTGAGGGTTCGTGGCCAGCCTCAGCAACTTGTGAGGCCCTCCACAACTTAGTGAGACCCTGTTTCAAAATAAAAAATAAAATAGAGCTGGGGTGTAGCTTGGAAGTAGAATGCCCCTGGGTTCCATCCCCAGTACCACACACACCAAAAAAAAAAAAAAAAAAAAAAAAATCAAGGGTGTGCTTCCAATCTTACAACTGAAAAAAGATTGTAACATAAGGTTATACTGTGAACAACTATGTGCCAATTAATTAAACTAGTAAACTAGAAGAACGTGTGTGTGTGTGTGTGTGTGTGTGTGTGTGTGTGTGTGTTTTACTAGGGACTGACCAGAAGCATTCAAGCTACACCCCCAGCCCAATTTTATTCCTTATTTGGAAATAGAGTCTCCCTTGGTTGATGAGATCTCACTACATGCTGAGGCTGTCCTCGAACCTGCAATTCTTCTGTTTCAGCCTCCCAAGTAGAGTGAATACAGACCTGTGCTACCATGCCCAGCCAGAATGAACACATTTCTAAAATAAAAGACTGTCACATTCTGCCAAAGTTCACTTAAGAAGAAACAGAAAATCTGAATAAACTAAAAGAATTTTAGATTGAGTTTAGTAATTAAAAAAAAAAACTGCAGAAAGGCCAAGACCAGAGGCTTTACCGGTAAATTCTACCAAAAGTTTGAAAATAATTCCAATTCTTTGCAATTTTTTATACAAAGGAGTGAATCCAGGGGCATTCTACCAGTGAGTTATACCCCCAATCCATTTTATTTTATTTTTGTGGTACTGGGGATTGAACCCAGGAGCATTCTACTAAAAAGACTATACCCCCAGTCCAATTTTTTAAAATTCTGAAATGGGGTCTAAGTTGCTAAGGCTGGCCTCCTGTCTCAGCCTCCCAAGTACTAGGATTACAGATGTGCACCACTACACTTGGCTCCATTTTATTTATTTATTTATTTATTTATTTATTTATTTATTTTTTGTGGTACTAGGGATGGAACCTAAGGGCATTATACCTCCAAGCTACACCCCCAGTCTCATTTTTTTTTTGTGGTACTGGGGGTGGAACCCAGAGGCTTTCTACCTCCGGGCTATACTCCCAGCCCTATTTTATATTTTACTTGGAAACAGGGTCTCACTAAGTTGCTGAGAGCCTCACTAAGTAGCTGAGGCTGGCTTCGAACCTGTGCGATCCTCCAGTCTCAGTCTCCCAAGTGCAGGGATTACAAGCGTGCACCACCACACCTGGCTTCAGTCTCATTTTTTTTAGTCATTTTTTATTTTTGAAACAGATTCTCACTGAGTTGCAAAGGGCCTCACTAAGTAGCTGAGGCTGTCCACAAACTGCAACCTTCCTGTCTCCACCTCTCGAATGCTGAGATTACAAGCATGCGCCACCAGGCCTGGCTTATTTATTTATTTATTTATTTATTTATTTAGGCAGTTCTGATGTTGGAACCCAGAGGCACTCTACTTCTGAGCTATGTCCCAGCCCTATTTTTAACTCTTTATTTTGAACAGGGCCTCACTGAGTAGACAGAGTCTTGTTAAATTGCTAAGGCTAGCCTCAGACTTGTGGTCCTCCTGTCTTAGCTTCAAAGAACTGGGAATACAGGTGTACATCACCACACTTGGCTCACAAATGTTTTGAAAACAAAAAAGGAAAAAGAGGAAACACTTCCCAACTCATTTATGAGTTGTTTTACTCTAATAACAAAACCAGACAAAGATATCACACACACAAAATAAACTATAGATAATAGTGTTTAAAGAGGAAGATTGGGACATGAGGATAACATATTCAAGGCCAGAGTGCACTAAGTGTGTGTGTGTGTGTGTGTGTGTGTGTGTGTGTGTGTGTGTGTGTGTGTGATAATCCCCTGGGTACTGAACCCAGGAACATTCTACTCTAAGCTATACCCCCAGCCCTATTTTTTTTTTTTTTGCAGGTCTTGGGATGGAACCCAGGGGCATTCGACCTCCGAGCTACACCCCCTGCCCTATTTTTTATTCTTTATTTTAAAACCAGGTCTCACTGAGTTGCAGAGGGCCTCACTAAGTAGCTGAGGCTGTCCGCAAACCACCATCCTCCAGAAATGCTGGGATTACAAGCATGCGCCACCACACCCGGCTCCCTATTTTATTTTTAATTTTGAAACAGGGTCACTAAGTTGCTGAGGGCCTGGGTGGGAGGGTTGCTAAGGCTGTCCTTGAACCTGGGACCCTCCTGTCTCAGCCTCCCAAATCCTACGATTACAGGCTGTAATGGTGTGCCACCGTTTCTAACTAAGATCCTGTTTGTAAGTAAAAAAATAGGGACTGGGGATCCAGCTCAGAGGTAAAACACCCTTGGGTTCAGTCACTAGTACCACAAACAGGAAAAAAAGAATATATATGCAAGCTGGGCATTGTAGTGCATGCCTGTAATCCCAGTACTTGGGAAAATGAGAGAGGAGAATCACAAGTTCAAAGCCAGCCTAGGCAACTTAGCAAGACCCTGTGTCAAAATTTAAAGAAAAATAATAATAAGGTCTAGGGATGTAGAGCACCTTTGGGTTCAATCCCCAGTACCACACACACAAAAAGTATACACCTATAGCCTGGAGGTGTAGTTAAGTAGCACAGTGCTTGCCTAGCATGTGTAAGACCCTGAATTCGATCTACAGACCACAACCAAAGAATATACATGCAAAAGTCCTAAAATATACTAGCAAACCAAATCTAGCAGCAGTTGAAAAAAAATATGCAACATGGATTTCTCCCAGGAATATAAGATCAACCGGTGTTAAGAAATGAGAGTTCAGCCGGGGCGTGGTGGCGCACGCTTGTAATCCTCCTGCCTGGGAGGCTGAGACAGGAGGATCGCACAGGTTTGAAGCCAGCCTCAGCTACTTAGTGAGGTTCATAGCAACTTAGTGAGACTCTGTTTCCAAATAAAGTATAAAATAGGTCTGGGAGTATAGCCTGGAGGTAGAAAGCCCTGGGTTCCAACCCCAGTGCCAAAAAAAGGAATAAAAATAGGGCTGGGGATATAGCTTGAAGGTTGAATGCCCCTGTGTTCCATCCCCAATAACTCAAAAAACAAAAAAAAGAGAATAGCGAGTTCACAAATAAATTCATGTATTTACATTGAACTGATTTTTTTGTGGTGCTGGGGATCAACAACATCATGAATCAACAGAATCAAAAGCACAAGGAGCTATCACTTGACTCCAGTAAGAACAGCTATTATCAAAAAGACAAAAGATGCTGGGCGTGGTGGTGGCGGTGGCGCAGGCTTGTAATCTCAGCACTCGGGAGGCTGAGAGCAGAGGATCTCACTAAGTGAGGCCCTGTGCAACTCAGTGAGACCTGGTTTCAAAATAAAGAATAAAAAATTGGGCAGGAAGTGTAGCTCGGAGGTCAAATGCCCCTGGGTTCCATCCCCAGACCCGCAAAAAAAAAAAAAAAAATAGACAAAAGATAACAAATGCTGGTGAGGATGAATAGAAAAGGGAACCTTTGTACACTGCTGAGAATGAAACTTCATAAAGCCCTTATGGCATTATTTTTAATTAAAAAATAAAAAATAGAGCTACCATATAATCCAGCAATCCTAATACTGGGTATATATCCAAAGGAAATTAAATCAGTATATTGAAGAGACATCTGCACTTCCGTGTTTGTTTTTTGGTGACACTAGGGATTGAACTCAGGGGCATTTTATCTGTGAGCTATACCCCAAGCCCTATTTTATTTTGAGACTGGTCTCACTGAATTGCTGAGGCTGGCTTCAAACCTGTGACTCTCCTGTCTCAGCCTCCCAAGAACTGGGATTACAGGCATGAACCACTATGCCCCACTTTCCATATTTACTGTAGCACTATTCATAATAGCCAAGAAATTAAAACAACCTAAATGTCCATCAATTGATGAATAGATAAAGAAAAGGAGGCCTGTGTATGTACTATACACATACACACAGAGTATTCAGCTTTACTTTTTAAATTTTTTTCAGCTTTACTTTTCAATTAAAAAAAATTTTTTTGCAGATCTGAGGATGGAACCCAGGGGTATTCAACCTCCGAGCTACACCCCCTGCCCTATTTTTTATTCTTTATTTTGAAAAAGGTCTCACTAAATTGCGGAGGGCCTCACTAAGTAACTAAGCCTGTCTGTGAACCACCATGATCCTCCTGTCTCAGCCTCCAGAATGCTGGGATTAAAGGGCGCCACCATGTCCAGCAAACAAACAAATTTAGCCGGGTGTGGTGGCATACTCCTGCAATCCCAGTACTTGGGAGACTGAGACAGGAGGATTGCAGGTTTATAGCCAGCCTTAGCAACTTAGTGAAACTTTCAGCAACCTAGCAAGACCCTGTTGCAAAACAAAACAAAACAAAAAAACATAGAAGGGGCTGGAAGTGTACCTCAGAGGTAGAATGCCTTGGGGTTCCATTCCCAGTACCAAAAACAAATAAATAAAGAAAAACACTAGTATGGCCGGGCGTTGTAGCGCACACTTGTAATCCCAACATTTGGGAGGCTGAGACAGGAGGATCACAGTTCATAGACAGCCTCAGGTCTTACTTAGTGAGGCCCTTTGCAACTCAGTGAGACCCTGTTTCAAAATAAAGAATAAAAAATAGGGCTGGGGTGTAGCTTAGAGGTAGAATGGCCCTGGGTTCCATCCCCAGACCTGCAAAAAAAAAAAAAAAAAAACACCCTAGGATGTAGGAGGTATAATAGTATGTGGGAGTGGTGCTCAGTGAGCCAAGCTTTAGTCATGTTGGCTGTGAGATACAACATCAGGTAAAGAGGTAGAGTAGGCAATGAGATACATGGTTCTGGAGCACAGGAGCAAAACATTGACAGATTTAGATTTAAGTGTCATCAGCATATAAGTGTAGTTAATGCCATGGAAGGGAGTGTACAAACAGAAAGCGGACAAAATCAAGGTCAGAACCCTAGGAAATATCAATACTTAAGGAGTAAGCAGAAGAAAAAGAATCCAGAAGATAGAGAAGGCCAAAGTAGGAGAACCACAAAAGTAGCTTCACAAAAATCAAGAAAGATGACAGCCAGGCGTGGTGGCGCACGCCTGTAATCCCAAGCATTCGGGAGGCTGAGACAGGAGGATCACGGTTCGCGGACAGCCTCAGCTACTTAGTGAGGTCCTCTGCAACTTAGTGAGACCCTGGTTCAAAATAAAGAATAAAAAATAGGGCTGGAGTGTATTTCGGAGGTAGAATGCCCATGGATTCCATCCCCAGACCCACCAAAAAAAAAAAAGATGATAGCATCAGGGAAGGCATGGTTGCCAAAGGTACAAACAGAAAAGCACAAGCACCCACAGGATTTACAACTGGGGGAGTGGAAGGAAAGGAGGACAGTAAGGAATGTCAACACGAAAGAAAGGAGGGTTACTTTGCAACCAAGAGCCTCAGAGGTGGAAAGGGACGGGCTCCCGGGCACTAGCGCAGCAGTATGCTCTACTTTTAGTAACCGATGCTGCCTATACTCAACTGGATGAAACAGAGGAAAGGTAAAAGCAGACCAAAATTCCGCCTTGACCAACAGGGAAGCATACTGTGTGGGCCCTTGGAAAGACTGTTTGCAATCAGAGCAGAAGCTATGTCACCCAAGGAGGAAGTTAATCATGGCTTGTTGGGAAACGCCAAGATCTATGTACCACAACAGTCACCTGGCCAGAGGCCTCCAGCCTGGGCCTTCTCTGGCCCTACGGCTAGGTCTAAAGCCTAAGATCAGGTTGACTAGACTCCCTGGGACTCTATCTCAGACTGGAGTCATCCAGTAGTTTTCTGGTCCAGTGCTGATAGCATCTATCTTCTGAAATCATAGGAGCCCGTGGCCTAGTTGTGACAGATTATTTTCTATACTGATTAATATATATTAACATACACACAATAATATTACATATACATTTCTTTATAACTGTTATATATATATATATATAGTATTTTGATTATCCTAAAGATAGCTGGTATTTTTGTGTGTGTGATACTAGAGATTAAACCCAGGGACATTCTACCTCTGAGCTATACCCTCAGCCCTATTTTATTTTTAATTTGAAACAAGGTCTCACTAATTTGATGAGTCTCACTATTTGTGGAGGCTGTCCTCGAACCTGTAATCCTCATGTCTCAGTCTCCTAAGTACTGGGATTACAAGTGTGAGCCACCACACCTGGCCTGATAATTAATTTTTTAATTTTAATTTAATTTTTTTGTGGTACTGGAGATTGAACCCAAGGGCATTTTATCTCCAGGCCACACCCCCAGCCCTATTTTTATTCTTTATTTTGAAACAGGGTCTCAATAAGTTGCAGAGGGCCTCACTAGCTGAGGCTGTGAACTGTGATCCTCCTATCTCAGCCTCCCAAATGCTGAGATTATAACCGTGTGCCACCACACTCAGCTTTATTATTATTATTATTATTATTATTATTATTATTATTACTGTGGTACTGGGAATAGAACCCAGGGGAATTCTACATCTGAGCTACACCCCCAGCCTTATTTTTTATTCTTTGTTTTGAAACAGGGTCTCATTGAGTTACAAAGGACCTCACTAAGTAGCTGAGGCTGTCCACGAATCACGATCCTCCTGTCTCAGCCTCCCAAGTACTGGGATTATAAGCGTGCACCACCACGCCCGGCTTAATGGTTGCTTTTAAAATCAGAAACCTAGCTGGGCTGGGTGGTGCACACCTGTAATCCCAGTACTTGGGAGGCTGAGACAGGAGGGTCACAGGTTCAAGAACAGCATCATCAAGTACTGAGACTCTCGTCAACCTAGAGAGAGCCACTTTAAAATAAAGATATAAAATAGGGCTGGGGGTATGGCTCAGAATTAGAATGCCCCTGGGTTCGATCCCCAGTCCCCCCACACACAAACACAAAATTTAAAAAACAGAAATGGGAAAGAGGAAGCATAAGAAAATGGATTAGTCTCAGGTAGGTCATGGTATGTGTAAATTTTCCCATGTTATATAACAGCGTTATACTATAACATAATGGAGTGTTTCCCAAAATGTTCTCAAGGGCCTTTCTTTGCCAATTTCAGTTTCAGGATCTGTGTTCCCACATTGCATCTTGTATATAACCTGCTTTTCTCTCCAGCTGGTCAGTTCTAGCAGCCCAGCTAGCATAACGCTGCCGATGCTTGATTTGCTACGGGTTTCAGCTGGCAGTGCTTTCTAACTTTTCCATTAGTGTGTACTAACAGCGGTTTAGTTCCTTAAACTGGATGTAGCCCGTAGCTTTCTCCTGTGCCACACTAGAATGTAAGTTCCATAAAGGCAGGGTTCTTTTCTTGCTTACTACTTGTACTGGGTTGGATAGCATTCCTTAAACATCCTTGTCCTTCTAGGAACCTCAAAATGAGACCTTATTTGGAAACAGCTACTATGGATATAATTACTAAGATAAAGTCAGATTAGAGTAGAATGGGTCCTAATCCAATATCAGTGGGGTCCTTAGGAAACATAGGGAGGCTGCCACATGAGGCAAGGCAGAGTGGAGTAACGCATCTACACGCCAAGAAACACCAAGGATTGCTGGCAAAAGCAGAAGCCAGAAAGAGGCCAAAGAAGGATCCTCCACTGCAACCCTCAGAAAGAGCATGGCCCTACAGACACCTTTCTGAATTCTTTTTTTTTTTTTTTTTTTTTTTTTAGTGGTACTAGGGGTGGAACCCAGAGGCTTTCTACCTTTGGGCTATATTCCCAGACCTTTTTTATATTTTATTTGGAAACAGGGTCTCGCTAAGTTGCTGAGAGCCTCACTAAGTAGCTGAGGCTGGCTTCGAACCCGTGCGATCCTCCTGTCTCAGCCTCCCAAGTGCGGGGATTACAAGCGTGCGCCACCACGCCCGGCCACCTTTCCGAATTCTAGCCTCCAAATGGATGTGGAAACTCATTTCTTTTGTTTAAAGTCCCCCAGTTAGCTGGGCGTGGTGGCGCACACTTGTAATCCCTGCGCTTGGGAGGCTGAGACAGGAGGATCGCACGGGTTCGAAGCCAGCCTCAGCTACTTAGTGAGGCTCTCAGCAACTTAGTGAGACCCTGTTTCCAAATAAAATAGAAAACAGGTCTGGGAGTATAGCCCGGAGGTAGAAAGCCTCTGGGTTCCACCCTCAGTACCACCAAAAAAAAATAAATTAAAAAAATAAAGCCCCCACAGTTTGTGGTACTGTTATGTCAGCTCTAGCTGGTGTATTCCAGGCTTTTAAGACAGTAGCCAGCACACAGTAGGAGCTCAGCAAATGGATTATTTGCTGAATAAACACATGGACTCAATTTCCTAGGACTGACCCCTCTGGCATTTGTCACCTGTTAATGATATCCCCTAACCCTGTGAGCACAAAAGTGCAAAGACTTCTTGAAACTTTCCTCTTTTCCACATCACTAGGTTCTCCTGGTTCTGTTCAAATTATTTTGTGTGCTTTTTAAATCTTCATTCCTCTCTTCTTGCTCCCTGCTCTTTTTGTGTAATTTTATCCATTCCCAGGTTTCAATCTCCCATTTACATCAAGGACAAATCTAAAACGGATCTAAACCAGGACTAGTGGAGCATGCCTATAATCCCAGGACGTGTACAGATGAGACAGGTTGGAAGACCAACCCCAGAAACTGAGCAAGACCCTGTTTAAAAATAAAAAATAAGCCGGGCGTGGTGGCGCACGCTTGTCATCCCCGCGCTTGGGAGGCGGAGACAGGAGGATCGCGCAGGTTCGAAGCCAGCCGCGCGCGCTGGCTTAGGAGACCCTGTTTCCAAATAAAAATGTAAAAATAGGTCTGAGAGTGTAGCCTGGAGGTAGAAGGGCTTCCAGGAACCCCAATAAAATAAAATAAAATAAATAAAAAATAAGCTGGGCATGGTGGTACACACCTGTACTTGGGATGCTGAGACAGAAGGATCACAAGTTCAAGGCCAGCCTTAGCACCTTAGTGAGACCCTGTTTCCAAATAAAAAGAAAATAGCACTGGGGATGTAACTCAGAGGTAGAAAGCCCCTGGATTCCATCCCCAGCACCACAATACATACATACATACATACATACATACATACATACATACATGAATCAAGGATAAAAAATAAACTGGGCACATGCCTGTAATCCCAGTACTTGGAAGGCTGAGATAGGAGAATCACAGGTTCAAAACCAGCCTCAGCAAATTAGTGAGAGCCAATTTCCAAATAAAAAATAAAATAGGGGTAGGGGTATAGCTTGAAGTTAGAATGTCCCTGGGTTCAACCCTCGGTATTACACACACACACACACACACACACACACACACACACACACACACACGGTATAGCTTGAAGTTAGAATGTCCCTGGGCTCAACCCTCGGTATTACACACACACACACATACACGGTATAGCTTGAAGTTAGAATGTCCCTGGGTTCAACCCTCGGTATTACACACACACACACACACACACACACACACACACACACACACACAGATAAATTAGATCTAACCATCACTCCCCTGCTTAAAGTATAGAGATGGCTCTTCTGGCCTATAGATAGAAATGGATTGAAATACAAACGTGTCCACTTCAGTATTTTACTCTGCCCTCACTCCGGTATGAGTGATCCTCTTCCTGTAAAGTAACCTGTGCTCCAGCCACAACATACTATTCAAATTTCCTAAGCACACCATGTCTAGTGCTGTGTGTGTGTGTGTGTGTGTGTGTGTGTGTGGTACTGGGGCTTGAACCCAGGGGCATTCTACCTCTGAAATACACCCCCAGCTTTATTTTATTTTTATTATTTTAAAACAGGCTCTCACTAGGTTGATGAGCATCTCACTAAATTGCTGAGGCTGGCTTTGAACCTGCGACCCTCCTTTCTCAGCCTCCCAAGTACAAGGATTCCAGGCCTGTGCCACTACACCCAGCTTGTTGGATGTTTTCAATGCTTCCATACTCCGTCTGCCTGAAATGCTCTTCATCCTCCTCATCTACTTGGTAAACTAGTTCAGGCTGACCACAAATGCCACTTTTGGAGCCTTTCTTGACCACACAATGACCCACTCACACCTGTTTTCCCAAGCCTTTGGTTCCCAACACCAGTATTTCTTCCTATCACAATAGATATCCTGTTCTCTCACTGAACCATGCATTAATGATAAAGATCATACCTCAGCCAAGCATGGTGGCACATGCCTTTAGTCCCAGTATTTGGGAGGCTGACAAAGGAGGATTGCAGTTTCAAGGCCAACCTCAGCAATTTAGAGAGACTCTTGGCAAATTAGTGAGACCTTGTTTCAAAATAAAAAATGAAATAGGCCTGGGTGTGCAGCTCAAAGGTCGATTACTTTGGGTTCTATCCCGGTAATAAAATTAATAAATAAAATCATGGTACCTCATTCATTAACAGATCCAGTACCTAGCTCAGTACCTGGCATATATTATGTTCCAAACGATTACAAGTTGAGTAGACTTATTCAAACCTGTAATGTGTAGCCAAATTATAGTTATTAAATGGCAATGCAATCACTTCTCAGCACCATTTCAACAAAGCACAATAAAGACTTTGCTTTCGCTAATGGAAGTTAGAGAACTACCAAAAATTTCAAAGAAGTGGGCCCAATTGGATGTTCTATTTCAACACTAGATATGTATATTGTTCAAAAGTAGATCCTCAGTGACATCCTAAACAGAGAGCAGCAACTCCTTACCTCCGAAGATACATAGTCTCCTCATCTTCTGTATTACAAAACTTGTGAGCATGTTTGGCTGCATCAATCACACGAGATCGGTCCCGCGGCCTCATGGGCAATTTCTCTAGCTGACAGTCTGGAGGAATGGAGAGAGATTTGGTAACTAGATTTACTGGAAAATATCTTGAACCAATTGTAAATTTTCAGTAGGAACCAGGTGCATGGCGCATGCCTATAAACCCAGTATTTGGAAGACTGAGACAGGAAGATCAAAAGCTGGAGACCAGCTTGGGCAATAAAAAATTAAAAAGTGCTGGGGAAGTAGCCTAGTGTTAGAATGACCCTGTGTTCAATCCCAGTACTGAAAAAAAAAAAAAAAAAGCAACTCGTTTTTTAAAAAAAGCAACTGGGGATTGACCCTAGGGGCATTCTACCTCCAAGCTACACCCCCAGCCTTATTTATTATTCTTTATTTTGAAACAAGGCCTTACTAAGTAGCTGAAGCTGGCCACAAATCTGTGAGCTTTCCAAGTGCTGGGGATTACAAATGTGTGCCACCATGCCCAGCTATAATTACTATTCTTATTAAAGTCTATTACTTAATTTTCCAACTAAAATTGACTTGGAAGCTGGGTGTGGTGGCACATGCTTGTAATCTCACCATTTAGGAGGCTGAGACAGGAGGATCACAGTTGGCAGACAGCCTCAGGTACTTAGTGAGGCCCTTTGCAACTCAGTGAGACCCTGTTTCAAAATAAAGAATAAAATATAGGGCTGGGGCTGTAGCTTGGAGGTAGAATGTCCCTGGGTTTCATACCCAGTACAATAAATAAATAAATAAATAAATAAATAAATAAATAAGTAAAAATTGACTTGATATCAAGAGACCTTGGTTTTGGTCCCAGCTCTGCTATTTCCCAGGTCATCTTTGGCAAATTATTTCATTCAGAGACGTTTTCTTCATTTGAAATATGAATGGAAGCCTGGCATGGTGGCACATGCTTGTAATCCCAGCACTTGGGAGGCTGAGACAGGAGGACCCAGGTTCACAACCGGCCTCAGCTACTTAGTAAGGCCCTCCACAACTTAGTGAGACTCTGCTTCAAAATCAAAGAATAAAAAATAGGGCTGGGGATGTAGCTCATAGATAGAATGCCCCTGGGTTCAATCCCAGTACTGTGAAAGAAAAAGAAATATGAATTGATTAAACTGGGCATAGTGGCCCACACCTATAATCCCAGTACTTGGGAGGCTGAGACAGGTGGATCAGAAGTCAGTAGCCAGACTCAACAACTTAAGTGAGGCCCTCAGCAACCCAGCGAGACCCTGTCTTCAAATAAAAAATAAAATCAGGTTTGGGGTATAGCTCAGAGGCAGAATGGCCCTGGGTTCAATCCCCATTACCTCCTTCTCAAAAAAAAAAAAAAAAAAAAAAAAAGAAAAGAAAGAAAGAAAAAGAAAAAGAAAATAAAAAAGAAAAGGTGAATGAATTATCACAAAAGAACTTCCTCAGCTGGTCATGGTGGTGCACGCTTGCAATCCCAGCATTCTGGAGGCTGAGACCGGAGGATCGAGGTTCGTGGACAGCCTCAGCTACTTAGTGAGACCCTCTGCAACTCAGTGAGACCCGGTTTCAAAATAAAGAATAAAAAATAGGGCAGGGGCTGTAGCTTGGAGGTCGAATGCCTCTGGGTTGCATCCCCCCCCCAAAAAAAAAGAAAGAAAAAAAAGAAAGAAAGAGAAAGAAAGAAAGAGAAAGAAAGAACTTCCTCGAACTGCAATTCAGAATGCTACTGTTAATTCTGTGATTTTAGTACACTTGGTTTGTATTATATTAGTCAGAAGAAACAAGTAAGTGTCCTGGAAAGACTATAAGGGTGCACACCGGGAATCCCAGTATTTGTGAGATAGGAGGACTTCAGGTTTGAAGCAAGCCTCAGCAACTTAGCAAGACCCTATTTTATTTGTTTTTTGTTGTTGTTTTGTTTTTTGCGGTACTGGGGATGGAACCCAGGGGCATCCTACCTCTGAGCTACACCTCCAGACCTATTTTTTATTCTTTATCTTGAACCAGGGTTTCACGGGGTTGCAGAGGACCTCACTAAGCAGCTGAGGCTGTCCACGCACTATGATCCTCCTGTTTCAGCCTCCCAAATGCTGGGATTACAAGTGTGCGCCACCACGCCCAGCTACCAAGACCCTATTTTAAAACTAAAAATAAAATAAGGCTGGGGGTGAAGCTCCAAGACAGAATGCCCCTGGGTTCAATCCCCAGTACAGAAAGAAAGAAAGATCATTCCTTTGACATACCAGAGAGGGGGATTAAAATAAACACTGATACTGTAGGCTGAGGAAGGAGGATGGCAAGTTCAGTGCCAGCCTTGGCAACGTAAGAGAGACCCAGTCTCAAAAACAAATATTAGAAAGGGGTGAAAATGTACTTCAGTAGTGAAGTACTCCTGGATTCAATCCCCAATACCATACATACACATACACCACACACACACAAGAACACTGATAACTGGCCACTGGGACTGGTAATATCAAGTTCAGTTAGTAGTCTTTTTTTGTGTGGTACTGGGGATGGAACCCAGAGGCCTTCTACCTTCAGGCTACACTCCCAGACATATTTTATATTTTATTTGGAAACAGGTTCTCATAAGTTGTTGAGAGCCTCATTAAGTAGCTGAGGCTGGCTTCGAACCTGTATCATCCTCCTGTCTCAGTCTCCCAAGCGCGGGGATTACAAGCTTTCGCTGCCACATCCGGCTCAGTTAGTAATCTTGACAAAATGTTTTATACGGTAAGGTAGGAAGGAATGTATGCATGAAGTAGGTCAAGAGATGGCCAGTATAGGTAACTCTTTGAGAAGTTTTGCTATAAAATAAAAAAAGAGGTGGGGTTATAGATGGAAGGAAATGTAGGCTTAAGGGATGATTTTATTTTTATTTACCATAAAGGGAGAGCTATTACAGCATGTTTGTATCCAGCAGGAAAGTATTAAAAATATTTGAAGAGAATAAATTGAGGAAGAGTACAGAGTGTGCATATATTTTCCACTAAGGAGAAGGAGGAGTTTAGTTTTCAGTGAGGTTTGGATAGAGCACCAAGGATAAGAAAAAAAGGGGGGGAGGAGGAAGAGGAGGAGGAGGAGGAGGAGGAGGAGGAGGAGGAGGAGGAGGAGGAGGAGGAGGAGAATGAGCCAGCCCACCTTGAAGTGGAGAAGGAATGTTCAGGGAAGATTCTGAAAGAACAGGAAAGCCCACCAATGAGCTAGAGGAAATTCACTCTCAAGAACTCTAACCCAGCCAGATGAGATGTCACATGCCTGTAATTCCAGTACTTGGGAGGCTGAGACAGGAGGATTGCAGATTTGAAGGCAGTCTCAACAATTTAGTGAGGCTCTCAGTAGCCTAGAGAGACCCTGTTTTCAAATACGAAATAAAACTGGTCTGGGGGTGTAGTTTGGAGGTAGAGTGCCTCTGAGTCCCATTCCTAGTATTCTACACACACACACACACACACACACACACACACACACACACACACACAGTGGTGGCACAGGCCTGTAATCCCAGTATGTGGGAGGCTGAGACAGGAGGATCACAGGTTTAAGGACAGCCCCAGCAAGTAGTGAGACTCTCATCAACCTAGTGAAACCAAGTTTCAAACTAAAAAACAAAGATTTTATGAAATATCACAAAGGTAGAATGCCCCTAAATTCAATCCTCAGTACAAAAAAATTAATAATAATAAAACCACAAACCCAGCCTGGTGTGGTGGCACATTCCTGTAATCGCAGTACTAGGGAAGCTAGGACAGCCTCAGCAATTTAGTAAAACCCTGATTCAAAAAAATAATAAGGGTGGGAGTGTAGCTCAGAAGTAGAATAATTTCCCCAAGGTTTAATCTCCAGTACCAAAAAAAAAAAAAAAAAAAAAAAAAAGCAACTCAAACTTTTGCCGGGTGCGGTAGTGCACGCCTGTAAACCCCAGTTCTTGTGAAGCTGAGACAGGATCACAGGTTCGCGGCCAATCTCGGCAATTTAGCAAGACCCTGTCTCAAAATAAAAAACAAAAGGGCTGGGGGTGTGGCTCAGAGATAGTACGCCCCTGGATTGTGCGCGCGCGTGTACACACACACACACACACACACACACACACACACACACCGAACTCTGTCTCCTAGCAGCCGCCCCCTCCCCCCCCAGCTCCCAACTACTTACCCAGCACCAGGACCATCTGGCCACACAGACAGTAGTAGACATGGAGGGGCTTCTCGCCGTCGTCATACTCCTCCCGGTCCCGGGTGTCAGAGCAGACCACGGAACGGGACACTACTTTTGGCATAGTTCGCAGAAAGGGGCAGAATATTCAGTGTCAAAGAAGAGTCGCACCGAGATTACGTCACGCGCGCGCCACGCCCTTTCCCTTCCCAGCGCTGGTCACGAGGCAATAACCGTCCTGTGAATTTCCGGGCGGTCCCATCTGGCTAAAATGCACGGGGGTCCGCCCGGAGACTCCAGAACCTCCTTCCCTGAAGCTAAATTAGCCCGAACTGCTTTACGTGTTACACCATTCATATTATTTAAATACCTAGCCGCGCGAGGTTGTGATCCTAGTACTTGGGAGGCTGGAACAGGAGGATCGCACAGGTTCGAAGCCAGCCTCAGCTACTTAGTGAGGCTCTCAGCAACTTACTGAGACCCTGTTTCCAAACAAAGTATAAAAATAGGTCTGGGAGTATAGCCTGGAGGTAGAAAAGCCCATGGGTTCCACCCTCAGTACCACAAAAAAAAATTGTTTTATTTTATTTATTTATTTAATTTATTTTATTTGAAATAAAATAAGTATAAATAAAGTATAAAATAGGTCTGGGAGTATAGCCCTGAGGTAGAAAGCCCCTGGGTTCCACCCCAGTATCACACACACACACACACACACACACACACACACACACACACACACACAAATACAAATAACGAATAAACCGGGCGTGGTGTCGCATGCTTATAACCCCAGCATTTGGGAGGCTGAGACTGGAGGATCGCGGCTCACAGACAGCCTCAACTACTTACTGAGGCCCTTTGCAACTCAGTTAGACCTGGTTTCAAAATAAAGAATAAAACATAGGCGGACAGCCTCAGCTGTTTGGTGAAGTCCTCCGTAACTCAGTGAGACCCTGTTTCAAAATAAGGAATAAAGAATAGGGCATGGGGGTGTAGCTTGGAGGTCAAATGCCCCTGGGTTCCATCCCCAAACCCACACACACAAAAAAATAGGGATGGGGGTGTAGCTCGGAAGTAGAATGCCGCCGGGTTTCATCCCCAGTACCGCAAAAACAAAAACAAAAACAAAATAGTTCTGGAAAGGCAGTATCTATTCTGTATGATGAAATCTACACGAATAAAATTCCACCATTTTCTTACTCATATATTCACATATTTTACAGCACCCCCTTTTAGGAAAATTCTCAAATCCTTGCCTACCGACAATCTAAACATATTTCTCTTTCCTTTGGAAATGCACAGCCGCACTGGCAATACATTTTATTTATTTATTGTGGTGCTGGGAATTGAACCCTAGGTTGTTCTACCTTTACACCCCCAGCCCTATTTTATTTTACTTATTTATTTTTTATTTATATATTGCAGTCCTGGAGATGGAACCCAGGGGCGTTCTACCTCTGAGCTACACCCTCAGCCCTATTTTTTATTCTTTATTTTGAAACAGGGTCTCACTGAGTTGCCAAGGGCCTCACTAAGTAGCTGAGGCTGTCCGCGAACCGCCATCCTCCTATCTCAGCCTCGCAAATGCTGGGATTACCAGTGTGTGCTACCACACCTGGCTCTTTATTTTATTTTATTTTAGTGGTACTGGGGATGGAACCTGGTCTTCTACCTCCAGACTACACCCCCAGCACAATTTTATTTTTATTTTGAAACAGTTAAATTTCTTTTTTTAAGTTTGGAAACAGAGTCTTGTTATTGAGAGCCTCACTAAGTTGCTTCGAATTTATGATCCTCCTCTGTCAGCCTCCCAAGTACTGGGATTACAAGCTTGCACCACCATATCTGATGTCTGGCATTTATTTATTTATTTATTTATATTTATTTATTTATTTATTTATTTATTTATTTGCAGTACTGGGGATGGAACTCAGGGCATTCTACCTCCAAGATACACCCCCAGCCATATTTTTTATTCCTTATTTTGAAACAGGGTTTCCCTGAGTTGCAAAGAACCTCACTAAGTCTGGCTTTTTATTTTTGTTTTGAAACATGGTATTACTAAATTGCTGAGGACCTTGCTAAATTTCTGAGGCTGGCATTAATCCTACAATTTCCTGTCTCAGCCTCCCAAGTACTGGAATTACAGGCCTGTGCCACCATGGCTAGCTGCCAATGCACTTTATTTTATTTATTTATTTATTTATTGATTGATTGATTGATTGATTTACTGCAGTACTGAAGATAGAACCCAAGGGTGTTCTACCTCTGAGCTACAACCCCAGCTCTGTTTTTTTGTTTGTTTGTTTTGTTTGTGGTATAGGGGGTGAAACCCAGGCGCTTTCTACCTCTGGGCTACCCTCCCAGACCTATTTTATATTTTATTTGGAAACAGGGTCTCACTAAGTTGCTGAGAGCCTCACTCAATAGCTAAGGCTGGTTTCGAACCTGTGCGATCCTCCTGTCTCCGCCTCCCAAGCACGGGGATTACAAGCATGCGCCACCACGCCCAGGGGGCCAATACACTTTAAATCAAAAAGGCTTCTTGTTTCTTGAGCCCTGCTCTTGGCTGCGGGTGATTCTTGACTATGAAAAGGTATTACTTCAAGATGTCAAGGTGAGATGGGGGTGGAAGAAATGCTTGGCCAACTGTGCTATAGTTACTATGTTCTAGCTTGATAATCACTGGTGCTAGAAAACAATCTTCTGTGTTACTGCTTGCTATGACAACCTTGCTTCTGATGAGAAATGTGGGGGAAAGTTTTCCCGCGATGTAATTTCATTGTACAGTCAGGAACTGTTATTCCTAGGCAGGTGCCGTGCGGCTTCGGAACTGCTTCGGTTCATGCATCTGAGTTGTCATGATTATATGGTACAAGGAAGGAGGAGAAAAGGGGTTTCAAAAATAGACAAGCCAACACAGTAAATTCAACTGCATTTATATCTTGCAATGACTCAGTTTCTATCCAGTTGCATGAACTTCTCAGTTTCTTTTTTATTTTGGTATTGGAACTTGAATCCAGGGGCATTCTACCTCTGAGCTATACTTCCAGCCCTATTTTATTTTATTTTTTAATTTGGAGACAGAGTCTTGCTAAGTTGCTGAGAGCCTTGCTAAGTTGTCGAGGCTGGCCTTAAACCTGGAATCCTCCTATACCAGCCTTCCAAGTACTTGGATTATAGGCATGTACCACAATGCCAATGTATGTCTTTTATTTATTTTTTTAGATTTATTCATATTTTATATTTTATATTTATATTTATTTTTATTTATTTATTTTTATATTTATTGTGGGTCTGGGAATGAAACCCAGGGGCATTCAGTATCCAAGCTACATCCCCTGCCCTAATTTTATTCTTTGTATTTTTGTGGTACTGGGCATAGAACCCAGGGGCATTTGACCTCCGAGCTACACTCCCAGCCCTATTTTTTATTCCTTATTTTTAAATAGGATCTCACTGAATTGCAAAGGGCCTTGCTAAGTAGCTGAGGCTGTCCGCCAACCGTGATCTTCCTGTCTCAGCCTCCCAAATGCTGGGATTACAAGCATGCGCCACCACACTCGGCTTAGGTATACCTTTTTAATTTTTAATCTTGAAACAGGGTCTTGCTATGTTGCGCAAAGACTTTCTAAGTTGTTGAGGCTGACTTTGAACCTGCAATCTTCCTGTTTCCCTCCCCCACTCCTCTAAATACAGGGATTGCGGGTGTGTACTACCAAGCCTGGCTTTCCCAGCCCCTTTCCTGCTGTTCAGGATAATGCATGGTGCGTATCAATAGGATATATTCAATGCATCTTTCTCATGCACAAACTCCTTCTAATGCTGCCTATTGAGTCTACCCTTCATTGTGTTTCAGGGCTTTTTTTTTTTCTCCTTTTGGGACTAGGGATTGAACCCAGGGGCATTTTATCTCTGAACTGAATCCCCAGCCCTATTTTATTTCTTATTTTGAAATAGAGTCTTGCTAAGTTGCTGAGGGTCTTTTACTCAATTTCTGAGGCTTGCTTTGAACCTGTGATCCACTCTTCTTAGCCTCTCAAGCACTGTGATTACAGGCACGTACCACCATGCCCAGGGCTTTTAATCAGTGTCCATCACCCTCCCTTTTCCAACCTGAGGCCTCATAATTCTCCAGTGAAGAATCTCGCCATTAGCCAAGCTAACCTTCCCCCTGCCCCCCAAATACAGTTTTGCTCTATACCCTTGTTCATGTTGATGTCCTCGTATAAATTGCGTGAGTTTTTCTGTCTCAAGCCTGCCTTTCACCTCTCTTTTCATTTGTTTTGCTTTAAACACTAAACTTGCCAGGCATGGCGATGCACTAATCCCAGCATTTGAAAGGTTGAGACGGGAGGATTGCAATTCGCAGCCAGCCTCAGCTACTTAGGCCCTTTGCAACTCAGTGAGATCCTGTTTCAAAATAAAGAATAAAAAATAGGGCTGGGGGTGGAGCTTGAAGGTAGAATGCCCCTGGGTTCAACACCCAGTACTTCAGAAAAGAAAATAATAATAATAAAGAACAGGGTCTCAAAAAATAAAAATAAAGAACAGGGTCTCACTATGATCTCAGCCTCCCAAGTACTGAGATAACAGGTGTGTGCCACGGCACCAGGCTTCCTCCTCTCCTTTATTGTCATTGCTGGGTTCAGTACCTCTCACCTAGAGTTCAAGATTCACCCTGGTGCTCTCCTGGGCCCAACCTCTGATTAGGACAGCTTTAATGTTGTCATTTCCACACAGAGCCACCTTCCATGAAGTTCATTAGCTTGGCATCCAAAACTGTCCATTACTTATGCCTACCCTTCCATATTTTCTTTCTTTCTTTCTTTCTTTCTTTCTTTCTTTCTTTCTTTCTTTCTTTCTTCTTTTTCATAGTATTGGGGTTTGAACCCAGGGGCATTTCACTTCCAAGCTACACCCTGAGCCCTATTTTATTTATTATTTTTATTTATTTTTTTTTGCAGTACTGAGGATGGAACCCAGGGACATTTGACCTCCGAGCTACACCCCCTGGCCTATTGTTTATTCTTTATTTTGAAACAGGGTCTCACTAAGTTGCAGAGGGCCTAAGTAGCTGAGGCTGTATGTGAACCTCGATCCTCCTGTCTCCACCTCCCAAGCGCAGGGATTACAAGCGTGTGCCACCACACCCAGCCCTATTTTATATTTTGAAACAGGGTTTCACTAAGTTGATGAGAGTCTCACTATTGCTGAGGCTGTCCTTGAACCTGCAATTTCTATTTCAGCCTCCCAAGTACTGGGATTACAAGCATGCGCCACCACGATACCACGCTCAGCTTTCTTCTCGTATTTTTAATAATTCTTAAATGTGTATTTTGCCTTCCTACTATTTTGGATTGATCTTTAAAATTTCTCCTTTCAAAGCAGGGTGTGGTGGCCAACGCTTGTCATCCCAGCGTTTAGAACACTGAGACGGTAGGACCGCGATTTGCAGACAGCCTCAGCTACTTAGTGAGGCTCTTTGTAACTCAGTGAGACCGTGTTTCAAAAATAAAGAATAAAAAATAGGGCTGGGGTGTAGCTCGGAGGTAGAATGCCCCTGGGTCCCATCCCCAGTACCGCAAACAAAACAAAACAAAACAATTTTCCTTTCAAACTGTGAATTGCTTTTGCAGGTTCACGTACTGTGATTCTTCCCTGCAACCTGCAGCGTTGCCAAGTGCATCTTCTTTACTCCAGACCCACTGTCCTTCCAATTCTCTGCAATCGGATATTCTCATACCTTGGAGTCTTCTCGACATATACTAGCCGTTTGTCTTGTTGAACTGCCAAGGGGAAATGTGGTTCCAGAGCCAAATTGTGAGTGCCTAGAGCTTAAACCAAACAAGCACACAAACAAACAAACGGATGCCCCCAGCAATTTTGCTTCTCTCTCCCAGGAGACCCAACACCATTATATTTAGCTTTAGGCTGATAAGTGGCCTGAATGTTGGGATCCAGATCCTGTACATTCATCCCATAAGTAACGGACCCAGGGCCCCCTTTCATTTTTTAAAATTTCGGGGGGGGGGTGGTACTGGGGGTGGAACCCAGGGGCTTTCTACCTCCGGGCTATAGTCCCAGTCCTATTTTTTATATTTTATTTGGAGACAGGGTCTCACTAAGTAGCTGAGGCTGGCTTCGAACCTCCGTGATCCTCCTGTCTCAGCCTCCCAAGCGCGGGGATTACAAGCTCGCACCACCACGCCCGGCTCCACCTCCTTTCATTCTTAAAGCTGATTTTGTTTTGTTTTTCTGTTAACCAGCTACTCCCTTTTCCCCAAGTCTGTGCTGTCCACAGAGGTGTTTATCTTAGGGTTCCCACTTTGTGTGTGTGTGTGTGTGTGTGTGTGTGTGTGTGTGTGTGTGTGTGTGGTGTTCCTGGTGATTGAACCCAAGGGTATTCTACTTTCAAGTTAGACCCTCAGACCTATCTTACTGTTTATTTGGAAACAGGGTTTCACTAAGTTGCTGAGAGCCTTGCTAAACTGCCGAGGGGGGCTTTGAACCTGCGACCCCCCCCCCCCCCCCCCCCGTCTCAGCTTCTCAAGTACCGGCCTTACAGGCGTGCGCCATCACGCCGGCGACTTCCTACTTTTCGAGAACCGGCTTTGCCTCCGCCCACCGTCTCTTCCCCCCTTTGAGACGGGCCACCGTCCCCCCCTGGCTTCCTTCCCCCACCCGGCTCGAGCGTGCACTCGAATAAGGTCTCGAAAGGGAGGAGGAGAACAGAAAGGCCCAAGCGGGGCAGGAAACGTCCCAGGCGTCTTCTGAGCCGGGGCCGGGGCAGAGGCCGCGGCCCGCACCGCGTCCGGGCGCGCGGAGGCGCTCGCGGCCCGCGGGGCGGCGGCGGCGCACCCCCGGCCGCCTTGGTACGGCCCGTCCGCGCACGCGCTGCACCCCTTCCTTCCAGGTTGGTTCGGCCCCCGTCTACTCCGGGGTGGTGCTTAGCCGGCGCCAGACCGACCCTCGACTTCGGAGAGGGAGCGCAGTTCCTCTGGGCGCTTCCTCGTCGCCCTCTTCGGCTTCTTCCGCCTCCTCGGCCTCCTTCGCCTCCGCGGGGCCCCGAGACGCCGGTGTATGCCCCGGCCCTGACCCTGCTCGCGATATGTCCACCCCGGCTCGCCGGCGCCTCATGCGGGACTTCAAGAGGTAAACGGTCGCCGGGACGGCGGAGGCCGGCGGCGGCGGCCGGCCGGGGCGCAGGGCGGGTCCCGAGGCGGCCCGGGCGGGGCGGAGTGGTTGAGCGCCGGACTGGGGGGGGCCCTGTCTTGTCTTTCTGAAGGTTGCAGGAGGATCCTCCAGCCGGAGTCAGCGGGGCTCCGTCGGAGAACAACATAATGGTTTGGAACGCGGTCATTTTTGGGTGAGTCTGCGTTCCGGGCGCCGGCGACCGAGGGGGGATGCGGAGCGGCCCGGTGTGCTCTCCCCGGCAGGCCCCTTCAGCAGGAGGGGAGAGGGAAAGTGTTCGGGGTTGCCTGGGCCTAGGCGCCTCCCCGGGGCCTGTACCTCGATTAGCTGAGTTCCCGCTCTGGGGAGCCGTTCGGGGTCCTAGGGGGGCGGGGTGGGGAGCGGTGGCAGTTAGGGGCAGCGGCCTGCGCCGTGTTTCTGAGCCCAGACACGTACTTGGAGTGGCTTTTCAACTCGAGCGGTGGTTGTTGACCAGAGACACGGATGGCAGAGCTTGGGATAGCCATCTGAAGATAAAGCAGGGACTAGAGAACCCGTTAAGCGGGAACTGACTGTTTTTTTCTGTGTTACAGGCCTGAAGGGACCCCGTTTGAGGATGGTAAGAGAAAGAGTTTCTTTACCCACCTTTCAGGAGCTTGATCATCTGGGGAAGGGGTTCCCAGACAGCCTGCAAGTGCTTTCTACTTAGGAACCTGCTCCCGCCTAGCCTCTACCTACTAAAGGCTTGAGTGAAATCCAATGTGTGCTTGTTCTGAATGGTGTCTGCTTGACTACAACTGCACCTTTCCTTTTCTTCTTTTTTAACATTATGGGTAAGGCGGTCACTTTTTAAAGGGCACATTATAGCACTTTGCTAGAGGGGTTTGAGGTTTGGGCTCCAATCCCGTCAATTTAGCCAGTGAGCCAGATATTGAGTTAGTAATGAGACCAGCAAGTTGCTGACAGTCAGCAGAGACACTAGAGACCATCTGGTTCAAAATTCAATCCGGAGGACAGGAATTGTGTTCAGCAGGTGCTTGGTATGTATTTATTGGATACCAAAGAATCCTTGCACATAACTATCTGGTTTCTACAATCTGACATTGTGTGCCTAACAGTCTCACTACTCTAAGATGCTCTTGAATGCTTAATTTGAGTATAATATTGTTTTTTTATTTTAAATGAATTGGTTGGAAGTGTGTGCTTTTATCAGTAATCTTAAAGCAGCTTCAGAACTGACACTAAATTTTAATGTTCCCTCTTGACCAGTGTTCAGCCTACTTGAAGGTACTACATATAGCAAATAGGTACATATTTTTTAAGCAATTTAGGGTTAGCCTTTTTTTTTTTTGTGGTACTGGGGGTGGAACCCGGGGACTTTCTATCCAGGCTACACTCCCAGAGCTTTTTAATTTTTATTTTGAAACACTAAGTCATGGAGGCCCTCACTAAGTCGTGGAGGGCCTAAGTAGCTGAGGCTGGTGAGAACCTGTGATCTTCCTGTCTCCGCTTCCCAAGTTCTGGGATTACAAGGGCGCACCACTACCCCCAGTTTAGGTTTAACTTTTCTTTTGTGGTACTTGGGGTGGAACCCAGGGGCATTCTACCTCCGAGTGATACCCCAGCCCTATTTTTTATTCTTTATTTTGAAACAGGGTCTCACTGAGTAGCAGAAAGCCTCACTAAGTAGTAGCTGAGGCTGTTCGCGAACCTGGATCCTACTATCTCAGCCTCCCTGGGATTACAACTGTGCACTACCATGCCCAGCTAGGTTTAACTTTTTAAATTTAATTAATTAATTAATTAATTTTTGCAGGTCTGGGGATGGAACCCAGGGGCATTAGACCTTCAAACTAGACCCCCCTGCCCTATTTTTTTAATTCTTTATTTTGAAACTGGGTCTCACTGAGTTGCCGAGGGCCTCACTAAGTAGCTGAGGCTGTCGGTGAACTGCGATCCTCTGGTCTCACCCTCTCAAGTGCTGGGATTACAAGTGTGCACCACCACACCCGGCTCTAGGTTTAACTTTTTAAAACACACATTTTAATTGCTCTTTAAGCACTTTGTATTTTGAGATCATTACAAATACATATGCAGTGGCAAGCAATATTACAGAGACCCCGTTTATCGTTCACTCATCCCCGTGTGCCCTTCTCTGTTTGATAACATCTTGAATGATTAAACTACAATATCATAGCCAGGAAACTGATGGTGATAAGTTTTACATTTACTCAGTTGTCTGTGTATTTAGTTGTTAATTGTGTCTTGAAAGTTTAATTAATTGAAAAGATGATTAAAAGTATTTGAGCTCATAGAGTATTAATATCTGATTTTTTTTAAAAAAGAAAAGGATCTGTTTTTTTTCAGTGATTTATCTTTCTTCAGTCACATAGCATTTTGTATGCGCGGGAGTGCTCACACGCGCACACGCACACACACACACACACACACACACCTTCATTTTGAAGGTGGGGACAAAAACATTTCTATAAACTACTCCATACATACTTATGTTGCTGAGTCGGATTGCTTTTTGATTCTGCTGGTCCCCAAAATGCCGTGAGGTAAGTAAAAATCAAACAATTCTATAACTTGTCTCAAATACCCAGATTTCCTTAAGAAACTGTAAACAGTCCCCTGAGTATGTTTAGCTTCCTTTTCCCCTCACCTCCTGGGTAAATAGCATTGCTTTTCAGTGCTGCAATAAAAAGAACTGGCAGGAAAGAGTGAGTCCAAGAGCATATTACTTTGGTGGAGTTAATAATTGGGACTGATTGGTGGCAAGAGCTAGCTAGAATTAATGTTTCTTTACTAGACTCGTAATAGTTCTTAATACCTAACTAATCTTTCTGTGCAGATTATCTGTATATTTGCTTTTGTTCTGTTAGGCTTTGTTTTCATTGGCTTCTTTTTTCCTTGCACTGTTTTATGCTAGGCACAGCCTTAATAATAGTACATTGCTTTGCTAGAGGTTGGCTACTTAAAATTTCAAGGGTGCTTCTCTTGTTTTAAGTGGTATGAATTGAAAAGGTACTTATGGAATCCATTATCTACCTGGACTGTCCCCTTTGACATTATTGACTCTTATTTATAATGATGTGTCTCTCCTGGCATTGCTGAATGGAATTACTCAGGCTAAATGACAGTACCCTTTTCTGATTCATTCTCTTAGTCTGCTATCCATGAATGCTTCCTCAAGTACCTAGAACTCTGACTGTAGCTAGAAAAAATGTTTGACCATTGAATACCCCTTTTTATAGTTGGAGAATTTGTGTTAGAGAAAAAGTCTAATTAAGTGACAGTTGATTTTGCTGTTTCCAGGGTATTATATATCAAGAGCCCTCAAACTACTTTTATGCTTATAAACCATTAATGGTAGATGTTTTTGAAACAATTAGGGCTTTATTAAAGAGAAGAAATCTTAAAAAAAAAGAAATTCTTAGGCTGAGACAGGAGGATCACGGTTCGAGGACAGCCTCAGCTACTTAGGCCCTTTGCAACTCAGTGAGACCCTGTTTCAAAATAGAGAATAAAAAATAGGGCTGGGGGTGTAGCTTGGAGGTAGAATGACCCTGGGTTCCATCCCCGGTACCGCCAAAAAAAAAGAAAGAAAGAAAGAAAGAAAAGGAATTCTTAAAGGTGGTTTGAAGGCTGAGTATGGTGGCGCACACTTGTGATCCCAGTACTTGGGAGACTGAGACAGAATTGCAGGTTCAAAGTCAGCCTCAACAATTTACCGAGGCCTTCTGCAACTTAGTGAGACCCTGTTTCCAAATAATAAAAAGGGCTGGGGGTATGGCTGGAAGGAAGAATGCCCCTGGGTTCAATCCTGAGTACCCCCCAACACAAAAAGGCAGTTTGATTTAACACAGTTGAAGTAAACAATACGTTCTGAAGAGTTTATACCACCAAAACATTGGGCTGAAGTACTTCCTTGTTAAAATATCTTGATAAAATGCTGAATACAAAGGTTATGGAATATAATCTTTATTACGTCATATAAAATTTTAATTTTTTTGTGGTACTGGGGGTGGAACCCAGGGGCTTTACTACCTCTGGGCTATACTCCCAGACCTTTTTTATACTTAATTTGAAAACAGGGTCTCACTAAGTTTCTGAGAGCCTCACTAAGTAGCTGAGGCTGGCTTTGAACCTGTGCTATCCTCTTGTCTCAACCTCCCAAGTGGTGGGATTACAAGCGTGCACCACCATGACCAGCTCAAAAATTTAAATATAATATATATTTATATTATATATATAATATATATATATTTTATAAATATATATATATATATTTTTTTTTTGGTGGAACCTGGGGTTCCTGGAAATCCTTCTACCTCTGGGCTACACTCCCAGACCCATTTTTATATTTTTATTTGGAAATGGGGTCTCTTAAGCCAGCAAGGCTGGCTTCAAACATGTGCACTCCTCCTGTCTCAGCCTTCCAAGCGTGGGGATTACAAGCGTGCGCCACCAGGCCCGGAGTAATTTTAAATATTTTTAAAAGGAATCTCGCATGGTCCACTAAGAGTGTCTTTGTTTTTGTTTTGTTTTGTTTTGTTTTGCAGTGCTGGGGATTGAACCCAGGGGGTTCTACCTCAGAGCTAGATGCCCAGCTTTATTTTATTTTTATTTGGAAACAGGATCTCACTAAGGTTTCAGATGAGCCTTGCTAAATTGCTGAGGCTAGTCATAAGCCTGCAATCTTCCTGTCTCAGCCTTCCAAATACTAAAGCTTTTTTTTTGGGGGGGGCGGGTCTGAGGATGGAACCCAAAGGCTACACCCCCTGCCCAATTTTTTATTCTTTATTTTAAAACTGGGTCTCACTGAGTTGCAGAGGCTGTCCGCGAACCGCGATCCTCATCTCAGCCTCTCAAATGCCGGGATTAAGCGTGCACCACCACGCCTGGCTTACTAATGATGTTTTTAAATCTTATGAAGTGTGGAATATTTTTTAAAATAATTTTTAGTCATCAAAAAATGTTAAGTACAGTGCTTTGCTTTTCTTCTTAGGGGCCACAAAGTATTAGACACTGTAGAAAACATCTGCAGAGGGATTTTCTTTGGCAAACAGTATTTTCGAAAGATTTGAATTTGTGTCTTTAGGCAGAACATACATTCTCTGGTTAAACCATATCAATACCTATTGTTACACACCAGCCGTGTAACACATTTATATAACTTTCCTGGTCTCTATGTACAGATTAATTGCTGCTTGTTTTATAATTTGGCCACCTCAGACATGAACAAAACAAGTGGAGATTATGTACAATAGTGAGGTTTAAAATTTTAGTTTAGGGCCTAACTTTCAGTTTAGGGCCTAACTTTCTAAATATTCTGAGGGTAAGCTCTAGTCTTAAGTTGTATAATATTCTATGTGTTTTAAATTTCTTAACATTCATTTAGATCTCAGAAATTGCATTGAGGGTTGTACAAAAGAGGTTCTTACCGTTTAATGTGGCCAGAAGTATGAAATACCTCCTTTTAAAGGTGTACATTGAATAAGATTTGGGTCCTTATTTATTTTCAAGTTTTCATGAACAGGTTGCTTTACTTCTGGTATTAAAAGCTGTATTAAAATACTTTTGATTCACTTGTGTGGTAGCTATGTAAACATTTTTTGACTTCTGACCAAGTATTAGAAAGCTCAAATCAAGGAATTTGTGAGCCACCAACATCTGTACTCAACTTGTATTTAACCGTGAGTGTTTGATGTATGCCAGAAAGCAAGTGCTACTTGATATCGGAATTCATTAATGTGAATTTCTTATTGACAGTAAGTTTTGTAGTTTTGACTTTTGTTTCCTTCTTCCAGTTCTAGAGACCTAAGACTTAGAATTATAGCTAAGGTCATTGTTTATATTTACGGAATGTCTTGTGGCACTTTTGTATGTTTGCCTTATTTAAATTTCTCAACAATGCTCTGCAGTGGGTCCAGTTATTAGCTTCATTTTACAAAAGGGCTGGAGGTTTAGTCAAGCTGAGCACCTTCCCCTGTAACACAGCTCAGGCCTGCCTGACTGCACACCTGTGCTCTAACCTGCCGTGCTCTACTGTTTTGCTGTGTGCCTTCCATATGTATTGCTTTACCACCTTTAGATACCATATCTAATTTGACTATAATTCAAAGTTACTGAGATCTCTGTGCTATGAAGCCTGCCCAGTTTTAGAGCAGTTTCTTGGAGCTCAATCCTTTACCTATAACTTAATCATATTTCTACATTGATGCAGATGCGTTTATACTTGAAATACATAAGGAAGGCCAGAGTTTTGAACTATATACTGCTTCCATTTTTTCTGGCATATTATAATAGCAATAATACTGAAAAGAAAGAATTGTGGGGTTTTTTTTTCCCTCAAAAGCAGATTTATGGCCAGGTATTGATAAAAGTGCAGTATCTTCTGAGGGACTATGTAGTATGTTAGTCCATTACATATATTACTTTCTTTCCTTAGTTATAACACATACTGTTTTCAGATCTGGCTTGTAAAATAACATAGTTAATGGAGTAACGGTAGTTTGAGTATTTTTTCATGTCTCTATAACTTGCATTTTAATCTATTCATTTACTTATTGGAACCCAGTGCCTTATGCGTGCTAGGTGCTGTACAGGTGAGCTATGTTCATACCAAGGGCATTTTTTTTTTGGTGGTACTGGGGTTCCTGGAAGCCCTTCTACCTCTGGGCTACACTCCCAGACCTATTTTATTTTTGGAAACAGGGTCTTTTAAGTCAGCGCGGCTGGCTTTGAACCTGTGCGATCCTCCTGTCTCAGCCTCCCAAGCGCGGGGATTACAAGCGTGCGCTACCACACCCGGCCATACCAAAGGCAATTTTATTTGCAAATGTTTGCTATGAACTTGATAGTAGGAAACAGACTTTTGGGCTTGTTCTATAGTTGATACAGCTATAAAATGATTGAATTATACTTTTTTCTTAAGCAGTAATAAATATATTAAAGGGAAAAAGAGAATATCTGAACTCTGAAGAAGCCAGTAATAAATTATACTCTACCTGAAACACAGTCTATTTTATTACAAGAATAATTTATAAAATGAACCAGAGTAATAGAGTAGAATACACATTACCTTATGCCAGATAGTAACTGATTCTTTTCACTTTTTTTTTTTTTTTTTTTTTGGCGGTATTGGGGAGAGAACCCAGGGGCTTCTATCTCCAGGCTATACTCTCAGACCTATTTTTTTAATATTTTATTTGGAAACAGGGTTTCTTAAGCCAGCTGAGGCTGCCTTCGAACCTGCGCAATCCTCCTGTCTCAGCCTCCCGAGCGCAGGGATTACAAGCTGCACCACCATACCCTGCTGATTCTTTTTTTAAAGTTACTTAAAGAGATTTTGGTTAGAAAAAATATTGCCCAGCCAAGCGTGGCGCCACACGCACACTTGTAATCTCAGTACTTGGAAAGCTGAGATAGGAGGATCACAGGTTTTCATCCAGCCTCAGCAACTTGTAGGCCCTCCACAACTTAGTGAGACCCTGTTTCAAAATAAAGAATAAAATAGGGCTGGGGGTATATCTCAGAGATGGAATGACCCTGGGCTAAATTCTCAGTACCACACACAATAAAATACTGCCAAATTGTTTTCTTGGACTTACTTGACAATTTAAAATAACATTTTGAATGATATGATCTCCCCAGAGCACATCATCCTACAATTTTTGAATGAGATCCAGTCTCTCTATATCTTAGTATGCTTTAGAGCATCCTTAGCTTTACAAATACTCAAGAAAAATAAACCGGGCATGGTGGCACAGGCTTATAATCCCAGCAGTTGGGAGGCTGAGACAGGAGGATCACAGGTTTGCAGACAATCTCAGCTATTTAGTGAGGCCCTTTGCAACTCAGTGAGACCCTGCTTTAAAATAAAGAATAAAAAATAGGGCTTAGGGTGTACCTCAGAAGTAGAATGCCCCTGGGTTCCAACTCAAGTACCACACACACAAAAAATTTATTTTCAGTAGTTGTTAACCTAAACAAATATCGGAAAGATAAATTTGCAGAAGCCATGAGTGTGATATAAGCCAAATGTAATTTTGAAATGATTTCTACCATTAGTTCCTCCACTTGTGCAAATTGCCGAGTTGATTTTATAGTTAAGTACTTTGAGTTATACATAAGGGTGTTTGAGAGGCTTAAGTTTGATCTGGCTTAAGTTCAGTTAAATTCTCATTATAGAGTTACGATTATATATAAAGGGACCAGTGAATGCTTTTATACCTATTTCCTTCTATTTTAAATATAACTTGAGCCGGGCGTGGTGGCGCACACTTGTAATCCCAGCACTTGGGAGGCTGAGACAGGATGATCACATAAGTTTGAAGCTAGCCTCAGCTACTTAGGCTCTCAGCAACTTACTGAGACTGTTTTCAAATAAAGTATAAAATAGGTCTGGGAGTATAGCCGAGAGGTAGAAAAGCCCCTGGGTTCCACCTCCAGTACCACAAACAAATTAAATATAACTTGGTTATGGATTTGTAGTTTTAGCATTGGTTCTTGAATCTTTGTGCTCTTATTCTAATACATTTAAAATCACTAGAGAGTTAAAGATGGCAGCTGACTGAAATAGGCCTTTGAGATCTTTCTGTATTCTAAAGGAAGAAGGCCAAATTTGGGGCCCAGTCTGTCAGTTTATTTTAAGTATGTTTTCAAAATGCATAGTGGCTAAAGTTATCCCACAAGCAGTAATTTTGAGCTTATGATGGCTGTCTTTTAGTTTGGTGGAAAATAATGGGAATACAAAAAGCAAATCATGTTTGGGCATTAGTCCTTAGAATATCTGTGTTATCTTTAGGGCAATTGCTAGAGATCTCTTTCTTTGTGGTCTGTCTTTTCTTCTATATCCTTGCATTATTTCACTTAATACTTAAAAAAACTTGCATAGCATTAAAAATAAAACACTACCGAGCCAAGGTGATAAATATATTTTCTTAACCCTTTCTTTGTTAACAGGAACATTTAAACTAACAATAGAATTCACTGAGGAATATCCGAATAAACCACCTACAGTTAGATTTGTCTCTAAGATGTTCCATCCAAATGGCAAGTATCACTTTTAATAATGGTATTTTAAACTACTACAATGTTTATTATGATGGTATCCCACATTTCTTATTTATTGGTATTACTTGAGTATTTGTTTAGACATCTTGCTGGGGTGGGTGTGTGTGTGTGTGTGTGTGTGTGTGTGTGTGTGTGTGTATGGTACTTGGGGTGGAAAGCAGGGGCTTTTCTACCTCTGGGCTATACTCCAGACCTATTTTATACTTTATTTGGAAGCAGGGTCTCAAAAGTTGCTGAGAGCCTAAGTAGCCGAGGCTGGCTTCAAACCTTTGTGATCCTCCTGTCTCAGCCTCTCAAGTGCTGGGATTACAAGTGTGAGCCACCACGCCCTGCTCGACATCTTGCTGTTTTCTGAATTTGAACTTGGCTATTGACTTTTGGGGGGAGTGTCTTTTTGGAATTAGAGATCAAACCCAGGGCAAGTGCTTTTGCCACTGAGCTATATTCAAGCCTGATCTATTTATTGCCTTCTTGATCTGTAGTCCTACAGCTGAAGCAGTGAAAGTCCTTTCTTTTTGCTTAGTCTATGAGCCTTCTGATTTTGATGACACTTGCCATTTACTTATTAAACAAAACTAAGGATGCTACTGAAATTTCATTTTAATGCTAGGCCACATTGGGGTAATCGTGTTTTGTGATTGTGTTCATTAGCATATTAGAAATAATATCAAAAAACAACAAAAAACAATATTTATCAACTTGGGATGCATATCAGAACTACAGTGGAATGTTTAAAAATATTGATGTCCTGGCCTCACTCCAGATCAGTTGAGTATCAGATCCTTTTGTTGAGGGCCAGGCATATAGTATGTTGTAAAAGTGCTGCAAGTTACAGGAAATCTAACTTGTGCTTTTTTTCCCTAGTAGTAAGCTTAGAATAGCCAAGTCTTTTTATTCAGGTTGAAGTATTTTTCATAGTTATTTTTACCTTTAAGCCAAAATAAAATCTTGTGAATTCTGAGCTATCTTTACTATTTTAGGTGGGAGATGTAGTTTACAAATTTGGTGGAATGAATTTCCCAGTTTTATGGATAGCAATGCAAATAGAAAATATGTATGACTCCTGGATAATAGTCTTTTGAGAATAATGAACACCAAGTTTCAGGGTTTATTTTTGTTGTTGCTTTTTGTGGTAGTAGGAATTGAACCTAGGGGCATTCTATCTCTGAAATACAGCTTTTTTTGTGGTACTAGAGATTGAACCCAGGGGCATTCTACCTCCAAGTTACACCCCCAGCCCTATTTTTATTTTGAAATAGGGTCTTGCTGGGTTGATGAGTCTCTACTTGTAGAGGCTGTCCTTGAACCTGATATAATCCTACTGTCCCAGGCTCCCAAGTTACTGAGATTACAAGCATGTGCAACTATACCTGGTTTATTTTTTTGTTTTTGAAACAGGGTCTTGCTAGGTTGCTGAGATTCTTGCTACTTGCTGAGGCTACCTTTGAACCTGCAATCTTTCTGTCTCAGCCTCCCAAGTAGGGATCACAGGTGTGCAGTTTTACAATTTTTTTTTTTTGGTGGTACTGGAGGTGGAACCCAGAGGCTTTCTACCTCCAGGCTATACTCCCAGACCTTTTTTATATTTTATTTGGAAACAGGGTCTCACTAAGTTGCTGAAAGCCTCACTAAGTAGCTGAGGCTGGCTTTGAACCCATGCGATCCTCCTGTCTCAGCCTCCCAAGCACGGGGATTACAAGCATGTGCCACCACGCCCGGCTGCAGTTTTATAATTTTAATTCAGTTTTATAATTAAAAAAAATTGGACCCTACGGCCATTGTACCTCCAAGCTTAAATCCCAGCCCTACTTTTTTTTTGTCTTTTTTTATTTTTGAAACAGGGTCTCACTGAGTTGCGAAGGGCCTAGCTAAGTAGCTGAGGCTGTCTGTGAACTGCAATCCTCTGGTCTCAGCCTCCCAAATGCTGGTATTACAAATGTGTGCCACCACGCCTGGCTTATTCTTTCAGTTTTTTTTTTTTTTTTTGTGTGTGTGTGTGTGTGTGGTACTGGGGATGGAAACCAGGGGCCTTCTACCTCGTGCTACACTCCCAGACCTATTTTATATTTTATTTGTAAACAGGGTCTCTTAAGCCAGTTGAGGCTGGCTTCGAACCTGCACGATCCTCCTGTCTCAGCCTCCCAAGTGCAGGGATTACAAGCGTGTGCCACCATGCCCGGCTTCTTTCAGTTTTAAACCAGTCACATTTGACATTCTCTGATCATCCTGATTATTTCACTAGTCACAATTATGACTCATATTTTAGGCAGTTAACTGGAAAGCAGCCTAGGAATCTTTTTAAACTTCAGAAGCAAAGTATTCTTGACTATTTTTGTTCTGACTATATATAATGTTAAAGCTTTCATGGTCTTATGTTTAACATACCTTCTTCTATTAGTCTATGCAGATGGTAGCATATGCTTGGATATACTTCAGAACCGCTGGAGTCCAACCTACGATGTGTCTTCTATTTTAACATCCATACAGGTGGGTTTTTCCTTAATATGACTATGATCTTTGATGTGCTTCCATTAGCAGTTGTTTTTGAAAGCCATAACTTAAGACCTTTTTATGTTTGGTTAAAGCTGATTTTATACATAAAAGGTAGGGCATTAAGAGCCAAGCCACCAGAAAACACACATGCTTACATATGCATGTTATTTGCCTAGGTACTTGAAGTTAATGTAACTCTAGGTTAGTATGATTAGCATATTAGACTGCTATAGTAAAGACAGCAAATTTAGTTGTTAGTGGAACATTTAGTCACTACCTGATAAAATAGCTGCTTATCCTGAACTTTTTGCATTAAGGAACTGACGTAATTTTTTTTCTGTAGTCTCTATTGGATGAGCCTAATCCCAATAGTCCAGCCAACAGCCAGGCTGCTCAGCTGTACCAGGAGAACAAGCGGGAATATGAAAAGCGTGTTTCTGCCATAGTAGAACAAAGCTGGCGCGACTGTTGACTCCAGGTGGAACAAAAGAAGAAGCTGGCCATAAAAAATATATATTGATGTGCTTCTCACCTTCTTATTCCTCAAAGTCATTACATTTACTTTATTAAAAGTTAAATAGCTGTTCTGCTCTTTTCATCTTCCCTTGCCAAGTTTTTCCTACCCCTTCCACCCTCTTGTTGACAGAAAACACCCACTATGAAATCAAATGTACTGTACCTGGGTTACTTGCAATAATTACTAATGCTTAAGTCTTTTATTTCATCCTATCTCATCTCCAGCCTTCGGGCAGTTAAATTTGTGTTACTGTACTTTACACTAAGCTTCTAAGATGACTTGCTATACAAATATACATAATTTGATGACCAGGATGTTATTTTTAACAAAGCGATTGCTGCCTTGTTTTATCCTGGCTGGTCCTTCCCATGTGTTCAGCATAGAAGTAAATGTGTTTAGAATATGACCTGTAGAAAACAGGGAAAGAAATCCATATAAACATCAGTTCTGAAAGGGGAGTGGAGGCTAAAAATCCAGTGATACTAATTTCTAAACAATATGATTTACAAGATGGCATTTATTGGTAGGAAGGAGAATGCTGAAGGACTTAGCCAAGGGAGTACAGCAATCACAGTAACTGACACCTTCACTCCTTGGTATTGACAGGACATCCCTGTGAAATTTTAAAATACTGGTCTTCTGATTTTTGCTTTTTAAAGAGGTGTGGGAGCAAAGAAATGGAAACAATCATCAGTTTTTGAGTTAAGGAAAGCTGAATATCCTTTAATCTTTTTAAGAGAAATGTTGCCCTATACATACTTAAAATCCTCCCATGTTTTAGTTTTAATTAATTCAAGGGAACATCTCTATGACAAAATTTCACTCAAATCCTGAGTTCCAAGCTGCATGCTTTAGTTCCTTTTCACTGTTTTGACAACCTTAAATCTAATGTTTGTAATCTTTTGTTGGATATTTACACTTTTAGATATATAAGGCTTGTAAATGTTGTCTAATGTTTCATTGTTACCTTTTACAAATTTATTGCTTTTCAAAGTCTGACTTTGCACAAGTAACCCATGTAAAAAATGTACATTTTTCAAAAGTTGTAAATAAAAATAACCTTAAAATTTTGTAGTCAGGGTATATTTTTAGCTCAGTATGAACATTTAATATAAAATAACTTCTCCGAGGGTTTCTACTCTACTCATTTTCTTCCTTCAAAGTAATTATTGTATTATAGTATACTATTTCTAGGAGTGGAAAAAAGACAGGAGATACTGTTGGAGAGAACCATATTTTCTTTTCAGTTATGTTAATGCTTTTTTGTGGTACTGGGGTTCCTGGAAACCCTTCTACCTCTGGGTTATATTTATATTTGTTTTCCTTTTTTATTTTATTTCTTTGGGTCTTTTAAGCCAGCGAGGCTGGCTTTGAAGCTGTGCGATCCTCCTGTCTCCACCTCCCAAGCGTGGGGATTATAAGCCTGCGTGCCACCATGCCTGGCTATGTTGATGCTTTTTAAGAAAAGCATTTCCACAGAATATAAAATGACTAAGTAAAATGAAGTTACTTTTGTATATATTATGGCCATTTAAGGGAATGAAATTGTGATGAGGGCTGCATGTGGTGGCAGCCAAGTACTTCGGAGGCCGAGACAGGAGGATGCAGTTTCAAGACCAGCCTCAGCTACTTAGGCTGTCCGCAACTTAGACCCAATTTCGAAGTGTAGTCCGGAGGTAGAATGCCTCTGTGTTAAATCCCTAGTACTGCAAAAATATAAATAAATAAATAATAAATAATTTTTAAAATGAGGTGAGGGAACAAACCTGGATATTTACCAGTATCCTTAGAGGCCAAGATCTAAGTTGATCCTGATATCCCACCTCTTAAAAGCCCTAGCTTAAAAACAAGCAGTACCAAACTATTATTTAAAGTGGTATTTTAAGCGGGCACGGTGGTGCATGCTTGTAATCCCAGTACTTGGGAAGCTGAGACAGGAGGATGGCAGGTTTACAGCCAGCTTCAGCTAATTAGTGAGGCCCTCCGTAATTTAGTGAGATAAGACTATTTCAAAATAAAAAATAGGGCTGGGGGTATAGCCCAAATATACTTGCTTATATGTACACCATTTTTTCTGTAAAACATGAGTAAATGTAGGGGAGTTCCATCTGCACTAAATGCCAAATTGAACTGTTTCACCAGGAGTGATATCCCTAAATGTGCTTGCTTCTTTCCCCCAAGTCCCATTTCTGCTTCAGAGTAGAACCCCATTAAGTCTGTATTGGGTAGATAATTCAACAGTTTAACTTTTTGTGTGTATAGTACTAGGGATTGAACTCTGAGCTATACCTACTAGTCCTATTTTATTTTTATTTTGAAAAAAAAAAACAGGGTCTTACTTTACTAGGTTGCTGAGGGCCTCACTATTTTCTGAGGCTGGCTTTGAAACAGCTACCCTCTTGTCTCAGCCTCCCAGGTATTAGGATTACAGACATACATCACTATGCCTGGCTTCAACATTAACTTTTTGATCCTGCTGTGGCTGAGTGCCTTAATATTGACAATCACACCTGAGAAAATTTAGGAGACTGGGAATGGGCACATTTTATTTGTGGTACTAGAGATTAAACACCCTGGGGGGCATTCTACCACTAGCCATACCTCCAGCTCTTTTTAGGTTTTAGACAGGCCTCAGTTGCTGAAACTGGCCTCAAACTTGCAATCCTCCTCTCTCAACCTCCTAAGTATTTTAATTACAGGTGGGTGCCACAGTGCTGGCTTCGGCAGATTAGCATTTCATTTTGTACATCTCCTGAGAAACACTTTTCCTAATCTCTCATGGGATAGTCCTTTAAAACATTATAACACAGCTAATGAACTCCCAAAATATCCATGGTTGAAGGGACCATAAACCATTTGTTTGAGCATTTTAATGGTAGTTGCCTTTTTGCCTCTTTAAAATTTTTAAGAGATACCACAGGCTGTCTGCATATAATTATAATAAAAATTAACTAAAACAGATTTACAAGGTTCCTTTGCAAATGGCAGATTCAAACTTGACTTCAATATGCACCTGCTGATATGGCTAAGCAGGTACAATGAAGAACCAAAGTTGTAATCAGAGTCCTTTACATAGGACTCATCTTGAGCTTCGGAGGTTACGCAAAGTAAAGTGCATGCATTAGCTGTGCGTGGTGGCGCACGCTTGTAATCCCCGCACTTGGGAGGCGGAGACAGAAGGATCACACGGGTTTGAAGCCAGCTGCGCTGGCTTAAGAGACCCTGTTTCCAAATAAAAATATATTAAAAAAATAGGTCTGGGAGTGTAGCCCGGAGATAGAAGGGTTTCCAGAAACCCCAGTACCACCACCACGAAGAAAAAAAAGTGCATGCATTGTGTACTTAAAAAAAATGAAATGCATATTTCCATTCATTTTGCAATCAAATGGGAGGGGAAACAGCAACAAAAAACATCTGTGAAACTCAATGCTATATATATATGTATATATATTATGTGTATAGTATATATATATAACATATATATATATATTCTCTAAAAAGTTATTCCTTAGTATAGCATAGTTAAATAATCAAAATGAAACTGCTCACATAAGCCGGGTGTGGTGGTGCACACTCCTAATCCCAGGATTTGGGAGGCTGAGACAGGAAGATCGCAGGTTTGCAGCCAGCCTCAGCTACTTAGGCCCTTTGCAACTCAGTGAGACCCTGTTTCAAAATAAAGAATAAAATATAGGGTTGGGGGTGTAGCTCAGAGGTAGAATGCCCCTGGGTGCCATCCCCAGTAACACACACACACACACACAAAACAACAATAACAACAAAAAAACAACACTGTTCACATACCATATTAGGTTTTATAGCAAGGTTACTGAATTTAAAATGAGTATTTAAAAGATAGGGAAAAATACAAGAACCAAGTAAAAGGGGTATAATGGAACAAGGTTGTCAGCAGCTCATACTTGCCAACCCCATTTCTCAACATTAGCTCACTGAGTTATAGGACTTGGCTGCAATTCTGCATCAGTACCAAAAGCTGACCTACAGTTAAGAAATCTGGCCTCACGAAACCAGGAACTAAATTCCTATGTATCTAGCCCCATTATTTGGGAGCCTTAACTATAACTGCACTAATCTTGTGTTCTGTTAGGTTAATCCAAACATCTGATTTATGTGTAATATTTCCCTACCTTTTTCACCAAAAAAAAAAAAAAATCATTCTAGGGAGAAGAAATGTTATAGAGAAACAAAGTTTTCACATCTTGTAATATCCAAAGCTACCTTTACTCAGAGAATCAAAAACAGGTTTTTCAAATTCACTGAATCATAACTTGCCAACGTTGGCATGAACCCTGTAGGTAAAAAGAAATGATAAAATCGTAGACAGGTATTGTCGAACAAGCCTGTAATCACTGTACTTGGTAGGCTGAGGCAGGAGGCTTGCAGGTTTGAGGCTGGCCCCAGCAACTCAGTGAGACCCTGTTTCCAAATAAAAAGGGCGGAGGTGTAGCTCAGTGGTAAAGCACCCCTGGGTTCAATCCCCAGTACCACAAAAATTATAAAATCTATAAAGAGTTTAGCTTAGTTTTCTTTTCATTGTTAAAAAAACCACATTCCAAAATAAAATGCACACCTCATTTCTCCTACTGACATCAAGGAAGGACACACACAGTAGGAAGAGACAGTGGAAAGCACATATCACACACTATTAAATCACTAGGTTTCTACAAATGAGATATCTACGTGTAAAGGCTAATCCCTTCATATGTTAAAAGTCATCTAACTAAAGCTTCTTAGTGTAAAATATAAACATGGAGGAAAAGAAATTATTGTATACTGTGGACCGATTGCATGTCAAGCATGGAAAGTTAAGACATGACAAACTAATAATCCTCAACATCATGTCATTGGAAGTGTTTAACTATCATTGATATTCATCTGTGTTGTCATCATAGGTGAAATGATACTTGATTTGCCTAGAATACAACACCAAAGACTCATAAAAGTGAACAGCCCACAACAGCCTCGGGTGAAAACAGCTTGGTCAAGGCAAGCATGTTGGTACCTAAGAAAAAACATGCGGAGTAACTGATTCCAACCCGTAAACCTGCTAAATCATTACACTCATCCACATGTGCTTTGGGGTTCAAATATTTGTGTGCGAAAACCACCTCCCTCCCGCAAAGACCCAAAGTGTCGCTCTTAGGCTGTTGCCCAGAAATAAGAACACCACCGTTTTGATCAACTTTGGCTTCTTTTTATTCTGGAAGCATACACTAATTCTTATACATTTTTTTTTTTTACATTCCGGAGATAAGCGAAAATAGCAGTTTTAAATATGTTACAAAGTTGGCTTTGGGGGTTTACTAAGCTTTTTGAGAGAGGAATCAGCCAACTGACCTTTTCATCAAAGCACCAAAGTATCTTCAGTCTTTTACCAAGCTCTACCACCGCCGTGGCTGCTTTGGATGTCTGGCGCATCCAAACCATGTGAAAACTACCACGGAGAGTCACTGAGTCTCTGCAAGGCACCAAGATCAAACAGCTCGAGCTTCCTTTCTTCAGACCGAATCAGTTTTTGAAACTTTTCAACTGCTCTCTCAAGTAGCGCTCTCTCAGCATGAAGATGAGAATTTGTTAAAATTCACATATCACAAGGTACAGGAAATTACTTCCAATACTCTGGGAATCACATGATAGAAGTTATAAATAAATGGACACTAAAATTACAAAAGTTTTACATCATTCAGCTGGTAAGGACATTTACACATACAGCACGATTTACTGTTCAACATTCTATACTTGGCGCCACACAAAGATGAAAATAGATAATACAAAATGATCTGACATTTTCAGCAAGTCTGGAATTAAAACTGTAGTTTCATTAGAGTCAATATTGACTTCACACATTGTTTCAGGTTGCTGTGCTAAGTATGCCCTTTAGCATGTGTTCTCTCGCAGGGTGAAATTCCATTTGGATATATGTTCTTACTTGTATGAACTACTGAATCTGAGGGACAGCGATATCCAAGACACAAACAGTAACTGCACAGTATCACCTGCTGGATTAAGCTAATACAAATGGACAGAAGTCATTAGGTTCCAATATCTAATAAAGCACTATATGAAATGAACAAGGTGAAACATCTCAGGAATTAATATACTCTGCAATCAGAACAAGTAGCATTTAAATCATAAAGCTGCCTCACTAGGCATTTACAAAATAAATTAGTAAGCTCTCAATTGGCTTGAGGCATAACGAGCTCATAGTGCCCCACTTGGCCTTCCTGTTTGAGCTGATCCAGAAGGTCTTCCTTTCGTCTCTTTCTACCTACCACCAGGTACCTGTCGTGGCCCACCCCGTGAGACTTGCTCTTCAGGCCGTACTTCTGAGCGATCTGATGGATTTGCTTCCGCTCGTCATTCGTCAGCTCCGTCGAGAATGTCAAGTCCGTGTGACTCTCCGAGCGGGCGTAGTTTCGGATGATCTGTTCAATATCTCTCTTGGCGATTTTATTGACCCTCTCTACGTCAAGACCAAGCCCTTCTCGCTTATGCTGCTCTTTGACTGAGATAGGCTCCCTTATGCCCTCGCCGGATTTCCCTAAACCACCACCCGTCCAACCCATCTTTCTCAGTAGCTGATTTCCTATGTTATCTTCTCGGATTTGCTGTTTATATGCCTCTTCTGCTGAGCGGCCTTGTATTTCATTTCTTGAAATCACATCTTCGATAGTGCCTTTCCTCAGGTTGTTAATCACGGTCGGCTGGGTCTTTTTGAGGATTTTCACAGCTTCCCCAGCAGCTTCATATTTGACGGTTTTCTTCACCCCTACTGCTTCCGCAATGACCTCACTCTCCAGAATCACCTTGCATTTCCAGCGGAGGCCCGTCATCCTTTCGTAGACATATTCAACTGTCATTCGGTTAAACTGAGCCGTGTCGTTCAGTGTGCACACAGGATTGGAAGAATTCTCGTAGACCACAAGGTCCTTTATATCTTTCTTCTTTCCAGATCCTCTGGGTGAAGAGCCCGAGTGGCACTGAGAACTTTTGACAGATGGGTAAGTGGGCTGTGTTTTCTGGAGAATTTTTAAAGCCTCGTCAGCAGCTGCATGTTTACTGGTTTTCTTGGTTCCGTAACCTTCAGCTAAGCAGTGATCTTGCAAAAACACTCGACAACGCCATGTGCGATTTGGCATCATCTCATATTTGTACTCAACTGACATTTTGTTGAATGAGGCAGAATTGTTAAGGATGCCAATTGCATCGTTTGCATTCTCTGTAATGACAAAATTGGTCCAGTGTTTTGCAGATGCGTTAAGAATGGGCTGCCCCGAGGCATCTTTGCCCAGCACTACCAGGTCTTCTGGTGGTTTCAGAGCCGGAGGAAATTCATAGGAAAGCATGCCAATCTGACACACGACAAGGTCCTCTCCGAATGTATGCTTGAATTTCCGCCGGATCACTCTGACCTCAATACGCTTCTGCAAGAGTTTTACCGCTAGCTCAGTAGCTCGATCCCTGGACCCATTCTTGCTGCCAGCATAACCTGTAGTTAAGTAGATATTTTGGCATCTAACTTCACAAGCGTAACCATCTGTTAGAAGTTTTTTATTTTTGGGGATGTCAGCAGGAGGAATTTCTTTTAAGGGAGCGTATATATACTCAGGATTTGTCTTACAGGCCTGAATACAACGAGTTAACATGTACGTATAATTAATCTTATCAGACCCAGAAGTCATCTCTGGATTAGAAAGGTTCTTCCAGATAGTCGCTGTTAATTTTTCAATAAAATACTGCTTCTCAGCTAGCACTGACTCAGGATATGTCTGTGATGGTGAAGGTTCGGGAGCTGACTGAGAGTTTGCCTGCTGGGATGTGCTGCTCGGGGCAGGGTTCCCACTGTCAAAATACATGTTGGTCGTTACAGGCTGGTCTTTTGTGAAAAGAAATCCCGATGAATCACAATACTGAGAATTCCCATCTTGTGTATTGAAAGCGTCTTGAGTATAATCTTGGTAGAGGTTTCTTGGCATGTTGGCAAAACGTGTTTGTTCATTTACCTCTTTTGTTTGAGGGCCATAAGGATCTTCCTGTCTTTCATCGTTTGAACTACTAGCTACAAAATGGACAGGCTCAAAACGAGGTCTCACATGGAATTTGGAACCGGCTTGCTTTTTAGGAGGATTTTGACCTATAGAATGAGTGAAATTTACAATTCATTAAAATGGGAATATTTCAAAAGAACCAAGCAGGAAAATAGTACCAACCACATTATTTGTAAGCTGCATCGCTGGTACACGACATGTCCCATCACAAAAGCTTCAAGTCACTTGGGTGAAGGGACTCATCAGTGTAAAATGCCATCATGAGGAGGTGGTCTTGTCTTTCCACATGTAAGGGAAGACTATTGATAGGAGATATACCAACGAACCAAGTATACGAGACACCACTGCACACGGCTGATAGATGCTTCTGCACCAAATGAGTTAACACACAGGCGAGATGGATGCTTCACCTGTATTGGAAGATGGAGTGTACCGGAAGGGTGTTCTAGTACAACCTCTTATAACCTGTGCTAAAACACTCACCAAAGGCCTGCACATGGAACAGCTGGCTCGAATGCGGAAGAGATGACGACCAGAGGCATTTACAAGCGCTTTCTCTTTTGCACCACAGGTGAGTCTGCGATGGGGCTTCACACAGCGGTGACTAGACATCGAACAAAAAATCTGCAGTGGTAATGCGCGCTCGTAACCCCGGTACTTGGGAGGCTGAGACAGGAAGACCGCAGGTTCACAGCCATCCTCAGCTACTTAGTGAGCCCCTCCACAATGTAGTGAGCCCCTGCTTCCAAAAAATAGGGCTGGGGATGTAGATTGGAGGTAGAATGCCTCTGGGTTCAATCCCCAGCACCGCAAAATAAATAAATAAATAATTTTAAAATCTCTCAAAAGTGTCCAAAGATTTTCAACATCAAAACCTTAGTTCTGAACTCTTCTGCACAGAAAGGGGTTTGCTGTATTCGATTTCTGGAACAAACAGCTAGAAACTAATGATTTATGGGAACCACCAAACTTAAGCCTATGGAAGAACTCTGTTTAGGATATAGTAGACAGTACCATTCCCTATCACAATGCTCAGGAGAAAGCTGGCCCATTCTGGATCCATCCAAGTGGATTTGGCGAGTTAGATGTCCACATGCTCAGTGGAAGGCTGTGCTATTTAGATGGAGGTCCCATGGACTAGAATTCAGAGACAGTATTATAGTATGACTTCTGTATCATTCGTTATCAGTTCTAATTAGCATTCTCAATAAAACTACAAAACTAAGAAATTTTTATCTTTAAGAACCAATGTTACTAGTGTTATTTAAAACCACATACGGCACTCATTAAAAAAAAAACCCACATTTTTTTTATAAACAACTCCAAAGCCCAGAGAGAAGTATACTCACCGTCGTAAGTGGAGAGGTGGCGTTTCTGCCCTTTGGTAGGTTTGGACAGCATCAGATCATATGAAGGCATCTCTCCAATATCAATGCCTTCGGCCATTTGAAGAATTTTTTCCATCAAGCGTGGGCTGTACCTATTTAGGTTAACACAACCTACAGTTAAAACACGGAAGGATGCAGTTTTATACAGTTTCTAAATGAACTAGACAAAATTACTCCCACAGAATCTTATCAAAAGATTATCTTGGCTACTGAGCAGTTTCTGAGGCTAGCCTGGAATCTGCAATCCTCCTGACTTAGGCTAAGTGCTAGGATTAAAGGTGTGTGCCACCACACCTGGCTTAAAATGACTCCTAATGAAGTAGATTGGCTTTTTAAAAATAGTACTGGAGAGCCAGGCGTGGTGGCGCACACTTGTAATCCCTGCGCTTGGGAGGCTAAGACAGGAGGATCGCACAGGTTCGAAGCCAGCCTCAGCTACTTAGGCCCTCTGCAACTTAGTGAGAACCTGTTTCCAAATAAAGACTAAAACATAGGGCTGGGGTGTCGCTCAGAGGTAGAATGCCCCTGTGTTCCATCCTCAGTACCACACACAATAAATAAATTAAAAAGTACTGGGAGGAGCCGGGCATGGTGGTGCACGCTTGTAATCCCAGCATTCGGGAGGCTGAGACAGGAGGATCCCAGTTCGCGGACAGCCTCAGCTACTTAGCAAGGCCCTTTGCAATTCAGTGAGACCCGGTTTCAAAATAAAGAAAAACCAGGGTAGGGGGTATAGCCCGGAGGTCAAATGTCCCTGGGTTCCATCCCCAGACCCACACACACACAATAAGTACTGGGAATTGAACTCAGGGACATTCTACCTCCAAGCTGTACTCCTCCCAGCCCTATTTTATTTTATAGGGTCTCACTAGGTTAATGAGAGTCTCACTATTTGCAGAGACTGTCCTTGAACCTGCAGTCCTCCTGTTTCAACCTCCCAAGTACTGGGATTACACACAAGTGCCATCAAGCCTGGCTGTAGATTGGCTTTTTTACGTTTATTTTTTTTTTTTGGGGGGGGGGGGCTGATTAACCGTTTTACTTTCAGGGCCTGGCTTACGACTCAAAACTGGCAATCTCACATTTGCTATCAAAATTTCTAGTAAAACCAAGCCACTCCACCTTGAATTCCTGTCAAAACTCTCCAGACTTTCTATTAGAACCTGATACTAAGTACGGCATATAACCAACAATTGTACGCATGTCTTTTGGTGCATATAAATAATGCATTGGGGTTTCACTCCACTAATACTATTCTCTAAGTTTCTTCCAGCATTGGTGGTGATTATACCTATTTACTGTTCCCTATTCACTACAATTGACATTAAGTTTAATGTCTCCCAGAGGCTTTAAAATAAACCTTTGCAGCCCGGTACTTCGGAGGCAGAGACAGAAGGATCTCAGGTTTGAGGGCAGCCTCAGCAATTTAGGGAGACTCTGTTCCAAAATAAAAAACAAGAGCTGGGCATGGTGGCGCGCATGATTGTAATCCCAGGACTTGGGAGGCTGAGACTGGAGGATTGGACATTTGAGGCCAGCCTCAGCTACTTAGTGAGGCTCTCTGCAACTTAGTGAGACTCTTTCAATATAAAATTTAAAAAACAGGACTGGGAATTTAGCTCACAAGTAGAATGCCCCTTGGTTCAATCCCAGTACCAAAAAACAAAGCAACAAAACTTTGCATGGAAGTAGAATGCCCCTAGGTTCAATTCCCAGTACCGCAATAAATAATAAATAAATAAACAAACAAACAAAATAGATAGCCAGCCAGCCAGACAGGGCTGGGGTTATAGTTCAGAAGTAGAATGCCTCTGGGTACCACAAAAAAAAAATCTTTGCCGGGCATGTTGGCACGCATCTGTAATCCCAGTACCAGGTAGGCTGAAACAGGAGGACTACAGGTTCGAGGACAGCCTCGGCAAGAAGTAAAACTCTCATCAACCTAGTGAGACCCCATTTCAAAATAAAAAAAAATAGGACTTGGGGCATAGTTCAGGAGTAGAATGCCCCTTGGTTCAATCCCACTACCAAAAACCAAAACAAAGCTTTGCATAGGTTGCCAACACAGTCAGATTCAATATCCTTTATTAGGAAGTCAGCACAGCAAAGAAGCTCAGATGGTGTGAACAGGAATGGAAAAGACCGTACAGTGTGTAAGAGTTGACTAATCAAAGACTGATGCAATATAAACCTAGGGTATCTTTTTTTCCCCTCAGTACTGGGGATTGAACCCAGGGACATTCTACCTCCAAACTACAGTTCCAGCCCTATTTTTATTCTTTATTAATTAGTATTATTATTTTGGTGGTACTGGGGGTGTAACCTAGAGGCCTTCTACTTCCGGGCCTATGCTCCCAGACCTATTTTCTATTTTATTTGGAAACAGGGTCTCACTAAGTTGCTGAGAGCCTCACTAAGTAGCTGAGGCTGGCTTTGAACCTGTGCGATCCTCCTGTCTCAGCCTCCCAAGTACTGGGATTACAACCACGGTGGCCCAGCTTTTATTCTTTATTTTTTAAACAGTTTCTCACTAAGTTTCAGAGGGCCGTACTAAGTAGCTGAGGCCGGCTGTAAACCTGTGATCCTCCTGTTTCAGCCTCCCAAGTACCAGGATTATAAGTGTGCGTCACCACGCTCAATGGTATCTTTTTAAGACCCGTGTGTGTGCCACCATGCCTGCTTTCATAGGGTATTGGAAAACACTTTTAAACTCCAGAAATCTTTAAAAAAAAATCCACCAAGAAAAGCACCTACAATACCAACCACTTCGCTGGCACTTTGGGAGTTATTTTTATTCCTTTTTCTATGTTTTCTACACCCCCAAGCACTAACTGATCATCTATACTGATTTGTAGTCTTGTGGGACGTTTTGTTCTTAATCTACTATCTCATAAGCTTCTTCTTCATGCCACTACTGCATAAGCTATTTTAGCTTTTGCAGCATTAGAGATCAAACCCTGGGACCTGGGCATGTTAGAAAAGTGCCTGACCACTGAGGTAGACCCCCAGCCTGGCTCCACCAGAAGTTTTCATGGCTGGACAGAATTCTGTATTATTGAATGTGATGTAAAGCCTCATTAAGGCAAGTCTTCTAAGATGCACACGTATATTTATGTCTGTTAGATTAGCCATTTGGTCGTAAAATGTTAATAAAGGAGAGCCGGGCGCGGTGGCGCACGCTTGTAATCCCCGCGCTTGGGAGGCTGAGACAGGAGGATCGCACGGGTTCGAAGCCAGCCTCAGCTACTTAGTGAGGCTCTCAGCAACTTAGTGAGACCCTGTTTCCAAATAAAATATAAAAAAGGTCTGGGAGTATAGCCCGGAGGTAGAAAGCCTCTGGGTTCCACCCCAGTACCACCAAAAAAAAAAAAAAAAAAAAAAAAAAAAGTTAATAAAGAAACTCAAAGAACCCCAACAGGTCTATGGTTTGCAAATTTAGCTTATAACGTACCAAGCTTTTGGGAGTCAGGATACTAATCAACTGTCCTCCCAGCATATAAAAAGATGATTCCTAACTGCCAAACACATTTGTCTTTATGAATTTTACATTCTTAGACACAAGACACGTACGTATATACATACATAGTTAAAAGAACTTAAACCATTACACAATAAAATAGCACCTAAAATTTGATAAATATTCAATATAGATACTTATGAAATATTTAACAAATACATTAAACTGCTTTCTACTAAATAAAAAAGATGAAGCCGGGTGTGGGTGCACAATTGTAATCCCAGCATTTGGGAGGCTGAGTCAGTAGGATGGTGGTTCACAGGCAGCTTCAGCTACTTAGTGAGGCCCTTTGCAACTCAGTGAGACCCTGTTTCAAAAATAAACAAGAATAAAAAATGGAGCTGGGAGTGTAGCTTGGAGGTAGAGTGCCCCTGGGTTCCATCCCCAATACTGGGAAAAAAAAATGAGATTTGAATCCAGGTTTGGTGGTGGACAGCTGTAGTTTGAGTACTTGGGTAGACTGAAATAGGAGGATTGTAGGGTTGAGGCCAGTATGAGGTAATTTTATTAGGTGGTGACTTATGAACTATATCTACTATGTGGAAAGTTAGTTCCATAAGTCCAGCTTACCTTCTAAACAACAGTCTCATATCAATGAGGAAAACAAGAAACAAATATGAAGGGAGAAATGCTGTTTTCATTTTAAGATGACTTTTCTCAATTAATGTCTCATCAAAGATGAACAGGACGGGGCCATGCATGGTTGAGACAAGAGGATTGCAAGTAGGAGGCTAGCCTTAGCAATTCAGCAATACCCTAAGTAACTTGGTGAGATCCTGTTTCAAAATAAAAATAATAATAATTATAATAAAGGCTGGGGTTGTAGCTCAAAAGTACAGTGCCCTTGGGTTCAATCCCCAGTACCAAAAAAAACAATAATAATAGGCCAGGATTCTGCTCCTAATTCTATTTATTGATCAATAAAGACCGGAAAACTGAATGCTGTAAAAAACCACTCTACCTTATTATTGTGTGTGTGTCTGAGAGAATAGCTTGGTGGTAGAGCACTTGCCTAGCATGGGTGAAGCCTTGGGCTCCATTCCCAGAACTGTGAAATAAACACAATCTACAATTTGCAAATAAAAACTGCACAGATCCCTAGGTATTCATATCAACAATTACTTAAATGCTGTATATGTAGCGGGTTAGAAGATTATACTATTTTCTCATCGGCTACAGGCATTAGTTTAGAAATTGCTGACAGTAAAACTCTTGACAGGTTGTTTACTTTTATGAAACAGAAAAATCAGTGAAGAGAAATAATCTCAGCTACCTGAACTTCCAGGTTGCCTGAACAACGAGGGAAAGATGACTGCAGAGCAGACTTGGAAATACTGCTTTACTTTATCCTGTAAAGCAGCAGGTCTCACAGGGTAGTCCTGGTTTAAGCAGCAGCAGCAGCCCCTGGGAACTTGCCAGAGATGCAAGTTTTGGGGCTCCTCCTCAGACTTACTAAATCATAAACCCTGGGGTGGGCCCCAGCAATCTGTGTTTTTTTACACATCTAACAGGTGATCTTGATGTCTGCTTCAGAGTGAGAGCCAGAATTACATGATCAAGGAAGATACTCAAGCTTGTTCCATGAAAACTGCCACTATCGCTGAAAGGAATAAAATATGGTCTGCCTCCCTGTACATTTGAGCTCCTCCTGGGCTGGAATAATGATAAAAGAAATTTCAAAGATGTCCCCGAACTAGGACTTTATTTCAGCCCCAACTCAAACGGAACACAAAATGTCCTGCCAGAGGTAAAAAAGGGCAAAGAGTTCCTTTTTTCTGCTACAGTTCACAACCTGTTCTAGACATCAAGTCATGAGCCTTGAAGAACAAATTAACCATTTAAGTTTATACAGGGCTATGTCATTGTGTATTCTGCAGTTCACTTGAGAGTAGAGTATTCTGTCACAGAGAACAAGAGATCTGGCAACATCAATATCAACAAGTACTCTGATGCACTTGGGAGGCTGAGACAAGAAGACCTCAGGTTTGCAGCCAGCCTTGGCTACTTAGTGAGGCCCTCTGCAACTTAGTGAGATCTGTTTCAAAATAAAAAATAAAATACGGCTGGGGGTGTAGTTTGGAGGTAGAATGGCCCTGGGTTCAAGCCTCAGTATTGCAAACAAAAATTATACATTATATATATATAATATATAACATATATAAAATATATATAACATATACAACAAATATTATATACCGCCAGGCATGGTTGTGCACATTTATAATCTCCGAGCTTGGGAGGCTGAGACAGGAGGATTGCACAGGTTTGAAGCCAGCCTCAGCAACTTAGTGAGACTCTGTTTCCAAATAAAATATAAAATAGGTCTGGGAGTATAGCCCAGATGTAGAAAGCCCCTGGGTTCCACCCCCAGTAACACCAAAAAATAATAATCATAAAGCCGGGCATGGTGGCACACGCTTGTAATCCCAGCATTCGGGAGGCTGAGACGGGAGGATCGCTGTTTGCAGACAGGCTCAGCCACTTAGTGAGGCCCTCTGCCACTCAGTGAGACCTGGTTTCAAAATAAAGAATAAAAAATAGGGCAGAGTGGGTAGCTTGGAGGTAGAATGCCCCTGGGTTCCACCCCCAGACCTGCAAAAGGAAAAAAAAAAAAAATATATATATATATATATATATATATATATGGGTCTGGGTCTGGGTCTGGGAGTGTAGCCTGGAGATAGGATTTCCAAGAACCCCGGTACCATATATATATATATATATCCCACTTGAAGATGAGAGCTAATATAAAGCCTTCCTAATAAAGACTGTCCTGCGTCCCTAGTTTCCAAGATCCTCTCCTTGCCTTTACCTTTCTTCTTTATCTAAGTTATCAGATATCATGCAAGCATTACTTTTTAGATAAGATGCTTAATAATTTTATGACAATTGTTTCACTGATTGAACTGACAGCTACAGTGTAATATGACTTTTGTATACATACATACACAGAATATCCTGGATGCTTGAGCTTTTAATGCCAACTGCCATTGGCTTAGCTTGTGTTAATACCCTGGTATAAGACTGCTGTTCTTGCAATGAAATCTTTTAAGTGTAATTGCTGTTCTTGGAATGAAATCTTTAAGTGTAATAATATGGCTTATATCATTTATTTGCTTTCATTTCTGGTCCATCCTTCCCAAATAAGGCAGCTGTTTCTCAGTGAAAAGAGCATCATACTGGATGTAAGACGACCTGGGTCCTATTCCCAACTGTGGGACCTTGGACAAGTCACTTAACTTCTTGGCCTCCATTGGTTTAGCTGTAAAAATGAGACACCACCTAACCCTCATGGCTGTTGTTAAAATGAGATCATAAATATTTAAACTGTGTTGTACATTATAAAGCTCTATACATCCATTCATTTCTCATACACTTTTTGAGCAGCTATTATGCAGCAAGCATTCTTATAAGTACTAAGGACGAAGCTGTAAATAAGAACGCAGAACCCCTTTCCCCCCAAAACAAGCTTATGTTCTAGTGGGAATATAGATTTTCTTATCAACATGAAGGATGGTTATTCTCCCCTTTTAAATATCTGTAAGGGATTCAGATTCCCCCTGGTCTTCTGTGATATTAAGGAGGACTGTATTAGAAAGGTGCCTTCTCAACTGTTCAATGGCAAGAACCTTGTTAGGTGAAGGTCAGTTGGGTTTATCTGACTTGATTAATTACTGAGGCTGCCCACTAGTAACCAGTTCCTCCAGTGGAATGATCATCATCTCTGAAGGTTGAAATTATGCTAATCTAAAGAAGGTAGAAAAAATTTCTACGATGAGAGCAAAGTACCACAGTGGATGGATGCATATTCAACAATTAAGGGTAGAAGTGGCAATCCTATTTTTCTACGTCTCTTACAGGTATTCCTCCAACTGAATTGGCTTTGATTATTTCCAGACTTTCTTATCCTAATTAAAAAAAAATTTGTTACGCAGGAATGTCAAAAAAGAAGCTTCTCTGTCTAGCAAATGAATAATTAGTCTAGTATAAGGCGAATGTGGAGGTTCTGAAGGACAGAGGTCCAAATAGGCTGTCCAAAAAGAAACTGCGTTGGTACCATACTGCAGTCTCCATTGAACGCAAAAAGCTTTCAGAGGCCTGTTCAGAAGCCACCAAATTCTAGGAAAGGAGGAGACACAAACACACCTCTAAAACCTCATCCAAAGGGTAAATGTTAATCTTTCTTTTCCCGTTTAAATTAACAGAAGGCAATTCATTTTTACAGCAAATATATCCATTTCTTTGTTTGAGTCCAAACACATAATGCGCAAATCTACAAGCAAGGCTGACGCTGCAGCTCAGAGACCTGATACATACCGCCTCCCCAGAAGACAGACCCAGGTGAGGGGTTGCAAATGGAGGGGGATGGTTTATCTAATAGAGATGGAAGAAGAGAGGAGTCAAGAGGAGACTTGGAATAGAACCGCGGGGTCCAGGACCCTCCCCCTGCAGCCCCATGGAATGTTCTCTGCAGATGCCGCATCCCTGAAAAGCACTACGCATATCCAAGGTTCTGCTATTTACCGTTTCCTCTGTCCTCCAATACCATCACCGACCACAACGACCACCTCTCAAAAATCCTCATCCCTGGTCCGGGAGGGGTCGCCGACCTCTGCATCCTCCCGTTCTGTCATTCCCTGCCACTACGGCGGGCCACCCAACACCCAGGCCAGTGCTGAAGTCTCTGATGTCCTCTATCCCCTCCAAACCCCCAGCCTTCAAGCCATCATCCGCATCCCACTCCCGTCCCTACCCCGGCCACCATCATCATAGCTGAACCTAACTTAACCTCCATCATTTGATCCCTCGCCCTCATCCTTAATCTAACCCCCACCAGCGGTCTCTCATCCTGGTCCATAACCCAACATCCCACACCCTTCTCACCTGCAGCCCAGGAAAACGTGGTTGGTCCAGGCAGCGGAAAGCGCGAGGAGCTGGTCGAGGGCGGCCCCGGGATAGCTGTGCAGGTGCCTACAGATGAAGCTCCGCCGCAGAGCCCACTGCCAGTCACTTTCGTGGCTATAGCGCCACTGCTCCAGCACTGGCTCGGGCGGGGGCGGCGGGAGGGGCGGCAGCGGCGGCGGCGGGAGGGGGGGCAGCGGCGGCGGCGACAGGAAGTCGCCCCCCAACAGCAGACGTCCTCCAGCCATCTTCTCCGCCTCCAAGCAGGGACCCCCCGGGGGGCGAAGCGGACTATTGATCACGAGCGAACTAGCCAACAGGAACCGGGGGCGGTGAGGAGGGGCGGGTGAAGAGGGGCGCGCTGAAGCGCAAGGACCAACTCTCGGGGGACTGGAGTGTGTGCGTGGGGGCTACGGTTAAAAAGGGGGAGCGTCCTGACGCCGGGGCGCACGCCTCCTGCACTCCTCCAACTCCTGGAGGACCGGGAGGGCTCCTGCCGCCCCTCACGCGCGCCCGGGGAGCCGAATCAGGTGGCCGCTCCGCACCTCTTCGGGCCCACAGACCAACGCACTGAGCGAGGAGCGGGAAAAAAAAATAGAAGGAACCAGCACGCTGCGCTCCCCCTCCTCTGGGTCCTAGCCTACCTACCCGCGTGCCACCCCGGGGTTGTGAGGCTAGTGCGCAGGCGCCGCGGCTGTTCCCTAACTTCGAAATCCCGTCGCGAAATCTCGCGCGACACGCTTTTTCCTTCCTTTGACGCACTGTGGGCAAGAGGTGGGCGGGGCCTCCGGAAAGAGAGTGAGGATGGTTCTGTGAGGTTCCAGAACCTGGCTTCAGTGAAGTACCTAGAAGATGCTCCCTGACGATTGTTGGTAGCAATGGCGCCCGTCGCTTTTTGCTGGGTTTCTAAGCGGTGCGACAGCGGGACAGAGGCCCTTGGAAGAGATTTATGTTTGGAGTAGATTTAACACTTTTTAACGTTCTCTGAAGCACCTTTTCTTCAGAAAATAGCTGGAAAAAAAAACTATGTGCATCGTGCATCTTCTACTTTGTACTTTATTGTGAAAACAGAGTAAAAATAAATCAAGCAAAGAAAATTACCCACAGTGCCACTTCTCAAATCAATTCCTTTTATTATCTACTCCATTCCAATTTTCACACAGTTCATATAGCAAATAATTCTGTTGTGTGTGTGTGAGTTACTGGAGACTGAAACCAGGGACATGCTACCTCTAAGCTATACCTCTAAGCTATATCCCTAGCCATATATATATATATATATATATATATATATATGTATACATATATATATATATATATATATATATATATATGAATTTTTTTTGAAACAGGGTCTGTCTAAGTTGACGAGGGTCTCGCTACAAATTGCTGAGGCTGGCCAAGAACATGTGATCCTCCTGTTTCAGACCCCCAAGTCCTGGGATTATATGCTGCGTCATTGCACCCAGCAATAATTCTGTATTTTATACGTCAGTTTAAAACCTGCAGGCTGGGGCTGTAGCTCGGTGGTAGAGCATTTGCCTAGCATGCGGGAGGCCCTGAGTTCAATCTCAAGATTTAAAAAAAGTGCAAAATAGCCGGGCGTGGTGGCGCACACTTGTAATCCCAGCGCTTGGGAGGCAGAGACGGGAGGATTCGGGCAGGTTCGAAGCCAGCCTCAGCTGGTTTAAAAGACCCTGTTTCCAAATAAAATATAAAATAGGTCTGGGAGTGTAGCCCGGAGGTAGAAGGCCCCTGGGTTCCATCCCCAGTACCACCAAAAAAAAAAAAAGTGCAAAATATGTGACCAAGGACAATTGTTAAAATCTGCACAGCAGCAAAGAGTCAAAACACTATGTCGATTACAATCTTAGTGGAAAGAGTTTGCATAAAATTAAATGTTCCACCAGCAGCAGGACTACTGGATGAGGTGGTTTTGATCCATGAACCTCTTTAACTCTCTAATGGCATACTTCTAACTATATGTATTGAACTGAGAAAAGCAGAGGATAATAGCACCTTTCACACTGTTTCCTCTTTCCACACCTGTCTCTCTGAAAAGAATTCATGTCTTTGAATCATCATACTGTACTAGAAAAAAGAAGCGTAGAAATACATTCAAGTCGTTATTGTATGAGAGAAATAAAGCCAAAGAAGTAAAATGACTTGCTGAAGGCTGTCGAGATAGTCCTTGACAAAGATGGGATGAGAATTCAGGCCACCTGACACCTCACCCAGTGGTCTGTCATTTGCCATTGTATTGCCCTATTTTTGTTTCCTTCACAGCATGTATCAATTTTTGAATTGAGTTAAAAAAAATTTGAGCCAGGTGTGGTGGCACAAGCCTATCATCTCAGTACTTGGGAGGCTGAGCCAAGAGGATGATCACAGGTTCGAGGCCAGCCTCAGCAATTTAGCAAGACCTTGTTTAAAAAATAAAAGTTAAAAAGGACTGAGAAGCCAGGCATGGTGGCACACACTTGTAATCCCAGTACTTGGGAGGCTGAGACAGGAGGATCATAGTTCTTGGACAGTGTCAGCTACTTAGTGGGGCTCTCTGCAACTCAATGAGATCTTGTTTCAAAATAAAAAATAGGTCTGGGGGTAGATCTCAGAGGTAGACTGCCCCTGGGCTCCTTTCCCAGAACCAAAAAAAAAAAAAATAAGGACTGGGAGTGTAGTTTGGAGGAAGAATGCCCCTGAGTTCAATCCCTAGTACATAAATACAAAACAAAGCAGAAATCCTCGTATCTTTCCTAGAAAAGAGTAACTACTTCCTTTCAGCTTAGATGAAAATTTTTCTTTTTTTTCTTTTTTATGGTACTGAGGGTGGAACCCACAGGCCTTCTACCTACGGGTTATACTCCCAGACATGATTTGTATTTTATTTGGAAACAGGTTCTCACTAAGTTGTTGAGAGCCTCAGTAGCTGAGGGTGGCTTGGAACCTGCGCGATCCTCCTGTCTCAGCCTCCCAAGCGCGGGGATTACAGGCATGCACCATCAGCCACTGTCTTTACACTACACACAGAACTCCTATGACTTCCCCCAGCTGCCTTCCCTGCTCTTTCCTGTAAGGGAGACAGTAAGCAATGAAAGGAGGGAATCCTGGAGCCTGACTAAGCATCACTCCCACAAACAAGACTGGAAATTAGATCCCCAGAGTTCTTGACTATTCTACACTACAAAGACTCTTTAAAATGTTTACTTATGAATAAGACACAATAACTCAAAGTCTCCACTGGCCAATTATGAGCTCCAAAATTATTAAGCATGTAAATGAACTTGAAATTATTGAAAAAACTGGAAACCACAAGTCCACAGTGATACTAAGGAGATAAATAAGTGAAAGAACAGAGGGCCTTTACTTCCAATGGAATAACACACACTGGCGGTTCTGGAAGGGGTGTTAAAATTGGAAAATCATCATTTTGTAGATTGGTTGGGCCAGAATTAGCAACAGATGCCAAATCTAGGGGGAGTAAGATGTTTGCATGGGCTTACAAGTTCTCCCACAGACTGCTAATTAGTAGCAAGGGAAGGGGAAACCCTAGTAATTATACAGTGGAGAAATTGGGCAATACCTTGTCCCCAAATTAAAACATTCTGCTTAAAAAAAAAAAGGACTTCAAGGGCTTCAAAGCCAGGCATGGCGGCACATGCATGGAATCACAACACTTGGGAGGCTGAGACAGAGGATCACAGGTTCACAGTCAGCCTCAGCTATGTAATGAGGCCCTCTGCTATTTAGTGAGTCCCTTTTTCAAAATAAAGAATAAAACCCAGGGTAGAGGTGTGGCTCGTTTGTAGAATGCTCCTGAGTTTAATCCATAGTACCACAAAAAGGAGTAAATAAAAAATAAAAAGGACTTCGAGCCAGGCATGGTGGCGCACGCTTGTAATCCCAGCACTTGGGAGGCTGAGACAAGAGGATTGCAGAGGTTCAAAGCCAGCCTAAGCTGTTTAGTGAGGCTCTGAGCAATTTAGTGAGACTCTGTTTCCAAATAAAGTATAAACTAGGTCTGGGAGTATAGCCCAGAGGTAGAAGAGCCCCTGGGTTCCACCCCCAGTGCCACAAAAATAAATAAATAAATAAATAAATAAATAAAAAGGACTTAAAAAAGATCAATGTTAGTGGGGTATGGTGGCACATGCTTGTAATCCCAGTATTTGGGAGGCTGAGACAGGAGGATCGCAGGTTTGCAGCCAGCCTCAGCTACTTAGTGAGGCCCTCTGCAACTTAATGAGACTCAGTTTCAAAATAAAGAATAAAAAATAGGGCTGGGGGTATAGCTTGGAGGCAAAGTGCCCCTTGGTTCAATCTTCAGCACCTCCAAAAAAAAAAAATCAATGTCATAAAAGACAAAGAAAGTCTGTTTCAAATTAAAGAATAACAAAAAGACAAGATATGTTCATGATCCCAGAATAGATTCTTTACTGCAAGGGGAAAAAAGGCAGATTAGAATAGTATAACAATGTGATATTTATCAAAGCTGATAATTGTGGTTATATAAAAGAATATCCTTATCATCTGTGTGTGAGAATAATAAATCAGGGTAAATGTTATCAATTAGTGAATTTGGGTCAAAGTATGTGGGCATCCAGGCGTGGTGGCACACGTTTGTAATCCCCGCCCTTGGAAGGTGGAGACAGGAGGATCGTGCAGGTTCGAAGCCAGCCTCGCTGGCTTAAGAGACCCTGTTTCCAAATAAAAATATAAAATAGGTCTGGGAGTGCAACCCAGAGGTCGAAGAGTTTCCAGGAACCCCAGTACCACCACCAAAAAAAAAAAAAAAGTATGTGAGCAAACTTTGTACTATTCTTTTTTTTTTTTTTTCAGTACTGGGGATGGAACCTAGGGGAATTCTACTTCCGAGCCACACCCTCAGCCCTATTTTTTATTCTTTATTTTGAAACAGGGTCTCACGAAGTTGCAGAGGGCTTCATCAGTTAGCTGAGGCTGTCCGTGAACCGTGATCCTCTGGTCTTAGCTTCCCGTGTACTATTCTTGAACTTTATTTTATTTTATTTTGTGGTATCAGAGATTTTACCCAGGGACATTCCACCTCCGAGTTACATTTCCAGCCCTTTTGTATTTTTTGTTTTGAAATAGTGTCTCACTAAGTTGCTGAGGGCCTCACAGGCTTGTGCCACAAAGCCCGACTTTTTTTTCTTTTCCCTCCCTCCCTCCTTCCCTTCCTTCCTTCCTCTTTCTTTCCGGATCTGGGGATGGAACCCAGAGGCATTTGACCTTCGAGCTACACCTCCTGCCCTGTTTTTTATTCTTTGTTTTTAAACACGGTCTCATTAAGTTGCGAAGAGCCTCACTAAGTAGTTGAGACTGTCCGAGAACCATGATCTTCCAGTCTCAGCCTCCAGAATGCTGCAATTATAAGCATACACCACCACGCCTGGCTCTAACCTTAATTTTAAATGTAATCGTTTGAAAAGTGTAAAAGCTTTCTATACTGGTAAAGAACATACATCTAGCTAACTCTCAATCACTTTTTATTGTATCCAGTACTTTACTGGGACTTTTGGAGGATTATAAATGATGGCTTTAGTGTTAGGAAGCTAAATAGCTCTTAAGGATGGAAGTTCCCCAAACAAGGAGCAGAGAAGAACATAAAAGTTCAACTAGGAAATTCGAAAATGCAGAAAAGATCAGGAGAGGCTCAAGAAAGGCTTCATGGAGAGGTAGTGCATTAGCCTTGGAGGATTTAAATCAGTAGAGGAGCCGGGCGTGGTGGTGCTCGCTTGTAATCCCCGCGCTTGGGAGGCGGAGACAGGAGGATCGCACGGGTTCGAAGCCAGCCTCAGCTACTTGGTGAGGCTCTCAGCAACTTAGTGAGACCCTGTTTCCAAATGAAATATAAAATAAGTCTGGAGTCGGGCGTGGTGGCGCACGCTTGTCATCCCAGCATTCGGGAGGCTGAGACCTGGAGGATCGCAGTTCGCGGACAGCCTCAGCTACTTAGTGAGGCCCTCTGCAACTCAGTGAGACCCGGTTTCAAAATAAAGAATAAAAAATAGGGCAGGGGGTGTAGTTCAAAGGTCGAATGCCTCTGGGTTCCATCCCCAGACCCAGAAAAAAAAATAAAATAAAATAAGTCTGGGAGTATAGCCCGGAGGTCGAAAGCCTCTGGGTTCCACCCCCAGTACCACCAAAAAAAAAAAAAAAAATCAGTAGAGAATATTTCAGGCAGAGACAATATTTTGTATAACTCAGAAAAAGAATTTTGCAGAGACCGAATGGACTGCAGTGGAGAATGGGGATTAGGAAATACTGGAAAATATGAGCCTAGCATGGTGGTGCATACCTATAATCCCAGTACTAGGGAAACTGAGACAGAGGATCACAGGTTCAAGATCAGTCTCAGCAACTTAGCAAGACTCTCAGCAACCTAGTGAGACTGTTTCAAAACAAAAAATAGAAGAGCTGGGGTCGTAGCTCACAGGTAGGATGCACCTCGGTTCAATCCCCAGCACCACACACACACAAAAACAAATTAAGATTGAGTGCACAAGATGCAGCTAGTCTATAAATTCCTCAAGGGCTACATCTAACTAAATCTCATGCCAGAACTTTGATTAAGCTCAAAACCAAGATAAATAATCTGTCCCCAATTCTATATGCAAGAGTTACCATTATTTTCTGTAAGGCATCTAGTGTAGGGAGTTTCTAAAGTGTAAGCAAACAAGCTAAGAGACAGTGCAAAACTCAGATGGATACTGATGGGGAAGGGCCCAGATCATTCTGAGGTAAGATCTCCTTGTGTAACTGTTTCAAGGGATGTCCACATTTTGAGAGAATGGACTTGTTAGCTGGGTGCAGTGGTGAATGCCTGTAATCTCATGCCTATACTTGGAAGGCAGAGACAAGGAGGATCATAGGTTTGAGGCCAGCTTGGGCAACTGAGCAAGATCCTGTTAAAAAAGAAAAAGAAAAAAGAAAAGGTCTGGCAATATGACTTGGAGGTAACCACCTCTGAGTTCAGTCACCAGAGCCACCGGGCGTGGTGGCGCATGCTTGTCATCCCCGCGCTTGGGAGGCGGAGACAGGAGGATCGCGCAGGTTCGAAAGCCAGCCGCGCAAGCTGGCTTAGGAGACCCTGTTTCCAAGTAAAAATGTAAAAATAGGTCTGGGAGTGTAGCCCGGAGGTAGAAGGGCTTCCAGGAACCCCAGTACCACAAAAAAAAAAAAGTAAAAATAGGTCTGGGAGTGTAGCCCAGAGGTAGAAGGGCTTCCAGGGACCCCAGTACCACCAAAAAGAAAAAAATCACCAGAGTCCCCCCAATAAATAAATAAATAAATAAATAAATAAATAAATAAATAGGACTGGCAAGAAAGTTATCCTTTTAGCAAAAGATGAATCTCCTTAAGTGGGGCATTTCCAGCAACAGAGGACGCTGCTTAACCTCACTGCTTAGAACTGGAGCCCTGGTTGGCTGGTCTTTTTTTTTTTTTTTTTTTTTTTTTCGGGTCTGGGGCTGGAACCCAGGGGCATTTGACCTCCGAGCTATTTTTTTTCTTTATTTTGAAACCGGGTCTCACTGAGTTGCAGAGGGCCTCACTAAGTAGCTGAGGCTGTCCGCGAACCGCGATCCTCCAGGTCTCAGCCTCCCGAATGCTGGGATTACAAGCGTGCGCCACCACGCCCGGCTTTAGCTGGTCTTTTTGAAGGTATTAGAGACCCACTTCTCTCCCTAGAAGCAAATGGTATTCTCAGCTACTCTGCAAATCCAGGAGCAGGATCTGGTCACCATAGCAGGTCCATGCCAGTCACCCATGCTCTAGCAAAACTTTATGACAATTTTAGTAAATCCAAAACATCCTCGCTAACTTGTATGAAACTCCATTTGTTTTCATTTCTTCTGAGAGACCAGTTGCTTTTTATACTTTGAGGCTCAATGATGCATAGACAAGCACTGAAATGCCTTACAGATGGGGAGGGGCGAGAGCCCATAAGTTAAATCTCCCCCCAGCACCTGTATTATGACCCTTATGGCATTTGTTTTTCTTTTGGATAGTTGAAAAAAGAATCATTCATTCAGCGGGGCGCGGTGGCGCACGCTTGTAATCCCCGCGCTTGGGAGGCTGAGACAGGAGGATCGCACAGGTTCGAAGCCAGCCTCAGCTACTTAGTGAGGCTCTCAGCAACTTAGTGAGACCCTGTTTCCAAATAAAATATAAAAAATGGGTCTGGAAGGATAGCCCAGAGGTGGAAAGAGCCTCTGGGTTCTACCCCCCAGTGCCACACACACACACAAAAAAAGAATCATTCAAGATATGTGAAAAAGTTCAAATCTCAACATCTGAAGTTACATTTTCTTGGAGCATGGACACACTTGTCCTTTTACATGTTACCTATGGCCCTTTGGCACTCTAGTGACAGGCGAACACTTGCAGAGAACATAGGGCCTGCAAAACACAACATTTTCACCAGGTGACCCTCCACAGAAAAAATGTGCTGAGCCCTGGACTAGAGTAAAGGCTCTCAACATGGGCTGACCTAGACCTCCAGGGGACAGCCAGACTTTCTAGAAACATTTTTGCTTGTCACAAATGTCGGGTGGAGCTGTTACTGATAAGTCAAGACCAGGGCTGAAGCTGAATACCCCGTTCCCAAATGTCCACTGTGTTGAGGTAGACAAAGCCTGAATTAGAGGATGCTAATGTGAAGACTATCTTAGTCCAGAAAAAAACTCCTTCCTTTCTTTGGTAATGAGGATTGAATCCAGGGACATTCTACTCCCAGCCCTTTTTATTTTAATTAATTATTTATATTTATTTATTTTTGTGGTACTGGGGAAGGAACCCAGGGACATTCTACTTCTGAGCTACATCCCCAGACCTATTTTTATTTATTATTATTATTATTATTATTATTATTATTATTGTGGTGGTACTGGGTTTCCTGGAAGCCCTTCTACCTCCGGGCTACACTCCCAGACCTATTTTATACTTTATTTTGGGGAACAGGGTCTCTTAAACCAGTGTGGCTGGCTTCGAAGCAGCGCGATCCTCCTGTCTCCGCCTCCCAAGTGCGGGGATTACAAGCGTGCACCACCACGCCAGGCTTATTCTTTATTTTGAAACAGGGTCTCGCTAATTCGCAGAGGACCTCACTAAGTAGCTGAGGCTGGCCGCGAACCTGGGATCCTCTCATCTCAGCCTCCCAAGTACTGGGATTACAAGCGTGCACCACCACGTCTGGCTGCCCGATCTTTTTTATTTTGAAACAGAGTCTCGTTAAGTTGCTGAAGCTGGCCTCCAACCATCGATCCTCCTGTCTCAGTCTCCCAAATACTGGGATAAACATAGCCAGACTGAAAACTCCCTCCTAATAAAGGGATTCCACTTACTGAACTTTCAAGCCTTTAACTTACTTTAGTTCAGGTAGCCTTCACAATCACTCTGCAAGGGAATCACTGATATTTTCTAGAGGTTAACACAACTTGCCCTAAGCACACAGCGAGCCGGTCTGCCTGGTTGCAGTCTGTATTTTTCCAATACGCCTCCGTCGGGCCCCTGCTCATTGACGTCACAGTCGGCTATGTTCTCATTCGGCTGCCCCCTAGTGGCGAGGTGCACGCTATAGGCCGATGTTTCCTCTGGTACCTGCGGAGGCCTCCAGGCTTTTTGTACAGTGAATGCGCACCGCTAGCTCTGCCTTCAGCATCTACCGGGGAAATGAAGCTGAGGGAAGGAATCCTCTCCTTGCCCGCAGCCAAAATTCTGAAAGCTGACCCTTCTTCCTCTTGCTCACTTTAATTCTTGGGAGATGGATGACTTCCCTCTCTGGTAGACTCAGGACACAAAATGCTATTTGGTGCCTATGGAATGCTTTCTAGGTCATAAAGGACAATCATATTCATGAATTTGGGGGAATGTTCATATCACAGGATTCAATGAAAGAAAACACGCAGCACAGAGTTCTTTTCCTTCCAGAATTAAAACTCACCTGAATCTGCTCTGTAGGATCGGGCCTCCACTTTCTCTACCTATTTATCCTAGATAATAATTATCTCAACTGACTAGTTAAACCTTTGGTAATGAAGGAGAAGGACAGGACTTCCTACTCACACCCACCCTGTGCCAGTGGGAGTTTCAGGCCCAGATAGAAAAAAGGAGGGGCCACGCTGGCTCCTCTAGGAAGATTTTGTCGGCTCCTGTTGCTTCCCTGAACCCCTCAAATCATTCGAGAGGCAGCCACCCACTCCTCCTAAGACAAACCATGATGAGCCGCACACATTTAGCATTTCTTTGAATTTTATTGAAAATCGACATGGACATTAGAAAGGTATCGAGCTAAACAGTGCTGGTTCCGGATGTTTCTCTTGGTAAATGAAAGTCCCAGGGGGGCAGTGACTGATCACATCTTTGAGCAAAAAGAACAAATGAGAAGAAAGAAAAAACGAACACAGATTCTGGAAAACATGCAAAGAGGCTCTCTCAAGAGACACTGAACAGCGAACGGTGGTGATGGTGAGAGGGATATGCTGGAATGAGCACACTCACATGGTATTTTGATGCAAGTTAAGCCAATGGATGCAAGGCAGACTTATCAACATCAAAGCTCTCTCTCTAGATCCCAGGTTAAGGAAAAAACCTCTTGCAAAACCCCAGATGGCCTTGGAAGTTTGAATGCAGTAGTTTTACTTTCACTAAGCTTAAACCCCTTTTGTCTCTCCTTTCTCCACCTGAATCTTAGATAGTGGATCCATTTCCCCCCCTCCTGGGGTCTGCAGGTCTGTGAATGCTGGAGAAGATGCAAATGTCACTCAACGTTCTCTTCCATATTCAGAAAAGTTTAACAGTGGCCAAAGATTGTCAACCCTGAACCAGAGAATTGTTTAAAAAGAAAAACATGAAACTCAAAACCAAACCTTGTGAACAGCCACACCCACAGCTGAGGTCTCCGGCCCCAGTGACTTACACTTGGGTGAGTGGTCCTGTCGTCTCTCTGATGTTACATTTGGTCCATTTTCCAGCTCTGACGAGTCTTTTCCTGCCTCGTTAGTTTAGGACAAGACACTTCCATTTAAAATACCATGTTAAGTCAGAAGAGAGCTTCTTGCCTGGACACAGGGACACATGTACACTTATTAAGTGTGGTGTGGTGTGTGGGTGTGTGTGTGCACACGCGCAGTCTGAGGGGAGAGAGACATGGTTGGTTTCTGCCTTGAGACAATATGGAACCCTAACTCTTCTATAATGGCAATCTTCTCCTTTAGACTTAGTGCAGCTGCTGAAGACAAGATTAAAAAAAGCTGGAGAGGGAGAGAGAAAGAGAAAGAAAACATGAAATTAGCCAAAGAAAAGGGACATTCAAGTAAGACAGGGGAGTAGGCAGTGTGAGGTAGCACAGATTATACTTTGAGAAAAAAGGTTAGAAATGGGGTCACCGGTGGGCCATCACCATGGGAAAATCTTCAGAGAGGTTTGAAGAACACCACACACCAGTTTAAAGCTTCTTGTTTTAATTAAAAACAAGCACATATTAACAGACACATATGAATGCCAAATGATTAAAACAAAAAACAAAAGCAATACAAGTGATTCCACCAGCAGTTTAAGATAGAAAACTTCTTGGCTTAAGAGAAAGTGTGTGTGTGTGTGTGTGTGTGTGTGTGTGTGTGTGTGTGTGTGTGTTTCAGAAAAGCCATTCTATTTCCAGTCAGAGAAAATAAAAGCATATGCCATTTCTAATGACTGGTTTTGTCTCACCAGAAGTAAACAGACAACTTAGGGTATTTAAAAAAATAGTAACAATGGTCCTAATTAAAAACCTTTTTCAGTGATGAAGGGAAAAAAAACTGTCTAGAATAAGAAAAGCTTCTAATGAAATGAGCATTTAGTGTACATGTCTGTACACACAAGTTTTTTTATCCTGATATGATGTATGAATATAATGCATCAATAAAAAATAAAAATAATAAAAAAGAAATAAGCATTTAAATTCTTTCAATAGGTTTGTTGGACTTTTTAAAGGTCTTATATTCTTTGGCAAGGTCCAGAGATTTCCAAAGTGGACATTATCTGGGGGCAAGTTGGAAGGACTGGGGTGGTAGTAGACTCAAAGGGGTGGTAGTAGCCCCCAGGTGCAACTGGGGGGGAGGTGAATAAAATAAAGGGCAGTGGAAAAGCTCAGGAGCGCTAAGTATTTTCCTGGAAAGTTGGTGGTAAGCCACTAAGCTTGGGAATCTATAGTAGATATTTGTTAACCAAACTTCTGTGATTACAAGGACCACCCAGAGCACCTGTTAAACATACACTCTCCTGGGCCAGTTCTAAACTTGTGGGCAAGCAGACTGGCTAATAGGTGTCCTGGTGGCCGTCACATCTTTAAGGAGCTGGCCTTGAGCCTTCCCTTTGCCACACCCACCCACTCCATCCTTGATGCTTTCCTATGGAGGAAAAAAACCCTCCAGAGTCCTCTAAACACTGACTATTAGGTTTCTCTGAACATCAAAGGGTCTTGTCTGCACAAACATACATAGTCTGACTCCTTTGGTGAAATGGATTGGGAGTTTCAAGACATGGAATTTGCCAACAGCACTGAGACTTTGGGCAAGTCGGTTCACTTTTCTGGCCCTCGATTTTCTCTTACAGAATAATTGGGTTCGATATGGTTTCCCTTTTATGTAAAATTCTCTCCCAAAGGTGATCTGGCTCTAATATGTTTGAAGTACTTTGAGACCCTCAAGCCGCAAGCAGCCAATCTGCAAACAAATGTAAATGAAGGGCAACTGTCTGTCAGGCAAATGGTGCTGGTGGTGATGGCTGGTTGGCCATCTCTAAAGGTGAAATATCAAAGCTTCAAGAAAGAGCCTTACCAGGGAGACCTGCTGTGACAGTACTCTGCCTCCTGCCTCTGAGCTACTAGCTGAGAGTTCTCGGGATCTTTTGGTTCTTGTTTTTGAGGGTTTGGGAAGTGGTGGTTTTGCTTTTATCTCCAAGAATAGGGTCTCCTAAAATGCCTCACTGTAACTTGAATTTTCCCAAGAAACTAGCTTATGCTTTGGGTGTATCATCTCCACCTTCTTGTTGGCTTCTGGCCATTATCCAGTGAACCACCAACCAATTCATGTGAAAACTGAGTTCTTGGTTTGCCATATGGAAACAAGGAAGTGCATAGATTTGTTGGATTTTCACTTTTCCTAATTGTTGTTTATTTTTTGCTTCCTAGTGTCATCTGCGATTGAAGAGAGAAATCCTTTCCTCTTTCTTGACACTTCAGAAAGGCCTAGACATTTGGCATAACCTTGTTTGACCACTTTTAAAAGGAAGGGATAACAAAAGAACCTCAAAAAAAATGTAAAAGAAGGTCACGGTCAATGCCAGTGAAACTGGGAGGCAGAAGCAAGTAGCAGAACTCAAAAAGAAATAGGGCTTGAAGTACACAGCAGGAGGGGGGCTGCCTGCCTGGCACCCCAAAGGAAAGCTGTCAATTAAAATAGGAACCTTTGCTTAAAAGGCTAAGCGAAGTCCAGTCCAGCTGTAGTGGGGGATACTATTCAGTACACAGCCATGGATTACTGCAAAGGAAGGGCAGAGAGACGGCATATTAGCCACAGATCATTCCTAGATTGCCTCCAGCTCCTTTTCTGTCACTGGCCAAACATCAAAGGCCATCTAACCTCATGGCCGTGACAATGAAGAGCTCCCAGGTTCCCAAAGCCACTATCAGATGGGACCCATTAGAAAAATTGGGGCTGGAATATTTTTGAAATATAAAATCCTTAAAGTTAAGGACTTTCCACTCTTTAAAAATTTTCCTCCAGCCAATGGGATTGCCTTTTCTTTTCTTTTCTTTTTTTTTTTTTTTAACCTCTGGGCTATCCTCCCAGACCTATTTTATACTTTATTTGGAAACAGGATCTCATTAAGTTGCTGGGGGCCTCACTCAGTAGCCGAGGCTGATTTGAACCTGTGCGCTCCTCCTGTCTCAGCCTCCCAAGTGCTGGGATTACAAGTGTGCACCACCATGCCCGGCTTGCCTTTTAATATAGAGGATGCTCACTGGGGATCCATGCAACATGCGTATTAAAGACATCATCACTTGCACCAAACCGATTAAAAGATTCATCCAGGCAAACTCCAAATGCTTGATTATTTGACCAGTTTATCTGTTTATGAATTGGGACTATTTTACCTGCTACTGGCCCTACCTTTTGGGGATGGTGTGGAATCTCTTGGGAAATAACCAAAGAAAGGCTGAAGCCCCTCTAAAGAATCCTGGAAGTCTATCATTCAAGACTCTAGGCTGGTAATAATATTCAGGTTTATTGTCCCCAGAGTTGGACAGGGGGGAAATTTCTGCTTTTTACTGAAGCAATTGTATTTTATGGGAAGGGTTTGGTGTAAATAAACTCATTGGGGACTTTTAGCACAGCTTGACTTGCAGTTACTTTGAGTGACTGAAGACTGGAAAGGGCTGGGCCATCAAAGGATCTCTTCTTGGAGCCATCTGGGAAGGGACAGGGGGCTCTTGGGGTTAGAGTGGGCAGGGAAGGTCACATGCAACTGGGACACAGGAGCCTACGGGGATGGCTTTGCTGGCCAGTGCTCCCCTAGCCATAGCAGCTGCAAATAACCTCGGGGAAAAAAGCAGCAATCAGAGTTCCAACAGGGAAGCTGGTGTGAAAAGTGGTACATGGGACCTCTGAACGTTACACTCTGGCAAGGATGGGGATTTGAGTGGGGAGAAGCGGGATCTGGTGGGCTGGGATGCTAGGAGAGGGACTTGGATGCTGGATACATCTCTGAGCCATGTAACTGCTGGCTTTTTGACCAGGAGCTAGACATCATCCTCTGACTGTCAGGCTTCTATAAAACTTGGCAGGAAGAGAGAGGAGGGCATGGGTTTCTGCCCCCCTAGACATGTTAAGGGGGAATTAGAGAAAGGGAGGCCCCACTCTGTTGCACAGGAAAGGGAGCATCTACAGGAAGCCCAAACTGAAAATGAAAAGAGAAGTTGGGTTAATGAATGGATGGATTAATGTACCAAAACAAAATAGATCAGAAGATAATTATTTGTCGTGATGACTACTGGATAAATTAGAATACTGCTGTTAAAGTGTCTTAAGTTTTCATTGCAAGGGAACATGCTTTTTTCTCTCTCCGATGCCCACATACAGGGTATTGGCATTAGGTAATAAAATAATCAACAGCCACAAAAATACTTTTAAAAATATCTTCTAGTCAGGAGTGGTGGTGCATGTCTATAATCCCAGTAATTGGGAGGCTGAGACAGGAAGACAGCCCCAGCAAGTGGTGAGACTCTCAGTAACCTAGTGAGACCCCATTTCAAAATAAAAATATGGTGGGGCTGGAGGTGTGGCTTGTAGGTAGAATGCTCCTAGATTCAATGCCCAGTACCATATACACACACCAAAAAAATCTCTTCTTAATTATTAGGTCCTAGCCGGGTGTGGTGGCCCATGCCTGTAAACCCAGTATTTGGGAGGCTGAGACTCTTAGCAACTTAAGGAGACCTTGTTTCAAAAATAAAATAGAGGCCGGGCATGGTGGCTCACCCTTGTAATCCCAGTACTTGGAGGATGAGACAGAAGGATCACTGGCGCAGCTTCAGCTACTTAGTGAAGCCCTCTACAACTTAGTGAGACTCTGCTTCAAAAAAAAAAAGAATAAAAAATAGGGTTGAGGGTGTAGCTCAGAGGTAGAATTTCCCTGGGTTCCATTTCCAGTACCTCAAAAATAAATAAATAAATAAATAAATAAATAAATAAATAAATAAATAGGGCTGGGATGTATCTCGGAAGTAGAATCCCTCTGGGTTCAATGTCCTGTATCTGTCTATCATCTATCATCTCTCTCTCTCTCTTTCACACACACACACACACACACACACACACACACACACACACACACACACACAATTACTAGGTCCTGACTAATGCCTTTGCTGCTCCCACCCGGATACCTTGTCTAGCAATACCTTAAGCCATACACTGTGCTAGGGACTGGGACGACAGCAGTGGACAGATCCTCTAGGATTTTATCGTCTTCCTAAGTGCTGCTGTTGAATTCTAGTCAACCAGAAGAGGCTCGAAGACAGACTGTAAATCATTTCATTGTTCTTGGAGGATCATCTTATTTGGCCTGGTTTCATGGGCCTTATGTTTCAGAAGCCTCTATGGACTTGCTCTTTAGGGTTTGCTTGAAAGCAGGATGCTTTGCCAGTTGCCTGAAGTCCCCAGAGCCAAAGCCGTGGCAATCAGTTTGGTGACTGACAGCAGGCTCTCCATCTACATCATAAACTGCATGGTGAACAGGGAAGTGTCTTCTCAATATTTTATATTCCTCAGTCCAAACAGACCAAGTGCAAAAAGGCACTGATAAGATGACTGAGCATTTTGAACAATAACTAGACATTTTAGTGAGTTACTGTTAATTTTGTAGATGTGATAATGGCGAGAGTATGATTATTATAAATAGATACATATGAGGGCATTTATATTTGAGGTGTTGAAGACTGAACTCGGGTATTCTACGCCCGAGTTACACCCCCAGCCCATTTTATGTTTTTTCTTCTTCCTTTCTCTTCCTTCCTTCCTTCCTTCCTTCCTTCCTTCTTTTTTTTTTTTTTTTTTTGCAGGACTGGGGATGTAACCCAGAGGCATTCTACCTCTGAGCTACACCCCCAGCCCAGCCCTATTTTTTATTCTTTATTTTGAAACAGAGTCTCACTGAGTTGCAAAGGGCCTCACTAAGTAGCTGAGGCTGGCTGTGAACTGCGATCCTTCTATCTCAGCCTTCCTAATGCTGGGATTACAAGCATGTACCACTACGCCCGGCTTATGTTTTTGTTTTGAAACAGGGTCTTGTTCGTTTGTTGAGAGTCTAAGTTGCTGAAGCTGATCTTGAATATGTGATCTTCCTGTCTCAGCCTTCTAAGTACTGGGATTACAGGCATGGCCACCACATTCAGCTCTATTTTCACTTCTCTTGTTCATGTTTGAAAGTTCCCATGGTAAAGTGGGTTTTTTTTCCTCAGTATTGGGGATGTAACCCAGGGGCATTCTACCTTCGAGTTGCACCCCCAGCCCTATTTTTTAATCTTTATTTTGAAACAGGGTCTCACTGAGTTGCAAAGGGCCTCACTAAGTAGCTAAGGCTGTCCACGAATCCGGATCCTCCTGTCTCAGCCTCCCAAATGCTGGGATTACAAGCGTGCGCCACCATGCCTGGCTGGTAAAGTTTTAAAAATAAGAAGGAAACCAAAATATGTCAAAATACGTATGTTCCCTCTCCCTATACTACATGAGCCCGGCAGGGTATATAGAAGGTGCTTAAGTACTGCTTTCAGCATCCCTGTGAGTTCTATAACACCAGGCACTGCTTCATTCATTTGTGTGGACATGACACCCAGCCCTCAGGAATAAATCCTGAGGGTTACCTGCTTACCTCCTTAGCAGAGGTTGTCACAAAGCTGGAATTTGTAGGATTAAATGTAAGCTATCTATATTACCTAAGGTCTCTTCATTCTCTCCCACTTTGATTATGGTTTTGGGAAGTGCCAAAAGGAACCCGGAGAACTCGAACCCCTCAGATAAGCAAGAGCTACCAGAGGGAAACAGAGACTCGAGTTTCCATTGGTTTCTTTCATTTCTAAACTTTGGTGATTGCTGTGACATTGCAGGACAGGGCTCTTGACCTTCAGGACAGTTTCTTACATCACCCCAGTTAATTCTGGAAGTAATGATCATGGCTCTTTAATTAAAAAAATTGCCCAAATTGAAACCTCAAATATTGATCACAGAGCCTGGCATAGTAGTGCATGCCTGTAATCCCAGTACTTGGGAGGCTGAGACAGGAGAATTGCAGGTTCCGAGCCAACCTCAGCAACTTAGTAAGGCTTGTAGCAACTTAGTGAGACCCTATTTCCAAATTTAAAAAAATAGGGCTGGAGGTGTAGCTCAAAGGTAGAATCCCCCTGGGTTCAATTCCTAACACCACTCACATACAAAAAAATTGATCGCAGGACCCACTTCTGCTACCCAGCTGTTCTAGCACCATAAGTCTGCAAATGCCCCCCTTTAATCAGGCAGGCAGGCAGGCAGGCATTCCGGGAGTACACCTGAAACCAGCCCAAGCTATTTACTTTTTCAAATTGTAAGTGATAAGATAAAACCAGCTATCCTAATGAAGCAGTTTCTTTCGTGATTAGATATGTGGGGGGTTTGGGGTTTGGGGAGAGATGTTCTAGAAGCCACTGCCAGTTCTACTGAGAGTTAATGAAGCTTACCAGGACCCTGGGTCTCATGCAGCATGCAGCAAACAGCAGAGTTAACTGTAAAACAGTAAGAGCTAATGAAGATGGAGTGAGCATGAGGAGCAATCAACTATTATGAGTTGACACAAACAATGAAGAGTTAAAGGTCAAAAGAGATTAGGAGTAGCTGGGAGGGGAAGAGGGAGAGGGCCTGGGAGGGACCCTCAAACACGAGGCCTCTTTCTTAATCACTTGAATGGAAATTCTGAATATGTGACTCTAGTAGGTCCAACTACCCTAGAAGAAATGCTACTAACACCATTTCTACTCTTAAAGCCCATTGCCACCACTGCTATGGAGCACAGTGGCACAGGACTAATGGGTAGTCTTCCAGAAGTGAACCAACTGTTCGTGGACTTACATAAGGAGGCCAGACCTGGGGCCACCTATAGATCTAGAAGTGTGGAAGAGGGCAGGCTATTTTGTTTGGCCCTCTTTGCTAATATGAGGTGCCACATTATAGCAAGGTTTTCAGCCATTTCAGAAGTGTGAAAGGGAACCGTCATCAATCCCAAATACTTCTGGAGATCAGAAAGAGGCGTCTTCCCCATGCAGCCTGGGCTGGGGGAAGGTTGGTAGGTTTGAGGCATCAAGGGAAAATATGGTCTGAAGGGAGCTTTACTTGAACACCTTGAAGAAGGAATATTTATAGATCAGTGTCAGTGTTGTCCGAATAAACAACCTAATCTTCTCATTCCTGCAAGTGGACTGGGAAATTGTCCCATGGATGGAGTTAACAAATACCATAGGGCTATGAAGGCAGCATATTAGAGCTGAAAGACAGAGTTAGACTTTTCTGATCTTAAAAATAGAAAATGCTGGGCATAGTGGGCCATGCTTGTGATCATGGTACTTTGGAGGTTGAGATAGGCGGATCACAGGTTCGAGGCCAGCCTCAAAAACCTAGCAGGACCCTCATCAACTTAGCGACACTGTATTTCAAAACAAAACTAAACAAACAAAAAGGGCTGTGGATGTAGGTTGGAGGTAGAATGCCGCTGGGTTCAATCCTCAGTACTAAAATAAGTAGTAGTAGTAGTAGTTAGTAGTAGTAGTAATAATAATAATAACAACAACAACAACAACAACAACAATAGGCTGGGGAATGTAGCTTGGAGGTAGAATGCCCCTGGGTTCAGTGCCCAAAACATTACTAAATAAATAAATAAATAAATAAAAATAGAAAAAGCCTGTAATCCCAGCTACTTGGGGGGCTGAGACAGAAGGAGTCTAAGTTTGAGGCACCAATCAGGGCACCTTAGTGAGATCCTGTCTCAAAATAAAAGTTATTTTATTTTATTTTTGCCGTACCAAGGATGGAACCCAGGGGCATTCTACCTCCGAGATACATCCCCAACCCTATTTTTCATTCTTTAGTTTGAAACAGGGTCTTATTGTATTACAAAGGGCCTCACTAAGTAGCTGAGGCTGGCCATGAACCTGATTCTCCTGTCTCAGCCTCCCAAATGCTGGGATTAAAAGTGTGCGCCACCACGCCCAGCTTCAAAATAAAATTTAAAAAGGGCTGGGGATGTAGGTCAGTGGTAGAATGTTTGTCTAGCATGTGTGAAACCCTGGGTTTTTCCATCCCCAATACTGCAAAGAAAAAAAAAAGAAATCTATTTCTGCCTGTACGACTAATACACCATGATAGATAAGTGAACATATGGTGTTTCCAAAGAGACTTTCATCTGACTAGTTGAACTTCACTCATTAGGTAATAGCAGAAAAGTTTATTTATCACTGATTTTTTTTTGGTGATGTTACTGGAGATTGAACCCAGGAACATCCTACATCTGAGCTACATCCTCAGCACTGTTTTATTTTTTGGTTTTGAAAAAGGCTCTTGCTAAGTTATTTAGGCTGGCCTGGAATCAGCGATTCTCCTGTCTCAGCCTCTCAAGTACTAGGATTATAGGCGTAGGCATGCGCCACCATGCCTAGCTAATCAGTGAATTGGACATGATGTTAAGGCTCAGTAATGAAAATCTCTAGACCAGTTGGTAAAAATGTTCAGATTACACATTTGTTCTTCAAATGTGATCCGGGCATGGTGGCGCCCGCTTGTAATCCCAGCACTTGGGAGGCTGAGACCAGAAGACTGCGGTTCGCGGACAGCCTCAGCTGAGGTCCTCTGCAACTCGGTGAGACCCGGTTTCAAAATAAAGAATAAAAAACAGGGCAGGGGGGTGTAGCTCGGAGGTCAAATGCCCCTGGATTCCATCCCCAGACCCGAAAAAAAATGTGAAAATTGGACTGCAAAACTGAGTGCCCTCAAATGGAAAATAGTTTGCAGTTGTACAAATTCCCTGTATTATTCCTAAGCAAAGAGCCAGACACTGAAGAAAGGAAGATGTCTCTTCCTTCTAATAAGTGTCCAATAGTTAATGCCAGGAAAAATTGGTTAAAAATAGAAGGTAATAGCTATGGACATCTTTCAAATCCTAAGGACCCTTTGGTAAGTAAGGACACTGCTAAACATTCTGAGAATGACTCCAGTCGCACTATACAAACAAACAACCAAAGAGCTCAAGGGCACCGCTAGATGTTTTCTTGGTATTGTATAGGTCTTGTGGAAATGGCCGTTCTCTTCTCTGGTTCTGAGATAAGGAATAAGTAATCCCTGCTACTTGGGGGGCTGGGACAGGAGGATTGCAAGTTGGTGATAATCTCTGCTCAACAAGCAGAGACTGCATCCTGCCTTACCAAGTAGCAGGGCAAGATAAACTGGTTTTTAATTCATTCCCCCAGCTCGAGGACACTGACACCCGAAGGTTCCCCGCTAAGTTCTCGATACCTTAGAACTTAGCTGGGTACAACTAAGCAGCTAGCCTTCAGCAGTGGCAGTTAAATTCTGTCGGCCGCAGCTAATGAGAACTGACGTGGGTGAGGATCGGACTAAGGTGCCGAGAGGTGAACAACCTTAGGCCTAGGCACATCGGGTGCAACTCAGGGGCAAAAGGAGGACCCGGAGGCTCCTGCTAAAAGGCTTTCTCTTTTTATCTTCCCTTTTTTCCCTCCCTTTTTTTTAAAAAAAAATAACTTTGCACCTCTCATTTTTCTACTCTCTCGAATTCCTTTTGCTTTTCCTCTCCTTTCCCTTCCTCTACCATCTCCTTCGAATTTGAAGAGATTTCCTAATTGGGACAAATAGAGGGATTAGGCTTCTGGGACCACAATTCTCCCCTACACCCAGCTCCCCAAACTTAGGGAATCCAAAGGTGCCCTGGAGTCATTGAGACTAGTTAAGAGTTACCCAAATGAGTCTAGACCCCATGGCTCAGACCTGCTCACCAGCCCTCAGCCTCCTCTGCCTGCAAGTCCTGCCCTGGAGGGATAAATAAGCAGGAGAAAACAGGAGCCACCACTCCAGAACACCCTGCTACTTACTTTTTCTTCTCCTTGTCTCTTTTCAGAGTCTGTGAGCCTCCAGCCTGAGACCCCTGAGACTGGAGCAGCTCGGCCGCCGTCTTCCTCTGTTTGAAAGCATTTACTTCATCATCCAAGGATTTCTTCTTGTCCTCCAGCTTCTTCTTCTCGTCTTGATGCAGTTTCTTCAGACGATCAAACTTCTCATGCAGCTGGCAGGGAAGCAAAGGGAGATTGGAGAGAATCCCTTGTGACCATCTATCCCCCGGCCCAGCACAACCCAGGGTGGGAAGGGACTGGCATGGCTGCAACCCTGCAGAACCCTGGGACCTAAAGGGACACTTCTGCCAAGCACTGCCATGACAGCACCAAAGGGCACCATACTATGGATTGTTCTCCCTGCCTGTCATTTTATCTCAGAATCTCACTAACATGTATGGGGGGTAGGGTAGGATCTGGAGGGAAACACCAAGTGCTATATGCATATATGTTTGTATCCCTTTGAACCTCACTGCGATGTATACTTACAATGCACCAATTAAAATTTAAAGGAAGAGGCAGGCATGGTGGTGCATATCTGTAATCCCAGTATTTGGGAAAATGAGACAGGAGGATCACAGGCTCAAGGCCAGCCCCAACAACTTAGTGAGGCCCTCAGCAACATAGTGAGACCCTGTCTGAAAATAAAATAGTAGCATAGGGCTGGGGGTGTAGCTCAGAGATAGAATACCCAGGGTGTACCCCTGGGCATTCCATCCCTAGCACCACAGAAGACAAGTGTAAATATATATATATATATATATATATATATATATATATATATATACCCCTACCAGAGGCCTTGCAGCTCCTTGAAGAGGCAGAGGTCCAACATTAAACACATAGGCATACATAGATAAAAACTTCCTCAACAAGACCCCAAAGGCACAAGAAATTAAAAGAAGGACCAATACGTGGGATTGCATTAAACTGAAGACCCAAACAATAGCAAGCATATTATATTCTGGAACACCATTGTGATAAGTGGATCAGAAGCAAGAGACACATGCAGTTACCAACTCGAATGTATAAACTATCCTGAAGAGTAAGGGCACACCAAGCCTAATTTTGAGGAGCCCGGAGAGAACTGAGGGTTCTGTAGCACCTGCAGGACAGCAAGGTCAGTTCCATAGGCCCTGCGGGTATTAAGGACTGGCATTCGGTAAGGCGTGATGAATGACAGACTTGCTGTTTAAAGCGGCTCTTACAAGTTACTGGGGGAGGGGTATCACTTAGGCTGCCGATGAGCTGCAATTAACCTGGCTTTTATTTCAGCTTTTACTCATTTATCTTTGCGATTCCTTTGCCTTTCCTCCTAAAGGTGCTGGATGATGTTTTTCTTCTTAAAAGTGAAACAGAAATGAAATCAATACTCTCGCCATGGGCTTTCGTGATAAACCTGTAGAGTCAGCGGATTAAAGGTGGAAGAGACTTGGGAAGAAATGAAGTGTTTATCTTCCTCAGGGTTGAGGACTTCTAGGCCCAGAGAGGCGAAGCAGAAGCTGATAGGAGGAAAGTTGTACCTTCAGGCAATTAACCTGGCAGCAGGAGGTGAGCTGGCAGGGGACACTTTGGAGGCAGGGCCATAGCTTAGAGGACTAACTGCCTATGTTTAGGCAGAACCATCAAGCCTTAGATTAAAAGCTTGCTAGAAGCCGGGCGTGGTGGCGCACACTTGTAATCCGCGCGCTTGGGAGGCGGAGACAGGAGGATCGCGCAGATTCGAAGCCAGCCGCGCTGGCTTAAGAGACCCTGTTTCCAAATTTTAAAAAAAAATAGGTCTGGGAGTGTAGCCCGGAGGTAGAAGGGCTTCCAGGAACCCCAGTACCACCAAAAAAAAAAAAAAAAAAAGGTTGCTAGAGTCAGGCATGGTGGCACACACTTGTAATCCCAGCATTTGGGAGGCGGAGACGGGAGGATCGCGTTTCTTGGACAGCCTCAGCTACTTACTTAGTGAGGCCTCTGCAACTCAGTGAGACCCGGTTTCAAAAAATATAAAGACTAAAATATAGGTCCGGGGTTGTAGCTTGGAGGTAGAATGTCCCTGGATTCCATTCCAGTACTGAAAAAATAAAAATAAAAAAGCTTGCTAGACCTGGACAGATGCTCCTTTAACTGTAAAATGAAATGGGAAAATGTATCCTAGTGAACAGGGAAATGCCTCATTTATCTCTGTTTTAGGTTTCAGCAAATTCCCCAGGACTCTCTGGGATCACCCTTCCCCATTAGTGAAAGTCTGATGGGCAGGTCAGCCAAGAAAATGATCAATTGTCCCCACAGGAAAGGGAAAAGAGTCAGTCCACACCTGACCGCAAGGACCCAACTCTACAGCACTGCTGCCCAATACAACTTTTTGCGATGCTGAAAATGTTCTGTACCTGTGTTGTTCAACACAATGTGGCTAATGAGTGTGAAGAACTGAGGTGTGTGTGTGTGTGTGTGTGTGTGTGTGTGTGTGTGTGTGTGTGTGTCTGTGGTGCTGGGGATGGAACCCAGGGCATTCTACCTCTGAGCTACACCTCCAGCCCTATTTTATTTTTTTTATTTTGAAATAGGGCTTCACTAAGTTGTAGAGGGCCTTTCTAAGTTACTGAGGCTGGGCTGTGTACCTATGGTTCTCTTGTCTTAGCCTCCCAAGAATTGGGATTACAAGCAGGCACCACCATGCCCAGCTAGGAACTGAATTTTATTTTATTTTATTTATTTATTTATTTATTTTTTTGGTGGTACTGGGGTTCCTGGAAGCCCTTCTATATCCGGGCTACACTCCCAGACCTATTTTTTAGTTTTGGAAACAGGGTCTCTTAAGCCAGCGCGGCTGGCTTTGAACCTGCGCGATCCTCCTGTCTCTGTCTCCCAAGCGCGGGGATTACAAGCGTGCGCTACCATGCCCAGCTCTAGGAACTAAATTTTAACTGGTTTTGTATATTTCAAAATTGTGTGAGTTGGGTATGCTGTCACATGCCTGTGATCCCAGTACTTGAGAAGCTGAGACAGGAGGATTGCAGGTTTGAGGCCAACATGATTTAACTTAGTGAGGCCCTGTTTAAAAATAAAAATAATAAAATAGGGCTAGGGGTATAGCTCAGAGGTATAGTTGTGAGGCTTTCAACAACTTTGTGGGAACCTGTTTCGAAGTAAAAACTAAAATAAGGCTGGGCATAACTTGAGGTACAATGCCCCTGGGTTTCACCCTTAGCACTTCACACACACATACAAATAAAAATAAAAATATAATTCAGGGTGGTGGCGCATGCTTGTAATCCCAGCATTTGGGAGGTCGAGACAGGAGGATCACAGTTCGCATCTAGCCTCAGCTATTTAGTGAGGCCCCTTTACAACTCAGTGAGACCTTGTTTCAAAATAAAGAATAAAAACTAGGGCTGGAAGTGTAGCTCGGAGGTAGAATGCCCCATGGGTTCCATCCGCAGTCCCGGAAAAAAGAAAATAAAAAAATAAAGCCGGGCGTGGTGGCGCACGCTTGTAATCTCCACGCTTGGGAGGCGGAGACAGGAGGATCGCGCAGGTTCAAAGCCAGCCTCTCTGGGAGTGTAGCCTGAATGTAGAAGGGTTTCCAGGAACCCCAGTACCACCAAAAAAAAAAAAAAGATTAAAAAATTAATAGGCTGGGAATGTAGCTCAGAGGTAGGATGCTCCTGGGTTAGATAAAAAGAATCTAGGCCAAGTGGGGTGGTGCACATAAGACCTTGATTAAAAAAAAATTAAAAGGGCTCGGGGTTTACCCCTGGATTTAATTCCCAGTACCTAAATAAATAAATAAATATTAAAAACCCATTAAATAGTCACACATAGCTAGTGTGGATGGCAAGTTTCCAGAGAATGAAGTAACATAGAACTATCAAACCTCTCAGACTGGGAGAATGAAGGGTCAAGAAGACACAGATCTTATGGGCTTCCTCTGGCAGCCACAGTAGGGCTTCAGAAGCTCTGCCCTATTCCTGCCCAGAGGCTGGCAGGCTCCCCTAGCTGCTCTCTTAAGATCAAAGCCACTGTCATGGGCTACCCTGATACGTTTGGCCTCCCTTCCCTTCCTGCTCAGCACTCAGCCTCCCTGTTTACCTCTTTCTCTGCCTCCTTGAGCTCCGCTTCTTTCTCTTTGACTCTCTGGACGAACATCTGTCTCATTTCCTCTTCTTTTTTCTGCAGCTCCCCTAGGAATTCGTTTCTTTTGGCCTCATATGTCTCCTGCAAACTGTGAGAATGATCAGGTTAATCCCCTGCCTTCACAGCGGCCCCAAGCATCCTCCCTGAGGTCCTCCATCCTTCCTCCCCAGTTCTGACAGTGATGCAAAAACAGAACCACAGAGCAGTGGGCAACTGGTTTTTTGTTTTACAGCCAGATTACAGGGCTGCTGAAGGGGAAGGGGCAGCCCCGGTAAACTAGAGATAGACAATCTGGTTCGATACTCAAATTGTACACATGAGGAAACTGAGGCCCAGAGAGGTGGAGTCACTCACTCAAGATCACATGGGTAGTTAGAGGCAGGGCTGGGCCCAGAGGCTGGGTCTCTTCTCTATGCCCGCCCACTGTGCTACATCGCGCTGTGCTGCCATGCACGGCTCTGAAACTGACCACATTAATCATCGCATCGATAGATACCTGATGAGACTCCACCATGTGCCAGATCCAGTCCTAACCAACCACTCATTCAGCATCTAGAGCCAGTGGCTACCATGACTGCCCTCAAAGAACTCAGGGTCTAGTGCAAGATGCCTGGCTGAAGGCCACCTGCCTCTAGCCTAGACTTATTTTGAAAGATGTAAGAGTTAGCCTTCTTTTCAGAAGATGTGGCCCAAGCCGGGAGTAGTGTCAAACACCTGTAATACTAGTACTTGAGAGGTTGAGACGGTAGTATTGCAGGTTTGAGGCCAGCCTCAACAAGTTACCAAGGACCCTTAGAAATTTAGTGAGACCTTGTTTCAAAATAAAAGTACTGGAGGTATAGTTCAGAAGTAGAAGGCCACTGGGGTTCAATCCCTAGTATCATGAAAAAAATTTAAAAAGCTGTTTCTCATTCCTGTCAAAAGGCTGCAAGGCTCCCTCTGGCTCTGTAAAAGCACGTGTAGAGAGAGAATGGCATTCACATTAAAGAAGTGGCCAGCTGGTTGCAGTGGTGCATTCTTGTAACCCCAGTACTTGGGAGGCTGGGGCAGGAGATCGCAGGTTTGAGGCCAGACTTAGCACGATCTTGTTTCAAAATAAAAAAAAAATAAAATGGGGACGGGGGCATAGCTCAGAGGTAGAATGCCCCTAGGTTCAATCCTCAGCACCACAAAAAAAGACACAAAGAACTGGATATGTATCTAAGTCATGCATGATTTTAAACAAGAGGACTGGCTGGGCATAGTGGCACACACGCCTATAATCCCAGTACTTGGGAACCTGAAATAGAAGGATTGCAGGTTCGAAGGCAGTCTCAGCAGCTCAGTGAGGCTCACATCAACTTAGTGAGACCTTGTTTCCAAATAAAAAGTAAAATAGGGCTGAGGGTATAGCTTGGAGGTAGTATGCCCCTGGGTTCAGTCCCCAGTGCCATAAAAATAAATAGATGATAGATAGATAGATAGATGATAGATAGATAGTTAAATAGATAGGCTCCAGTAAAAAATGAGAAATGTTACTCTGGCTGTTTCATGTAGGAGAGGCTTTCTAACAATACAAATACAAAATGGCAGGATCTGCCGGGCATGGTGGCGCACGCTTGTAATCCCAGCATTCAGGAGGCTGAGACCAGAGGATCGCGGTTCGCGGGACAGCCTCAGCTACTTAGTGAGGCCCTCTGCAACTCAGTGAGACCCTGTTTCAAAATAAAAAATAAAAAATAGGGCTGGGGGTGTAGCTTGGAGGTAGAATGCCTCTGGGTTCTATCCTCAGTACCACAAAATGGCAGGATCTCCATCTTAAGGGCTGGTAGGGAATAGAGGTAGCCGGTAAGGGAAGTTAAATTTCCAGGACTCAGGAGCAGTCAAAGATGATTTTGGATTTTGGCTTGGACAACCAATTGGAACTGCAATAAAGACCCTAGAGAAAGAGTATTTTTAAGAGGGAAGAATTCTAATGGAGCCGAGTGTGGTAGCACATGGCTCTAATCCCAGCACTTGGGAGGCTGAGACAGGAGGATGGATAACAAGCCAGTGTCAACAATGGAGTGAGACACTGATTCAAACTAAAAAGGGCTGGAGTGTATCTTGGAGGTAGAATGCCAAAAAAAAAAAAAAAAAATAGAAGAAGATGGATCAGCATGTGCCCAGCTCAAGTTTCAGGTAGGGCCCCTCTGGGATGTCTGAGCAGAAATGTCCAGTATGTGGTTGGATAGATGGGTTCAAGAGCTCAAAAGTAAGAATTCAGCTTACAAGTCATCTCCTTTGAGGCGGTAGTTAGAATCATCTACAAAGGGAACACAGTGAAAGCAGCTGAGGTCGTAGGTAGGAATCCTGGAGGAATACCAACTTTTAAAGAAGTAAGCTTGCCAGGCGTGGTGGCGCACGCTTGTAATCCCTGCCTTGGGAGGCAGAGACAAGAGGATCGCGCAGGTTCGAAGCCAGCCGCGCGTGCTGGCTTAGGAGACCCTGTTTCCAAATAAAAATGTAAACATAGGTCTGGGAGTGTAGTCCGGAGGTAGAAGGGCTTCCAGGAACCCCAGTACCACCAAAAAAACAAAAACAAAAACGAAAAAAGAAGTAAGCTAAAGGAAAGGAGCCTGCAAACGAGGGTAGAGGAGCAGCAAGAGAGACAGAGTCAGGAATAGGATCAGCCAGGCTGGTAACAGAAGAGCCAGCGACAGAGAAATATCAAGGACGCAGTGAGGAAGAGTATTAGATATTGAGCACTGAGATCACAGAAGATGGGATTCAAAGACCACAAGGAAATTGGCCACCGGTCTGTGACTGCTGGCCTCGGAGAGAGACTCTTCCCTGGTATGTGGACTGCATTGGGTTGAGGAAGTACAGGAGAGGAGGGAAGCAGAGCGGTAAATAGAGACTCTTTCTACTTCCTGTCAGAGCCAAGCTTCTTGGCAGAGCAGAGGCTGGTGAGGAAGAGCAGGGCTAAGGGAGTTTCTTTAGGATGGGAATGCCGACTGGCAATGTGGAAAGGGGCCAGTGGAGGAGAAGACGGGAGAACAGAAGTATTCAAGAGGAATAAAAGGAAAAGGGGAGGCGACTTGAGGGCCAGGTGCGGGCATGCTTCCTATCCCAAAGATGCATGGGAAGCTGCAGGAGGCACAGGAGCTCCCACCAGAGGTGAGCACTCCAGCGGCCGGGCCCCGCCTGCCACATTAGGGAGCCTGGCTGCTGTGCCTTGCCCCAGGCTGGCTTTCTGCTGCAAACAGGTACTGTGGGGACATTAGAGGCCACTGGAAAGCCTGCTTTGCCCACAGACTTCCCCCATATTTGCTTATAGAAGCCTAACATTTCCTGAAAGGAGACCGAGCCACTGTAAAGGGCACTCCATGATAATTTAACATTCAAACAGGGCTTATGTCACGCATCATGTCTGGAGATCAGGCACTCTTCTACTCCGTCTCCTGCTCCCATCTGCAAAATAACCTGCTTTCTAAAACATTCTCCCACGCCGGGCGTGGTGGCGCACGCTTGTAATCCCTGCGCTTGGGAGGCGGAGACAGGAGGATCGCGCAGGTTCGAAGCCAGCTGTGCTGGCTTAAGAGACCCTGTTTCCAAATAAAAAAATATAAAAAATAGGTCTGGGAGTGTAGCCCAGAGGTAGAAGGGCTTCCAGGAACCCCAGTACCACCAAAATAAATAAATAAATAAATAAATAAATAAATAAATAAAAATAAAACATTCTCCCTTTCCCAAGGCATCTTAGATTCTGAATGGAGAAGTAAGTACACCAATGATTCTTCATATCCTGTGACCACAAGCAAATTCACACTTGAAGGCAAATGCTAAGGACAGTGCAAGAAGAGCCTGCATTCATCGATGTGGGGCAAGTGGCTGCCTGATCCTGTCTGGTTTGGGTTTGTTTTGCAGTGCTGGATGGAACCCAGGGCTTCCTCCATCCTAGGCAAATGCTCTGTCACTGAGCTCTGCCCCAGCCCCCCGCCCTCTGATTTTGAGAATGGAGAGGTGGGTGGAGAAGAGACTAGAAACCTGCCTGGGCAGCAGGAGCCTGATGAAGAAAGTGGGGGCGAGGACACTTACTAACTGCCACCCTGTGGGACGAGGGCAGAGCTGGCCGGAGCGGCCAAGTGGGAGATGACGTGCTGGGAGAGATCAGCCTTGCTGCCTCTCTGCTTTCCCTCACCCAGGTACACAGGGTGCAGTGCTTCCCAGGTCTGCCCCGCTGCGGCTCTCCACTGCAAGTGCTCAGAGGCTGAGGGAAGGGACCATAGAATTGGCAACTGAGGTCCCCTGCCCCTCGGGCAAGCACTCATGTCTGCCTCCCCTGTGACTTCTCCAAGCGAGGCTTCCATACCACTGTGGTACCTGAAGGGTTTGCTGTCAGGGTCAGTATCCTTGAAGCCCATCTCCTCCAGCTTACAGCGGCGGTACAGCTCATAGTGGCGGGTGTGGGTCTGCTCCCGCAGGTCCTCCATGTTAACCCGAATCAGCATCTCCCGCAGTTTCACGAAGTCACAGTGGGCCTCATTTTCAACTGCATAGCGGGGGTGGGGGTTGAAAGGATATTGAAAGGAAGGCCAGCAGAAGGAGGAAATGGAGGAAATGAGAGGCAAAATGTTCAACAGTGACCTTACCTTGCAATTTGTACATAGAGCCTGGGGCTTTACTTCCTAATTTATTTATTTTTGCTAAAAATGCCAACGGAAAGTTACAAACAACACTATCTAAGGATGTTCAGGAGCACTGCAACCCAAGATTACCAGTCAGACCTTCATACAAATGTTTTCTTGGTGCCACTTTTTGGACAAGAGCATGGGCAGATCCATCCATCTATCCATCCATTCATCCATCCATCCATCTGATAAATATTTATGGAATCTCTGTTCCCATTATGCTATGGAGCCCTAGGAACTGAGAAATGAAGTCATGGCATCTTGCCCTTGGGAGCTTACAGTTTGGTGGAAAAATAGATTCAGATAGACAACCACAATATGATGCAAAAATTACAAAAATGGGCATAGCTAGGTGCTATGAAAGTGCAGAAAGAGGGGTCCTACCAATTCCTGGGAGAGCACAGTCTTCACCAAAGAGAACCCCTAAAGTAAGTCTAGACGGAAGAATCAGTATTTACCAGGCAGATAAGGGGACACAGCCCTTGCAAGGTCTCCATGAGACTATGCAAGGTGGTATTACAGCTGGTGAGCTGGAGAGTTAGGATCGAAACCCAGGCAATGTGGGGAACAGGCAGAGACCATGACCAGGTGACCAAGTCTCCAGACAATAAGGGGAAAGAGGATATCAATAACTAGGTGACAGTGACAAGGAGGGGTGGACTTTGGGTGTCATTTGGATGGCAGAAGCTTCAAAGGAGGGGTTTAGAGGGTGAATAATGGCCTGTCAGCAGCAATGATGAACAGGAGAAAGTAGACTCCACTTTCTGGACTAAGGAACAAGCCACCTTCTCAAAAAAGTGTAGTAAAGGGCTGGATTGGGCGCACTGGCCAAGAATGACAGACATGTGGGCCAAATCGTGCGTGGCAAAGTGAGTTTGTGGCCAGAACAGAAGGTTATGAACAGTGCTCTGGCGAGGTGTCTCCAGGCACAGCCAGCGTGTTAGATGGTGGTGTTTAGCCTGAACATGGAGGGGCAGCCTGAAATGATGAATAGAACCAGCCACCCGAGATTCTGCCCTGCAGGGTCTGGAGAAGGTAGTGGGGGCAGAAAGGGGGGCTGTGGATGGAAGGGTGGGGCACAGTTGTAGCAGACAGTCTTGTGGTCATCAGAGGGATTTTTCCAAACCCCATACAGCCCACATATCCCTCTGCTTAAGCTCCACTGCATTCAGGGTACCCTCAAATCCAATGTCATAGAACATAAGCTGATACTGAACACTCAGGATGCTAGGAGCCCTTACCTAGCATGTACCCTTTCTCCATTTATTTATTTATTTATTTTTATTTTATAGATATTTTATTTATTTATTTATTTTTATGTGGATCATATTGAAAATTACATACATTCAGACTGTGCTTGGTGCCCTCTCCCCCCTTGCCACTTCCCCTCCCCCTCCCAACAATGAGTGTCCAGGTTGACCATGGTCCATTCATACTTTTACACATATTCGGATGTAGCTCCTCCATTAATCAACCTCGGCCTTCTTCGACTCCTACCTTTCCATTTCAGCTTTGCTGTGGTTTCACCTCCATTATCTGGAGTCACTCTGTTATTCCTAATACCCCCTAGTTTGGGCATATTAGAGAAAACATATGTCCCTTCTCTTTCTGTCCTTGGCTGTTCTCAATTAACATAATGATCTCCAGTTCTTTCCATCTTCTTGCAAATAACGTGATTGTGTTTTTCTTTATAGATGAGTAGAATTCCATTGTGTGTATTTCCCATACTTTTGCAATCCATACATCTGTTGATGGAGACGTAGGTTGGTTCCATATTTTGGCTATTACAAATTGTGCTGCTATGAATATGGGTATGTATATGTTACTGTACTTCTCTGATTTCAAACCCTTTGAAAAGATACCCAGGAGTGGTATAGCCGGATCCTATGTTGGATCTATTCCCAGTTTTCTAAGGAATCTCCACATTGATCTTCATAGTGGCTGAACTAGTTTGCACTCCCACCAACAGTGTAAAAGAGTTCCTCATTCCCCACATCCTCGCCAGCAATTGTTGTTGTCTTATTTCTTTATGCTTGCCACTCTGATTGGGGTTAGATGGAATCTCAGAGTAGTTTTGATTTGCATCTCCCTGATGGCTAATGATGTTGAACACCTTTTCATGTATATATTGGCCATTTGTATCTCTTCTTTTGTGAAGTGTCTATTCCATTCAGTTGCCCATTTCTTTCTTTCTTTTCTTTTTTTTTGGGGGGGGGGTACTGGGGATGGAACCCAGGGGCCTTCTATCTCAGGGCTACACTCCCAGACCTATTTTATACTTTATTTGGAAACAGAGTCTCTAAAACCAGCTGAGGCTAGCTTCGAATCTGCGCGATCCTCCTGTCTCAGCCTTCCAAGCCTGGGGATTACAAGTGTGCACCACCACGCCCGGCAGTTGCCCATTTCTTGATTGTGTTATTTGTTTTCCTAGTGTAGAGTCTTTTGAGCTCTTTGTATATTCTGGATATTATCCTTCTATCAGAGTGGTAAAGATCTTCTACCATTCTGTAGGCTTTCTCTTTAGGTATACTCTTTTGTATGTATGATTATTTTCCAATTTTTGTTGTGTGGTACTGGGGATTACACCCAGGACCATTCTGCCTCTGAGCTATATCCCCAGACCTATTTTATTTTATAGTTTGAAAAAGGATCTCACTAAGTTGAGGAGAGCCTTGCCAAACTATTTTCCAGTTAAAAAAACAATCAAGCCGGGCGTGGATGCGCACGCTTGTAATCCTTGCACTTGGGAGCCAGAGACAGGAGGATCGCGCTGGTTCAGAGCCAGCCTTGCTGGCTTAAGAGACCCTGTTTCCAAATAAAAATATATAACATAGGTCTGGGAGTGTAGCCCGGAGGTAGAAGGGCTTCCAGGAACCCCAGTACCACCAAAATAAATAAATAAATAAAATAAAAAATCAAAGCCAGACATGGTGGCACACACCTCTAATCTAGTGTATGGTGAGGCTGAGGTATGATGTTCAAGGCCAGTCTCAAGAATTTAGTGAGACCCTGTTTCAATATAAAAACGTGATGGCGCATGCTTGTAATCCCCGCGCTTGGGAGGCGGAAACAGGAGGATTACGCAGGTTCGAAGCCAGTCCTCCCTGGCTTAAGAGACCCTGTTTTCAAATAAAAAAGTATAAAAATAGGTCTGGGAGTGTAGCCCAGAGGTAGAAGGGTTTCCAGAAACCCTAGTACCACCAAAAAAAAAAAAAAAACAGAAAAAAAAATAAAAACTTTTTAAAAATGGCTGAGAAGCCAGGCTTGGTGGCGCATGCTTGTAATCCCAGCATTAATAATAATAAGGCTGAGACAGTAGGATTGTGGTTTGCAGACAGACTCGGCTACTTACTGAGGCCCTTTGCAACTCAGTGAGACCTGGTTTCAAAATAAAGAATAAAAAATAGGGCAGGGGGTGGAGCTCGGAGGTGGAATGCCCCTGGGTTCCACCCCCATAACACACACACACACACACACACACACACACACACACACACACACACATGATTGAGGTTTAGGTCAGAGGTAGAATGCCCCTAGATTTAAGATTTAATCCCCAGTAGCAAAATAAAAATAAAAACACAAACAAAAACAATCAGATGTTTCCTATATACACTAAGAAAAAATCCTGATGGCCCTGGGTTCCATTCCTAGCACAATAAAATAATAAAATAAAATAGAAAAACAAATTGAACAGTCAACTCAGACTTACACAAAAGCCCAGTTTTGGTGAAGCACAGGGTAGTCCAGATAGGAGAAGTACTGGAATCATGTCTGCTCACTTCTCTCCTCCCACCTTAGATAACTGTCTCTCAGGCCACAAACTCATTCCCAGGATGGGACTGGTGGTATAGAAATTACTTACCAATATTGGTTTCTAGTGCAGCATTTCTAGCCCCAACTGGCAGTGAAAAACATAACTTAGCATAGCTCTGATAACTAGCCCTGTCCACCCTACACAAAATCCAGGCTGAGGCCGGGCGTGGTGGCGCACGCTTGTAATCCCCGCGCTTGGGAGGCGGAGACAGGAGGATCGCGCAGGTTCCAAGCCAGCATCGTTGGCTTAAGAGACCCTGTTTCCAAATAAAAGTATAAAATCGGTCTGGGAGTGTAACCCCGAGGTAGAAGGGTTTCCAGGAACCCCAGTACTAACAAAATAAAAGAAAAAATAAATAAAAATAAAAGAATAGCCAGGCAAAGTGGCACATGCTTGTGATCCCAGCATTTAGGATGCTGAAACAGGAGGATTGTGGTTTGTGAACAGCCTCAGCTACTTAGTGAGGCCATTTGCAACTCAGTGAGACCCTGTTTCAAAATAAAGAATAAAAATATATGGCTGACGGTGTAGCTCAGAGATAGAATGCCCTTGGATTCCATTCCTAGACCACAACATAAATAAATAAGAATAAAATAGGGCTGGGATATAGAATGTTCCTGGGTTCAATTTCTAGTTCCACAAAAAAAGGAAGGGTTGGGGGGCATATCTCAGTGGTAGTACGCCTGCCAGCATACATGAGGCCCTGAGTTCAATCCCAGTACTATTTAAAAAAAAAGAAAGCAAAAGAAAAAAATGCAAGCCGGGTGTGGCGGCTCACGCTTATAATTCCAGCATTTGAGAGGCTGAGACAGAAGGACTAGTCTACTTAGTAGGCTGAGACAGAGGACCTCAGCTACTACTTAGCGAGGCCCTCTGCAACTCAGTGAGACCCTGTTTCAAAATAAAGAATAAAAAATAGGGCTGGGGGTGTAGCTCAGAGGTAGAATGCCCCTGGATTCCATCCCTACTGCTGCAAAAAAAAAAAAAAAGAAAGAAAGAAAGAAAGAAAGAAAGAAAGAAGAAAAGGAAAAAAAGAAAGAAAATGCAGCTATTTCCAATTGATTTTTGGCATGCCCTAAAACATGTCAGCCTTTGTGTGTGACATTATTATTTCTTTGCCCAGTGGTAGAGACAAGTTTACAGAGAACCAGGCACTCTTTCACACAGCGTCCCTGTAATTTGTTGCCCAATTTATAGCTGTCACTTTTGCTTCCGGGACCTTGTCTTACTGACTCAACCAACTAGCCCTGAGAATAACTTAAAATGTGTCAGGAAGACCACAAAAGGAACTTTCCTGAGTGTATATACAATACATCTGATAGTATACACACACACACAAACACACACACACATACTCTTTTTTGGTACTAGGGGTGGAACCCAGGGGCTTTTCTAATTCTGGGCTATCTACTCCCAGACCTGTTTTATACTTTATTTGGAAACAAGATTTCACTAAGTTGCTGAGTCTCACTAAGTAGCTGAGGCTGGCTTCGAACCTGTGCGATCCTCCTGTCTCAGCTTCCCAAGCGCGGGGATTACAAGTGTGTGCTACCACGCCCGGCCATCTGATAGTTTAAAATTGGGAAATAATCATACACACACAATAGTACATGAAATGTATATGAGCAATTTAAAGAACTCTTTAAAAATTGACACTGATGTCTCCACAACCTAGGTTAAATATCACTAGTACTTTAAAGGTCCCGGCAGCTAGGCCTGGTGGCACACCTGTAATCCCAGTACTTGGGAGGCAGAGACAAGAGGATTGCAGATTTGAAGTCAGCCTCATCAACCTAGCAAGGCCCTATTTCAAAGTAAAATAGGTCTGGGAGTATAGCTCAGAGGTAGAATGCCCTTGGGTTTAGCTGCAGTCTAAAAGATTAAAAAAAAAAAAACTCCTTTATATCCCTCTCAGACCTCATGCCCCTCTCTCTATCCCCCACCTCCCTTGGCAATGAGACTTTACCACTCTCCTAACTTTCGGGCTTATCATTTATTCATGTGTTTTCCTTTCTCATTTTACCGCATATGTATGATTCCTAAAAATATATCTTGTGTAATTTTGCTTACTTTTGGAATTCGTACAAATGGGATTGTACAGTATGTATTCGTTTGTAATTTATTTAGCTCAGCATTATGTTTCTGAGGTTTATTTGTGAAGCTGTAACTGCAGTTCATTGACTTTCACTGCGGTACGATTTCCCACTATACGGCCGTTTCACACTTTATCCATTCTACCTTTAATGGATATCGGGTTGTTTCTAATTATTTTCCATTATGAACAACACTGCGGTGAACATTCTCATGTATCTCCTGGCGCACGTGGGTGAGAATGCACACTTTCTGGCACACTTCTTCCCACCTTGCTCCAAGTCCGTTTCCATTTGTCTTAGGAGTGCTTTCTCCTTTAGAAACAAAAGGAGATTGCCCACAGCTTCGACTCGATTTGAGACGAAAGTTGAATGAGAGGGATTTGTCACTTGGTGACAAGCAAAGAGACAGACAGAGGGGCTTCCCAGGAGCTGGAGACTCACCCTGCACTGTGCCCCAAGGGTACTGCCTCGCCTTCATCATCTTGTTGCCAACCTTCAGCTCCTCTGTGCTGCCGATGACAGCAAATGGCAGGTGTGCCTGGAAAAGGACAAGGACTGCTCAGAACACCGGAGGAAAGGCCCCGATCGGCCCACAGCACGACGGCTGCGCATCCCCAGTGGCCCTCGAGGTGGTCATGCCTGAAAAGCACCCATTAAGCTCCCGAGCTGTTGGGGATAAGAGGCTTAGCCCTAGCCTCTGCTGGTCTGAAATTCATAATTCAGGATGACGATAACATGGCCGAATGTCATAGGAAACAAGGAGAGAAAAAAGCAGAATAAAGGCTGGGGTGTGGTGGCGCACATCTGTCATCCCAGTACTACCCAATCCTCCACGGATTGCAGGTTCGAGGTCCGCCTCAGCAATTTAGTGAGGCTCTCTGCAACTTAGTGAGGCTCTGTTTCAAAAATAAAAATAAAGCCGGGCGTGATGGCGCACGCTTGTAATCTCCGCGCTTGGGAGGCGGAGACAGGAGGATCGCGCAGGTTCGAAGCCAGCCAAATAAAAATATAAAAATAGGTCTGGGAGTGTAGCCAGGAGGTAGAAGGGCTTCCAGGAACCCCAGTACCACCTAAATAAATAAATAAATAAATAAATAAATAAATAAATAATAAAAATAAAATAGGGCTGGGGATGTAGCTCAGAGGTTAAATGCCCCTGGGTTCAGCCCCCAATACCACCACCAAAAAAAAAAAAAAAAAAAAAAAAGCAGAGTAAGTTACACTGATTAGCAAACTATTGGCTGGTCATAGTGGATGTAAGGGAAGGTGGTTGAGCGAGAGGAAGGATATGTATATTGACAGAGAGGATTAGGGAGAACCGAGGAGGCTGCCTTCCCTGACTCTCCCCTCTCCCACAGTGTGAGAGCTGTAAGAACAGGTACACCCTGACCCCACATGGCTGACTGAGCCGCTGTCCTTGTTCTCATCCTTCCCTGGAGCAAGAACTCAGTGATCTCTGGAGCCCACAGGGCAAGGCCACAGGCCCTGGCTGTTGGCTTCTATTTTAGGTGCTATAAGGGAAACCGAGAAGTTAGCGGGATGCCTGTTAATCCCAGTACTTGGGAGGCTGAGACAGAAGGACCACAGGTTCAAAGCCAGCATACAGTAATTTATTTATTTATTTATTTATTTATTTATTTATGTATCTATTCATTTATTCATTCATTCATTCATCCTTTTGTGGGCCTGGGGATGGAACCCAGAGGCATTTGACCTCCGAGCTACACCCCCTGCCCTATTTTGTATTCTTTATTTTGAAACTGGGTCTCACTGAGTTGCAGAGGGCCTCACTAAGTAGCTGAGGCTGTCCCTGAACCGCGATCCTCCGGTCTCAGCCTCCCAAATGCTGGGATTACAAGCGTGTGCCACCACGCCCGGCTAAGCATACAGTAATTTTTTTTTCTTTTGGTGGTACTGGGGGTGGCATCCAGAGGCTTTCTACCCCCAGGCTATACTCCCAGACCTATTTTATATTTTATTTGGAAACAGGGTCTCACTAAGTTGCTGAGAGCCTCACTAAGTAGCTGAGGCTGGCTTCGAACCCATGCGATCTTCCTGTCTCAGCCTCCCAAGTGCAGGGATTACAAGCGTGCGCCACCACACCCGGCAAGCATACAGTAATTTAGTGAGATTCTGTTTCAAAATCTAAAATAAATAAAAGGAGGTGGGGTTGAAGCTCAGCGATAGAATGTCCCTGGTTCAATCCCCAGTACCCTCCCACAAAAGTAGAATGCACATTCCCTTACCCGCTGGAGTATTGTTGGGGAAGCACAAATTATATCTGAAATCATGGAAGACAACACGTGATCAAGGGCTCAAATGGATGGTCAGGCACCCCACACATAGTAGGTGCTTAATAAATATTCCTTCAATGGCAGTGGTATGGTTACAGGAATAGGGAAGAGGAGAGGCAGGCAAAGTACAGACAGGGTTATGTGCTTTGTGCTTGCAGGGGAGATGAGGGCAGGGCCTGACTGAAGCAGAGTCTTTGTGATCCGTTGGCAGTGTTGGACCTGGGAAACGCTCAGGGTGCCCCATTCCACAGGAAGCTGGCCAGCCTGTAAGAGTCACCCCTGAGCCCAGTCGTGGTGGTACACACCTGTAATCCCAGTACCTGGGAGGCTGAGACAGGAGGATCACAGGTTCCAACAGGCCAGCATGGTAACCTAGGGAGGTTCTCAGCAACTTAGAGAGACCTTGATTAAAAAATAAAATAAAATAGGGCTGGGGATATAACTCAAAGGTAGAATGCCCCTGGATTTAATCTCTAGTACCCAACAAAAGAAACAAAAAAATTAAGAAAAAGGAGGAAAGGAGGAGAAGAAGGAGGAGGAAGGGGAGGAGGAGGAGGAAGGGGAGGAGGAGGAGGAGGAGGAGGAGGAGGAATCACCATAACCAAATGGAAGGGCTGAATAAATGTTATTTATAAATTAGGTAAGCCCAGGCAGGGTTTTATACCAATAGGTAGAAAGACCATTGGAAGGAGATTTCTTCTCCTGTTGGCTAAACAAGCCATGCTCTCAGATATTTTCACCCGTTTATTCACTCTACCATTCTACAGATATGAACTGAGTTCCTACTATGTGCTCGGCGTTACAAAGAACACAACTTTGAAGAAGCACAAAGTCTGTTTCTAGAAAGTGCACAGAGAGCTAGCGGAGAAAGGCATGCCAACAATGGTCAGACAGTAGGCAGACAGATACACTGCATTGCATCACTGAATCTTTTTTTTCTTTTTTCTTTTGGTGCTGGAGATTGAATCCAGGGGCATTCTACCTCCAAGCTACACTCCCAGCCCTATTTTATTTATTTTTATTTAGAAACAGGGTCTTTCTAAGTTGAAGAGGACCTTGCTAAGTTGCTAAGGTTGTCCTCAAACATGCAATACTCCTGTTTTAGCCTCCCAAGTGCTGGGATCATCGTATGTACCACCACGTCTGGCTGAATCTTTATAACAATATGAGGTTGGTGGTCATTTGACCCCCATTTTATAGATGAAGAAACAGAGGCCCAGATGGGTGACTTGGCAGAGCTAAGTGTGGAATCCAGATCTCTCTGACCTTGAAGCCCACCCCTTGCTTGCTTGCTGATCTCACTGTGGGATGCAAACAGAGGAGGTGAGCGCTCTGAACCCTGGGGCCAGCTGGTTGTGCAAGACCAGATAAAGAGGCAGTCAGACTGTGGGAGGAGGTGAGAAATGCGTATATGTTCGCTCTCATCCTGTGTTCTCAGCTCTAAGTGATGGAGGAGGAAGGCATATGAAGTGGGAGGCACTTCTCTGGGCTCAAGAAAAATGAGGGGAAGAAAACAAGAAGAAAATAAAGGCATAAAAACGGCAGCCTTTCTTTGGACCTGTTATTTGTATCTTCAAGAGACTCTGCCGTTCAGAATGAAAGGGTCACTTGCTTCTCCTCTTCCTCAAACTGCTGTCATTTGATTCCTCTATACCCCACCAAACACAGCCACATTCAGAGGCCTCCAAGACCTCCCACGGCACAATCCTTTGCAACTGTCTTCAAAGTCGGTACGGAGCCGGGTGTGGCGGGACAGGCCTGTAATCCCAGTCCCCGGAAAGCTGAGACAGAAAGATTGCAGGTTTGAGGTGAGCCTCAACAGTTTAGCGAGACTCTCAGCAACTTATCGAGACCCTGTTTCAAAATAAAATAAAATAAAATACGACTGGGGGGTATAGCCTGGAGGTAGAACGCCCCTGGGTTCAATCTCCATTAACACGCACGCACGCACGCACACACAGTCATATATTCTCACAATAGCCCTGATTACATCTTCATTCCTGATCAGAGGGATCTTGGATACAGGGGGGTTAAACAAGTCACTCGGGTCGCGAACCTCCATGCTCCTGCGTTTTAGAGGAAGCAGAAAAGCCACCACACTTTGGCTGCCGGCCTCCTCCAGCCACCCAGAGTGGTGTTCTCTCTGCCTCCTGGCTAGATGGCCTCTGTTGGAATATCATATAACCTTAACAAGCAGGAAATCAGGCTCTGAGCCTCTGTCCTGCTACTCTTTCTTATTTCGTGTGTGTGTGTGTGTGTGTGTGTGTGTGTGTGTGTGTGTGTGAGAGAGAGAGAGAGAGAGAGAGAGAGAGAGAGAGAGAGAGAGAGAGCGCACATATGTATGTTTTGTCAGAGGATGAATCCAGGGGCATTCTACCTTTGAGCTACACCCCCAGCCATATTTTATTTTTTTTTTATTGTGAAACAGGGTCTCTCTAATTTGCTGAGGCTGCCCTCAAACCTGCAATCCTCCTGTCTCAGCCCCCCAAGTACTGGGATTATAGGCGTGTGCCACCATACCCGGCTGTCCTGCTGCTCTTGAGAGACAGATGGCTATAATAACAAGAATGGAGTCACACAGCTTAGGGAGAAGATACTTCATTCTTCATCCAAATTCCCAGGTCTCAACCAGGGGACCCAAATCTGAGGTCAGGCCTTCTCCCCTTTTGATTCAGGTCCCCATATGGTGACTGACAGGTAACATTTCGCATGTGTGGAGCCAGGGAGAGACTCCAAAAGCTGCTACGCATACTGCTGCTAACACACAGACAGGTTCGTAAGGGGAGCCTTTGTAGCTATGGTCCCCATGTCTCTGATAAGGGGGCCCCAAGAAGTCAGATCTCCCAACTACAGCTTTAACAAGAGATAGCCTCTAGCCTCCCCTAGAGACAGTCTTCTAGATTCACTACCTTTAGTCTGTTTTATGCTCCTACAACAAAATACCCGAGATCGGGTAATTTGTAAAGAACAAAAATTGATTTCTCACAGTAGTGGAGCACGGGAAGTGCAAGATCATGGGCCTGGCAAGTTTAGTTGTCTGGTGAGGGCCTTCTGGTTGCCTCCTCACTAAGGGACTTGATCCCATTAATGAGGGAGTAGCCCCTATGGCCTAATCATCTCATAAAGGCCTCCCCTCCATTCTGTACCAGGGATCGAACCTAGGAACCTTCTACCACTGAGCTATACCCCCAGCCTGACTTTATTTTTATTTTCAAACAGGGCCTAGCTACATTGCTGAGGTTGGCCTTGAGCCTGTGATCTTCCAGTCGCAGCCTCCAAGTACTGGGATTGCAGGTGTGCACCAGCACTCCCAGCCAAGGGCCCATCTCTGAATACTGCCACCTGGGCTGCTTTTCAATTTTGCAAGGGACGCAGTGTTATGTTTACTGTCTCGTGTCCACCTTACGCCTCTCAGTACATTTTAAAGAATTTGATGATTCAACTGGCAAGACTTTTCTTCTAGGTTTCTCACATCCATTATACATGAAGGACTAGATGAATGTTCTCCTAAGCATGGAGAAATATCAGAACCTCATGTGCTGATAACGGCTCTATCAAACTTGGCTTCCTCCCAGAGAGCATAGTGTTTCCTGGCCAGAACTGGTTATGCCCATTATACCCATTTCAGGCTCCTATCAGCCGTTGAACAAGACCTTGTCTAGTTTGCTTTCAACTCTTGCTACATATAAACAATGGAAACAGCTTTGCTGTCTCAAAAGGAATGGACGTGTGCCTGGGGATCATCTTATGTATGACCTTGGTCAGCCACAAGCTCTCACTGGGCGCAGATCCAAATACCTCTGTAAAAACCAAACCCAAGACCTCACAAATGGCCCACCGGCTGTGCTTAGTCCAAAAATGGGCGCTATTTCTTGTTTCCTGGCCATGGTTTGAACGACTCAAAGAACAGCATTAAATTGGAGGTGATGGCCGGGCGCGGTGGTGCATGCTTGTAATCCCCGCGCTTGGGAGGCTGAGACAGGAGGATCGCACGGGTTTGAAGCCAGCCTCAGCTACTGAGTGAGGCTCTCAGCAACTTAGGGAGACCCTGTTTCCAAATAAAGTATAAAATATATCTGGGAGTATAGCCTGGAGGTAGAAAGACCCTGGGTTCCACCCTAGTACCACCAAAAGAAAAAAAAATTGGAGGCGATGAAGCATGCCTGTAATCCTGCTTGGGAGGCTGAGACAGGACGATTGCAGGCTGGAGAACAGCCGTAACAACCTAGTGACTCTCAGCAATGTAGGGGAGACCCTGTTTCAAAACAAAAAATAAAATAGTGTTGGAGTGTAGCTTGGAGGTAGACTGAAGTGCCTCTGGGTCCAATCCCCAAAACCACTAATAAATAAATAAATAAATAAATAAATAAATAAATAAATAAATAAAAAGGGTTGGGGATATAGTTCACTGATAGAACTCCCCTGGCTTTAATCCCCAGCACTACACACACACACACACATATACACACACAATATTAAATTTAAACAACAGAGCAAAATTTTGAGGGGAGTATTTAAAACCAGGGGTATTCTACCTCTGAGCCTCACCCCTACCCCCTTTTTATTTGGAAACAGAGTCTCCCCAAGTTTCTGAGGCTGTCCTTGAACCTTCAATCCCCCTGTCTCAGCTTCCCAAGACCTATGAGTACAGGTCTGCACCACTGTACTCAGCTAGCAATTTTAACATTAAAATCTACACCCTTCAGAGAAATTAGAGCACGAGATGAAAGCAGCCTGCAACAAAATCTCTCTCCCTTCTCTTACCCCCTCCCCACAATCTGAAATAAGGCTCTACAGAGCCAGCCATAAGCCAAGGAGAGGCTGAAACATCATCATTCTCGTTCCTGCTATGAAAGTCCCTAATGGTGATCAACAGGACTGGTGGTGAATGGGCTTTTCTGCTTAGGCAAAGGTCTCTTTCACTTCCTCCAATCCAGTTCCCGTGACAATAGGCTGGGGTACTTAGGGCTGTGGGGCTAGAATCAAATCCAGAACTGAAAAGCCAGCACACACTCTCCTCCCGTCACCCAAGCCCAGGTCCATGAGCATGCGACTTCTTACACAATGGCTTGCCCTGAGACTCTGAGTTCTTCTTTTTGTGGTGCTGGGGATTGAACCCAGAGGCATTCTACTTCTGAGCTACACCCTCAGCCTTATTTAGAAACAGGGTCTTACTGAATTATAGAGGGCCTCACTAAGTTGCTGAGACTGGGCTCAAACCTATGATCCTCTTGTCTCAGCCTCCCAAGTACTGGGATTACAAGCATGTGTCACCACACCCAGCTCTTTTATTTTTGAAAAGGGGTACCAGAGACTGAACCCAGGGATGCTCTACCACTAAGCTATACTCCTAGACTATCTTATTTTTTATTCTGATACAGGGTCTCACTAAATTATCCAGGTTGGCCTTAAACCTGCAATCTTCCTGCCTCTGCCTCTGAGTCACTGAGATTATGGGCATGCACCACCACACTCAGCCCCTAAAGATTTTTGACACTTGTGTTTCATTAAACAGTGACTCCTCCCTGCTTCCCCCACCACAGTGCAGTAACACAGAAGGTTCCCACGCAGTCGTCTCCCCTGGGTCATATCCTATTCAGGGCACATTAGCCGTGAGGCGGCCTCTTTCCTACTCAATAACGGGTGGTGGAATGCAAGGGAGTGAGTGGCAAGTGATATTATTATAGAAAGAACTCTGAATCCGCTCGAATTTAATCTGTGAAAGTGAAGACTAGCAAGCTTTGGGTTGGTACAAACAACAGAGGGCCCATAATCCCTTCACAGCCATAATAGCATGGCTGAAAACTGCTGCTTCCTCACCTGGGGCCTTTCCAACTTCACAGTTTAACCTGCCCAACGAGCAAACCTGAGGCCAGAGCCGCACTGACAACAGAGACCAGGACCACTGTTCATGCCTAATCCACACTGTAATGACACATGGTTTCGAGGGACATCTGGAGATTGCTCTAAGCCAAGTCTGAAAGCTGCTTGGTGACTCAGGGAATCCGAGTTGGAACATATCAGGGGTGGCCACCGTCCTGAGGTGACTACAAGCTTCCAGACACCAGTGCCAGAGACATTCATTCAGACAACACATCTCTCTAGGCTCCAGGCTCTCCTTTCTCTGCAGGCCAGGCAGCCAGCCTGGTTGGTTCATCCTGACAGAACGTGATTTCTATCACAATGCCCTGACTGCTGGACCTGGTGGTGCATGCCTGTCATCCAAGTACTCGGGAGGCAGAGACAGGAGGATTACAAGTTTGAGGTCAGCCTCAGGAGCATAGCAAGACCCTCAGCAAAATTAGTGAGACCCTGTTTCAAAATAAAAAATAAAGCCGGGCGTGGTGGTGCACGCTTGTAATCCCAGTATTTGGGAGGCCGAGACAGGAGGATTGCAGGTTCTAAGCCAGCCTCGTCAATTTGAATGCGGCCCTCTGCGACTTTGCAAGACCCTGTTTCTAAATTTTAAAAATGGGGCTGGGATGTAGCTCAGATACAGAATGCCCCTAGATTCAATCTCTGGTACCCAAAGCAAACAAACCTTGATTTGCTTGAGAGGACAAGCATTAATTTTTTTTTTTTTTTTGGTGGTACTGGGGGTGGAACCCAGAGGCTTTCTACCTCCGGGCTATACTCCCAGACCTATTTTATATTTTATTTGGAAACAGAGTCTCACTAAGTTGCTGAGAGCCTCACTAAGTAGCTGAGGCTGGCTTTGATCCTCCCGTCTCAGCCTCCCAAGCGCGGGGATTACAAGCGTGCACCACCACGCCTGGCTGACAAGCATTAATTTTGAAAATTTTTTCCATACCCACAGCAGGTCACAAAGGGTGAAGTTCCACCTACCACAATCCACACAGCCTTACCTAGAGCCAGATTCATCGAAGATGAAGAGGGACGTCTACTAACAAACCTGTCCTGATGGGGAGGCAGTCAGGCCATGACCATAGCTAGCTGCTCCGCTATGCTAATTCGTCGGTTGAGCCATAGGAGGTGGCAGCTGCTGCAGTAATGATAACTTAGAGGGCAGCAGCAGCAGGAAAGTTGTCTATAAATGGTTTTTATTACAAGGCTTCCCTGAGTTTGACTATCTGCAGGCATTATGTCATTAGGAAAAACTGATGCCTCTCAATAGAGAAAAAGAAATCTGTTCCCGAAGTGAGGCTTTCCGAAAGCTATTAGCTGTCGCCTTGAAATCACAACATTGATGCTTTCACAGCAATAGCATCAACACTTTGTAAAGAAGCGTGAGGAGACGTTTGACTCTCTGCCTTCTCTATTACTCATTCCTCTAGTAGGGGGGAGTGGGGGAGCAGAGAAAAGAGGATTTAAAAAAAATTCATTCACACTTAATAAAGCAAAGTGTCACCCTGATATTTAAAAATAACATTCCTCTAGTCACCAGCAAAATTGGAGCCAAATTCTATTTTGCCGATATTTAAAAATAACATTTCTCTAGTCACCAGAAAAATTCTTCCTCCCAGGGGCAAAGGCTTGATTATCTGAGTACAGTTGATCGCTGAGTTTCTGAAGCCAGCCAACCCCTTCAACCTTTCCATCTTTTGCTGTATCCATTGTGCTGGCATTCATTGTCTTAGTCATAGACAAAGCCCGTTCACTCGTCTGTCCTGCAGTCCTATGGGGGCTGCTTGGCTTAGACCAGAGCAGCATCCAGGAGGGAGGCTGAAGGAGGGGGCTGAATTCCCCACTCTGCCCTCTACCTGGAGTCAGCCTTCACATTTCCTTCTGGCTCTGGTTAGTAATCTCTGCACCTCTGAGGCTTTGCAGCAGCTACCATTAGAAGAAGGGAGTGGTTTGGGTTCTGGGTTCTCTCTCACGAGCATACGAGACTCGGGCAATCATCAACTACAGCCAGGTGCAGTGGTCCACACCTGGAATCCCAGCACTTGGGAGGCTGAAACAGGAGGATCACAGGTTCAAGGCCAGCCCCAGCAACTTAGCGAGACTCTGTTTCAAATTAAAACATAAATAAAAGGGCGTGGAGGTAGAATGTCCCTAGGTTCAACCCTCAGAAAAGAGTCAGTACTTGGGAGGCTGAGACGGGAGGATTGCAGGTTCGAGGTCAGCCCCAGCAACTGAGTGAGGTCCTCTACAACTTAGTCAAATCCTGTTTCAAAATCAAAGAATAAAATAGGGCTGAAGGTGTAGCTCAGAGGTAGACTGCCTCTGGGTTCAATCCTTAGTACAACAACAGCAACAGCAACAACAGAGCCGACAATAGCTGGATGCAGTGGCTCTCACCTGCAAACCCAGTGACTTGGAAAACGGAGGCAGGAAGATCAAAAGTTTAAGACCAGCCTCAGCAATTTAGCATAATCCTGTCTTGAAATAGCTCAGTGGTAGATACAGCTCAGTGGGAATGTAACTCGGTGGTAGAGCGCCCCTGGCTTCCATCCCATCCCCAACATTGCAAAAAGAAAAGAAAAAAAAAAAAGAGTTGGCTACACTAAGATGGCTGGTGAAGGTTAGGGCTTTCTTGTAAAATAATAATGGAGAGCAAACGAGCAGAAAGGGGAAAGCCAGGCTCCCACTCACATTCATAGTTCCGTTGATCTCCGCCACCGATTCGTCATCCGTGGGGAACTGGTAGATCTGGACCCCGTTGCTGACAAGTTCACTGGTGATTTTGATTTTGAACTTGGTTAATTCGCTCTTAGAAATGGCGTCTGATTTGGCAATGATGGGGATGATGTTCACCTAGGGAAGGAGAGAGCAAAGTAGGATCGTCATCGGTAAGCAGCAAGCGACAACGGTGGGACCTGGGACTTGCCGCAGTTTATCAGAGGGAGCAGCTCTGCCCACTACTGGTCTAGGGCAGGCCACCTCTAGAGGTAAATAGAAACAGAAGACCAACAACAAGTACTCACTACATGCTGGGTACTGAACTAAGTACTTGGATTGAGTAACACGATCCTGACAACAGCCTTCCTAGAAGATATCGTTAACTACTGTTTTTCCCAACAAGAAATAGAAGCCTAGAGAGGTTAAGTAACTTGTCCAAATCCACAGAACATGGAAGTAGCCAAAGTGGGATTCTATTCTAAATTTAGGTTTAGTCCTAAATCCAGAGACTTGCTGTCAACTAGTTCAGGTCTGATAGGACGAGTTAGCTATATGATACCTGGGTATCAAGGTCACTGCTGGGACCATTTGAAGCAGAAAGGTGACAGCTGGGGATCTGCGGTAGTGCGCTTGCCTAGCATGCGTGAAGCCCTGTGCTTAATGGCTAGTACTGAGGAAGAAAAGAGGGAAGGGAGTGAGAAACAAAGGGAGGGAGGGAAAGCAAGTTTAAATGCCCTATATCAGACAGCAGAGAAAAGGCTTAATATCACCCCAAAACTTTGATATCCCTTTAAGAAGGGACAAGGCATTTACTGTCAAAAGTAAATAAATGATGTGTGTAGCCAGGGAAGGTGGTATATGCCCGTAATCTCGGTACTTGAGAGGCTGAGGTAGGAGGATCATAGGTTTGAGGCTAGCCTCAGCCACTTAGTTAAATCCTGTTTCAAAATAAAATAGGGCTAGGGGTGTAGCTCAGAGGTAGAATACCCCTGGGTTCAATCCTCTAAAAAGAGGACCTGGGGTATAGCTCAGAGGCAGGCCACTCTTGAGTTCAATCCCTTGTACAAAAGGAGAGAGAGGAAAGAAGGAAGGGAAAAGGGAGGGGACATGCATGGCTTTGTGAGGCAGGGCACACCTAAAGCGCAGAGTCCCTGCCAGCAGACCCCAATGGGGTGGTGCGAGTGTGGGGATCGGAACCTGGGAGCTCCAGTCTCGGGAGAGAAGTCCTTCCTCCTTGGAGCTTTGGCTTAGGAGTACTCAGAAGTCTGATACCACCCAGGGCCTCCGATGCTGCGCCAAAGAAAGTTTGGACCTTGGAGGTACCTCCCTTTAAGTTTTGGGAAGCATGGTGGGGCGTCAAAGCCCTTGCCGAGGTAGAACAGGAGGCAGATCCAATTATCCTTGCCACTTTTTGCCAAGCCCCCACTGCTACACTACAAACATATGTCCAAAGCTGCTTACTTAATGCAGCCTGCCCACCAAGCGGCCGGCCATGCGGCTCACTGCTACCCTACACAGGGACAAGGCGGGCATGGCGACATGTCAAGAGCAGCCCGTTGTTCATAAGTAGTGAGCTCGCTGCTGCAGAAAATGCTCAAAATGCTTCTATTCGGATTGTAGCTGAAATTCAGTTCTTAAGAGTATATATGCCACCAAATGACTGTATAAAAATTTGTGGGTTTTTTGTAAGATCAAATAGTTCGGAGCCAGATAGGTAGGTCCATATCCCAGATCCATTACAAGCAGTCTGGCCTTGAGCAAAATGTTTGCATTTCCGTGACTCAGTTTTCTAATATCCAAAATGGAAATAGTAATAGCACCCGCCATCCTGGATTATCAGAAGGATGAAATAAAATAATGCATATAAAGTACTCATCACAGCGCCTGGCACATACTAAATGTTAAGGGGGGAATGTACTAGTAATTAGGCTTTTTAAAGAAATGCGTTGTCAAGCCAGATGTGGTGGCACATGCTTATAATTCCAACACTTGAGAGGCCGAGACAGGAGGATCACTGGTTTGGGGCCAGCCTTGTCAATTTAGCAAGATCCTCAACAACTTTGAGAGATCTTATTTTAAAATAAAATATAAAAAGGGCTGAGGTATAGTCAAAGGTAGAATGTCTGACTGGGTTCAATCCCTAGTATCCCCCCCCCAATCTCCTAAAAGATCCTCTTATCAATTCATTGGTATAGCAAATAATTCTTTAACGCAAAGAATCACTGCCTAATTTATATACAGAGTGGGATTTTCATTCTTCAGTTTCTCCTAAAAAAGGATACACAGCCATTTTCTCGGGCACAAAGGCAATATAGCATGGTGCCACCGATCTGGATTCAAATCTAGGCTCTATCGGTAGCTAGCTGTGTGGCAACAGACAAGTCAGCCTCTCAGGGCCCTCAGTTCTCTCTTCTGTGTAATGGGACAATAGTGTTCGCCTCACAGAGTTGTGAGGATTCGGTGAGGTATTCCATGAGGTATTTTTGTTTAGTGGTGACATTTAATGAGGACATAAGAAATATAACCTGTGTGGGGAAGCAAGCTGACAAAATAAGGTAATGTGCATATATGAATGTCTCACTATGAATTTCGCTATCATGTGCAATTACAATGCACTAATAAAAAATGTTATCTGCTATTACAAAAATTAACATTGATAACTTCCAAAGTCAAGTGTGCATAATTTGGTTCTAGTGCAGGCCAGTTAATAATACTGGGACAAAGAAAAAACACCTTTCCATTGCCAAAGCTTTCTCTTCTAGACTTGGAAAGCCATCTTGCTTGCATCCATCCTCATTTTCAAGAGGGATCACAGCAGAAAGATGGAACCTAGAATATAGGTTCGGGGAACCTATATTATAAAGGATTTGACAGGTGCTGGGACGATAGCATCATCTTCATGGAAGGGTAAGGGATGGAGGAGAAGATAAGGATGCTAATCCGGTATCTACTCTGTACAAGAGATTGGGGCAGTGAGCCCGGCTCACCTAGCCTCCTGCCTGGCTACATACCTTACTGTCCAGTTTCTTCATGGTCACTAGGTCCAGAGACTTCAGCGAGTGGCCCGTAGGGGCGATAAAGTACAAGCAGGCATGGATTCGGGAGTCGTGGTAGGTGTGTAGCACTCGTCGAATCTTTAGCTCCTCCTGCAGGTAGGCCTCAAATTGTGCATCGATGAATTCCACAATGGGTTTGTAGCTAGAAAGAGGAGGGAGATGAGTGGGACCCTTAGAACATGTGCATTTTGGCCAAGTCCCTTACAGAAATGTAAAGTGTCCGCTGGAACACGACCCTCTCTCCTCCTGTTGGATTTCTCCAGCTCCCTTCGGTGGGCGTCCATTCCTGTCCTCCGGGCCGCCTTCTTGGTACCCATCATGGGTATCAGTCCGACTGATGCCCATCTGTGCTCTTTCCCTCTGAAATGCCCATCACTCTTTCCTCACCTGAATCCTGCCCTCTCACTTCTCAAGACTCAGTTTGCTTTGCAAGGACTCATCCACTGTGTCCTCGTGAAGGGCAGGGTCTGTGCAGGACACTTCGGTGCCCTGTGGCAGAGTGGGGCCCGGGGCCCACTGGGGATGTGTGGTGGGCTGCTTTTGCTCCATGCTGGGTCCATGGCTGCTTCCTGCATCTCTCCCCACCATGCCTAGGATGGGAGCTGAGGCCACAAGACCTCTCCTGCACCCCCTGCTGGGGAATCTTATCACAGTGTGGTAGGTTTTTTGCTCATTCTGCTAGGTTGAGTTGAGTGCCCCACTCCGCTCCCCTGCGTCCAGATATTTTCCTAGTTCTCTTTTCCTACACAGTTGTGATTTTAAACTCTATTCAAGGCTGGAGATACGGCTCGGTGGTAGAGCACTTCCCTAGCATGTTCAAGGCTCAGGGGTCAATTCCTAACATGACACAAAATTAAAAGTACTCAGATAAAATTTGGTAAAGATGCTCCCATACCCACCGTCCATAGGCATACACATGTGACTCAGCTCACTGAGTCTCCATGCACAGCACCCCTGGGTGCTTCAATCTCACCAAAACATTTTTTGTTTTTGGTGGTACTGGGGTTCCTGGAAGCCCTTCTACCTCCGGGCTCCACTCCCAGACCTATTTTATATATTTTTTTTATTTGGAAGCAGGGTCTCCTCGCTGGCTTCGAACCTGTACCATCATCCTGTCTCCGCCTCCCAAGGGCGGGGATTACAAGCGTGCGCCACCACGCCCGGCTTATCCCTTTTCTTTTTTGCTGTTGTTTTGAAACAGGATTTCACTAGGTTGTTAAACATCTTTTTTTTTTTTGCGGGTCTGGGGGTGGAACCCAGGGGCATTCGACCTCCAAACTACACCCCCTGCCCTATTTTTTATTCTTTATTTTGAAACAGGGTCTCACTAAGTTGCAGAGGGCCTCACTAAGTAGCTGAGGCTGTTCGCAAACTGTGATCCTCCAGTCTCAGTCTCCCAAACGCTGGGATTACAAGTGTGCGCCACCATGCCCGGCTTACAAATCTTGCTAAATTGCTGAGGCTGTCCTCAAAACTGCGATCCTCCTGTCTCAGACTTCCAAGTACTGGTATTACAGGAATGTGCCACCAGGCCCAGCTGATGCACTGACTTCTTAAACAGCCTTCTACTCCTCTCTGTCCTGGACCTCCCAAGGAAGCTTTCCTCTCTTCCCGTGCCTGATATGCCTCTCTCTGCTCTAACTAGGTCAGCATGGCTTCCAGCCCTGCCTCTGTTCTCACCAGCCCTGTCTGTACTGCCTTTCCATCTGAGGTGTTACTGTCTGTTCTTCATGGAAGAAAAGGTTTGTTCTCTGGGTCCAGGACAGGGAGTTTTCAGGTAGCACTGCCAGAAGGGATAATGATCAAAGGAGGAACTGGACCGAGTTAGCGCTTCCCACCTACGGCAACCCAACCCGTGCCTTTCTGAAAGAGCCCCCTAGCAGAGAAGAGGGAAAACAGCATTTTAAAAAAGAATCTGAATGCCTGATTGAGAGCTGTATACACAGAAGATCCAGCTGCAGGCTACCTCTGGAGCCCCAAAGAAAATAATCTAAAAATATAGTCCTTTTTTTCCTTTGATCTCTCTGAGTCAACACTGTTTGGAAGGGCCATGGCATCAAAGGATCTCTGGGTGGCAAAGAGCCTTAGAAGGTTCCTAAAGAATTTTGAGTGAGGGTGGCAGACAAATCCCTTAGGCTTATCTCATTTTTAGATGACTGGCCGCTTTGAATTACCTGGCCATGATACTGCTTCCTGGTTTCCATTACGTAATTTTTTTTGCTGCTTTTTTTTTTTTTTTTTTTTTTGCTTTGCAAAAGGGAACAGAGGAAAGAAAACAGCAGCAAGTTTTAGCCCCCTCCCATTTCTAGTGACATCCTATGCCCATCTTCCTGCCGCTGCCTCTGGCTCTGAGTCTCTGAAGAGGTGATCAGACCAGCATGGGCAGCCAATCAGCTGCCTGGATTTGGTTTAAAGGAAAAGGAAATAGGTGACTCATCTTAGTCTTAGTCATCTTTGTAGCCTCTGTGTCTGACCTGCTGTCTGGAATCTAGTGAGTGTTCCACCTACTGCTCTGCGGTCCCCACCCCTACCCCGTCCCCAGTGGCTCATCTCCCCACAGTGGCCATTTATGCCACACACTCTATTTAATGGACTCTAGTCCATGGTAAATGAAATTCTTACTCCCATAGGCAACCTCCTCATGAATTTTAAGTGATATGTGACTGTCCTTCAAAAGATGGTGCTTTACTCATATTCTTCACAACTAGACTTTTTTGGGGGTACTGGGGGTGAAACCGAGGGGCATTCTACCTCTGAACCACCCCCAGCTCTATTTTTTATTCTTTGATTTTGAAACAGGGTCTCACTAAGTATCTGAGGTTGGCTGCAAAACTTGCAATTCTCCTGTCTCAGACTTCCAAGTACTGGGATTAAAAGTGCATCACCACACCTGGCTGGGCTTGTTGTTGTTGTTGTTGTTGTTATTATTATTATTATTATTATTATTATTATTTTAGTTCTGAGAATTGAACCCAGAGGTGTTCTACTGAGTTACTCTATCTTGCTAGGTTGTTTAGAATCTCACTAAGTTGCTGAGGCTGTCCTGAAACCTGCAATCCTCCTTTCTCAGCTTCCCCAAGTACTGGGTGATATATCAAATTGTATTTGTGCACTGCAATTATATATCATAGTGAGACTCGATGTGTTAAAAAACGTTTGCGTATTTCCCTCTACATTCCACCCCACTCCTTCCTCCTCCCTCCCACATCAGTTAGATTGGGAAGACCTTCACATATTGCTCTAGTATTATTTGAGCTGTTTCATTCTCCAGTCCTCCCTTTACCCCTCCCTAACTCTCACCCCGACACCTCCCCATCGATGCCCCACACTGTGAGTGAAGCCTTGATGAGGTTCCTGAGCCCCAGAAGCCCAGCCTAGCCCAGCCCAGCTTCCACCGACTCCTGCATTACGTGTGCTTTGCTAATCTCTATGGAGCAAAGAACATTCAACAGCGCTCCAAAGGCCCCATCCAAACTAGACACCCGGACATTTCTAAGTATCCCACATACAAGGTTCATGGAGGGGAGAATGGACCATCTTTCTTCTAGCTATTTCCTGGCTGGCTATGGTCTCTTCCATCTCCCACAAAAACCAACTCCGATAGACTTTACCCCTTCTCATCACTACCATTAATCTTTCCCATCCCCCCTTTTGTGGTATTGGGAATTGACCCAGGAACATTCTACCTCCAGCCCCATTTTATTTTTTTATTTGGAAACAGATCCTCACTAAGTTGCTGAGGTTGGCCACGAACCTGTGATCCTCCTGTCTCAACCTCCCAACTACTGGGATTGCAAGTGTGTGACACCATGCCTGGCTAAACTTTTCCCTTTTAAAAGTTCTTAACCTGTGGTCCACAGACCTCCAAGGGGTCTATGGATGGAATTCAGAGGATCCACAGGGCTGTGGGTATAGTTCAGTGGTAGAGTGCTTGCCCAGTACCACATGATAATAATAATAATAATAATAATAATAATAATAATAATAATAATAAACAATTCAGATGATTCATGAATTTGGATAGAAGTGCATCCTCCTTATTAGTCTCAAAGTGAAATTTAGCAGGTTCTGCAGTTATTAATGTAGGAAACCATCAATACTGTTTGCAGCTCCTGTGATTTCTTAAGCAAAATAAACCACTGATATTTTCATTTCCTAGCCTAAGGTTGAAAATCTCTCAAGACAGCATTTATATTCATCCCCACTTCTAAATTCTGATCATTATTAAGTTTACATATATATATTGTTATTCAGGAATTAATAGAGAAGCATTTGTATTATTGAATATTAAATATTTTGGTAATAATTTGAGTATAATTGATATAGTTTAGACATTTCAAATTGACATTTGAGAATAAGCCCATAGGCCAGACTAGATTGTTAAAGGGGCTGCAGGAACAAAACAACCTCTGGTCTAGAAAATACTCCTTATTCATCAGTGAATTTGTTTTGTAGAACTGGATTGAACCCAGGGGCTCTGTATCACTGAGCTTCACACCAGCCCTTTTAATTGTTTCAAACAGGGTCTCGCTAAGTAGCCTAGACTGGCTTCAAACTTGTGATCCCTGTACTTCAGCCTCAATACTTCTTGTCCATTTCAAATAGTGATAGGTTCTAGGAAGACACAATTATGGGATGGTGTAATAAGAAGTGAATGGGGAGCTGGGCGTGGTGGCGCACGCTTGTAATCCCAACATTCGGGAGGCTGAGACAGGAGGATCGCGGTTCGTGGCCAGCCTCAGCTACATAGTGAGGCCCTCTGCAACTTAGTGAAACCCGGTTTCAAAATAAAGAATAAAAAATAGGGCAGGGGGTGAGGCTCGGAGGTAGAATGACCCCTAGGTTCAATCCCCAGTACAGAAGAAGAAGAAGGAGAAGGAGAAGGAGGAGAAGGAGAAGGAAGAGAAGGAGAAGGAGGAGAAGGAGGAGGAGGAGAAGGAGAAGGAGAAGGAGGAGAAGGAAGAGAAGGAGAAGGAAGAGAAGGAGAAGGAGGAGAAGGAAGAGAAGGAGAAGGAAGAGAAGGAGAAGGAGGAGAAGGAAGAGAAGGAGAAGGAGGAGAAAGAAGAGAAGGAGAAGAAAGAGAAGGAGAAGTAGGAGAAGGAAGAGAAGGAGAAGGAGGAGGAGGAGAAGGAAGAGAAGGAGAAGGAGGAGGAGGAGGAGAAGGAGAAGGAGGAGAAGGAGGAGGAGGAGAAGGAAGAGAAGGAGAAGGAGGAGGAGGAGGAGAAGGAGAAGGAGAAGGAGAAGGAGAAGGAGGAGGAGGAGAAGGAGAAGGAGGAGAAGGAGAAGGAGAAGAGGAGGAGAAGGAGGAGGAGAAGGAGGAGGAGGAGGAGGAGGAGAAGGAGGAGGAAGAAGTGAATGGAGTTCAGCTACTTCATTTTATGTGTGTGTGGTACTGGGGATTGAACCCAGGAATATTCTAGATTCTAGTTCTAACCTCAGTGTTATTTTATTTTTTATTTGCAAACAGAGTCTTGCTAAGTTGTAGAGGGTCTTTCTAAGTTGCTGAGGCTGGTCTTAAACCTGTGATCCTCCTGTCTCAGAATGTACCACCATGCCCAGCTTCAGCTACTTCAAATACAGTGATCCAGGAAGGGTCCTCTGAGGATCTGATATTTGAGCTATAGGGATATGAATAAGAGAGCCATGGTTGGGCGTGGTGGCATATGCTTGTAATCCCTGCGCTTGGAAGGCTGGGACAGGAGGGTTGCACAGGTTCAAAGCCAGCCTCAGCTACTTAGTGAGGCTCTCAGCAACTTAGTGAGACCCTGTCTCCAAATAAAATATAAAACAGATCTGGGAGTATAGCCTGGAGGTAGGAAAATCCCTGGATTCCACCCCCAGTACCATCAAGGAGATAGAGAGAGGGAGAGGGAGAGGGAGAGGGAGAGGGAGAGGGAGAGGGAGAGGGAGAGGGAGGGAGAGAGAGAGAGAGAGAGACAGCCATGGAGAGATCTAAGAGGAAAGCATTCCAAGCGGAGGGAATAGCAAATGAAATAATGATCTCGAGGCAGAAACCAGCTTGACAAGTTAGAGCAACAGAAGAAGGCCAGGCAGCTGGAATTTTAGGTGGAAACAGCCCAAATGTCCATCAACTGATGGATAAAAAATGTTGACTATTCACACACTAGAAGATCCTCCACCAAAGAAAGAAAATTCTAATACATGTTGCCACATGGATGACCTTGAAGACATCATCAGTTAAAGAGGACAGACACAAAGAGACAAATACTGTATGACTTCCATTTATGTGAGGTGCCTAGAAGGCTCAAGTTCATAGAGATGGAAAAGAGACTACAGGTTATAAGCAGCTGAGGTGAGAGAGTACTGGGAGTTCTTTTTAAATGAGTTTTCTTTCCAGGTGATAAAAGTATTTGCAACTAGACAAAGGTGACTGTTGCACAATGGATAGCAGTGGTGGTTGTCAATGTATTAAATGTCACTGGATTGTTCACTTCAAAATAGCTAATTTTTGCTGGGTGTGGTGGCACACACCTGTAATCCCAGTACTTGGGAGACTGAAACAGGAAGATCAGAGTTTGAGGACAGCAAGACCTAACAAGACCCAGTTTTGGGGAGGCTGAGACAGGAAGATCACAGAATCCAGGCCAACCTTAGCAACTTAGGGAGACTCTGTTTCAAAAATAGGGCTGTGGGTATAGCTCGGAGGTAAAATACCCCTGGGTTCAATTCCCAGTACTACAAGCAAGCAAGCAAGCAAGCAAACAAACAAAAAGAAGTGCTGGGGTATAGCTCAGAAGTAGAATACCTCTGGGTTTATTCCCCAGTAACACACACACACACACACACACACACACAGAGTTAATTTTGAGCTGGGCATGATGGCACAGCCCTGTGATCTCACTACTTGGGAGGCTGAGACAGGAGGAACACAGGTTCCAGAGCAGCCTCAGGAACTTGGCAAGATTCTCACCAAACTAGGGAGACCCTGTTTTAAACCAAAAAATAAAAAGGGCTAGGGGTGTATCTTGGAGGTTGAATGCCCCTTTGGTACGACCAAAAACAGTTGATTTGTTACGTGAATTTTTAACCTCAACAACAAAGAATAATACAAGATGAAGCAAGAAAGGTGGCAGAAAAGAGATTAAGTAGGGCCTTGTAGGGAGTGTACAGTAAAGAGATTTTCCCTATGGATGAAGTGTTCTGTGCCATAATGCTTTCTAAATTGGTTGTTGTAGGTGTATAAGAAGTCTATGGAAGCCGGGCGTGGTGGCGCACGCTTGTAATCCCAGAGCTTGGGAGGCTGAGACGGGAGGATCATGCAGGTTCGAAGCCAGCTGCGCTGGCTTAAGAGACCCTGTTTCCAAATAAAAAATTATTAAAAAATAGGTCTGGGAGTGTAGCCTGGAGGTAGAAGAGCTTCCAGGAACCCCAGTACCACAAAAAGAAAGAAAGAAAGAAGGAAAGAAAGAAAGAAAGAAAGAAAGAAAGAAAGAAAGGAAGGAAGGAAGGAAGGAAGGAAGGAAGAAAGAAAGAAAGAGGAAGGAAGGAAGGAAGGTAGGTAGACTTTCATGCCTGGAATCCCAGTATTGGAAGGCAGAAAAACTACATGTTCAAGGCCAGCTTCAACAATTTAGCAATACCCTGAGCAACTTAGGGAGACCCTGTTTCAAAGTGAAAAATAAAATAGACCTGGGCATGATGACATACACTTATAATCCCAGTACTTGGGAGGCTGAGACAGGAAGATCACAGGTCCAAGACCAGCCTCAGCAACTTAGTGAGAATCTCAGCAACCTATTGAGACCCTGTTTCAAAATAAAAAAGGACAGAGCATATAAGTATAGATCAGAGGTAGAATGCTCCAGGTTCAATCCCCAGTTCCACCCACAAAATACATTAAATAGGGTAACAGGGCTGGGGGTATGGCTTGGAGGTTCAATCCTCGTACCAAAAACAAAACAAACCTTTCTTCACTGAAAACCTATTCCATCTTTTTCTCACAGCACCTGCCTCAGTCTTTGTCCTCATTCTTGGTGACTGCAATTCATCAGCATTCAGCCTTATTATTCCTTGATTCTCACAACTTCGTGACCTTCGATTCCTCCACTTCAGCTATCTCCCATCTTGTCATTAGTCAGACCAACTAGCTCCACATGGAAAATCCTCCCTCTAAAGCACAAGACTCTAAGCACAACTGTACTTCTAACCAGCTTCAGTTCTCCACATCTGACCGTTACTTCATGGAGTCCTCTGGCACGTTGTCCCTTCCACAATACCATAGAATATCTGGACCTTCCTGCTCTTAGCTCTTCCTCTGCCCAAGCTGAATTCCAGGACTGACCATCTAAATTCCTCCTTCCCTGTGTGTGTGAGCTACGATGCCCAGATTCCTCCCTGCCTGCTGGCTATGTTGTCCAAACTGGCCTCAAACTCCTGGGCTCAAGTGGTCCTCCTACCTCAGCCTCCTGAGTAGCTGAGGTTACATGTACATGTCATCCCACCTGGCTATGAACTACACTTTTTTTTGTACTGGAAATTGAACCCAGGGGCATTGTACCCCTGAGCTACACCCCTAGTCCTATTTTATATTTAACTTTGAAACAGGGTCTCTCTAAGTTGCAGAGGGCCTAAGTTGCTGAGGCTGGTCTTGAACCTGTGACCCTCCTTTCTCAGCCTCCCAAGTACTGAGCTGAGAGGCATGCACCACCATGCCAGCTGAACCACTCTTCTTTAAACACTTTCATCTCCATTCTACCCCCATCCTTCCACCCTACACACCTAGCAAAATTGCCACACTGAATAAATTCCTGTGTTCCTACCACACTGCTTCTAAGGTTGGTTGAAACAAGCACAAAACTATGGGTATGGACACCATTACAGGTTCATGGCCTCCGATTTCATATGGGCTTCCAGAGCAATATGGCAGTTCCTTTACTTGACCTCGACTGGTTCCCTTCTCATTACACTCACTAACCGTTCCAATCTCTCACCCCTTTCAAAATCCAAAATTCTTTGTGACCCCTTCACTCTCACAACATGGTCTGAGTGTTGCCATCTCCTCCTCTTCCTCCTCCTCCTCCTCCTCCTCCTCCTCCTCCTCCTCCTCCTCCTTCTTCTTTTTGGGTGTGGTACTGAGGGTTTAACTCAGGGGCATTCCATTTCTGAGCTAAACCTTCAGCCCTATTTTATTTTTTATTTTGAAACAGAGTCTCATTGAGTTGCTGAGGGCCTTGCTAAGTAGCTACGTACCTGCCCTTGAACCTGTGATCCTATCTCGGCCTCCCAAGTACTAGGATTACAGGTGTGTGCCGCCGCACCTGTAAACTTCTGAGTGCCTTCTTTGCCACGGTGCTATCTTTACCACCAAACTCCAGGCTGTCAGACTCACACTTCCTCAGCTTTCTGCCTCCATCCCTGACTGCTAAAAATGAACCCACCCTTCTCTGTTTCCGCCTAGCCTCCCTCATCCGGTTCAAGGCTCACTGTCCCTGTGCGCTTGGTCTTATCTCTTGTGGGCTCTGTGGGGCCCTGGGCTTCATACGCCATCTCCTCACCTCCTACTGGTTTCCCCCCAACCTAGAAACATGCTGAACACTTCCCCATCTCAAAGAACCGTGCTCAACCCAGTCCTCCACAAACACCCTTCTTTCTCCAACTACTTCCCTGAGCAGCCAAGTTCGTCTTTTGCTCCAAGCACAGATCTTTCTAGCATATCAGAAAGTCAAGTGCTGTATGTATTCTCCCATATGTGGAAGCTAGCGGGAAAAGAGAAAAGAGAAAAGGGATTCTAAGCAATAGGGAGAGGGACCTGTGGAGTAGTGCGTGGGGAGAGGAGGAGAAGAGAGGGGAGGAGAAAAAGGAGGCGTGAAGAAGAAAGCAGTTCAGAGCCGGGCGTGGTGGCGCACGCTTGCAATCCCAGTGCTTGTGAGTCTGAGACAGGAGGATCGCAGTTCGCAGCCAGCCTCAGCTACTTAGTGAGGCCATTTGCAACTCAGTGAGACACTGTTTCCAAATAAAAAAAACAGGGTTGGGGGCATAGCTCAGAGGTAGAATGCCCCTGGGTTCCATCCCCAGTACCCCCCCCCAAAAAGAAGAAAACAGTTCAAATAATACTATAAAAATATATGAAGGTATTACTACCAACTTCACTAACGTGTGATGAGGAAGGAGGGGCAGTGGTGGGGTGAGATGTGGAGGAAAGTACACCAAGAGTTGTGCCCACGTGTGCTTGTACCGCAGTGAACCTCACTGGGATATGTAATTGCAATGCACTAAAAAATTATTTGCAACATAATAAAAATAGGTGCCCAATAAATACTGAATGAGTGGATCCAGAGTTCCTTTTTTTGCGGGTCTGGGGATGGAACCCAGAGGTATTTGACCTCCAAGCTACACCTCCTGCCCTATTTTTTCTTTAATTTGAAACCGGATCTCACTGAGTTGCAGAGGCCTCACTAAGTAGCTGAGGCTGTCCGTGAACCGCGATCCTCCGGTCTCAGCCTCCCAAATGCTGGGATTACAAGTGTGCGCCACCACGCCGGCTATTGCAACAGGTTTTTTTTGTTGTTGTTTGTTTTTGTTTGTTTTGTTTTGCGGGTCTGGGGATGGAACCCAGGGGCATTCGACCTCCGAGCTACACTCCTTGACCTAATTTTTTATTCTTTATTTTGAAACCAGGTCTCAGTGAGTTGCAGAGGGCCTCACTAAGTAGCTGAGGCTGTCTGCGAACCGCGATCCTCCAGGTCTCAGCCTCCCAAATGCTGGGATTACAAGCGTGCACCACCACGCCCGGCTTTCCAGAGTTCCTAAAAGAATGATCTACACATTTTTAAATTTCTCATTCAACGTGGGAATAGCAGCGCATGCCTGTAATCCTAGTACTTGGGAGGCTGACAGGAGAATGGAAGGTTGAAGGCCAAACTCAGCAACCAAGCGAGCTCCTCGTCGACTTAGCGAGACCCTGTTTCAAAACAAACAATAAAATGCATTATAGTCTGCGGCTGTAACTCAGAGGTAGAATGCCCCTGGGTTCAATTCCCAGAGCCACAAAACAATTCTCATTCACTCTTCAACACGTTGTAGGCTCTCTTCTACCCATATGTCAGTACCCTAGTTAACACACTCTAGGGATAGTTTTGATTTTGAATGATGAAAACTTATAGATATTCTACTTTATGTTCCCAACAAATATAATTCATTCAATCAGTCTGTACTCAGTGTCCACTATATGCAGTTGGCTAACTTGTACTCAACTTGCAAGACCTTAAGACTTAGTTCAGTACCTGAAAGGCTGAGACAGGAGGATCGCAAGTTCAAGACACACCTAAAAAATCTAGTGAGAGCCTGTTTCAAAAATAAAAAGGACCCAGGCGTGGTGGCGCACGCTTGTAATTCCCGCACTTGGGAGGCTGAGACAGGAGGATCGCACAGGTTCGAAGCCAGCCTCAGCTACTTAGTGAGGCTTTCAGCAACTTAGTGAGACCCTGTTTCCAAATAAAATAGAAAATAGGTCTGGGAGTGTAGTCCAGAGGTAGAAAGCCTCTGGGTTCCACCCTCAATACCACCAAATAAGTAAATAGGACTAGAGGTATAGTTCAAAGGTAGAATGCCCCTAGATTCAATCCCCAGCAACACACACACACACACACACACACACACACACACACACACGCAAAAGATCACCAGATGTCCCCTCACAGCCACCACCACCCTACAGGGACTCCAGGCTCGGCCACTTACTGCCCTTCCTGTTCCAAGTCTCCTCCACACCCCTCTGTTACTGCACTCATCACATCGTGCAGAATCTCCATACATATTTGTCCCCTCCACAAAGCTTCAAGTTCCTTAACTAAAGATTGTGCCTTAGATGGGCGTGGTGGAATCCTAGTACTTGGGAGGCTGAGACAGGAGGATTGCAGGTTGGAGGACAGCCTCAGCAAAATAGTGAGGTCCTCTACAACTTAATAAGTCTCTGTTACCAAATAAAAAATAAAAGTAAGGCTGGAATGTAGTTCAGAAGTAGAAGGTCCCTGGGTTCAAGACCCAAGTATAAAAAAATTGAAAAATAAAGCATTGAACCTAATTTCTTCATATATCTGGCTTTTACTGTACCTGACACAAAGGAAACGTTTAGTAGTTGATAAACCGAACTTGATCCCCCACACCAACTTGATTGAGAAGTCTTCTGGATCCTTTCTTTCAAACTATGCCCTCCACTCCTTTATTTTTTATTTTTATTTATTTATATATTTATTTTGGCGGGTCTAGAGATGGAACCCAGAGGCATTTGACCTCTGAGCTACAACCCCTGCCCAATTTTTTTTATTCTTTATTTTGAAACAGGGTCTCACTGAGTTGCGGAAGGCCTCACTAAGTAGCTGAGGCTGTCCGCGAACCGCGATCCTCCGGTCTCAGCCTCCCGAATGCTGGGATTACAAGCGTGCACCACACGCTGGGCTTCCACTCCTTTATCTCCTGGAAGTTTCTGCGCCTCCTCAAGCTGGCCTCAGGTTCACCCCTGACCCCTGATCACCCTCTACACACTGCCTTATCTCTTTTCCCCAGCCCAGACAAGCCTTTGAAATGAGCAGTCTACACCCACTTTATCGGCTTCCTTTTTGAAAACTCCATTCTTTTCCATTGATTTTTTTTTTTTGGCAGTACTGGAAATGGAACCCAGGGGCATTCTACCTCCGAGCTACCCCCCGCCCTATTTTTTATTCTTTATTTTGAAACAGGGAGGGTCTCATTGAGTTGCAATGGGCCCCACTAAGTAGCTGAGGCTGTGCTCGAACCGCGATCCTCCCTCCTGTCTCAGCCTCTCAAATGCTGGGATTACAAGTGTGCACCACCATGCCCGGCTGCTTGTTAATTATGCAAGCAATACATGTATACATTCTCCAGCCTCGGAGGTAATCAATATTTTCAGTTTGCTAATTATTCTTCCAGAACTTTTTGATGTATTTACACATAGAAATCTAGAGAAGCGTTTTTTTTGTTTTGTTTTGTTTTGTTTTTTTGGTGGTACTGGGGTTCCTGGAAGCCCTTCTACCTCCGGTCTACACTCCCAGACCTATTTTTACATTTTTATTTTGGAAACAGGGTCTCCTAAGCCAGCGCGCGCGGCTGGCTTCGAACCTGCGCGATCCTCCTGTCTCCGCCTCCCAAGCGCGGGGATGACAAGCGTGCGCCACCACGCCCGGCACGTTTGTTTTTTCAATTGGGAGGAGGGGAACAGTGGCACAAATGGCAGAATGATCTGTGTGTCACTCTGCAATTTCTTTTCTTCTTTTCATGGGAGCTACAGGGGGATCTACCTCATTCTTTTAACAATTTGGGGGAGAGAACTGGGGATTGAACCCAGGGGTTTTCCTTTATTATTTTTTTTTTGGTGGTACTTGGGGTGGAACCCAGAGTTTTTCTACCTCCGGGCTATACTCCCAGACCTATTTTCTATTTTATTTGGAAACAGGGTCTCACTAAGTTGCTGAGAGCCTCACTGAGTAGCTGAGGCTGGCTTCGAACCTGTGCGATCCTCCTGTCTCAGCCTCCCAAGTGTGGAGATTACAAGCGTGCGCCACCACGCCCGGCCGAACCCAGGGGTTTCCTATCTGTGAGCTACACCCCTAGCCCTATTTATTTTTTGTTTGGAAACAGGATTTTGCTAAGTGTCCAAGGGTTTTGCCAAGTTGCTAAGGCTGATCTCGAACCTGTGATCCTCCTGTTTTAGCCTCCCAAGTACTGGGATTGCAGGTGTGTGCTACCACAACCAGATCATCATTTTTTCTATGACTTGTGGATTTTGTGTCATGACTAAAAACGCGTTCTCTACTGGCAAAGTTATAAATATATTGACATTTTCTTCATATATTTTTAGAATTTGTTTTTAGTCCAACAGGGATCTATTTTTGTAAATAGCGCTTATTTGAGAGGGTCTCATATTATTTTTTTCTAAATGTATGACCTATTTTCCCTGTACTATTTTTTAATTTTTTATAAGTGGAACATATTGAGAGTGGTGTACATTTACATTGTGCTTCATGCCCTTCCCTCTCCCTTTCCCTCCCCCCAATAGAGAGTGTCCAGGTTAATCATGTCGTATTTATGCTATTACACATATTCGTATGTAGCTCCTCCATTGAACAACCTCAGCTTTCTTCCTCTCCTATCCTTCCATTCAAGCTTTGCTGAGATTTCCCCTCCATCATCTGGAGTCCCTCTGGTATTACCACTGCTCCCTAGCTTGAACATATTAGAGAAAACATATGTCCCTTCTCTTTCTGTGCTTGACTAATCTCACTTAACGTAATGTTCTCCAGCTCCCTCCATCTTCTTGCAAATGCTATTATTTTCTTTTTCTTTACAGCTGAATAGGATTCCATTGTCTGCACTATTTCTTGAATAGGCTATTCTTTCCTTGTTGACTTACATATGATAAATTTCCATGTTAATATAGATCCTAAGCCGGGCATGGGGGTGCACGCTTGTATTCCCATTACTTTGGAGGCTGAGACAGGAGAATCGCGGTTCGTGGTCAGCCTCAGCTACTTAGTGAGGTTCCCCCCTACAACTTAGTGTGACTCTGTTTCAAAATAAGGAGTAAGCCGGGTGTGGTGGCTCAGGCTTGTAACCCCCGCGCTTGGGAGGCGGAGACAGGAGGATCGCGCAGGTTCGAAGCCAGCCGCTCTGGCTTAAGAGACCCTGTTTCCAAATAAAAATATCAAAATGAGTCTGGGAGTGTAGCCCGGAGGTAGAAGGGTTTCCAGGGTTTCCCCAGTACCATAATAATAATAATAATAATAATAATAATAATAATAATAATGAATAAAAAATAGGGCTGAGGGTATAGCTTGAAGGTAGAATCCCCCTAGGGTTCAATCCCCAATACAACACACAAAAATAAATAAATACAGATCCGGGACTCTCTTTTCTGTTCTATTGCTCCATTTGCAATTGTGATGCCTTTACATCTTTTTTTAAGCTTAAGAAATTTTATTATTACAAAGGCAGAAATATAGGACAAAAATTAAAGCACTATATGAGGGATATAGTGGAGTAACTTGAAAGTAAGTTACTCGATGCCGTTACATCTTTACCTCCCATTCACTCAGTAGTCATGGCCATCTAGCTTCTACCCACAATTCCCTGAGAACTAGTATTCCTAAATGTATTAATGATCTTCATGTTGCCAACCCCAATGGATATTCTTTGGTTCATATTTTCCTGGACACCATTAATCATTTCCTTCCATACGCAACATAACTCTCTCAATTCTCCTATAAATAATAATCATGATCATAATAATACCTTTATTATTAGGTAGTTACTCTGTGCCAGGCACTATTTAAATATTTCTTCTTCTTTTTAATTTTTTGGTGTTGGGGATTGAACCCAGCAGCATTCTATCTCCAAGCTACACCCCCAGTCCTTTTTTATTTTTAAACAGGTCTCACTAGGTTGCTGAGGGCCTTGATAAGTTCTAAGGCTGGCCTTGAACCTGTGATACTCCTATCTCAGCCTCCTAGGTGCTGGGATTCCAGGCATGTGCCACCACACCCAACAATAATACATAAACTTATTACTAAAAGTTAGTTACAGGAAGGAGCCTCTGTGTGTGAGGGCCAAACCCCATTAGATTCACAGTCACTCTGCCTCTGTCCAGGTCATCAGAACAAGTTGCAGTTCCCTAGAACATACCAGAATCCTCGGCATCACTTTGCCTTTATATAAGCAGATCGCTCTGCCTGGAATACCCATTTCTGCCACCCTTTGTCTGTCCAGTAAAGTAGTTCACCTCCAAGAGTCATCTCAGAGGGCATGTCCTCTGGGAAGGCTGGCCTGACCTTCCCATGTGGAATGGACCGTTGTCACCTTTATGGTCTCATTGTAACTTGTCCTTTACCTCTCTGTCCCCTGCCATTCACATTTCTCTGTAGAAATTATTTGCTTAAAACTGGTCTTGCCCATGAGCTCCTCAAGGGCAGAGACAACATTGTTCTTTTTAGATTATCAGGACGCAGCAGTGCCTGGCACAGGGAGAGATCCATAAATGTATGCCATATGGTATCGAGACCCCCAGTGAGGTATACTGGAAAGATACCTTTCTTTGGCAAAGTGTATGGAGAGGAACATTTGCTATAAACAGGGATCCTGGATGGGGTTGGTGCTTGTAAGGGACTTGCTGCCTACGAAGGCCATTCTGGAGGGAAAAGCTAGGCCCCAGTGTCTGCACTCTCTCCTAGGCCCCCCCAAGGTGAGCTGCTCCCCGTGGCCTCCCCAACAGCCTGCCATCCTACTACCTCCCTTACCTGTCCTCCTTGTTAATCTGGTCGCCGAAGCCCACCGTGCTGACAATCGTAAGCTTCAGCCCCACATTGCTTTCCTGAAGGTCATAGGTGTTGGAGCGCAGCTGGACACCTGGCTGCGTGTGGGTGGCTGGCTCCCCCTCGAACTTGGTATTGAACAGGGTGTCCATTAGGGTGGACTTGCCCAAACCTGTCTCACCTGAAAAGTAAAAGGGCCAATTAGGGTCCATTCACACAGTGATTATGCAGCTGTACATTTCTTAACAAAGGGAAATGTGCAAGATAAAACTAAGTGAAAAGGATATAGGAGCAGGGCATGGTGGCACATGCTTGTAATTCCAGTACTTGGGAGGCTGAGACAGGAGGATCATGGGTTTTCGGACAGCCTCAGCAAGTAGCGAGGCCCTCTTCAATTTAGTGAGATCCTGTTTCAAAATAAAAAAAAAATAAAATAGGGCTGGGGATGTAGGTTAGATGTAGGATGTCCTACGTTCAATCCCCAGCACAAAAGAAAGAAAGGAAGAAAGCAAGCTAGTAAAAGATCCAGAGGAACACACAGATAGGACCAGTAGTCTTACAACAGTAGGACTGGAGTAATTTTCACTTTAGTGTTCATTATTTGAATATTTTACCTTGAATATGCATTGCTTTTTTTGTGGTGCTGGGGATTGAACCCAGGGACATTCTACCTCTGAGCTACCCTGACCCTACCTATTTTGTATTCTTTATTTTGAAACCGGGTATCAGTAAGTTGCAGAGTGCCTCACTAAGTAGCTGAGGCTGGCGGTGAATCTGCAAACCTCCTGTTTCAGCCTCCCAAATGCTGGGATTACAAGTGTGTGCCACCACACCCGGCTTTAATTTTTGTTCTGAAACAGGGTTTTGGCAGGTTGCTCAGAGTCTCGCTAAGTTGTTAAGGCTGGCTTCGAAATTCTGATCCTCCTGTCTCAGCCTCACAAGTACTGGGATTACAGGTATGCATCTTTATTTTTTCCCATACTGGGGATGGAACCCAGTAGCACTTTACCTCCGAGCTATACCCCCAACCTTATTTTTTATTCTTTTTTTTTTTGAAATAGGGTCTCACTAAGTTGCAGAGGGCTTCACTAAGTAGCTGAGGCTGGCCGCAAACTGCCATCTTCCCGTCTCAGCCTCCTGGATACTGGGATCACAAGTGTGTGCCACCACACCTGGCTAGGTGTGCATCGTGATGTTCAGCTTGGACTGCCTTCTGCACACATAAGACTAAACCCACTATTTCTCCAGGATAATCTCACCCACCTCCCCAATGGGGTTTGGAATGTGAGTTCTGACTTCTCTTCAGTCGGAGGGAGTTTGCACTGGGCAAACCCCGCCCTGGCAAATCTCTCCTTGAGAACAACAACATACATTTGCAGTCGAGGGTTTGGTTGGAGCTACAAAACCAAAAATGGTCCATCTCCCCTCCGCCCTGGGTGGGTCCAGCTTTGCCTTCTTCCTGAGTAATGAGCTATGATGCAAGAGGTGCTTTGAAAATTACCTATGATGACAGCTCTCTATAGATGGAGAAGAGGGAAACATTCAGCCTGGTTACTAGCTCTCTAGCCCATTTTTTTTGTACTGGGGATTGAAACCCAGGGGCATTCTACCTTTCAGCAATACCCCCAGCCATTTTTATTTTGAAACGGGATCTCACTAAATTGCAGAAAGTCTTGCTAAGTTGCTGAGGCTGGCTTCAAAACTGTGATCCTTCTATTTCAGCCTCCCAAGTACTAGGATTACAGGCATGTGTTCCCCGTTCCTGGCAGGCTTAGCCCATCTTTCTAAGTGCTCAATGGATTTTCCCTGTATGTCCTCATCCTTGCGCCCTCTTTCAGTCCTGAGAGCTGCTTGACTCCCCGATCCTAAGAACTCTCAGAAAGAATCTTGCTGTACTTCCAAACGTTGCCACCCAGGCTTCAGAAAGCCTCAGGAGCAGCACAGCAGAGACAGGGGCCCGCCCTGTTTGCAGAGCTGGAGAAATGGGGGCTGGGTGGGGCGGAGCAGGCAGCAGGGAGGAACAGCAGAAAAATGACCACCCAGATGCCCACTAGCACAGAGGGTTGTGGAAATCAGATGCCAAATAATGAAGGTCTGGAAGAAAAGAACATTGAGGTACCTAGGGAATCAGCAGAAATGCAATATTAGAAAAGGGCAGAAGAAGCCAGACAGCTCTGCCTATGGCTCTCCAGTGCTCAGGTCCTGCCTCCTCTGTGGAGCGGGGCCGAGGAAGCCTCTCTCTCAATGGCTGGCACACACCCAACCTGAGCCTAGGATACTGTCCACTCCCACAGCTGCCCTGGACCCAGTATTGAGGTGGGGGTGGGGAGGGCACACTTGCCCTAACTGGGATCAGGTTGGCTGATCTCACGCCCCTGCAGGAAGGTGGGAACTTGGCAATTCAATTCTAGCAGGAAACCTGAGGAGCCCCCAGGGTTTAATTTCCCTCTCGTTCTGCCCAACCCTGCCAGAGCATCTAAGAGCTGACTGGAGAGGTTCTTAACCCTTTTTTTTTACTCAGGCTCCAACACCCCAGAGGATCTTATCTCTTTTTGCTTCACGCAGATAGGATTCTGGAAACAACACGACTTAGTTTTTGTGTGTGTGCGTGGGACTGGGGATTGAACCAGAGGTGCTCAACCACTGAGCTATACCCTCAGCCCTTTTTTGGTACTGAGGATTGAACCCAAGATCATTCTACCTTTCAGCTATACCCCCTAGCCCTTTTTTTACTTTGAAACGGGGTCTCAATAAATTTCCGAGAGTCTTACTAATTTGCTGAGACTGGCCTCAAACCCGTGATCATCCTATCATAGCCTCCCAAGAACTGGGATTACAGTCCTGCACCACCATTTTATATTTTATTTTGAGACAGGGTCTTACTAAGTTGCTGAGGCTGACCTCAACCAACTTAGTAATCCTCCAACCAGTTTTTTGTTTTGTTTTGTTGTGGAACTAGGGATGGAACCTCTGAGCTACATCCCAGGCCTATTTTACTTTTTATTTGTAAACAGGATCTAAGTTGCTGAAGGGTCTAAGTTGCTGAAGCTGTCCTTGAACCTGTAATCTTCCTGACTTGTGATCCTCCTGTCTCCCCCTTCCAAGTACTAGAATTAGATGTGCATACCACCACATCTAGCTCAACAACTGTTTATGTGTGTGGGGGGGGGAGTAATGGGATTGAATCCAGAGGTGTCCTACACTGAGCCACATCCCCAGGTGCATTCATGTATGTGTGCATGCGAGTGTGTGTGTGTGTGTGTGTGTGTATACTGGGGATTGAACCCAGGGACATTTTACCTCTGAGCTAAACTCCAAACCCTATTTTATTTTGAAACAGGAACTTAATAAGTTAGTTACAGAGAGCCTTGCTTAGTTTGCTGAGTTTGGTCTTGAACCTGTGATCCTCCTGTCTCAGTCTCCCAAGTACTGTTACCACAAAGTATATGTCACCACCCCTGGCTCCTATTTAACTCTTTATTTTGAAACAGAGTTTTGATGAGTTGCTAAGGGCTTCACTAAATTACTAAGGCTAGTCTGGAATCTGCAGTCCTCTTATCTCAGCCTCCCAAGGACTGGGATTACAGGTATGTGCCACCACACCTGGCTTCTTTTATATTTATTTATTTATTTATTTATTTATTTATTTATTTATTTATTTATTTGTGGTACTGGGGTTCCTGGAAACCCTTCTACCTCCAGGCTACAATCCCAGACACCCATTTTTTTATATTTTTATTTGGAAACAGGGTCTCTTAAGCCAGCGAGGCTGGCTACGAACCTGCGCGATCCTCCTGTCTCCGCCTCCCAAGCGCGAGGATTAAAAGCGTGCGCCACCACGCCCGGCTTATTTTATATTTTGAAAGAGAGTCTCATTAAGTTGTCTAGACTGACCTAAAATAGATCCAGGCTCGGTATCCCAGTACTTGGGAGGATGAGAAAGGAGAATCACAGATTTGTGCCAGCCTTGGCAACAGAGCAAGGTCCTCTGAACCTTAGTGAGACCCGGTTTAAAACTGAAAAATAAACCAGGGGTGGTGGCATATAGTTGTAATCCCAGTTCTTGGGAAGCTAAGACAAAAGGATCTCAGGTTCAAAGTCAGCCTTGCCAACTTAGTGAGGCTCTTGGCAAACTAATGAGATCTTGTTTCCAAATAAGATATAAAATTGGCTGGGGGTAGCTTGGAGGTAGAATGCCCCTGGGTTCAATCCCCAGTACAAAAAAAAAAACCCTGAAAAATAAATAAAATAGGGTGAGGTGTACGTCTCAAAGGTAGAACACTCCTAGGTTCAATCCCAGTATCTATCTCTATCTCTCTCTCTCTCTCTCTCTCTCTCTCTCTCTCTCTCTCTCTCTCTCTCTCTCTCTCTCTCTCTCCCCTCTCTCTCTTTTGTGGTACCCAGGGGCATTCTACTTCTGAGCTACACTCCCAGCCCTAGGTTTATTCTTTTTTTTTCAGGTCTAGGGATGGAACCCAGGGGCATTCAACCTCCGAGCTACAACCCCTGCCCTATTTTTTATTCTTTAATTTGAATCCGGGTCTTACTGAGTTGCAGAGGGCCTCAGTAAGTAGCTGAGGCTGGCCATGAACCTACAATCCTCCTGTCTCAGCCTCCCAAATACTGGGATTACAGGTGTGCACCTACCATGCCCAGCTAGAATAGAATCATGACATAATCATATCTACTGAGTTAAAAATAATAAGAATTGTGGGTGCCACTTACTGGTACCCTTACATATAAATTAAACTCCAGAAACATAAAAATTCTCTCTCTCTCTCACTCTCGCTCTCGCTCTCTGATCTTACTTAGCATGATATTCTCCAGTTCCACACATGTGCCTGCAAATGACACAGTTTTGTTTTTTATGGCTCAGAAAAATTCCATTATGTGTATATCCATATTTTCTTTTTGCAGTACTGAGGATTGAACTCAGGGGCATTCTACCTCCGGTCTACACTCTCAGCCCTAGTTTTTATTCTTTATTTTGAAACAGGGTCTCACTAAGTTCCAGAGGGCCTCACTAAGTAGCTGAGCCTTGCTGTGAACCAGATCCTCCTGTCTCAGCCTCCCAAGTACTGGGATTATAAGCATGTGCCACCTCGCCTGGCTTATCCATATTTTCTTTAGCCATTCATCTGATGACAGATACCTAGGTTTATGGCTGTATATTTTCTCTCATGAATGGGAGCTAGAAAGAAAATAGGAAACAAAAAGGACTCTGCATAAATGAAGAGAGAACCCAGTAGAATAGTAGAAGGGGATTCGGGGAGGAAGATGGGGCGGGGAAAAGGAGGACTGAGAAAGTAAACAGTTCAAATAACGTCATGTCCATATATGAAGGTAACACAACCAATGTCACTAATTTGAATGAAAGGGAGGATGGGCATGGGATTGGAGCACAGAAAGAAATATCCCAAGTGCTGTGTGCATGTATTTTTTGATCACTCTAAACTTTACTATGATGTATAATTACAATGCACCAATAAAAGTATAAAAAAACTCCCTCTCAACCTCAACATACACATGTGCATGTTCGTACACATAAGCACATTTGTTTATAAGACATCTACTCTGATAGGTGTGGGCCTACAATCGAAGCTCAGCACCAAGGGAAATAATAATGTGAAAAATAGGCTAGAGCCAGGCATCGGTGGTGCATGCCTGGAATTCCAGTAATTGGGAGGCTGAGTCAGAATGGTTGTAGGTTCAAGGCCAGGCCCAGCAACTTAGCAAGACCCTGAGCAACTTAGTGAGACCCTGTTTCAAAATTTAAAAAATAAGCCAGGTGTGGTGGGTACTTTTAATTTCAGGACCTGAAGGTGAGTCAGGAGAATCGCAGGTTTATGACCAGCCTCAACTACATTGTGAGGCCCTCCGCCACTTAGCGAGACCCCGTTTCAAAAGAATAAGCCAGGCGTGGCGGCGCAGGATTGTAATCCCAGCATTTGGGAGGAGTCTGAAACAGAATTATGGCTTGAGGACAGCCTCAGCTACTTAGTGAGGCCCTTTGCAACTCAGTGAGGAGACCTTGTTTCAAAATAAAGAATAAAGCCGGGCGTGGTGGCGCAGGCTTGTAATCCCCGCGCTTGGGAGGCTGAGACAGGAGGATCAAACACGTTCGAAGCCAGCTTCAGCTACTGAGTGAGGCTCTCAGCAATTTAGTGAGACCCTGTTTCCTAATAAAATATAAAGTAGGTCTGGGAGTGTAGTCCAGAGATAGAAAAGCCCTTGGGTTCCACCCCCTGTACCACCAAAAATAAAAAAAAATGTAGGGTTGAGGTAGAATTCCCTGGGTTCCATCCCCAGTACCAAAAAAAAAAAAGAATAAAAAAAGGGCTGGGGGTGTAGCTTGGAGGTAGAATGCCCCAGGTTCAATCTCCAATACCACAAAATAAGTAAATAAAAAGTGATAGGGTGTAGCTCAGAGGAAGAATGTCCTTGGGTTCAATTGTCAGTACCAAAATAAAATAAAATAAACACACACATTGTTTGGCCTCATACCAAACAATAGTTTTATAACAGTCATTAGGAAAGTTAATCTGCCAGTCATGTGCAGACAGGAGGCATGAAAATAGAGTCACTGCAAGCCCTGCAAGAAGAAAGATCACCTTCAGCAGACTAACTCTGGACTCTTCGCCAAGTCAGTGACAGGACCCAGCACTACGGCTGGGCTGAGACTGCTGCTGCAGAGCTGCTTGAAGCCACTTGTGACCTTGGCCCAAACTGTGGGTTCTCTGAGCAAGAGGAGGACACGTAAGTGGTAGGTTTTTTTTTATCAGGAATGGGGAATGAAGTTAACCCCGTCCAGGCTGGTATATCCCACAGTTGCATGTGCAGCTTTAAGAGGGAAACTACTAACTACACACCAAAAATTCCAGTATTTGGGAGGCTGAGTTTGGAGGATCACAGGTTTATGGCCAGCCTCAGCAACCTACGGAGATCCTGTTTCAAAACAAACAAACAAAAAAAATGAAAAGAGCTGGGGTTATTATTTGGAGGTAGAATGCCTCTGGGTTCAATCCCCAGTACCACACACACACACACACACACACACACACACACACACACACGGAAGCTACTGGGCAGCTCTTTTCTGACACTTGAAAAGTGGGGAGAGAAGAGAGGCTGTGACTCCTTGGGGAATGAGAGAGTCATCTTTCCTGTCCTCCCCCTCCTGGAGGGATGTCCCAGGCACATGAGCAATTCCATTCCAGCACCTGCACAATGCCTGGGTGGGAAGTGGGGGACAAGCATTTACTAGTAATTTCTCCCACTCACTTCGTCTTGAGCTCGGTTGCCCGTTCTTCTGGGCCCTAGCGGAGCATGTGACCCACGAGTCAAATTTCCTCACACTTCTTCCACCGGGGAGCCATTTGGATTCACAGGACCTTCCTCCTAAAGCTTTACTAGACCACCCAATTGTACATAGTTGAAAGATTGCTTGTGGTAGGTCTGTCTTGCACTTCTCATCCCAACCGTAGCACGGGTCATACAGAGCTCTGGGAGGTATGCCAAGGAAATTCAATGTGTTTGTGCTGAAATATTTGGATAATCAAATATCATATGAAATAAGTTTGCCATCAGCCCAAGACTGGAGATCTCGTTAAACAGAGATTTGGCAGCACTAACCTTGGATGTAACCACATTTGTTCTTTCTGGCGATCACTCTGACTTCTCTTTATTTTGTATCCCTCTCCTAATAACACCTAAGCATAACCATGAATTCGACTTCAGGCATTTAAAGAATCAATAACGTAAGCTGAGCATAGTGGTGTATGCCTGTAACTGTGGTACTCGGGAGGCTGAGACAGGAGGATGGCAAGTTTGAGGCCAACCTCAGCAATTTAGCAAGGCCCTTCAAAACTTAGTGGGACCCTGTTTCAAAATAAAAAATAAAACAGCCAGGCATGGTAGCACATACCTGTAATTCCGGTACTTTGGGAGGCTGAGACAGAAAGAGTATAGATTCACAGCCAGCCTCAGCAACTTAGCAAGGCCCTCAGCACTTAGTGAGATCCTGTTTCAAAATAAAAGAAAAAGTGCTGAAGTGTAGCCCAGAGGTAGAATGTCCCTGAGTTCCATCCCTAGTACTACAGAAATAAATGAATGAATGAATGAATGAATGAATGAATGAATGGAGATGTAGCTCAGAGGCAGAATGGGTTCAATCTCTAGTACAAAAAAAAACCCAGTCTCTGTCTGGACTCCATGAGGGTGGTGTGCTGTGTAATTCTGTGAAGCACAGATTTTCATCCTGCAGGTTCCAAAGCTGATACACAGGCGCGAGCCCCTTGGCTAGTGAGCGCGCCTAGCTGACTGCCTGTCGTCACTATCTAGAAGAGGCTTTGGTGTGCTCTAGTTGTCCTTGAATATGCAGCGATTCTCTTCTAGGAAAAGACTTGGAAAAAGAGCGCTGGGGAAAAGGGTGATGAAAACTATTAAGAGCCCAAGAGAATGAATGAAATCAGAAAAAACAATTTCTGAGTAATACATTAAAGGTTAAAATATCCAACTCAGTGGTGGTTCAGCTCTACAGCGTGAATGAGTTCCCTTAGACACTCTAGACAAAAATAAGGAAAGGCAATTAGCCACAGCATTAGGGTGTTCCAGTCAGTGTGAAAACTGACTTCATTGTGGTATTTATACAATCGTTAAGGTCCTGAAGGAGGTCACCGAAAATACGCAGGTGTGCTTGCCTGCACTGTGGGGTGAAAATGACATATTACAACTATGTTTGCAAAATTGGGTTTTTTAAGATGTCAGGAGAGGTTCTTAAAGGAATATCAGGGAACTATTGTCCCTCGTGTTTGTTTGTTTGTTTGTTTGTTGTTCAATGGTTTCCAAAGCGCTTTGGTGTTTTCAAGAGATGTTGCTGCCATGATGGTACATGCCTATAAACCCAGTGCTTGGGAGGCTGCGACAGGAGGATTGCGGGTTTGAGGCCACCCTCAGACACTTGGTGAGACCCCAGCAGCACCATAATGAGACCCTGTTGAAAACTAAAAGATAAATGAGATTGGGAGTGTATCTCAGAGGTAGAATGCCCCTGGGTTCATTCCGCAGTATGAGAGAAGTGGGGGCAGGCAGACGAATCGTAAACGCTAGAGGAGTAACAGGAAGGACCCGGGAACAGCCTGGCCTGGCTCCTTGTCTCAGCCCTGCCACTTTGCAGCGCAGCATCAGGTCAGTGCCTTCTCTTCCGCAAGTGTCTGGGTCTCCTTGAGTTCCACGAGGATGCAAACGCTACTGGCTCTGCTTACTTTGCGGAGTCAGTATCAAAATAACTAACGTGAGAAGCTGTTCCAGATCTATAATGAGTGGCTCCTGTGGAGTTAACCGATGCATTTCATAAACATTATCGAACTCCTTTTGTCCATGATTAGCACATGGAAAGGAATGGAAGGCCTCTGCGCGAGATCGGCACTTGACCTGAGACAGAACCCAGCTTGGAGAAATGGCAGGAATCAACAGACACGGCCCACTGCCCATCGCCACGGGCATGCATCTTTTTCCCTTGGCCTTCACCTCCCTCCCAAGTCTGCTCTGGTTCCTATATTTTTCAGGCAAAATGTACTTTTTGCAATAACCGAACCAGCCAGCCCCCTTCCAAAATTTCCACTGGATCTCATGTCGTTCGGTATCCCTCAGGGCCTGGCCCCGGATTCTGGTCCAGTCAGGGAAAAAAAGTAATTACAGCTGGCCGCTCACAGAAATAAGCAGGGGGAGAAGAGAAGAGGAGATCGCTCTTACAACTGGATCAGAATGACACTACTTAACCTAATTACCTGCAAAGCCACATCCAGTCATTAAGGATCCATATTCTGTAATAGAATTTCCTGCTATGGAAATACTCACCCACGCACAGGATGTTGAAGCAGAAGCCCTGGCTGACTGACTTATTCACCAGCTGGTCAGGCAAGCTGTCAAATCCCACATGTCCAGCCAGGGGGACAGTTCGGCAACCTTCGCCCTAATTTGGAAGGGGAGAAAATGAAAATGCGCTTAAAGGCAATGTGGTCTCATTCTCCATTCGAATGGAGCCGTCCATGTTAGGAAGTGACACCCGCCCGGGCCCAGCATGTCATCTCTTCTCTCATCTGGTCCCTACTTCAAAGCAAAATGACCCATCAGACTGGAAATCACGGATTCCCGGGCACAGAAATCCTCCAGGCTCAATAATGTCACCAGAGTTCCAGAAAGAGCTATCTAACTCCAGACGGGCTTATCACAGGTGGAAGGGTGCGGGGAGGGGAGGAAAGCACTGGCACCGATGTCCCCAGACTTGGGTTAAGTATTAACTCTATCAATTACAACCTGGATAACCTTGCTGAGACTATTTCCTTCCGCATCTGTCATATGAAAGAATATGACCTATCTTAGAGGTGACTGGGAGACTCCGATGAGCTAATTAAGGGATACAATGATTTAAGCACATGCGCACGCATTCAGGAACTATCCCAGAGACCTTAAAAAGCAATTAATCCTAGGTGGGGGTGGGGGTGCAGGCCTGTAATCCAAGAACTTGGGAGGCTGAGACAGAAGGATCACAGGTCCAAGGCCAGCCTCTATAATTTAGTAAGATTCTATCTCGAAATTAAAAACATAATAACAAAATAAATAGGGCTGCGGGTATAGCTCAGTGGTAGAATGTTTCTGGGTTCAATCCCCAGTACCACATACACACACAAAAACAAAAACAAAAATCAATAAATCTTCTCTCTAGGACATTTTGGGTGGGAATCTGCAAAAGCAGCGTAACACAGAGTAATGTCACAAGGGCAGGCTCTGAAATCAGATAGGTTTGAATTTGAGCCCCATCTCAGCCTCGGCGATCTCTGATGCGTTACCTAACGTCTCAGGGTTTCCTCATCAGAAAATCAGGGGCTAGTAGGTGGTCTGCAGATTAGGCTGGAGCCTGCTCGTCGAGCAGAGCACAATTCAATTTGTAGCTCACGGGAAGCATCGGTCAGCAGCAGCTACCCCCAGCATCGAGCCAGGATGTGACGCTATTCTTAGATCCCAGGCTGATGGATGGTGCTATAGGCATACCTGATAGAGTGGGGGGCCTCCAGGTTTCCTCTGCTTCCTTCCACTCCACAGGGGTCAGTCAAGCCACTCCCAGCCCTGCAAACTGAGGTTCTTTGCTTCCCCTGCAAGGCCCAAATATGCTGATGCTTCTTCTTTTTCTTCTTCGTGTGTGTGTGTGTGTGTGTGTGTGTGTGTGTGTGTTTGTGTTACTGGGGATTGAACCCAGGAGCATTCTACCCCTGGGCCACACCACCTAGCCCAATGTTATTTTTTTTTTTTTTTTGCTTTTGAAACAGGGTCTTGCTCTGTTGCGGAGAGTCTCACTGTAGCTGTGATTCTCCTGTCTCAGCCTCTCAAGTTCTAAGATTACAGGGGTGTGACGCCATGCCTAGTGGCCTAAACTCCTTATAGTTAGTGGTTTTACAGACAGGGGATTCCAAGGAGCCAGAAACAAGGACCAAAAAGGCCTGATTATACTTCACAAAGCCAGAGGCCAGGGTTCGGGGAAGGGGAAGGGAGGGAAGGACGGAGAAGAGAAGCTAGAGACAGCCGACTGGACAAGAAGGTGGGCCACAGAAGGAGTCTGGGTTTCTGTTGGGTGGGGCTGCACCAAGCTTTCTATAATCAAAAAGATGCTGAGCACACTCCAGCAGAGCATGTTTAGCCCTAGGATGCCTGCCACAGCATCCCAAGGCTGGCCAGTGTGCGGCTGTTACACCACCTATCTCTGCCATTAGAAGTCCAGGATAAGGGCACACTTGCCCATAGGAAGGGAGGGGCGATGGTGGAGCCTCTCAGCCATCTCTCTGAGCAGAACTGGCTTGCAGACATCCCCCTAGCCTAGCTCGGGGTCCCACATCCACCGGTGCCATGGGCTTCTCACTGAGCTAGTGCTGGTCGATGCCATCTGGCATGCTCAGGACCCTCCCCAGACGTGTCACCCCACACATTCCCAGTGGAGCGCTCTCAACAGACAACCATATGCCATTGTTGGGGTTCGGTCCGATTGGCAGAGTCCATGTCCCACAAGGGCACCTGAAGACAGCTGAGTTGCACGAGGTAGCCACATCCCTCAAAGTTTTGGTCTACATGCACCCCTTTTCTGCTCCCCCTTCCTCCTTTCTTTTTCTTTTAATCAAAGCACAATAAAACGTAAGTTTCCCACGGCTGGTTCTGCAGGGGAGGAGGGCTGGAGGAGACAATATGCTCTCTCCGCGGAGCCTCCCACAGAGCAGGCCTTGGAGATTGGGACGGACTCAGAACCGAGGTTTCCTGAGCCATGTTTTATCGCCTCTGCCTGCCTCTTCCTGTCTCCAAATTCAGCACCACGAAGCTTCAAGTGTTGTAAGGCCACGGTTCCAATGCCAAAAGGAGAGGACAGGAATTCTCCAACTAAAGACACCGGAGGGCGGCAGGAAGGCAGGGTCCCTTGCCTTATTTTAGATTCACTTCATTGTCAAAAACTGACCAATCGGGCGTGGTAGCGCTCGCTTTTAATCCCAGTACTTAGAAGGCTGAGACTAGTGGATCGCAGGCTCACGCGGCCAGCCTCAGCTACTTAATGAGGTCTTCCATAACTTAGTGAGACCTTGTTTCAAATTATTAATAATAATAATAATAATAATAATAATAATAATAAAATAGGGCTAAGTTGTAGCTCAGAGGTAGAATGCCCCTGAGTTCAATGCCTAGCATAACAACAACAACAACAAAATGACCGAACCCTTCCCACACTCACAATGCTGGGAAGAACCCTGAATCGGCATGAGCAGAATGGCAGGCCTGTGGGTTTTGAGTGTTTGGAGCAGGGAGGGCCATGGTATCAGCAGTGTTTGTGAAGATCATTTCAGAGGCGGAGTGCTTAACTCATGGGACACTAGGGGCAGGGAAACAGATTGGGAAGTAACTCTCATAATGTTGAACTGGCTGGGCGACATCCACGTACTGGGACAATCAGTGCTGGTTGAAGTGAACCGACCTGACCTGGGATTCAAAACTGAGAAGCTGAGGCGGTACGGCTCAGTAAATGAGTATGTGCTTAGCATGTGTGGGGCCCCGGTTCCATCCTCAGCACCACACACACACACACACAAAAGAGCCGTGTGTGTGTGTGTGTGTGTGTGTGTGTGTGTGTGCGTGTGTGTGTAATTGAACCCAGAGACATTCCACCTCTGAGCTACACTCCCAGCCCAATTATATTATTTATTTTGAAATAGGGTCTCACTAAGTTGCTGAGGTTATCCTTGAACCTGTCGTTTTCCTGTCTCAGTCTTTCAAGTATTGGGATTACAGCCATGTACCACCACACCTAGTTTAGCTTTTATATTTGATAAAAATAACCAATGTTTATTGCAGAAATTTTAGAATATACAAAAATGGTAAGGGAGAAAATAAAAATCACTCATAACATCACTCTCTGGAGATAATTACTTAATATTTATATATATTTTCCTCTACTCTGCATACCCTTTCTAAAAAATAAAAATGAAATATGAATCTTTAGAAAAAATATTTTAATACATAAAAAACAAAATAGAGATGCATCTATTTCTTCTCCTGAATTATCTTCTTCTTCATTGAACCCAGGAACACTCCACCACTGAGCTATATCCCCAGCCCTTGTTTTTTGTGGGGTTTTTTTTTTGTGTGTGTGTGTGTGTGTTACTGGGAATGGAACCCAGGGGCACTGTACCTCTGAGCTACACTCCCAGCCCTATTTTGTTTTACTCCTTTTTTTTTTTGAGGTGCTAGGGATGGAACCCAGGGGCATTCTACCTCCAAGCTACACCCCAGCCCCATTTTTTATTCTTTATTTTGAAACCGGGTCTCACTGAATTGCCAAGGACCTCAGTAAGTAGCTGAGGCTGTCTGCGAACCGCGATCCTCTAGTCTCAGCCTCCCAAATGCTGGGATTACAAGCGTGAGCCACCACGCCCGGCTTCCTTGTTTTAATTTTTATATTTATTTACTTTTTATTTTTGCTGTACTAGGGATTGAATCCTGGAGCATTCTACCTCTTAGCTGCACCAAAGAAAAGAAATGTTTATTCTTTATTTTGAAACAGGGTCTCTAAGTTTCGGAAGCCCTCGTTAAACTGCTGAAGCTGACCTTGAACCTGTGATCCTCCTGTCTCAGTCTCCCAAGTACTGAGATTACAAACATACGCCACTACATCCAGGTCCTCAGCACTCTTTTTAATTTTGAAACAGGGTCTCACTAATTTTCCCAGGCAGGACATGAACCTGCAATCCTCCTGTCTCAGCCTCCCAAGTACTGGGATTACAGGTGTGTACATATTCCTTTTCATTACTTGAATTAATACCTTGACACTTAATATAGTATGAATGTTTTATTGAATAATTATGCTTCTTTTTTGTGGTATTGAGGGTGGAACCCAGGGGCTTTTCTATCTCCGGGATATACTCCCAGGCCTATTTTATACTTTATTTGGAAACATCTCTCACTGAGTTGCAAAGGGCCTCGCTAAGTAGTAGCTGAGGCTGTCCTCGAACCTCAGTCCTCCTGTCTCAGCCTCCTAAGCGCTGGGATTACAAGTGTGTGCCACCACGCCTTGCATAATTATGCTTCTAAAACATTGTTTTTATTGGCCACATAGCATTGCAGTGCAGGAATCAGCCATATTTTCTTCACAAACCTTCACTTAACATATCTCCAGGTTTTCAACATAAAAAACAACATTTCTTTTTCTCACAGGTTTGCATGTAACTGATTTTGTGTGTGTGTGGTACTGGGGATGGAACCCAGGGGCTTTCTACCTCCGGGCTATATTCCCAGCCCTATTTTATATTTTATTAGAAACGGGGTCTCACTAAGTTGCTGAGAGCCTCACTAAGTAGCTGAGCCTGGCTTCGAACCTGTGCGATCCTCCTGTCTCAGTTTCCCAAGCACAGGGATTACAAGCGTGCACTACCACGCCCGGCTTGATTTTTTAAATTTAAGCTTATCAGACAAAGGGTTCACACATTGTAAAGACTTAGGAGATGGGCCTGGTGGCCCACATGTGTAATCCCAATGCTTGGGAGGCTGAAACAGGAGGATTACCTGCTTCAGACCAACCTCAGTAATTTAGCAAGACCCTCCACAATTTAATGAGACTCTGTTTCAAAATAAATAAAAAAATAGAATATGGCCAGAAATGTAGCTCAGAGGCAGAATGTCCCTGAGTTCAATTCACAGTACAACAAAAAGAAAAAAAAAGAGACTAATACAAATTTATGTTTTTAAAAATCATATGCCAGCTGGGCGTGGTGGCGCACGCTTATAACCCCAGCATTCGGGAGGCTGACACAGGAGGTTCGCATTCGTGGACAGTCTCAGCTACTTAGTGAGGCTTTTGCAACTCAGTGAGACTGTGTTTCAAAATAAAGAATAAAAAATAAGGCTGGGGGTGTAGCTCGGAGGTAGAATGCTCCTGGGTTCCACCCCTAGTACCGGGAAAAAAATTGCCAATTTAGCCATAAACAGTTTCATAGGCTGCTTAATCATTGTAAATTGAATCATTGAAAAATCATATTTTGTCATTTGCATTTAATTAGTGAGGATGAACTTGTTTTTGGTGGTACTGGGGTTCCTGGAACCCCTTCTACCTCCAGGCTACATGCCCACACCTATTTTTATAATTTTCTTCATTTGGAAACAGGGTCTCTTAAGCCAGGGAGGCTGGCTTCGAACCTGCGCACTACTCCCGTCTCCGCCTCCCAAGCGCAGGGATCACAAGTACTAAAAGACTGACTCCAGGGACATTCTACCTGGATTGATTAATTAATTAATTAATTAATTAATTTATTTATTTATTTAGTGGTACTAGGGATTGACCCAAGGACCGTTCTACCTCTGAGTTACCACCCCCAGCTCTATTTTATTTTATTTTTGAAACAAGGTCTTACTAGGTTGATGAGAATCTCATTTAATGCTGAGGCTGTCCTAAACATTTTTGGGGGGAGGTACTGGAAATTGAATCCAGGATTATTCTACCTGGATTTATTTATTTTTCATATTTTTTTGCAGTAGTGGGAATGGAACCCAGGGGCATTCTACCTCTGAGCTACAACCCCAGCCCTGTTTTTTTAGTTTTTATTTTATTTTATTGGCGGTACTGGGAATGGAACCCAGGGGCATTCTACCTCCGAGCTACATCCCCAGCCCTATTTTTTTTATTCTTTATTTTGAAACAGGGTCTGTCTCACTGGGACATCATTATGAGTCTGTCTTGATTGTCCAGAGCTAAATATGGAAAGGTAAAAAGGCAGGACTTAACCAGGCGTGGTGGCACACACTTGAAATCCCAGTACTTGCGAGGCTGAGACAGGAGGATCACAGGTTCGAAGCCAGCCTCAGCAACTTGGTGAGACTGTCAGCAGCCTACCAAGACCTTGTTTCAAAACAAAACAAAACAAAATTGAAAAAGGGAAGACTGGGGATGTAGCTCGGAGGTAGAATGCCCCTGGGTTCTATCCCCCAAGACCACCAGAAAAAAGGGGGGCAGGACTTGAACTGAATATACACGGACCCAAAGACAGCCTCTGGAAGTAGTTTTTTCTTTCTCTCTCATTTAACCTCTCTAGTTATCTCATCTCTTTTGGCTTTCTCCTTAAGGTGGCCTGATTAGCGGAGGTCCTGATTCCTTTGATTGCAGCTAATTGAATGTTCCTCTGACGACAAGGTACGTAAGAGGAGATGGAGCTAGCAGCTTGGCTCAGCATGTCTCACACGAAAACCTCGAGTTGTCATCCTGAGTAGCAGGTGGTGCCATGTTGAAGGCTTGAACTGAGATGCCAGAAAGGCCACAGTCACCAAAATTGTAAATTGCACATCTTCTATAACCCTGCAACCTCCTCTTAGAATCTATTCTGCAGAAACTCATATCTGTACAAGGATCAGTGAAAGAGGAAATTCATCACAACATTGTTTATAATGCTGCCAAATGAAAAAATGCTAAATGCCCATCAACAGAAAAACTAAAATTACAGTACCTGTATATTCTGGAACATTTTTCGGCCATTGGAAGAAACCGCAGTGTGCCAGTTTTGGTGGCACACACCCGTAATCCCAGTACTTGGAAGGCTGAGATAGGAGGATTGCAGGTTTGAGGCCAGCCTCAGCAACAGTGAGGCTGTGTATGTGTGTGTGTGTGTGTGTGTGTGTGTGTGTGTGTGTGTGTGTGTGTTACCGGAGACTGAACCCAATGGCATTCTATCTCTGAGCTATACCCCCAGTCCTTTTTATTTTATTTGGAAACAAAGTCTCCCTAGGTTGATGAGAGTTTCACTACTTGCTGACTCTGTCCTCTAACCTGTAATCCTCCTGTCTCAGCCTCCCAAGTACTGGAATTAGAGGCTTGTGCCACCATGGCCAATAAGACCCTATTTATTAAAAAGAAAATAGGGCTGGGGGTGTAGCTCAGAGGTAGAATGTCCCTGGGTTCAATCTCCAGTGCCAAAATAAGGAAAAGAAAGTTAAATGGAGGAATGTGATAGTTCTATATGTACTGATGCGAATATCTGAGATGTAAGAGAGAAAACAAGTTTTACAACAATAAGCACATTGTAAGCCTACATGTGCACAGTAATCAGTCTATGTGTATTTGTACATGAACATATGGAAATGCACAGAGGACAGAAAAGACTCCCGCAGAAGCAAGAAAGAAGGCTAGCTCCATGGAGGGGCATGGAAGCGGGGCCATCGGGGGGCAGCCAATTGACCTTTTGCAGTGTCTGACTGTCTTCTGGCACAGATGTTATTTGCATACTACCTGTATAATTTCAAAGGCTTTTTAATAGAAGAAAGGAGAGGTCCTATTCACTGGGTTTTGCAGCAGTGGTAATGAGGTTACAGAGCGTCTTAGAAGAGCAAAAAAGGGATGCAAAATGAAAAAGTGCTCCAGAGAATTGGGGGAGCCCCCACGCCCCTCCCCAATTCCATTTCCTGTTTCCTCCTCTTCTGCAGTCACCTGTGGTTTTGAAATACGTTATACCGCCTCTCATATCGCGTGCCTCTTTCTCTTCCGCCTCCCCCGAGGACACACTGCTGGTGTTTTTAATCAAATATTAGTAAGGTTCATATTAAGAAGGAGTTATGCGCTCCCAGCAGTGCATCTTTCTCCCACTGTTTTGTTTTGTTTTGTTTTGTTTTTTTGGTGGCACTGGGTTCCTGGAAACCCTTCTACCTCCGGGCTACACTCCCAGACCTATTTTATACTTTTTATTTGGAAACAGGGTCTTCGAACCTGCGCGATCCTCCTGTCTCCGCCTCCCAAGCGCGGGGAATACAAGCGTGCGCCACCACGCCCAGCCAGCTCAGCCCTTTTTATTTACTTAATTTGTTTTTAGTACTGGAGATTGAACCCAGGGGCATTCTACTTCCAAGTTACACCTTGAGCCCTATTTTTTATTCTTTACTTTGAAACAGGGTCTAAGTTGCTGAAGCCAGCTGGGAACCTGAGCTCCTCCTGTCTCCGCCTCCCAAGCGCGGGGATGACAAGCGTGCGCCACCGCGCCTGGCTTCTCCCACTGTTGTTATTCTGAAAATCAAGTGTCCCGAAGCACCCTGGCAGGCAACTGCTGTTCCCAGCTCCTCGTCCAACAGCTGTGGAAAAGTAGGCGGACACTACTGGAGGCCTCTGGGAAGTCAGGGGCCATCTGTGTCAACGGAGCTTCCCGGCCTCTGTTGCAGGCCAAGATGGTGAAGCTAGTAGATGTCATCCTGCTGCCTGACAGTGAGATCTGTGCAGCCCATTACCCCTGGCCGGCCTTCCTGAAACTTTCTCTTCTGGCTATTCGCATCCAAAAGCTAGCAGAAGACAGAAATAGGACGTGGAATTCTCTTCAAGGGCTTCATCAGCCTATCCCAGGCAGTAGCCTATGCCTGCAATCCCAGCATCGAGTGGCTGAGGGTAGAAGATCCCAGCCTCCATGAGTTAGCAAGACCCTATCCCCAAATAAAAGGTGAAAAGGGCTAGGGATGTTGCTCGGTGGTACAGCATACCCGGGTTCAATCCCTAATACCAAAAATAATCAGGTCAATGATGCACGATGGAATATTAAACAGCTGACAAACACGTTTCAGTGTAATTAATGACAAGAGGAAAATGCTCACTACATACTTTTAGACAAAGTAAAGCAACCCCTATATAAGCCGGGGCGTGGTGGCACACGCTTGTAATCCCCGTGCTTGGGAGGCTGAGACAGGAGGATCGCACGGGTTCGAAGCCAGCCTCAGCTACTTAGTGAGGCTCTCGGCAACTTAGTGATACCCTGTTTCCAAATAAAATATAAAAAAGGTCTGGGAGTGTAGCCCGGATGTAGAAAGCCCCTGGGTTCCACCCCCAGTACCACCAAAAAAATAAAATTAAATAAAAAAATAAAGAATAAAAAAATAGGGCAGGGGGTGTAGCTCGGAGGTCAAATGCCCCTGGATTCCATCCCCAGAACCGCAAAAAAAAAAAAAAAGAAAGAAAAAGAAAAAGAAAAAAGAAAATTAAAATAGGGCTGGGGGTATAACTCAGAGGTAGATTGCCCCGGGTTTTATTCTTCAGTACCCCCCCCCACACACACACACACCACACACGCCTGCGAACTACAAAAGCATGGATGAATTTTGAGAAGTTAAAAAAAAAGTAAAAACCTCCAATGTATCCAACACATCAAACATCAGGATTTCCCTTGTGCTGATTAAGCCAGGCTAAGAGGAAAACGAGCATAGCTGCAGTGCCCTATACCAGGAAAGAAAATATTGGGGGGCACCCTAAGAGAAACAAGGCTTGCAGAAGCTGGCACCTGGCCCTACGGTGCCTCTCAGTAGAGGAGCAGCATCTGGGGCTGGGGACACTCAAGGGAGATCGTCCTCACCATCAGGTAGGGGGAGGGAGGCCCATTTCTTGCACAACCAATAAATGAAACTGATTTTAATACACAAGATAAATTCCAGAGTGGCTTTTCACTCTATAAAAGGATCCACAGCAGGAGTCCATTAAGTAGCCAGCTCTCCTAGTGCACTGAAAGTGGGATTCCATAGACAAACATTCAGCTGTCATCTACCTTTATAGGAAGACAATAGCTATATATGCCGACACGGACAGACAGAATCTGAAGGGTTGTTTCTATTCCACTTATGGAGACCCTGCTGAGCTAAAAGCTTACACTCGCCTTCTCCACAATTCTCTTCCCATCCAGCTCGAGGAAGGAGTCAAAGCAGGGAAGGGGTGGAGTTCCATTTCACCACCTCGTTCAGAAGCAGAAGCAGGCAGGGACCTAAGAGAAGTCAGGCTGGAGAACAAGAAAACACAAAAACCAGACCTTGTCCACGGGAAACACCCTTAAAAAAATCACCCAATCCGAGCTGCTCTTTTTACGAAAGGGGGGACAGAGCCTGCGAGAGAGGAAGCATGTCCTGCGTCACAGAGTGATTTCGTGTGGCAGAGTGGTGCTAGGATCCAGACCCCTGTCAAGCTGCCTGCCACTGTCAAATGGAAAAGCTGACTTAAGTGGCAGATGCATTTCTTTCTGCTGCTAAAATTCCGGGGCATACTGGGTGTGGTGTTTCATGCCCAAAGTCCCAGTACCTAGGAGGCTGAGACAAGAGGATCGTCGGTTCGAGGCCACCATCAGCAACTTGGCAAGACTTTCAGCAACTTAGTGAGACTCTGTTTCAAATTTTTAAAAAAGGGGGTCGGGGGATGTATCACTCTGGGTTCAATTCCCGACCCCCCGGCCCCAAAATAAAAAGGACGGGTGTGTTGCCGCACACCTGTAATCCCAACTCCCAGTCCTTGGGAGGCTGAGAAAGGAGGATTGTGAGTTGAGGCCAGCCACGACAACTTACCAGGCTCTCGGCAAGTTGGTGAGACTCTGTTTCAAAATAAAATAGGGCTGAGATGTAGCTCAGAGGTAGAATGCCCCTGGGTTCAATCCCAAGCATTCCAAAGGGGGGGAAAAGGAAGGAAGGAAAGGTTTACTCAGAGGCCTTTGTGTGAATGGCCAACAGCCCTGAGCCCGAGTTTGCCTCTGCCTCCATCTGGTCTTGTTTAAAGGGGATCCGAGAAACCTCAGTTCCTGCCTTAGCAGCAGTGTTCAGAGCAGGGGCCTGCACTCTGACAGGAAACTGAACACGGCTCGCACCTCATCAGCCTCGAAAACAGCACGGGGGCTCCTGTTACCCCCAAGCCCCGCGAGGGGTCAGAGAGGCCCTGGCTGGGGAACCGGAACCCTGAGGAGAGCCCCAGAGAGGGTGTCAGGTCTTTTCTCAGTCCGGGCCAGCTGAGAGCGCACTGCAGCGCTCAGCAGCTGGCTGTCTCTAATGAGAAGACCCTGGAGCACAAGCTGGTGCTCTTTCTCACCCTCCCGAGCATGTGGTCTCCTTCCTCTGCGCAGGCAGCCGAGAAACCCACGATTCCAAATCCAGGCAGCAGAAGCCTCCTCCTGCCAAACTGAGGAGGAAGGGTCTGTGTTTCTAATTTATTCTGCCCCCCCCTCCAGTTGTTACTTAAAATAATCCATCACTCCATGGCTGGTGGCTCCAAGATTTTTATTTAAAGCAATATGGAGAGGAAAAAAAAGAGAGAGAGAGAAAACCCACACAACCCGTGACTGTGCTATCTTGGATTTAAGCTGAGAATTTAACATCAGGATCTTCCGATCACCCAGGTTTACTCTCCTCTGGGCCCTGCAAGGTTCTTGGGGGTATGGGAAGAAGAGAGCAAAGAAGAGATATGGTGGGATTTTCATTTCTTAGAAACATCTTGAAAAGGCTGGCATTTTAAGAAAGAAAACCTGTGCCTGGTGCGGCGGCGCAGCCCTGTGATTCCAGTACTTGGAAGGCTGAGACGAGGATCACAGGTCTGAAGTCAGCTTCAGCAACTCAGCGGGGCCCTATTCCAGAATAAAAACTAAAAAGGAATAGGGTGGAGCTCAGAGGTAGAATGCCCCTGGGTTCAATCCCCAGTACTAAAAAAAAAAAAAAAAGGAATTCATGTCATCTGGCAGGTGTTCTGTTGTTTTATTGCTGACCAGCAATAACACTTTTGGCTAAGTCTCCCTGCATGTATAAAATGAAGAGAAAAATAATACTTTCCTGGAAGCCGTTGGTGAGAATGAAATCATATGGACGAAAGTGTTTTGAGATACTTACAAGAAACATGTTATATCTTTTTTTTTTTTTTGGTACTGAGGATGGAACCCAGGGGTATTCTACCTCTGAGCTACACCCCCAGCCCTATTTTTTATTCTTTATTTTGAAACAGGGTCTTACTGAGTTGCAAAGGGCCTCAACAAGTAGCCGAGGCTGACTTCGAACCTGTGCGATCCTCCCGTCTCAGCCTCCCAAACACTGGGATTACAAGCGTGCGCCACCACACCTGGCTTAAGAAACATTAAGAAACATGTTATATCTATCCGTGGTTTTGTGCTCCCCCCCCTCTCCATCTTTCTTGAATGCAATTTTAATGTTCATGCAACTAAAGCCCTTCTGAACTGTTCGTGCTACTCTTAAAACACAGTTCTGAGGCCGGGCGTGGTGGCGCACGCTTGTAATCCCCGCGCTTGGGAGGCAGAGACAGGAGGATCGCGCAGGTTCGAAGCCAGCCCCGCGCGCTGGCTTAGGAGACCCTGTTTCCAAATAAAAATGCAAAAATAGGTCTGGGAGTGTAGCCCGGAGGTAGAAGGGCTTCCAGGAACCCCAGTACCACCAAAAAAAAAAAAAAAAAAAAAAAAAAAACCACAGCTCTGATAATCCAGAAACTCAAGCAACTTCAGAGCCAGTCCTATATGGTTTTGGAATATCTTTTTCCAGGAGACTTATCTTCCTTATCAGTGGTGCCCGGGCTACTGAAAATCAGTTTGTTTCCTTATATCACACAGAGGGGCCGTGCTGAGTAACAAAGTCAGCAATTCATGGATGTACAGCAGAGCCTCCACAAAGTAAATGCTACGCATAGGACTGCGTATCAAAAATCTCCTGATACCATATGGACCAATCACTCAACTGTAATGTGGATTCATAATAAGCACACCACTAACTCTCACATGTCCAGGATTTTGAATATAAAGAAGCTTGAAACAGGCGAATCACAGGTTCAAAGCCAGCCTCCGCAAATTAGCGAGACTCAGCATCACAGAGAGACCCTGTGCAGAATAAAATAGGCCTGGGAGTGTAGCTTGGAGGTAGAATTCCCCTGGATTCAATCTCCAAACCAAAAAAAAAAAAAAAAAAGCAGCCCAAGAAGCCTCACAGGCAGGAGGAGATGGGGATGGGCACCCTAAAATCTTCTGTAATTCTCCATCTCACGGCATCCACAATGATCTCTTCATTAGACTGGAAGCTTAAAAGCCATGAACTAAGTCTACTACTTTTTTTTGGGTAGTTGACAAGGGCTAACCAGAGTGTGGGACACATCTGTCATACAAATAAATACAGACACAGCGGAGAAAGAGTGCTGTCATACAGAATTCTTGGGAACAGTCGTTCAAATGGGGCAGAATCGAATCGTGCACACAAAAAATTGAACTTCTAAGTTGCACGCCTGCCCAAATCTAGATCCTACCTAACAACTCTCCGGCCTGTTGAACCATTAATCAATGCCCCTCAACTGACTCTAGAAAGGACACACCCACCACCACCACCACCACCACCACTAGGGTGCTCCAGGCACCATGCCTCAGAGAATCCTGGAAAGAACTCCGAGGCTGGCCACACTTAGGTGTATTCCCTAGTCTTCTCTTCCCAAATCCTAGGTCCATGTTTCTGGGAAGAAACTCACAGCAACAAGCCATCCAGGGTCTCTGGTGTTGATGCCACCCTCCCCTGGAGAATTACAACTTCTTGCAGACACAAAGGAGAGCAGAGAGACAGATGACACAGAAGCGCTTCACTAGCTGGGGGAGGGGGGCATGGAGAGTGACGTCAGTTTTCCCAGAAACCCATTTATCATGGTAACACGGTCTCCAGCGCTTGGGCTGCTCTTACCACTTCAGAATCTGGCACAACATTCTGTAGTTCAGTTTACAGTATGGCGAGGCTAGCAGAGCAAATTGGAACACCGCAGAGCAAACTCAGGGGCCCCAAACCACGCCCCCCATTCCCCTTGCAAAACAAAAGGGACCTCAGAATTGACAAGTTGTGCTTGAGGTGAAACAACCTTCTAGAATGTTCCCCTTGGCAACATCTGCCCTGCAACCCTCATCCAGGCAAGGGAGACTGGGGAGAGTGTAGGGACAGATCGATGTGAATTCATTATCTGACGAGAAAAAATCATTAGTGCTGCATTTGGTCACAGAGGATAGAGCAAGTGTAATCCAAGAGACTAATTCCTCTACACAAGTTATGCCATCTCTACAATGAAGTTAGTGAGGAGCAGCAAAGCACTCTGGGTGCCCTCAAAACACTTAAGCAGCCGGGCGTGGTGGCGCACGCTTGTAATCCCCGCGCTTGGAGGAGCGCGCAGGTTCGAAGCCAGCCGCGCTGGCTTAAGAGACCCTGTTTCCAAATAAGAAAAGTATAAAAATAGGTCTGGAAGTGTAGCCCGGAGGTAGAAGGGCTTCCAGGAACCCCAGTACCACCAATAATAATAATAAATAAATAAATAAATAAAAATAAAAGCCAGGCATGGGCAGACCTGGTGGCGCACACTTGTAATCCCAGCATGTGGGAGGCTGAGACAGGAGGATTGCGGGTTCACGGCCAGCCTCAGCTACTTAGTGAGGCCCTTTGCAACTCGGTGAGACCCTATTTCAAGATAAAGAATAAAAATTAGGACTGGAGATATAGCTTGGAGATAGAATGCCCCTGGGTTTCATCCCCAGTACCGAAAAAAAATTAAAAATAATATAAGGCTTGAGGGTGTAGCTCAGAGGTAGAACAACCCTGGGTTCAATCTCTAGTATGAGAGAGAGAGAGAGAGAGAGAGAGAGAGAGAGAGCAAGCAAATGATCCTGAACTTCCAAACTAGGACAGAAGGTGGAATAAATTTCTGTACCCTGTAGAGAAAATATTATCAGATTCTAGATTTGGATTTTGAAAACAAATCAATTTCAATTACACCAAATACCTAGAGGCTGATATTTATTTATTGCACTGGGATAGCACTGGGCGAATTATTTCCCCAAACAGGTAAGTTATGAGGTTTAATAACACTGTATATGTGCAGAGATTTTCACCAGGTGATATTTGATCATGGGATTTGACCTACCTGGACCTCACTCTCCTGCCTCAATTTAGGGTGCTGGTGGGCTTCATAAAAATCTCAGATACTAAGCCAGGCATGACGGTGCACACTTGTAATCCCAGCATTTGGGAGGCTAAGACAGGAGGATCGTGGTTCTTGGACAGCCTCAGCTACTTAGTAAGGCCCTTTGCACTCAGTGAGACCCTGTTTCAAAATAAAGAATAAAGCCGGGCATGGTGGCGCAGGCTTGTAATCCCCGCGCTTGGGAGGCGGAGACAGAAGGATTGCACAGGTTCAAAGCCAGCCGTGCTGGCTTAAGAGACCCTGTTTCCAAATAAAAAATATAAAATAGATCTGGGAGTGTAGCCTGGAGGTAGAAGGGTTCCATCTCCAGTACCACCAAAAAGAAGAAGAAGAAGAAGAAGAAGAAGAAGAAGAAGAAGAAGGAGGAGGAGGAGGAGGAGGAGGAGGAGGAGGAGGAGGAGGAGGAGGAGGAGGAGGAGGAGGAGAAGGAGGAGGAGAAGAAGAAGAAGAAGAAGAAGAAGAAGAAGAAGAAGAAGAAGAAGAAGAAGAAGAAGAAGAAGAAAGAATATAAAAATCATAGGTCTATGGGTGTAGTTTGGAGGTAGAATGCCCCTGGGTTCCATCCGAGTAACACACACACACACACACACACACACACACACACACACACACACACAAACACACACAAATCCCAGAGACTCCAGCAGATGAATGGAAAATCTAGGTTGTTTCCCTCAGATGGAATCATCCCTTTTCACAACCAAACTTCTGGTCTAAAAACAAACATGGAGCCTTGGGGCACTTCAATATGGTTTCTATGCGCAACACAGGCAGGAAAAGTTCAGTTTTTTAAAATGAAGGTTTTCTTTTCTTTTCCAGAATTGGTCTCCAACAAAAAGAGAAATGGCACCACTTTTGCAAGTCTCACGCTGATTTTACTGAGTCCTCATAGAAAGAAGCCTGTTCCACAGGTTTTGGCACACAAGTCTAGATACACTGAACGGGCACCTGAAACAGACCCCCAGAGGCCCGCTCAGAAACAAGCCAAATGTGTAGCTAGCCATATACAGGCCAGTGAACTCCACCCCACCTGGACGCACACACGGACCCAGAGGTACACAACACAAGCAGACACAGAGACGTTGGGACGAACGGACACCCGGAGAGGTGAGCGCTCCTGCGGGAACAAACCTCATCTAAGGTCAACACACCGCCCTCCCGGGAAGGCAAGAGGGCGCACGCGTGCACATACACGCGCGCACACGGACACACACATAGACACAGTCACATATGTAATGCATATGGAGAAACCCTACTCCAGCCAGTCACCACCCCGCCCCCCTCTCCACTCTGCCTTCCGCCGGGCGAACCCCAGCCCCGCACCCCTCTTCCCGAGCGAGCCCGGGTCCAGAGGGCAGCTGTGTGCAGGGCCAGGGGGCCAGGGACCCAGAGGGCTCGGTGCCTCGTGCGGCCATTCATTCGGCAACGCCCCAGCCGCGGGGCCGCAGCTGCAGCGAGGGAGGCGGCGGCGCTCACTGCAGCTCTCTGGCGATGCAAGTTCTGCTGCCCACCCGCGGGTTTTGCCAGCACCCCAGTGCCTCCGCGTCCTTGCTGAGCCGCTGACCCCGGGAGTAGAAGTCCCGCCGCGCCTGGGCTCCTGGATGCTGCCCGCTGCCCTCCTAGCGGTGCGGGCGGCGGCGGCCAAATCTCTCCTCTGCCCTCCCCAGGCCCCCGGCCCCAGCGCTGGCACTCGAGCCCCGCACTCACCACCTGGCGAGCTATATCGGTCGCTGCCATCGCTCCTGAGTCCGCCAGGGCTGCCAAGGGTGCCGCCGCAACGGGAGCTACTGCACAGGAAACAGAGGAGCTCCTCCGACAAAGAGAAAGTGTTACACTTCGGGCGCGACCAAGTCCGGTGGGGGGAGGTGCCAGGGAGGGGCCCTCTCGCCGCCGCTGCAACCCCAACCTCCCCTCCGCCGCCCACCCCTCGGAAGTAGGGTATGGGGAGGGGGCGGATTTAACGCGCCGTCTCCCCTAGTAGGAGCCCACTCCCATTTCTCCCTGCAACCCCAGCCATAGGCCTCTGCGAAGGGGGGCGGGGGCTCCCCTTGGTGACCACGTCCTCTGCCCCCCCGCCACTGGGTTCCGTGGTACGTCCCGACCTCTGCTGAATTGTCACACCCCCCTGCTTTCCCCAACATCACTGAGTCCCCCAGACCCCCGAGGCTGGAAGGGAGCACCCGCCCCTACCCCCTCCCGCGCTCAGCTCCGGGGCTGAGCTCTGCAGTTTTCCTCTCCCTCCTCGCGGCCCCCCCTACCCCCTTTTGCTCTCCACTGGGATCCCAGGGTGCTTGGATGGGAGCACTAGCCGCTGGAGTCTCGACGCTCCATCGTCGTCCACCCCCTCCAGGATCCTGGAGCACAGCTGAGGCGGGGTGGGGGGGGCAGGGGAGGAGGCTGCGGCACCTGCAACTCCACTCTGGAGCTGAGAAAGCGGACAGTTGGGGGTGAGGGGAGCCGCACTGCGGCCCCGCAACTAAGCTGTGACTTGTGGAGTCCAAGCCCAGAGGCGCCCCTCCTGTCCTGGGGTTCCCAAGCTTCGGATGCCGTGGGCTGCAATTTCGTGGAGACGAGCACACCATCCTTGGGTACTTAATGCAAACAAACCTCACGTCTCTGCTTCCTGACCCAGCTCTAGATGCTGAGAAGGAGCGGAGGCTCAAACTATGCATGCTAATAGTGTCCTGGACCTCCTCCGAGGAGTCTCTGTGGAGCAGACTGGAGGGGCAGGTGAGGGGGAGCGACCGCAGTCGCTCTGTCTGGTCCCCTGATTCGTCTTAATGCTAATTCAACCCCGGACAACGTGGCGGACATTTCACAAGGGATAAACTCCGAAGGCAAGGACTATGCCTGCTCTCTCTCTTTTTCCTCTGCTGGTCCCCTGTCTGGCTCCAGTGTCTCTCCACCTCTCCAACGCTGACGTCCCCCCTCCCTCCTGGGTTTGGCCCCTTGTAAAGTCCCAGTGTCTGGAGAACCCTGGTAGATTTGGCATGTCTGAGGCCCACACAGGCAGGACACTCTATCAACTCGGCTCCTCAAAGGATAGAATTTCTGGTTTCATGAGAGGGATGCAGGAGGGGTGGCAGTCCTATGGGGATACCCTGGCTGTGAGGGGGCCCCCAGGCACAGAGATGATCCCATAGGCATCCAAGGTGGAAACGGCTGGGGTGGGAGCAGGAGAGGAGACCGAGAAAATGGAACCGAGAAAATGGAACCAGGAAACAGGGAAGCGATCAGAAGTGGGGAGGCAAGGAAATGGAGTGGACACAAGGAGAGCATCCCTAGCACTTTACCACCCGGCAGTGCTTCTCATAATCTCTGGGATATGTGCCTTGTGCCCCTCTGCAAACTGCAATTCCAGCACCGAGTACAGGCCCAGCACTCATGAGGTACTGGATTCAATATTTCCTGAACAGGAGGGAGAGAATTCTGATGTGCTGGGGAAGGGAAGAGAAGAAAGAAGGGGCACAATGAAAAGGTGGCAGTAAGAAGGTTGGTAATGATGAGCCAACTATCCAGATGAGGCCTGTGCTCCTCACTGTTCTTGAAGACCCAACAGTGGCTTTCAGAAAAGAGCCTGGCACAATCAGAGACCCATACAGGGAGTTCTGGGAGACAGATGGTTCGGGCCCACAGGCCAGATGGTGGTGACCAGGAAGAGGGGCAGCTGGAGTCCCAGAGACCCTCTGGAATGCTGGAGCAGGACCTGGAGGAGAGTCCAGGGCCTGGATTGGGATGTCAGCGACAAGTGGGAGTAGTCTAAATTTGAGGAACTGCCCTAAGGTTAGAATCCCAACTGGATGGGGTCAGGGAGTCAGAGGGGAGCCCTGCTTCCAGGCTGGGTATCTATAAGAGAGACAGGTCTTTCCTGGCAGAGGCTGGGGATGAGAATGGGCACTGGGCACTGCTCTCATCTGGAAATGGAGGTTGGGTGGGGGCAGGAGGAGAGCCGCTAGCTGGAGGGCTAGCAGTGGTGACCTGGGGCTGTGGCCCTTGCATTCTGCCCCTAGCTCATCAGCCCTCCTCTCTGCCTTTCTTCCCGGTACTTTTCCAGCCAGCACTGGGGGCACCTCAGCACAGAATCCTTTGTGCCCTGCCAGTGGCCCCGCTTGGCTGACCTGTCCCTAGAGACTATCAGAACCTTGGCAAGGCCACTGCCTCCAAAATGCTGGTCCTGGCCGATTGGGACCTGAGGGTACAATTGAAGTCTCCAGCAATTATTTGGTTCCTTCAAGACCTGCCATCTGCTACTGCAAGTCCCTCCTGGAGCCCAGGCCTCCCAGCTTCCATGAGGTGTGGGGCACTGTGTATGTTGGTATTGACGTGTGAGTGAGAAGGATAGAAGAAATAAAATAGGTAGGAAGCAGATATAAAGAAGAATGAGGAAAACGTAACTTTGATATGAGAGCCTTGTGCTAAAGTTTCTTGATCCCAAGCCAGACTGGTCACTCCCAAATTTCTGGAGAATTTACATTTTTTTTGGTAGTAAGAATTGAAATCAACTGCATATTACCTCCAAGCTACAGTCTCAGTCTCTTTTAAATTTTTTTTTTTAATATTTGAAACAAGGACTCCCCAAGTTGCTGAGGGTTACGTTAACCTGTCCAGGCTAGCTTCAAACTGGCAATCTTCCTGTCTCAGCCTCACAAGTACTGGGATTACACCACCACACCCACCTAGCTCCATACCTTTACTCTTTCCCTTGTGATAAATATCTTGAGAGCTCTTAATTGTCCTACCTTCCTATTCTTATAATCCAAGCAGGAAAGATATCTCTTTATGAGACAACAGAAACCACAAAAAAGATCTAAAAAGGTGACTGGTGCACCATATACGAAACTCATTCATTTGATAGTAGAGACCACATCAGGATCTGAAAGATGAGCAGACCACTACGAAGCATCGTGTGATCTCCCAACTGCTGTTATCCTTGTCTGGCTTCCCAGACCCACCTTTCACCAAGCTTCCTTTAAAAGAAGAGCTGTGAGCCATGCATGGTCGCACACGCCTATAATCCCAGTACTTGGGAGGCTGAGACAGGAGCCCTGCAGGTTCGAGGCTACCCTCACCACTTAGCGAGACTTTCAGCAACCTAGCAAGACCCTGTCTCAAAACAAAAAAATAAAAAAGGGCTGGGTGTGTAGTTTGGAGATAGACCGCCCCTGGATTCAATCCCCAGTACCAAAAAGAAGGAGGAGGAGGAGGAGGAGGAGGAGGAGGAGGACAATGAGGACGACGACAAGGAGGAGGAGGACAAGGAGAAGGAGCCATGAACCCTTCAAAAACAACCTCTCATTCTGGAGAAGAGATGACCTACATTCCCCCTTGAATGTGTGCTTGTTACTTTTCCTAGATAAACTGTGTCTATCTGACCGGCATTTGCTGAAATTCTGTTCCATCTCATATAAGCCAAGGACATCGCCAGTTCTGAGCTGAGTTCCTTTCTCCCCATCTAGAAACTCCTCTGACCCTTCTCAGATTCATCTCTTCTCTGGTGACATGAGGAGGTGTACATTTGTATGCATAAGTGTATGTGTTGGTGTGTCTTGTCCGAATGTGTGTAAGCTTTGTGTGCTCACCTGTGTATCAGGGTGTGTGTTGTAATGGGCATGTGTTTGTGGGTGTGTGTCTTCAGTATGTGGGGGGTAGATGTGGCCATATATATATATATATATATATATATATATATATATATATATACCAATGTACATGTGTGTTGGTGTGTTTGTCATTGTATTTATGTGTTTCCATGGCATGTGTCAGTGTGTATTTTTGGTGTGTGTTGGTAAGTATATAAAAGTCATGTATGAGACTGACGCGCTGCTGGCATGGTTACCCTGGACAATCATTGGTGAGAGGGGGGAAGGGAAAACAGGGGCTGGGGGGAGGGCACTAAGTATAGTTTAAATGTATACCATTTATGTTCAATAAAAAAATTTAAAAAATTAAATAAAAAATAAAAATATCATTATGAAATCTAAAAAAAAGTCATGTATGGCCAAGCACAGTGGCATACACCTGTAGTAATAATACTTGAGAGACTGAGATAGGAAGATCACAGTTTGAGGTTAGTCTTAGCAACATAGTGAGACTCTTAGAGACATAATGAGACCCTGTTTTGAAATAAAAAAAATATTATAAAGAACTGGGAGTGTTGCTCAGAAGTAGAATGCCTCTGGGTTCAATCCCGCTACCACACCAAAAAAAGGTCATGCGTATTGGCATGTGTGAGTGTATATGTATTAATGCTCACAGAGGCTTAAGTCCACTGTGGTCTGGGCTTTACACTCCCTACCACACTCAGTGCAGTTTGCCAGCAACAGAGATGTGAACTGCAACACTCATTCTAACAAAGAGATCTGGGAATTCCATGGGTCCTTGCCTCCCATCACCTCCCCAGTGCTGGAAACATGGAAGGGCTGAGGAGGCAAGAGGTCTCCTGAGGGGTCAGCCACTGGATTTTCTTCCTGCCTGTCCCAATTGCTGAGTGGGACGAAACGATCCCCTATATGAAAAGGCATCTGGAGGGCTCTCTGGCACTTCCATGAACAAGTATGTGTGTTTGATGTTTCCCTCTGGGGTCCCCTGGGCCCAGCACAGCGTCGGGCAGGTGTTCAATGTTTGAGTGGAGGAACGAACGGAAGCATGTAAATGGAGTGTTCTCAGTATTTCCACTGTCCTTAAGGAAGCTGAAGCCAGTGACCACTTCCTGAGGGCCAGCAGGTGACTGTCATTAGCATGCTAATGTTGTTTGTGGAAACAGACAACCCAGCCTGGAAGGGAAATGGCCTCCCCGCCAGATAAGAGTGGGCCCTAATTGGAGCCAAGCTTTAGAAGGGTCACTGTAACTGCTGAGGTAGAGGTGCTCAGACCGGATAAGATGAGGGGCACAGGGAGAGAAGGGGGAAGTGGTATGAAGCTAGAGCTCCAGAAAAGCCTTTGTCCTGAAGCCGTGGCTTTAGAAAAGAGAAAGAGAAGAGCCGGGTGTGGTGGCACATACCTGAAATCCCACTACCTGGGAAGCTGAGACAGGAGGATCACAGGTTCGAGGACAGCTTCTGCAACTCAGACTCTCAGCAACTTAGTAAGACCCTGTTTCAAAATAAAAAAATTAAAGGGTTGATGGTGTAGCTCAGAGGTAGAATGTCCTGGGTCACACTCTCATTAAGAGGGAGAGAGAGAGAGAGAGAGAGAGAGAGAGAGAGAGAGAGAAAAGAAGAAGAAGAAGAAGAAGAAGAAGAAGAAGAAGAAGAAGAAGAGGAGGAGGAGGAGGAGGAGGAGGAGGAGGAGGAGGAGGAGGAGGAGGAGAGAGGAGGAGGAGGAGAAGAGAGGAGGAGGAGGAGAGGGGAGAGGGGAGAGGGGAGAGGGGAGAGAGGAGAGAGGAGAGAGGAGAAAGGAGAAAGGAGAGATAAGAGAGGAGAGAGATGAGATACTGACAAAGATGGAGCCAGAAGTGGCAAGGTCATGTTGGTCACAGCAGGTTGCTTAGGCTTTTTGCTCCTGAGTAGATGCTCTCCATCTGAGCTCTCCAGGCCCATGCTTACTTAACCCATGCCTGGATTGGTGTTCTGTGTAAATAAGATGCACACCATAAAAAAGATATAATCAGTTAATGGGTAAAATTTCTCTACTTTAACTTTTTGCCATAATTTTTTCTGAAATCTCTGACAGATGCTCCTGCTGCTAGCAAGCAACAAAACGAATGAAGAAGTAGCAAATGAATATTAAGTAGACAATCCCAGAACTGATCATGCTTAATTCAACAGTTGACTTTTTTCATGGACATCTGTGCTTGTGGCTATGATTTTATACTGCACACACACATAATTGAGACATTTTCTGCTAGCAGAAGTGTACTTTTGAAAAGTGTTTGATTTCATATGGTGTGTGTGTGTGTGTGTGTGTGTGTGTGTGTGTGTGTGTGTGTTATTGGAGATTGAACCCAGGGGCATTCTAACCCTGAGCTAAATACTGAGCCCATTTGATTTTATTATTTGGAAACAGGGTCTCACTAAGTTGCTGAGAGCCTCTCTAAGTCACTGAATCTGCCTTTGAACCTATGATCCTCCGGTCTCAGCCTCCCAAATACTGAGAATACAAGTGTGTACCACCATGCTCAGCTCATGTGGCACAATTTAATATGTCAATTATTTCATGGCATTCTGGAAAGAGCACCACGATAGCCAGATAGTATGCCACCTGAACCAGTTGGAGAAATTGTCCCTTCGATGGTGAGAAGCTGCAAAGACTTTTGAGTGGGGGCGTGTCATGAACAGATTTGCAATTCTGAAATTTCACTCTGGCTCCAACTTCGGAGAAAAAGATTGGAGCAGAGTGATTAAAGTAGTTAGGACTTGGTACTCAAGACACTGTTTGCTATGATTTGAATATGGTTTGTCCTCTCCAAAAACACATGCTGGGCAGGGTGTGGTGGTGCATGCCTGTAACCCCAGGACTTGGAAGGCTGAGACAGGAGGATCGCAGGTTTGAAGCCAGCCTTCAATTTAGTGAGGCCCTCTACAACTTAGTGAAAACCTGTTTCAAACCAAAAAAAAAAAAAAAATAGGGCTGGGAGTATAGCTCAGAAATAGAATGCCCCTGAATTCAATCCCTAGTACCACACACACACACACACACACACACACACACACACACACAATCACATATGTTGGAATGCAGTTCACATTGCAAGGTACTAAGTAGGTAGAAATGCAATCCAGCTATGTCTAGAGGTGGGCTTTAGGAAGGTGACTAGGATCAAAGTCATCAAGGTGGAGCCCCCACAGTTGAATTACGGTAGCTTTGTAAAATGGAGAAAAGCCAGACATTGTGGCACACACTTCTAATCCCAGTACTTGGAACGCTGAGAAAGGAAGACCACAGATTCAAAGCCAGCTTTAGCGACTTAGTGAGGTCCATCAGCAACTTGGCGAGACCATGTTTCAAAATAAAAAATAGAATCAGGCTGGGGATATAGCTTGAAAGTACCAAAAAATAAAAAAATAAAAGTAAACAAGAAAAGAAACCCGAATACGTGTGTGCTCACTGTTTCTCACCATATGACACCCTGTCAGCAAGAATGCCAGCAGCAAGCCAGACGAGGTGGCGCACGCTTGTAATCCCAGCATTGGGGAGGCTGAGACAGGAGGATGGTGGTTTGCAGATAACCTCAGCTACTTAGTGAGGCCCTTTGCAACTCAGAGAGACTCGGTTTCAGACAAAAAAGAATAAAAATAGGACTGCGGGTGTAGCTTAGAGGTAGAATGCCCTTGGGTTCCATCTCCAGTGTCAGCAGCAGACAAGGCTCCTAGACCATGCACCTCCAGAACCAAAATGAACCTTATTTTTCTATAACATACTCAGGCCAGAATATTGTTATTAGAATAGAAAACAAAACTAAGATGTAGGCACAGTGGCACATGCCTATAATCTTAGTACTTTGGAAACAGAAGGATCAGAGTTTCGAGGTCAGACTCAGCAAATTAGTGAGATCCTGTAGCTCAGTGATTGTAGAATGTCACAGGCTCCCTCCCAGTACCACAAAAATGAATAAATATGGACTAAGACACAATTGTAAAACTTCAAGCAAGAAATTACGGTGACAGTGACATAGGAATAGAGAGGTGACAGGGAGGGAATAGAGTCAGCATTAAGAGGAAAGCCCCTTAAAGGGCTTTGTGCCAGGTTAAGGGTGCAGACATTTCAACCTGGAAGGAATAAAGAGACTTTGAAGCCATGTTTCTTTTCTTTTCTTTCTCTTTTTTTCCCCTTGGTACTGGATATTGAACCCCAGAAGCTTTCTACCTCTGAGCTACACCTCTAGCCCTTCTTATTTTTTTTTTTATTTTGAAACAGGTTCTCTCTAAGTTGCTGAGGCTGGCTTCGAGCCTGCGATCCTCCTGTCTCAGGCTTCCAAGTACTGGGATTACAGAAGTGTGCCACAATGACTGGTTAAGCCGTGTTTCCTAATGAGTAGTTCTTAAGGTGCACTGGAAGGGGAGAGGGATGAGGAAAGGTTGATCAATGTGTCCTGTTATGGTTAGATATAAAATGGCCCCTGGAAGAATTCATAAATTGGTGTTTGGAGTTGATATAATCCAGTCTGTTGATATAATCCAGTCTTGAGGGTTGCAATCCTAACAGTGGATAAACCCAGGTGGTACCTGGTACACTGGTAGGGTGTGGTTCAAAGGGGTAGATCCCTGGGGGTGGTGCAGCATTGAGGACTATATATGGTTCCTCCTCCCCCTGTGCGCGCGCGCTTTCTCTCTCTCTCTCTCTCTCTCTCTCTCTCTCTCTCTCTCTCTCTCTCTCTCTCTTGTTTCTAGCCTCCATGATGTGAAAAACACAGTCCAAGTGCTCTCCCTCTTCCTTTCTTTGGCCACCATGCACTGAGATTCTCAATCCCTGGCCTCACGTGGACTGAACCCAAAACCATAAGAAAGTAAATCTTCTTTCCTCTAAATTACGTGGTCAATCTTTTAGATTATAGCTGCAAGAATACTTACCAGAACATGTCCTAATTTGCAGGTATACAGACAGCAGTAAGATGCTCTAGGGCTGGGGATACAATTCTGATATAATGCTTGCCGAACATGTGAATAGGTCCAGGGTTCCATCCTCAGCACTGTCCAAAAATAAAAAAGTAGGAAGTTTTGGTGTGCTATTACACAGTAGGGTAACCACTGATAATAATGTACTATAAATTTCAAAAGATTGGAAGAAAGCATTTTGAATGTTTTTGCCATACTAAATGACAAATGTTTGAGATCTTACATATATTTACCAGGATTTAAACATTATACAGTATACATCATCATCACAATGTCACATGTTGATGGCATATGCCTATAATCCCAGTTGCTTGGGAATCTGAAGCAGGTAGATAGCAAGTTCAAAGTCAGCCTAGGCACAACCAAAGAAATAGAAACGACAATAAAAATTCTTCCACCAAAGAAAAGCCCAGGTCCAGATGGGTTTTCAGCTGAATTCTACAAAACCTTCAGTGAACAACTAATACCAATCCTTCATAACTTGTTCCGGGAAACTGAAAGAGATGGAACTCTCCCAAATTCCTTCTATGAGGCCAGTATCACATTAATCCCCAAACCAAATAAAGATATCTCAAGAAAGGAAAACTACAGACCAATATCCTTAATGAATATAGATGCAAAAATTCTAAACAAAATACTAGCTTTACGCATTCAAAACCATATCAAGAGAATAATACACCATGACCAAGTCGGTTTCATCCCAGAAAAACAAGGCTGGTTCAACATACACAAATCAATACATGTTATTCACCACATAAATAGAACCAAGAACAAAAACCACATCATCATAGCAATAGATGCTGAAAAAGCATTCGACAAAATCCAACACCCATTTATGTTAAAAACACTGCAAAAAATTGGGATAGAAGGAAAGTACTTCAACATCATTAAGGCAATATACTGTATACCCAAAGCCAATATTATATTGAATGTGGAAAAACTGCAAGAATTTCCTTTAAAGTCAGGAAGAAGACAAGGATGCCCACTATCACCACTCCTTTTCAATATAGTCCTTGAGACTCTTGCTGTAGCAATAAGACAAGAGAAGGAAATCAAAGGAATTCACATAGGAAGAGAGGAATTAAAATTATCCTTATTCGCAGATGACATGATCCTTTATCTGGAAGACCCAAAGAACTCAATCAAAAGACTTCTGGAGCTGATTGACAAATTCAGCAAAGTCGCAGGTTACAAAATCAACCTAAAGAAATCAGTGGCTTTTCTTTATGCCAACAACGAATCCACAATGAAAGAAACAAACAACAACAACAAAAAAATTCCATTTATATAACCTCAAAACCAATAAAATACCTAGGAATAAACCTAACCCAAGATGTAAAAGACCTCTACAACAAAAACTATAAAACGTTAAAGAAAGAAATTGAAGAAGACCTTGGAAGATGGAAAGATCTCCCGTGCTCATGGATAGGCAGAATAAATATCATCAAAATGGCCATTCTGCCAAAACTGATCTATAGGTTCAATGCAATTCCCATTAAAATACCGCTGACATTCTTCAGAGACCTAGAAAAATCAATCATAAACTTTATATGGAGAAAGAAAAGACCTAGAATAGCCAAAGCAATTCTCAACAATAAAAAACATGCAGGAGGCATCACAATCCCAGACTTCAAACTATACTATAGAGCAATAGTAGTAAAAACAGCATGGTACTGGCACAATAACAGATATACTGACCAGTGGATTAGAATAGAAGATACAGAAACAAACCCACACATCTTTAGTCAATTAATCTTTGACAAAGGGGCCAAACACATATGCTGGAGGAAAGACAGCCTTTTCAACAAGTGGTGCTGGGAGAACTGGCTAACCATTTGTAAAAAGATGAATCTAAACCCCTATATCTCAACAAACACAGGAATCAACTCGAGATGGATCAAAGACTTATAAATTAGACCTGAGACTGTGAAGTTAGTAGAGGAGAGCATAGGTTCAACACTACAACATATTGGCACAGGCAGTAACTTTCTCAACAAAACCTCCAAAGCTCAGAAAATTAAAGCAAGAATAAACAAGTGGGATAGCATCAAACTAAAAAGTTTCTTCTCATCAAAGGAAACTATCAATAACCTAAAGAGGAAGCCTACAGAATGGGAAAGGATCTTTACCAGCCACAATTCTGATAGGGGGCTAATATCCAGAATATACAAAGAGCTCAAAAGACTCTACACTAGCAAAACAAACAACCCAATCAAGAAATGGGCAAATGAACTAAATAGACACTTCACAAAAGAAGAGATACAAAGGGCCAATAGATACATGAAAAGATGTTCTTCATCATTAGCCATCAGGGAGATGCAAATCAAAACTACACTGAGATTCCATCTAACCCCAGTCAGAGTGGCAAGCATAAAGAAATCAAATAACAACAAATGCTGGCGAGGATGTGAGGGAAGAGGAACTCTTTTACACTGTTGGTGGGAGTGCAAACTAGTTCAACCACTATGGAGATCTGTGTGTAGATTCCTAAGAAAGGTGGGAATAGATCCACCATATGATCCAGCTATACCACTCCTGGGTATCTTTCCAAAGGGGTTGAATTCAGAGAAATACAGCAACATATGCATACCTATGTTCATAGCAGCACAATTTGTAATAGCCAAAATATGGAACCAACCCAGGTCTCCATCAACAGATGAATGGATAGCAAAACTGTGGGAAATACACACAATGGAATTCTACTCAGCCATAAAGAAGAACAAAATCATACCATTTGCAAGAAGATGGAAAGCCCTGGAGAACATTATGTTAAGTGAGATCAGCCAAGCCCAGAAAGAGAAGGGAAATATCTTTCTTCTAATATGCCCAAACTAGGGAACACAGAGGATACCAGTGGGACTCCAGATAATGGAAGGGAAATACCAGCAAAGTTTGAATGGAAAGATAGGAGAGGAGGAAGGCTGATCCTGATTAATGAGGGTCTACATCTGAACATGTGTAAAATTATGAATAAGACATGGTTAAACTGGACAACCATTGGTGGGAGGGGGGAAGGGAAAATGGGGGCGGGGGGGAGAGGGCACCAAATATAGTTTAAATGTATACTATTTATGTTCAATAAAAAATTGTTAAAAGGAAAAAAAAAAGTCAGCCTAGGCAACATGGTAGGACTGCATCTAAAAATAATCACCTGGTACCACATTTCTACACTTTGGATCTTAAGTGTCCCCAAAAGTCAATGTGTTAAAGGGCTTGGTCCCCAGTTTGGCACTATTGGGAGGTGGTGGAACCTTTCAGAGCTGGGGCCTAGTGGGAGGCTTTTAGATCATTGGGACAGTGCTCACAAAGAGGATTTTGGGACTCTGTTCTCTTTCTCTCTTTGCTCACTGTTCACCCCCTGGTCACAAGGTGGACAATTTGGGTCCACCACACATTCTGTCCATGATGTCCTGCCTCCTAAAAAGCTAAAAAGTGGTGGCACATGCTTGTAATTCAAGTACTTGGGAGGCTGAGGCAAGGAAGATCACAGGTTGATTGCCAGCCTCAGCAACTTAATAAAACTCTCCTCAACTTAGTGAGACCCTGTTTCAAAATAAAGAATAAAAAATATGGCCAGGGTGTAGATCAGAGGTAGAATGCACCTGGGTTCAACCCCCAGTATCACACAAATAAATAAATAAAATAAAAAGCAACGGTGCCAACCAATTATGGACTGAACCCTCCAAAACTGTGAGCCAGAATAAACGCTTTTTGTTCATGTTAATCATCTCAACTATTAGTTATAGTAATAGAAAGCTAATACCCACATTAGTGTGTGCAATTTTCATGTTTCAGGTGTCAGTTTTAAAATTAAATTTAATGTAGCCAGGCTTGGTGATATACACTTGTAATCCTAGTACTTGAGAGACTTAGACAGGAGGAATGCAGCTTCAAGGCTAGTCTAAGTAACTTAGTGAGGTCCTTTGAAACTGAATGAGTCTGTGTTTCAAAATAAAAGAATGAAATAGGTACATTTAATGCAAATTTTTTTGGTACTGTGGATGGAGCCCAGGGGAGTATGCCACCATGCCTAACCGAAGTCAACTTTCTTTTTCTTTTTCTTTTTTTTTTTTGTGGTGCTGAGGATTGAACCCAGGAGTTTTCTATCTTTTGAGCTATACCCCAGCCCTGTTTTATTATTTTATTTTGAAACAGGGGCTCACTAAGTTGCTGAGGACCAGGCTAGATTGCTGAGGCTGGCTCCAACTTCCTACTCTCCTGTCTCAGCTTCCCAAGTACTGGGATTACAGACATGCACCACCATATCCTGATATAGATGTTAATTTATACGAAATAATGTTTAATTACTCAAATGCTGCTGCTGCTTTTTTGTGGTACTGGGGGTTGAACCCAGGGACATTCTACCTAGCTACACCCCCAGCTCTTGTGTGTGTGTGTATGTGTGTCTGGGGATGGAATCCATGGGCATTTGGGAGTGTAACCCTCCAAGCTACACCCCTACCCTATTTTTGTATTCTTTATTTTGAAACAGGGTCTCACTAAGTTGTAGAAGGTCTCACTAAGTAGCTGAGGCTGTCTGCGAACCGCGATCCTCTGGTCTCAGCCTCCCAAATGCTGGGATTACAAGCATCACCACGCTCGGCTACCCCCAGCTCTATTTTTTTTTGGTACTGGGGATAGAACCCAGGGGCTTTCTACCTCTGGGCTTTACCCCCCAGACCTATTTTATACTTTATTTGGAAACAGAGTCGCACTTAAGTAGCCGAGGCTGGCTTTGAACCTGTGCGATCCTCCTGTCTCAGCCTCCCAAGTGCTGGGATTACAAGCATGTATCACCACGCCCGGCTTCCCCCAGCTCTTTTTATTATTGTTTTTGAAACATGGTCTCATTAAGTTGAGGAGGGCCTCACTCAGCTGCCAAGGCTGGCTTCCAACCTGCCAGCCTCCTGTCTCAGTTTGTTTGCCAAAATTAGTCCTCAACCTTTTTCCCAGAGTCAAGGAGTACCATAGAGTCATGTAAAAGGTATGGAGTACCTACCATATCTAAGAGGCACTAGGCTCTGAGGGATATATAAAGGAATATAAAATCGATGGGAGGGGTGGCACACACCTATAATCTCAATAGTTGGGAGGCTGAAACAGGAGGAATACAGGTTCATGGTTAGCCTCGGCAATGCAGTGAGATTCTCAGCAACCTAGTGAGACCCTGTTTCAAAATAAAAAATAAAATAGGTCTGGAGTTGTAGCTTAGAGGTAAAATGCCTTTGGGTTCAATCCCCTGTAACCCACATACACAGACATGTGCACGCGCGTGTGCGCACACACACACACACACACACCATAAAGTATAAGGTGAGCATGGTGGCACACACCTATAATCCCAGTGCTTGGGAGGATGAGACAGGAGGATCGCAGGTTCATTGCCATCCTTGGCAATATAGTGAGGCCCTCTAAATTTAGAGAGATCCTGTTTCAAAATAATAAGTCGGGCATGGTGGTGCACACTTATAATCCCAGAACTTGGGAGGTTGAGACATGAGGATACAGGTTTCTGGCCAGCTTTAGCAATTTAGGGAGGCCTTCCATGACTTAGTGAGACCCTGTCTCAAAATAAAAGAATAGCCGGGCATGGTGACGCACACTCATAATCTCGGTATTTGGGAGGTTGAGACAGAAGGATTACAGATTTGCGGCCAGCCTCAGATACTTAGTGAGGCCCTCTGCAACTTAGTGAGACCCTGTTTCAAAATAATTAGCGCCGGGTGTGGTGGCACACGCTTGTAATCCCAATAGTTGGGAGGCTGAGACAGGAGGATCATGGTTTGCAAACAGCCTCAGCTATTTAGTGAGGCCCTTTGCAACTCAGTGAGACCCTGTTTCAAAATAAAGAATAAAAAATAGGGCTGGGAGTGCAGCTTGGAGGTAGAATGCCCCTGGGTTCCACTCCCAGTACCACAACGAAAGAAAGAAAGAAAGAAAAAAAGAAAGAAAGAAAGAAAGAAAGAAAGAATTTAAAAATAGGGCTGAATGTATAGTTTGGAGGTAGAGTGACCCTGGATTCTATCCCCGGTACCACACACACAAAAAAATACTCACACATACAAGAAAAGAAAAGAAAACAAAAAAAAAAAAAAAAAAAAAAACAGGTGTGTTGGCATACACTTTTTTTTTTTTTTTTTTTTGGTGGTACTGGGGTTCCTGGAAGCCCTTCTACCTCCAGGATACACTCCCACGGGCTACACTCCCAGACCTATTTTTTAACATTTTTATGTGAAAACAGAGTCTCTTAAGCCAGCGAGGCTGGCTTCAAACCAGCGCGATCCTCCTGTCTCTGCCTCCCAAGCGCGGGGATTACAAGCATGCGCCACCACACCCGGCCTGACATACACTTTTTAATCCCAGTACTTGGGAGGCTGGGACAGGAAAATTAAAGTTTTCAGGCCAGCCTCAGCAATTTAGCAAGGCCCTCTGCCACTGAGACCCTGCTTCAAAATAAAAAATAAAATAGGGCTGAGGGTGGAGTTCCTCTTAAATATAAAATATGGTTTCCATATATGAACAAGAAATCTAATGTAAATCTGTTATAAAGCAGTACCCAAGGTACTATATAGGCAAAAAATACCAACATTCTAGACTTGGTGGAAGTTACATGGGTGTTTGCTTTGTAGATATCAGTTCTGTTCTACCCTGATGCTTTAGGAACTCTTCACGGTGCGGGTTATATTTCACAAGAAAAAAGGTTAAAAAGACAGTAAGATCTGTGAGTTGAGGGACATTGAATCAACAATCCATAGATAGGCTACAGAACCTGGAGAAACAAGGTTTCTACACAGTGGTCTTGCAGTCCTCCACACATGGGTCATAGGACTGTAAGAAAGTTACAGGAAAGCCGGGCGTGGTGGCGCACGCTTGTAATCCCAGCATTCGGGAGGTTGAGACTGGAGGATCTCGTTTCGCGGACAGCCTCAGCTACTTAGTGAGGCCTCTGCAACTCAGTGAGACCCGGTTTCAAAATAAAGAATAAAAAGAAATAGGGGAGGGAGTGTAGCTCAGAGGTCGAATGTCCCATCCCCAGACCCACAAAAAGAAAAAAAAAGAAAGAAAGAAAAAAGAAAAGAAAAGAAAAAGAAAGTTACAGAAAGAAGGCACAGAAATGGAAAGAGATAGCTAGGGTACTGACTTCACATTCATCACTGTCATTAAGACGAGCTTGCTCTCCGGCTGTGGTGGTCCACACCTGTAATCCTAGAACTCAGGAGGCTGAGACAGTAGGATCACAGGTTCAAGGCCAGACTCAGTAATTGAGCAAGACTCTCAGCAAACTATTGAGACCTTGTTTCAAGACAAAAAATATAGAAGACTTCCGGGAAGATGGCGACCAAGAAAAGCGGGGCTTAAGAGCCCCACTAACAACCAATCTCCATTACCACAAAATCAGTGCCTTTCATAGCCAGAAAACACCATCACCAGAGAAACAAAAAAATCACCAGGCTCCAGAGAAAAAGCGGACTGAGAACAGAGCTCAGAGCCACAGAGGAGATAACCGGCCTCACGCCCGAGGACGGGGCAGCAGCGCCATACTGCCAGCAGCAGCGGCAAATTCACCGCATGGCTACAGCAAGCCGAGGTGAGCCGCTGCGGAAAAGCCAGGCGGGATTTCTCACCGCAGGTAAAATCTAAAGCTCCCAGTGGCTGAGCTCAGCACATGCTGCAGGGATTCAGAGTGGAAATCAAAACCAAGAAGAAATACGCCAGCCTCACGGCCGAGGGCGTAGCAGTGGCGCCATATTGCCACCGGCGGCAGCAGCAGAGAATTCACCGAATCCAGTACAGCTACATCTGCGTACTCAAGAACAGTGAGTCAAATTGTGGGCCACAGAGGAGAAATCCCAGTACTGTACTCCCTGGGACTTGACCCAGTGGGGGAGCGACGGTGGCAGAGATATCACACCATAGGAGAACGTGCAACCTGGCACCCCCCACAGTCTAAAGCAGCCTCTATCGACTCTCTGGGTCGGAGACTCTGTGATACAACCCAGTAAAGGAGTAGTGGGGTCTGAGATACTACTGACTCGAGATCCAGAACACCTTAAGTGAAGTCATAGTGACCCAAGGGAAGAACCCAGAGAAGGCACAAACTTCCGAAATCATGGGAAAGAGGAATAATACTGGAGCAATGAATGCCCACAACCCCACAACATCAGAACCCGATAAAACAGAAAATCAGAGATTTCTAGAAGATCAAATCAGGAAAATAACTGTAGAAATAATAGAGGTGCTTCGAAAAGAACTCAGAGAGAGCCAAAAAGAGATAAAGGATGCAATTAATGAAAGTAAAGGCCTCAATTCAAAGCACAAACAACCGATTAGACCACATGGAGAACAGAATCTCGCTCTTAGAAGATGATCATTCCAAAAATGAACGCATAGTTTCTAATCTAGGAAAAAATATCCGACAGCAGGAATCTGACATTGAAGAAATATGGGCCCATTTTAAGAGAGCTAACCTAAGAATAATTGGAATAGAGGAGGGAAAAGAAAGTGAAACCAAAGGGATCAACAATCTTTTCAAGGAAGTAATAGCCGAAAATTTTCCAAATGTAGAGCAAGAGGTTGATACACAGGTCCAGGAAATTATAGAACTCCCTTTAGACAGGATCGGAGAAGAGGATCCCCACGCCACATAATTGTCAAAATGATCAATGTGGAAGCCAAGCAGAGAATCTTAAAGGCAACAAAAACAAAGGGCCAAGTGACATTCAGAGGCAAGCCAATTAGAATCACTCCAGACTTCCCAAATCAAGTCATGAGAGCCAGAAGGGCTTGGAGTAACATATTCCAAACTCTGAAAGAAAACAACTTCCAGCCAAAAATTTTCTACCCAGCAAAACTTTCCATCAAATTAGATGGAGAAATAAGAAGCTTCCATGACAAACAGAAACTGAAGGAATTTTTGTCTTCAAAACCAGCACTAGAGAAAATACTCAAAGAGATTAACTACAAAGAAGAAATAGGTAACACATACCAGAACCAGAGAAACAAGAGTTTCCATCCAATAGTCAACTAAGATTGGTTATCTGTGGAGATTCATTACGTATGTTAGTCTTTTACCTATCTCTAAATGGTATTGTTTGCCTTTATTGTTGTTAATTTTTAGGATTTCTAGTTGGAATATTAATATACCTTCAGATATAGCATTTGGAAATATTTTATCCCATTCTATTAGTAACTGTTAACTCTGTTTACATTATCTTTGGATATACAATATTTTTTTTATTTTTTAGGGAGTTTGTATACTCTTCTGTTGCCTGTGCCATTGAAATCATATCCAAGAAATCACTGCCAATTTCAGTGTTGTAGAGGTTTTATGACCCAGATTTTCTCCTAAAAGTTTATAGTCTTAAGATTTATATTTAGATCTTTTATCTATTTTGAGTTAATATTTGTATATGGGATTAGGTAAGGGTCCAACTTTATTCTTTTCCATGTAATTATTATGTTTCAACAATATTTAGTTCAAATATTATTATTTCTACCACCAAATGTTCGTGGAAACATTGTCAAAAATAACTTGACAATATAGGGAAGAATTTAGCTCTAGGCTTTTATTTAACTCCAATGGTTTATATATCTGCCTTTAGAACAGTACTACAGTGTTTCAATTATTGTAGCTTTATATGGTTTGAAATCAGAAAATATATATCTTCTAGCTTTGTTCTTTTTCAAGATCTTTTTGGGTATCTAGAGTCCATATTCCATATTAGGATAGAGTTTTTTTCTGAAAAATAAATATATAAATATATGATAGTTTCACCTAAAAAAATAGAAAAAAAAATATTCTCTGGTAAGAAAGAAAATAAAAAGAAATATTAAAATGTTATCTTTAAGTCATCAAAAGCTTGGTATCAGACAAATGAAACTGTTATGTGAGATTATCATTTTTAATTTTGGATAAATTGCTATAATACTAGATGTCAACCACTAAGCCAAGCATGGGAGGGAGGGATGGGGAGAGAATGGGGTGGGGATCGGGTGGGGGCTGACTGGGCGATGTGTGCATGTATTTCTACAAAAGTTTGTATCCCAATATGATGTATGAATACAGTGCACCAATAAAAAAAAAAGGAAAAAAAAGACAAAAAATATAAAGGACTGTGAATGTAGCCGGGCGTGGTGGCGCACGCTTGTAATCCCCGTGCTTGGGAGGCAGAGACAGGAGGATCGAGCAATTTCAAAGCCAGCCACGCGCACTGACTTAGGAGACCCTGTTTCCAAATAAAAATGTAAAAATAGGTCTGGGAGTGTAGCCCGGAGGTAGAAGGGCTTCCAGGAACCCCAGTACCACCAAAAAAAGGACTGAGAATGTAGCTCAGAAGTAGAATGCCCCTAGGTTCCATCCCTAGTCACACACACACACACACACACACACACACACACACACACACGAGGTCACTGTTTATTGTCACTCTCTCAATGCTTTGCACTTTTCACTGATTTATCCTTGTACCCCTATACACATAAGCATATATTTTCATTGATATGTGCACACACACATGAACATGCCCACACACACACATCTCATTCCAAACAGATTTTATGGGTCAATATTGTACATAAGGATCAAAAGAGAGAATTCAAATATACTATTTGTACTGGGTTGATATTTGTTGTGATTAAGTTATTTTGGTTTGTTTTGAAAGCTGTGTGTGTGTGTGTGTGTGTGTGTGTGTGTGTGCGCGCGTGTGGTACTGGGGATGGAACCTAGGGGATTCTACCTTGGAGCTACACCCCCAGCCCTAATTTTTATTATTTTACTTTTTTGAAACAGGATCTCACTGAGTTGCAGAGGGCCTAAGTAGCTGAGGCTGTCTGCGAACTGTGATCCTCCAGTCTCAACCTCCCAAATGCTGAGATTACAAGCATGTGCCACCACGCCCAGCTCAGACACCTGGGGTTTAACCCTGAGACTTTCTACCTCCTAGCTATACCTCCCAACCGTGTGTGTGTGTGTGTGTGTGTGTGTGTGTGTGTGTGTGTGTGGTCCTGGGGACTGAACCCAGGGGCATTCTACCTCGAAACTATACCCCCTGCTCCATTTTTTGTTTTGTGGCACCAGGGTTGGAACCCAGGGGCATTCTACCTCCAAGCCACACTCCCAGCCCTATTTTTTATTCGTTATTTTGAAACAGGGTCTCACTTGCACAGGACCTCACTAAGTAGTACCTGAGTCTGTTTACGAACCACAATCCTCCTGTCTCAGCCTCCCAAATCCTAGGTTTACAAGTGTACACCACCATGCCCGGCTCCCCCCTGCCGCATTTCATTTTTTGTTTTTGAAACAGGGTCTTGTTAGGTTGCTGAGAGTTGTGCTAAGCTACTGAGGCTGGTCTTGAACCTGTAATCCTCCTGTTTCTGCCTCCCAAGTACTGAGATTACAGGCATGCACCACCATGCCTAGTTTAGCTTATATTTATTAATTTTGTAGTACTGGGGATGGAACCTAAGGTCATTCTAACCTTCTAGCTACACCCCCAGCCCTATTTTTATTCTTTAAAAATAGGGACGGAACCGGGTGTGGTGGCACATGCTTGTAATCCCAACATTTGGGAGGCTGGGACAGGAGGATCGCGGTTCGCGGACAGCCTCAGCTACTTAGTGAGGCCTCTGCAACTCAGTGAGACCCGGTTTCAAATTAAAAAAAAAAATAGGGCTGGAGGTGTAACTCAGAGGCAGAATCTCCCTGGGTTCCATCCCCAGTACCGCAAAAATAAATAAATAAATAAATAAATAAATAAATAAATAAATAAATAAATAGGGATGAGAGTGTAGCTCAGAGGTAGAATGCCCTTGGGTTTAATCCCCAGTACTTCCAAAACCAAACAAACAAAAAAGCAGGGCATGGTGTCACACGCTTGTAGTCCCAGCATTCTGGAGGCTGAGACAGGAGATTTGGGGTTCACAGCCAGCCTCAGCTACTTAGTGAGGCCCTTTGCAACTCATTGAGAACCTGTCTCCAAATAAAGAAATAAAAATAGGGCTGAGGGTATAGCTCAGAGGTAGAATGCCCCTGGGTTCCATTCCCAGTACCACATAAAAGAGAAAAAGAAGGAAAGAAGAAAGAAAGAGAGAGAGAGAGAGAGAGAGAGAGAGAGAGAGAGAGAGAGAGAGAGAAAGAAAGAAAGAAAGAAAGAAAGAAAGAAAGAAGAGAAAAGATAAACTGGGTCTAAGTTGAGGAGGGCCTCTCAAAGTTGATGAGGCTGTCCTCAAGCCTGTGATCCTCCTGTTTTAGACTTCCTCCCAAGTACTGGGATTTCAAAGTTGTTCCACCATGCCCAGTTAGCTTTTATATTTTTAAACAGAGTCTCACTAAATTGCTGAGGCTGGCCTCAAACCTACAATCCTCCTTTCTCAGCCCCCTGAGTGTGGGATTATAGGCACATGCTATCACATCCAGCCCACAATAACATTTCACCAGTGATGGACTGATATATAATGGTGGTCTCATAAAATTGTAATGTAGCCAGGCGTAGTGGTGCATGCTTGTATGCCAGTACCTGGGAGGCTGAGACAGGAGGATTGCAAGTTCGTGACCAGCCTTAGCAACTTAACAAGACCCTCGGCAACTTAGTGAGACCCTGTTTCAAAATAATAGAGCTGGGGGCGTAGCTCAGAAGTAGAATATCCCCAGTTTTAATACCCAGTACCACACATACACAAAAATTGTAAGGTAGCTAAAAAATTCCTATCACCCTAGTGACACCATAGCCTTTATGTCATCATAGGCAATGCATTGTTCACATTTGTGGTGGTGTAAAGAAGTTTACTGCACTGCTAGCTGTATACAAATGCAGCACTTAACCAGGCACGTTGGCACAAGCCTGTAATCCCAGAACTTGGTAGGATAAGACAGGAAGATAAGAAGCTTGAGCCTCAATAATTTAGCAAGGTTCTCAGAAGCCTAGCAAGACTACGTTTCAGAACAAAAAACGGAAAAGGACTGGGGATGTAGCTTGGAGGTAGAATGTCCCTGGGTTCAATCCCCAGTATCACAATACAAACATACATACATACATACATACATACACACACATGTATAGTGTAGCACTTAAGCCAGGCATGGTGGCCCGTGCCTGTAATCTCAGCACTTAGGGCATTGAGGCAGGGGGATCACAGAAAGGCCCTCTGCAACTTAGCGAGACTCTGTTTCAAAATAAAAACTAAAATGGGGCTGGGGATACAGCGCAGAAGTAGAATGACCCCTGGGTTCAATCTCCAGTACCACACACACAGAGGATGCACATAGGTGCAGGCTGCGTAAGTTGATAGCAAAATGTGTCTTGTTGTCTATTCAATAATGTATATGTGGGAATAGAAATACAAAAGCCTTCACAAAAAGCTTAATCAAGTGTATTCATTTGCAAGTGCACACTTAGAGGCCTACTACTGGTCACTGTGTGATATTGATTGACCCAATAGTAAGACTAGGACACTGGTAATTAACAAAATGAACTGGGACAGCAGCAGCTATTTAATCTGGGCCAGGTCATTCTGACTCCAGAGACAGACTTGTGATAGGGGCTTTAATTTTAATAGTTTTAAAAAAAAGAGGAGCCGGCCGTGGCGGCGCATGCTTGTAATCCCTGCATTTGGGAGGCTGAGACCGGAGGATCGCGGTTCGCGGACAGCCTCAGCTACTTAGTGAGGCCCTCTGCAACTCAGTGAGACCCGGTTTCAAAATAAAGAATAAAAAATAGGGAAGGGAGGGTATCTCAGAGGTCGAATGCCCCTGGGTTCCATCCCCAGACCCGCAAAAAAGTTAAAAAAATAAAAATAAAAAATAAAAAAGAGGATACAGCTGCATCACGAAGACCCTAACCTTTCTAGAGCCAGGGAGGTTAGGATAATTTACCTGCAAAACTCCTGAGATTGAGCCTGGCACTGTGGTGCATGCCTGTGAGCCTATTATAGGAGGCTGAGACAAGATTACAGGTTCCAGGACCATTTTAGCAACTTAACAAGACCCTATTTCAAGATAAAAAAAAATATAGTGTTCTAAAGCAATGGAGAGAGTTTACAGGAAGGACTGAGGTGAGGAAGGAGGCTTGAAGGCAACAATTCAAATGATGCTATGTACATATACAAAATTATCAGTAGCAATCTCAATGACACGTATGGGGGAGTAGGGTGGATCCAAAGGGAAGCTCTCCAAGTGCTGTGTGTATATATGTTTTTATCACTCTGAATTGAGTTCTGATTTATATTTTGAATTCACTAATACAGCATATTAAAATAAAAAGGGTTGGAGTGTAGTTTGGAAGTAGAATCTCCCTGGGTTTAATCCCTAGTACCAAAAAAATTCCTTTAGGGATTGTGGGGCAGTGGTATAAGCCGGTAATTCCAGTATGTGGAGAGCTGAGATAGGAAGATCACAGAGTACAGACCAGTGCAGGGTAAGTTAACGAGACCCTGTTTTAAAATAAAAAGGGCTTGCCGGGCGTGGTGGCGCATGCTTGTAATCCCCGCGCTTGGGAGGTGGAGACAGGAGGATCGCACAGGTTCGAAGCCAGCCTTGCTGGCTTAAGAGACCCTGTTTCCAAAAAAAAAAAAAAAATTGGTCTGGGAGTGTAGCCTGGAGGTAGAAGGGCTTCCAGGAACCCCAGTACCACAAAAAAAAAATTTTTTTTAAGGGCTTGCCGAGCATGGTAGCACACTCTTGTAATCTCAATCCTTGGAAGGGCTGAGACAGGAGGATTGCAGATCCATGGCTAGCCTCAGCAACTTTGTGAGACCTTTTGAAACTTAGTAAGACCCTGTTTCAAAATAAAGAATGAAATAGGGCTAGGGGTATAGCTCAGAGGTAGAATGCCTCTAGGCTCAATCCTCAGTACCAAAAATATATAAATAAAAAGGGCTGAGGTGTATGTATGTAGCACAGTGGTAGAACACCCTTGGGTTCAATTCCCAGTACCCCCCACACCCCTCTAGGGATGGTGTACCTCTTAGTAGATCCAGTTAACTGAACAGAATGTTCACACACATACACAGAGATTGATAATTTCATACTAGGCAGGATAGAAGTAAAGAAAAGGTTTGCACTCTTAAGAAGATAATAAAACATGTTTAAAGGTATATTTTATTTTTGTTATGAAAATGAAGGATTGTTTGTACTCATCAAAATCTATGAATGTGAGCTGGGTGTGTTGGCGCACGCTTGTAATCCCAGCATTCGGGAGGCTGAGACCGGAGGATTGTGGTTCGCGGACAGCCTCAGCTACTTAGTGAGGCCCTCTGCAACTCAGTGAGACCCGGTTTCAAAACAAAGAATAAAAAACAGGGATGGGGGTGTAGCTCCCTGGGTTCCATCTCCAGTATCGAAAAAAAAAAAAACCCACTGGGCTTGGTGTAGCATACCTAAATTCCAGTACTAAGGAGACAGAGACAAGAAGATCACAGGTTCAAGGCTAGCCTCAACAATTTAGCGAGACCCTCAGAAGCTTAGCAAGACCCTGTTTCAGAATGAAAATAAATAAATAAATAAGTAAATGGGCTGGGGTGTAGCTCAGGGGTAGAATGCTTTTGGGTTCAATCCCCAGTAACACACACACACACACACACACACACACACACACACACACACACACACACGGGGGGGGGGAGAAAAACCTAGGATGAAACTTTTTTTTTTGGTACTGGAGCCGGGCATGGGGGCGCAAGCTTGTAATCCCCGCGCTTGGGAGGCTGAGACAGGAGGATCGCACAGGTTTGAAGCCAGCCTCAGCTACTTAGTGAGGCTTTCAGCAACTTAGTGAGACCCTGTTTCCAAATAAAATATAAAAAATGGGTCTGGGAGTATATCCCGGAGGTAGAAAGCCTCTGGGTACCCCCAGTACCACCAAAAAAAAAAAAAAGCCTTTGATTGGAGATGGCAGCCAGGCTATCTCCATACTTGCTATAAATCTCTTCCAAATAACTCATAAACTGGTCATGGTTAAGGTAGGAGCGCAGAGACGATTCATAACTGTGACTTCTCTGCCCCATCACACTCCATGGTACATCAGACTTGCAAACTTCATCGCATCATGAGGTGCAGCAGATGGGGTTCCTAATTCCTCTTGGTTTGAAAGCATTGTTTAAATCTGTCTTGCTTTTGTTTTTGTTTTGTTTTTTGGTACTAGGGCCTGAGCTTAGGGGTAGTCTACCTCTGAAATATACCCCCAGCTGCATTTTCTTTTTTATTTTTAAACAGGATCTCACTAAGTTGCTGAGGTTGTCCTCAATTTGATCCTCCTTTCTCAGCCTCCCAAGCACTGGCTTTCCAGATGTGTACCACCAAGCCTGGCTGAAAGCATCATTTAAATCTTGTTTGCCTTTCAAAGTAGATGCCCCATGCACAGCAGATGAACTCCCCTATGTTTAGAGCTTTTTAAAGTCTTTATTTTGGACATTACTGATTGGAACCTACTCTTAATGTGGGTTACATAAGAAAGTAGGGATTCTAGAGCCAGGTCCCTCAGACTTAAATCTCAGTCCACCTCTAATAGCCATTTAATTTTAGGCAAAGTACTTAAACTCTCAGCTAGGTGTGGTGGTGCACACCTATATTACCAGTACTTGAACGTCTGAGACAAGAGGATCACAGGTTTTGGACAGCCTCAGTAAGTAGTCATACTCTTATCGACCTAATGATACCCTATTTCAAAATAAAAAAAATAAAAATCAGGCTAGGGATGTAGCTTGGTGGTAGAGTGTCCTTGGGTTCAGTCTCCAATACCACAATAAAATAAAATAATAAAATAATTAACCTCTCTATGCCTCCATTTATTTCCCTGAAGAATTCAGGTAATGATAAGAAGAGTACCTATCTTATAGAATTGTCATAAGAATGAAATATGTTGAGATTTCTAAAATGCTAAGAACAGTACTGGCCTATTGTGAGAGCTATTACTAAATAAGTGAGTTAGTGCTGTGGGCTGAATATTTGTACCCCTCCTACATTCATATGTTGAAACCTAACCCTCAGTGGGATAGTATTTGGAGGTGGGAATTTTGGGAAGTGGATCTTGAAGGGAGAGCCTGCATGGATGAGATTAGCGTCCTTACTCAAAGAATTCGAGAGTTAGCATGGTGTGTGTGTGTGTGTGTGTGTGTGTGTGTGTGTGTGTGTGTGTGTGTGTGTTAGCGAGATTGAACCCAGAGACATTTTACCTCTGAGCTACACCTCCAGCCCAATTTTTTTATTTTTTTATTTGAAGCAGGGCTTCACTAAGTTGCAGAGGGCCTTACTAAGTTGCTGAGGCTGCCCTTAAACCTTCGATCCTCCCGTCTCAGCTTACCAAGTACTGGGATTACAACCGTATGCCACCATGCCCTGTTTATCTTGCTCTATTTCCCATCATGTGAGGATACGAGAAGCCTGTAGCCTGTAACGTAGACAGGGTCGTCATCAGAAATGGACCATGTTGGTACCCTAATCTTGGATTTCCAGCATCCAGAAACAAACGTCTAGTGTTTATAAGCCACCTGGTCTGTGATCCTTTGTTATAGTAGCCTGAACTCAAAGAGTTATTTTTACTAAAAATCCCAGGCAGCCGGGCGCGGTGGCGCACGCTTGTAATCCCCGCGCTTGGGAGGCTGAGACAGGAGGATCGCACGGATTCAAAGCCAGCCTCAGCTACTTAGTGAGGCTCTCGGCAACTTAGTGAGACCCTGTTTCCAAATAAAATATAAAAAAATGGGTCTTGGAGTATAGCCTGGAGGTAGAAAGCCTCTGGGTTCCACCCCCAGTACCACCAAAATAATAAATAAATAGACAAATAAATAAATAAATAAATAATATCTCAGGCAAGGACAAATAGTTCTTTCCATTTCTCAAGTCATGTTTGGGTCTCCAGGCTTTTTGTCAGACACCCTGGATAAGGGACCTATAGTCCATCTGTTCTTTGGTCAAATTAAACCACTGGAAACCTGAATATGAGCCCACCTTTGCAGAATCACCTTCCCTGGGTTTTACTTCCAATAATCGGCCTTCAACTTTTTTTTAAAGGTCACTACAATAAATAATAATATACCAAGCATGATGACGCACGCCAGTAATCCTAGTAATTGGGAGGCTGACACAGCCTCAGCAACTTAACAAGGCCTTGTTTCAAGATAAAAAAATAAAAAGGGCTGGGGGTGTAGCTCAGAGGTAGAACAGCCTTGAGTTCAATCTCTACTATAAAAAAAAGATAAGAATGCTAAAAAAAAATCTCGGTGTGTTAGTAAGGTGTGGTGGTGTATGCTTGTAACCCCAGTACTTGGGAGGCTGAAAAAGGAGGATCACAAGATTGATACCAACCTCAGCAACTTAGTGAGGCCCTCTACAGCTTAGTAAGATTCTGTTTCAAAAATAAAAAATAAAATAGGGCCGGGGGTATAGCTAAGAGGTAGAATGCCCCTAGATTCCATCTCCAATACCACACACACACACACACACACACACACACACACACACACAATCTCTGGGTGCACCTAACAATAATCCCCAAGAGGATAGAATAGAGAAACTTTTTGTTTACAAAGGAAACATAAAGATTGAGCAATGGAATAAATTAACTCGACTTAACAGACGTCTATAGAACACGCCACCCAATGATAGAAGAATGAATATTTTTCTCAAGTTCCTATGAAACAATCTACAAGATAGTCCATACGCTACACCATAAAACCAGCCTCAATAAATAGGAAGTGACTGAAATCCTGCAAAACTCCAACAACAATGGAGTGAAAGGAGAGAGAAATGAGAAAAAAACTGAGAAATTCACAAATTTGTAGCAATTAAACAACATACTCTTACTCATACAATGGGCCAAAGAAAAATTACAAGACAAACTAGAAAAAGCCTTATGATGAGTGAAAGTAATGGCACAATATGCCCAAGCTAATGCTGCACTTAGAAGGAAATGAGTAAACATTAACACCAATATTTATTTATTTATTTATTTATTTATTTATTTAGCACTGGGGATTTTACCCAGGGTCATTCTACCTCCAAGATACATCCCCAGCCCTTTTTTTTTTTTGAAACAGGGTCTCAAAGTGCTGAGAGCCTCAACACTTGCTGAGGCTGGCCTCAAACCTGCAATCCTCCTGGGTCAGCCTCTCAAGCACCGGGATACCAGGCATGTGCCACCATGCCCGGCTAACACCAATATTTTATTTTATTTTTTTTCCCCTGGGATATAATCATTTATATAAGGAACATGCCCATGTTCAACTTTACAAGGCGATGTTGGATAACTTTCCCAAATGGTTGTTCCCATTTATACACTAGCTGTAACACCAATATTTTATTTTATTTTATTTAAATACATTTTATTGAACATAAAGGGTATACATTTAAACTATATTTGGTGCCCTCTCCCCCCGCCCCCGTTTTCCCTTCCCCCCTCCCACCAATGGTTGTCCAGGGTAACCATGCCATATTCATAATTTTACACATATTCAGATGTAGACCCTCATTAATCAAGATCAGCCTTCCTCCTCTCCTATCTTTCCATTCAAACTTTGCTGATATTTCCCCTCCATTATCTGGAGTCTCACTGGTATCCTCTGTGTTTCCTAGTTTGGGCATATTAGAAGAAAGATATTTCCCTTCTCTTTCTGTGCTTGGCTGATCTCACTTAACATAATGCTCTCCAGGACTTTCCATCTTCTTGCAAATGGTATGATTTTGTTCTTCTTTATGGCTGAATAGAATTCCATTGTAACACCAATATTTTAAAAGAAGGAAAGGAAGCTCTCAGCCAGGCCTGGTGAGTACTGTAATCCCAGTACTTGGGAGGCTGAAACAAGAGGATTGCAGGTCTGAAGACAGTCTCAGCAATTTAGCAAGACCCTCAGCAATTTAGGACGACCCCGTTTCAAAATAAAAATAAAAAAGGTCTGAGTGTGTCTTGAAGGTAGTATGTCCCTGGGTTCAATCTTCAGTGCCCCAAAAAGAAAACTCTTGAATCAAAAAGCTAAACTTCCTCTTTAAGGAACTGGAAAAAAGATGGGTGAGATGGCATATGCCTGTAATCCTCGTACTTGGGAGACTGAGACAGGATGATTGCATATTGGAAGCCAGCCTCAGCAATCTAATAAGACCCTCAACAATTTAGCAAGACCCAGTTTTAAAATAAAAAGGGCTGGAGTATAGCTAGCAGGTAGAACCCACTTGGGTTCAACTCACAGCTCCAAAAATAAGAAATTAAGCCAGGCATGGTGGTACACGCTTGTAATCCCAGCATTTGGGAGGCTGACACAGGAGGATCGCAGTTCACAGACAGCCTCAGGTACTTAGTGAGGCCCTTTGCAACTCAGTGGGACCCTGTTTCAAAATAAAGAATAAGAAATAGAGCCGGGGGTGTAGCTTGGAGTTAGAATGTCCCTGGGGAAGTTCCATCCCCAGTATAGAAAAAGAAAGAAAAGAAAGGAAAAGAAAGAGAAAGAGAAAGAAAGAAAAAAGAAACTAGAAAAAGAAGCTGGGGATAACCAATCACACACACCTGTAATCCCAGTACCTGGGAGGCTGAGACAGGAGGTTTGCAGGTTCAAGACCAGCCTCAGCAACTCAGTGAGGGTCACATCAACTCAGCAAGACCCTGTTACGAAATAAAATAAAATAAAATAGGGCTGGGGGCTGTAACTCAGAAGTAGAACACCTCTTAGTTTCATCCCTAGCACCATGAAAAAAAGAAAGAAAGAAAAAGAAAGTTGAATCCAAACCATCTAAGGAAGGATTAATGAAGAGTAGAATAGGAGTCATGTGTGGCAGCACACACTTATAATTCCTGTACTTGGGAGGCTGAGACAGGAGGATCACATGTTCACTGACAGGCTTGGCAATTTAGTTGAGGTCCTCCACAACTTAGTGAGACCCTGCTTCAAAATAAAGACTGAAAATAGGGCTGGAGATGTAGCTCAGAGGTAGAATGCTGCTAGGTTCAATCCCCAATACTACACACACACACACACACACACACACACACACACACACACACACAGATTAGAATTGAAATTAATAGAAAACAGAGACACAGTAGAGAAAATCAATGAAACTAAAAGTCAATTATTTGAAAAAAATCAGGATTGACAAACATTTAGCTAGACTGACCAAGAAAAAGGAGAAATCAAGCTGGGAGTTATGGGGGCATGGTGTAATACCAGTACTTGGGAAGCTGAGCCAGGAGAATGGCAGATTCAAAGTCAGCCTCAGCAACTTTATGAGGCGCTCAGCAATTTAGTGAGAGCTACTCTGAGGTACAATACCCCTGGGTTCAATCTCCACTATGATACACACAAAGAGAGAGAGAGAGGAGAGAGACAGAGACAAAGATCACTCAAATTACTAAAATCAAAATTGAAATAGGACATGCCTGTTATCTCAGCACTTGGGAGACTGAGACAGGATCGAGGGTTTGCAGCCAGCCTCAGCAATTAAAGTGAGGCCCTTCTCAATTTAGAGAGAATCTGTTTCAAAATAAAAATTAAAATAGGGCTGGGGGTGTATCTAAGAGGTAGAATGCCCCTGGGTTCAATCCCTGGTACAACAAAAACAATTGAAATAGGGGAAATGACTACCAACTTTACAAAAGTAAAAGGGATTATAACTGGACATGGTGGCACAAACCTGTAATTCTATTACTTGGGAGGCTGAGACAGGAGGATCACAGGTTCAAAGCCAGCCGCTGAAATTTAGCAAGGCTCTCAGCAAAGTAGTGAGGCTCTGTTTCAAAAAATAAAATTAACATCAGATGTGGTGGCACACGCTTGTAATCCCAGCATTTGGGAGACTGAGATGAGAGGATTGAGGTTCATAGACAGCCTCAGCTACTTAGTGAGGCCCTCTGCAACTAAAAAAAAAAAATTAAAAATAGGGCTGAGGGTATAACATGGAGGTAGAATGCCCCTGGGTTCCATTCCCAGTACCGAAAAAAAAAAAAAAGAAATAAAATTAAGTTTGGGTGCAACTTGGACGTAGAATCCCTCTGGGTTCACTTCCTAGTACAAAAAAGAGGAGTTATTATTATTAATTATTAATTATTTGCAGTACTGGGGATGGAACCCAGAAATATTCTACCTCTGAGGGACATCCCCAGCCATATATTTTATTCTTTATTTTGAAACCGGGTCTCACTGAGTTGCAAAGGACCTCACTAAGTAAATAAGGCTGTCCGCACACCGCGATCCTCCTATCTCAGCCTCCCGAATGCTAGGATTACCAGTGTGCACCACCATGCCCGGCTAAGAGGAGTAATTATAAGGAAATACTATAAACAACTCTATCAATAAATTAGAGAGCTTTGATAAAATGGAAAAACTTTCTAAAAAGGCACAAAGTACAGAAACCTACTCAAGAAGAAATAGGAGATCTGAAGAGATTTATAACAAGTCAACATTTTGAGGTAGTTATCCAGTAACTTCCAACAAAGAAAAGCCCAGGACCAGAGAGTAGCACTGGTGAATTACACCAAACATTTTAAAAATGGATTAACACCAATATTTCTCAAATTATTTCAAAAAATAGTAAAGGAGGAAACACTTCCAAATTAATTTTGGGAGGCTCACATTACACTGATATCCGAGCCAGACAATGATAATACAAGTCCAGACAAATGTTCCTCATGGATATCGATGCAAACATCTTCAACAAAATAGTGTCCTAGCAACTGAGTCCAATGGCATGTTAAAAGGATGAAGCCAGGCATGGTGGCACACACTTGTAATCCCAGTACTTGGGAGGCTGAGAAAGGAGGATCACAGGTTTGTGCCCAGCTTCAGCTACTTAGTGAGGCCCTCCGCAACTTAGTGAGTGAAAGGTTGAAAATAGAGTTAGGGAGTTTCGGAGGGAGGTAAAAACACCAACGGAGTTATCAGAGACCACTGCTTTATTCAGACCCAGCACCCTCCGGGGAGTCAGCCGGCCATGGAGGAAGGGAAGGGACCGATGGGCCACGCGTCTAGAGAGTTGCGCACAGTCCTGATCGTCTGGCTGAGTCACCGGATGGAACGGAGGCACCGGTGTTTTATAGGCATGCCGATTCTCTCGCGACATCTGTAGTCTCGCGATATTTGGAGTCTCGAGGCACCTGGATTCTCGGGATATTTCTGCTTCTGGATTCCGGGCTTCTGCCTCCTGTTCTCACTGCGAGATCACATGGGGGAGGGGAGGGACCAGACTTATCAATGAGACCCTGTTTAAAAAATAAAGAATAAAACAGGGCTGGAGGTATAGCTCAGAGGTAGAATACCCTTGGGTATTTTGTGGCCCAGTGCCACACACAAAAAAAGGATGATATGTTCTGGCTGTGTGAGGTTTATTTTGGAGTGCAAGCCCATAAAAGTTAATAAATGTAATAACCACTGTAATAATTTTTATTTTTGAGGTACTGGGGATGGAACCCAGGGACATTCTACTTCCAAGCTACACCACTAGCCCTATTTTTATTTTTATTTTTTTATTTTTTTATTTATTATTATTATTTTTGGTGGTACTGGGGTTCCTGGAAGCCCTTCTACCTCCGGGCTACACTCCCAGACCTCTTTTTACATTTTATATTTGGAAACAGGGTCTCCTAAGCCAGCGCGCGTGGCTGGCTTCGAACCTGCGCGATCCTCCTGTCTCTGCCTCCCAAGCGCGGGGATTACAAGCGTGCGCCACCACGCCCGGCTTATTTTTTATTTTGAAACAGGTCTCACTGAGTTGCAAAGGGCCTCACTAAGTAGCTGAGACTGTTTGCAAACAGTGATCCTCTTGTCTCAGCCTCACTGTAATAATTTGCTCCTCAAACCAGACAAAGATATAATAAGAAAAACAACATCTCTCATGAATGCTAATGGGGATTGAGCCTGTATTGATTGTTGATAAGAGCTGTATTAATTGGTAATAAGAACAAGCTTTCATACTTAGACAGAACAATAAAATCATTTTCTCTGTCTCTAAGCTGTCAGCCAAGAACTGCAGCCAGGATTGACCTTGGTCAGCTAAGAGTTGGCTGTTAGCCCAGCTGGACACTAGAATTATATGGATTTTCACAATAGTTTAGGCTAAAGTAAAGAGGAAAAGCAAACTATGTTAACCTGATAGTAATTACTAATTACTAGTCATAGCCCAAAATCTTTATACTTTAAAAGACTATATTCCTGTGTCTTTCTTTTCTTTATTGTAAGACAAGTTTTTAACATAATAAGCAACTTTAGCAGACAGAGATAGAAAAGGCTACAAAGTCATCAAGGACATAGGTAGACAATGTATTCTTTAAAACTAAAACCAAAGACAAAACGGGTTTCTTCTCGGCAGCACTCTGATTTTGTTAACCAAGTATCACATTTTAATCAGACTCATCTGTCCCTGTGAGAAAAGGCTTACATAGCACAGATAACTGGCGAGCCTGCATCTGCTTTTGGTGGGAAAAAAAGGACTATTGGCTAAGTAGGATGAGAGGAAGGAGATAATAATTTTTTTTTTTTTTGGTGGTGGTACTGGGGTTCCTGGAAACCCTTCTACTTCCGGGCTACACTCCCAGACCCATTTTTATACTTTTTAAAATTTGGAAACAGGGTCTCTTAAGCCAGCGCGGCCTGCGCGATCCTCATGTCTCCACCTCCCAAGGGCGGGGATTACAAGCATGCGCCACCACGTCCGGCATGATAATGAAATCTTATAAAAAAAAAAAAGTTACGTGTTCAGAGACCTCAGTGTCTTACCTTAAGGCACTCCACTACATTTTCTCTGACATAGTGCTTTATTGGTATGTCTCTTCTTTCTACCTTTGTAATAATAAACTTTACTTAGCTTGCAGCAGTATAGTTCTGAATATTTTTTTTCTCAACTAGCTAAGAACAAGAACCCACCTTCAACATCTCGAACCGTTACAAATGTAAATGTAAAAATTCTCAACAAAAAACCAGCAAGCCTAATATGGTAACATGTAAAAAGGGCTAATATGCTGGGCGCCGTGGCACATGCTTGTAATCCCAGCATTTGGGAGGCTGAGACAGGAGGATCACAGTTCACGGCCAGCCTCAGCTACTTGGTGAGGCCCTCCGCAACTTAGTGAGACCCTGTTTCAAAATAATAAAACATAGGGCTGGGGATGTAGCTCGGAGGTAGAATGCCCCTGGATTCCATCCCCAGTACTGCAATAATAATAATAATAATAATAATAATAATAATAATAATAATATAAAAATAAAAGGAATAATGTGCCCACTTCAGCAACTTAGCAAGACCCTGTTTCAAAATAAAAATAAAAAGGACTCAGTATAGCTGGGATGGAGAATGTCCCTGGGTTCAATTCAAACAGAAGAAGACAAAGAGGAAGAGGAGAAGGAACAGGAGGAGAGTAATCTCCTTGGCAAAGTAGAATTTATTTCAGGTGTGCAAGGTTTGTTTAATGTCTGAAAATTAATAATGTGATCAACTCCATATTAATATAGTTTTTAAAATAAATGAGGGATGGAGCCGGGTGTGGTGGCGCACGCTTGTAATCCCCGTGCTTGGGAGGCAGAGACAGGAGGATCGCGCAGGTTCGAAGCCAGCCGTGCTGGCTTAAGAGACCCTGTTTCCAAATAAAACAATATAAAATAGATGTCTGGGAGTGTTGCCCAGAAGTAGAAGGGTTTCCAGGAACCCCAGTACCACCAAAAATAAATAAATAAATGAGGGATGGAAATATAGCTTGTCTGGCATTCATGAGGCCCTGGGTTTAATCTCCAGTACCACTGGGCATGGTGCTGCGGATGTAGCTCAGTGGTAGAGCACTTACCTACCTAGTATGCATGAAACCCTCCATTCAATCCCTGGTACTGCCAAAATAAAAATATAGCAGCAAAACTATCTCTGTTTGCACGTAACATAATGTCACACATAAAATCCTAAACCTTAGGAATTCACTCAAAACTACTAAAACTAAAGCTGGACGTGGTGGCGCATGCTTGTAAGCATCAGGAGGCTGTGAGCATCGTGGTTCGAGGACAGCCTCAGCTACTACTTAGTGAGGCCCTTTGCAACTCAATGAGACCCTGCTTCAAAATAAAGAATAAGCCATGCGTGGTGGCGCACACTTGTAATCCCAGCATTTGGGAGGCTGAGACAGAAGGATCATGTTTCATGGACAGCCTCAACTACTTAGTGAGGCTCTTTGCAACTCAGTGAGACCCTGTTTCAAAATAAAGAATAAAAAATAGGGCTGGGAGTGTAGCTTGGAGGTAGAATGGCTTTGAGTTCCAACCCCAGCACAGAAAGAAAGAAAGAAAGAAAGAAAGAAAGAAAGAAAGAAAGAAAGAAAGAAAGAAAGAGCGGGCTGGGGGTGTAGTTTGGAGGTAAAATGCCCCTGGGTTCCATCCCCAGTACCATAAGGAAGAAGAAGAAGAAGGAGGAGGAGGAGGCGGAGGAGGAGGAGGAGGAGGAGGAGGAGGAGGAGGAGGAGGAGGAGGAAAGAAAGAAAGAAAGAAGGAAGGAAGGAAGGAAGGAAGGAAGGAAGGAAGGAAGGAAGGAAGGAAGGGCTGGGGGTGTAGCTTGGAGGTAAAATGCCCCTGGGTTCCATCCCCAGTACCATAAGGAAGAAGAAGAAGAAGAAGAAGAAGAAGAAGAAGAAGAAGAAGGAGGAGGAGGAGGAGGAGGAGGAGGAGGAGGAGGAGGAGGAGGAGGAGGAGGAGGAGGAAAGGAAGGAAGGAAGGAAGGAAGGAAGGAAGGAAGGAAGGAAGGAAGGAAGATTAGGTCTGGGGTTTGGAAGGTTGAGACAGGAAGACTGCGGTTCTGAGACAGCTGCAACTACTTAGGCCCTTTGCAACTCAGGAGACCCTGTTTCAAAATAAAGAATAAAAGAAAAAAAGTAGGGCTGGGAGTGTAGCTTGGAGGTAGAATGCCCCTGGGTTCCATCCTTAGTATTGCAAAAAAAAGTATTAAAACTAATAAATGGACACTGGTCCCTGCAACCGCGGGGTGCACATCTTCCTGGGTCTGGCCGTGGTAGCCAGGGATGTTTGGATTGAGTCGTAAAGCCAAAAACAAAAAGAGCCAAGAGATTCCTTGAGAAGAGAGAACCAAAACCCAGTGAAAATATTGAGTGCTATGCTGATTAAAGGGAGGAATGCAAGTGCAACAGTGACACAAGTACTTAGAGATGTGTGTGCACTGAAAAAACCATAAGGCGTTCTCTATAAAAAAATATTACAAGACCATTTGAGTATCAGACGTCACTGGAATTCTTTTCAAAAAAGTCAGATTGCTCTTTATTCACGTTTGGTTCCCATAATAAGAAGTGGCCAAATAATCGAGTAATTGGCCGTATGTATGACTACCATGTCCTGGATATGACTGAAGGCCCCACAGTATCAAATATCCGCCTGGCTGGATTAGACTACGTTCTGCCCTTCACTGCACTGAATGGGAAGGTTTATTTCCGAAGCTATAAGTTATTGTTGGAGAAGCCTGGTTGCAGAACACCACGGATTGAACTGGAAGAGATGGGGCCTGCATTGGATCTCATTCTAAGGAGAAGACACTTGGCATCAGATGATCTTTATAAATTGTCTATGAAAATGCCTAAGGCTGGGCGTGGTGGCGCACGCTTGTAATCCCCACATTTGGGAGGCTGAGACAGGAGGATCGCACAGGTTCGAAGCCAGCCTCGGCTACTTAGTGAGGCTCTCAGCAACTTAGTGAGACCCTGTTTCTATAAAATATTTTTAAAAAAGGTCTGGAAGTATAGCCTGGAGGTAGAAAGCCTCTGGGTTCCACCCCCAGTACCACCAAAAAAAAAAAAAAAAAAAAAAGAAAAAGAAAATGCCTAAAGCTCTGAAACCAAAGAAGAAGAAAAACATCTCCCATCATACTTTTAAAGAATTCATATGCAGAAACAAGACCTAAGCAAACTACAAACCAGAAAAATGAAGGGGTTGAAAAAGAGACCCACAGAAAGGGTAACAGAAGACCAGGAGAAAAAAACAGAGTTAAAAGAAATTAATGGCACTTAGTCAACAGCTACAGTTTTACGGTGTGTTTTTTTACTTTAAGAGAACTGCCAAGCTTTATCCATTCAGTTTCTTATAAGATTTTGCTGTATATTTTTATAAGATGATAACTTACTATATATTATTATGAACAGTAATATATAGTATTTAGTTTATTTTTTATTTTTTATTTTTTGGTACTAAGGTTGGAACCCAGAGGCTTTCCACCTCCGACTAGACTCCCAGACCTATTTTATACTTTATTTGGAAACAGGGTCTCACTAAGTTGCTGAGAGCCTCACTAAGTAGCTGAGGTTGGCTTCGAACCTGTGTGATCCTCCTCTCTCAGCCTCCCAGGCGCGGGGATTACAAGCCTGTGCCACCATGCCCGGCTTATTGTATTTAGTTTAAAGTAAGCTTTTTACTTAAAAAAAAACTAATAAATGATCCGGGCATGGTGGCACATGGTTGTAATCCCAGTACTTGTGAGGCTGAGACAGGAGGATCGCAGGTTCGCAGACAGCCTGAACTACTTAGTGAGGCACTCCACAACTTAGTGAGACCCTGTTTCCAAATAAAAAATAAAAAATCAGGCTGGGAGTTGTGGCTTGGAGGTAGAATGCCCCTGCATCACACATACACACACACAAAAAAACTAATAAATGCATTCAGCAAGGTTGCAGGATATAAGATGAACAAAATCACAAAATTAGTCAGGTGTGGTGGTGCACACTTGTAATTCCAGTACTTGGGAGACTGAGACAGGAGATCACAAGTTCAAGTGCAGCCTGGGCAATTTAGACCCTGTTTCCAAATAAAAAATAAAAAAGAAGCTGGGTGTGGTGGTGCACACTTGTAATCCCAGTACATGAAGCTGAGACAGGAAGATCACAGGTTGGAGGACAGCCTCAGGAATTAGTGATTATCTCATCAACCTAGTACCTAGTGAGACTCTGTTTCAAAATAAAAATAAAAAATAGGACTAGGGGTATAGCTCAGAGATAAAATGACCCTGGGCTCAATCCCCAGCACCACATGAAAGAAAGAAAGAAAGAAAGAAAGAGAGAAAGAAAGAAAGAAAGAAAGAAAGAAAGAAAGAAAGAAAGAAAGAAAGAAAAGAAAGGCTGGGGGTATAGCTCAGAGATAGAATGTCCCTGGGTTCAATTCCCAGTATTAAAAAGCAAAAACAAAAACAAACAAAGAAAAGAAACCGGAGGATGCAACACCAGAGACTGGAGAAATGACTTGTGCATAGTCCAGGAAGGCAAGGAGAACCTGAGCTGGGACAGGATTCGTGGAACAGATTCAGGAGAGATCCTGAATGGAGATAGGCCCAGACTTGGGAAAAAATAATCGGGCTTGACTCTTGGTTCCATGGCCTATATCCTGATGCTACCAGAGTTTGTATTCATGGGCAGGTCTCCATCTGTAGGACCACCGCACTGGCTCAAGCCCCCATCATTTCTCATCTCCACAACTGCCCTCTTGGACAGTCTTCCTGCATCCACTGATGTTCCCTCCTGATCTGTTCTCTACACTGGAGCCACTGATCTTTTCATACTTCAAGTCTGCTCAAGATATCCTCTGCTTTAAAGCCTATGATTTCCTTCGGCACTTAGGAGGAGAAGGAGGACCAGAATCCTTAAGCCACTAGACAGCTCTCAGTGCCTAGCACCTGCCTACATGAGGATACTGCACCGCTTTCAGGTGCCTCACCATGTTTCCTCCAACTACAGGGTCTTTGCATATGCTGTTCCCTCTCCTGGAACACTTCCTTGCCTGCTTCTCCTGGTGACGCCAGCTTTCCCTTTGGTTATCAGCTTAATCATCACTTATAACTTACTTTCATAGGAAAGTCTTCATTTAGGACCTAGGTCCCCCTATTTATGCTTTCTCGGTGTGTGTGTGTGTGTGTGTGTGTGTGTGTGTGTGTGTGTGTGTGTTACTAGTGTAGAACCCAGGATCTTTCTAACTCCTGGCTATACCCCAGCTCCATTTCATATTTTTAGTTTGAAGTAAGAGTCTTGCCAGGTTCATAATAGTCTCATTACTTGCTGAGGTTGTCCTTGAACTTGGAATCCTCCCGTCTGAGCTTCCAAGTCTTGAGGCTGTGTTTCTTTCTGTGTTTACCATCATCGATGGTGTCATTTCACTCGTGTCTGTCTCTTTCATTAGATGACAAGCCTCACAAGATCAACATCTGTGGCCATTTTGGTCCCTGCTGTTTGCCTGACGCCTAATACAGTGTTTGGCACACAGAAGGCTCTGAATTATATTTGTTATAAATGGAGAAAACTCAGGAACAATGTTAAGTACTAATTAAAGCAGAAATGACCTATCATTGTGCCCACAGATTGGCAAAGATTAAAAAGATCGAAAATACCCAGCAAAGGCGAGGACTGCAGAAAATGAGCACTCTCATACTCCAGGACGTCGGCATGCAGACTGATAGATCCTTTGTGGGGGGCAATTGGACCTTCAAATGTTCATGCTATTTGATCCCACAGTTCCACCCTGGAGAATGTATTCCATGAAAATAATCACCCATGCGTACAATGGTATACACAGGAGGATGTTTATTAAAGCACTATTTGCAATAGGAGAGAGTTGTAAACAACCTAAACGCTCAACAGTAAGATATTACTTAAATAAATCACAGTGCATTCACACAATAGGACATTGTGTGACCTTTGAAAATGCTAATGTAAACCGGGCATGGTGGTGGGCATCGCTAATCTCAGTACTTGGAGGCTGAGACAAGAGGATCTCAGGTTTACAGACAGCCTCAGCAACTTAGAACCTCAGCAACTTTGCAAGATGCTGTTTCAAAACAGAAAATAAAAAAAAAGCTAAAAGTATAGCTCAATGGTAGAATATCCCTAAATTCAATTCCTAGTACTAAAATAATTAATTAATTAATTTTTTTTTTTGCGTGTCTGGGGATGGAACCCAGGGGCATTCGACCTCCGAGCTATACCCACTGCCCTATTTTTTATTCTTTATTTTGAAACCGGGTCTCACTGAGTTGCATAGGGCCTCACTAAGTAGCTGAGGCTGTCTGTGAACCGCGATCCTCCAGCCTCAGCCTCCCGAATGCTGGGATTACAAGCGTGCGCCACCACGCCCGACTTAAAATAATTAATTTAATTAATTATATTTTTGCAGTACTAAGGATGGAACCCAGGGGCATTCTACCTCCGAGCTAAACCTCCAGCCTAATTTTTTTATTCTTTGTTTTGAAACAGGGCCTTACTGAGTTGCAAGGGGCCTCACTATGTAGCTGAGACTGGCCACAAACTGTGATCCTCCTGTCTCAGCCTCCCAAATGCTGGGATTACAAACCTGCGCCACCATGCCTTGCATTAAATAAATTAAATTAAAAATAAATAAATAATGCTGGAGTTGTCATTGGAAGGCAGAACGTAGTGCTAGGTTGAATCCCCAGTACTAAAAAAGATAATGTAAATTATAACTATTGGCATGATATTATGTTTATGATAGAATCTTTTTTTTTTTTTTTTTTTGCGGGCCTGGAGATGGAACCCAGGGGCATTCTACCTCCAAGCTACACCCCCAGCCCTATTTTTTTTTATTCTTTATGTTGAAACCAGGTCTCACTGAGTTGCAGAGGGCCTCACTAAGTAGGGGAGGCTGTCCGCGAACCGTGATCCTCTGGTCTCAGCCTCCAGAATGCTGAGATTACAAGCGCGCGCCACCACGCCCGGCATGATAGAATCTTGAGCAAAAATAATTACTAAAAAGTATGACACGAAAGCTGGGCATGGTGGTGCACACTTGTAATCTCAGCACTTGGAGGCAGAAACAGGAGAATCACACAGGTTCGAAGCCAGCCTCTGCTACTCAGTGAGATTCTCAACAACTTAGTGAGACCCTGTTTCCAAATAAAGTAAAAAAAAAAAAAAAAAAGGTCTGGGAATATAGCCTGGAGATAGAAAAGCCTCTGGGCTCCAACCCCAGTACCACACACACACACTAAAAGTATGACATAGTCCCAGAACAGTGAAGCACACCTGTAATCCCAGTACCAGGGAGGCTGAGACAAGACGATCGCAGGTTTGAAGCCAGCCTCAGTAACTTAGCGAGAACCTGTTTTAAATATTTAAAAAATAGAAAAAAAAAGGAATGGAGATTTAGCTCAGAGGTAGAATGCCTCTGGGTTCAATCCTCAGCAACACACACACACACACACACACACACACACACACACACAAACACACTCACACAGAGTTGATGGTAGGATTCCAGTTCTCTTTTTTTTTTTGTTTTGTTTTGTTTTTGTGGTACTGGGGGTGAAACCCAGGGTCTTTCTACCTCTGGGCTATATTCCCAGACCTATTTTATATTTTATTTGGAAACAGGGTCGCACTAATTTGCTGAGAGCCTCACTAAATAGCTGAAGCTGGCTTTGAACCTGCACCATCCTCCTGTCTCAGCCTCCCAAGCACTGGGATTATAAGTGTACTCCACCATGCCCGGCAGTTCTCTGTTTTTTTTTTTTAATTGGTGCAATGTATTCATACATCATAACGGTATAAAAAAATACTTTTGTAGACATACATGCACACATCGCCCAGTTAGCCCCTACCCGATCCCCACCCTGTTCCCTCCCCATCCCTCCTTCCCATGCTTGGCTTAGTGGTTGACATCTAGTTTTATAGCAATTTATCCAATATTAACGATGATAATCTCACAAATCAGTTTCATTTGTCTGATACCAAGCTTTTGATGACTAAAAGATAACAGTTCAATATTTCTTTTTGCTTTCTTTCTTACCAGAGAATATTTTTTTCTTTTTTTTTTAGGTGAAGCTATCATAAATTTATTTATTTTTCAGAAAAAAATCTATCCTGATATGGAATATGGACTCTAGATACCCAAAACAATCTCAAAGAAGAACAAAGCTAGAAGATGTATATTTTCTGATTTCAAACCATATAAAGCTACAATAATTGAAACAGTGTAGTACTGTTCTAAAGGCAGATATATAAACCATTGGAGTTAAATACAAGCCTAGAGCTAAATTCTTCCCTATATTGTCAAGTTATTTTTGACAAGGTTTCCACGAACATTTGGTGGAGGAAATAATAATCTTTTAACCAAATATTGTTGAAAAATAATAATTACATGAAAAAGTAAAATTGGACCCTTACCTAACACATATACAAATATTAATTCAAAATAGATAAAAGACCTAAATATAAATCTTAAGACTATAAACTTTTAGAAGAAAACCTGGGTCATAAAACCTCACAACATTGAAATTGGCAGTATTTCTCTGATATGATTTCAATGGCACAGGTAACAGAAGAGTATATAAATTCCCTAAAAAAAAATTGTATATCCAAAGACAATGTAAACAGAGTTAAAAGTTACTGATAGAATGGGATAAAATATTTCCAAATGCTATATCTGAAGGTATATTAATATTCCAACTAGAAATCCTAAAAATTAGCAACAATAAAAGTAAACAATACAATGTAGAGATAGGTATAAGACTAACATAAATAATGAATCTCCACAGATAACCAATCTTAGTTGTCTGTTGGATGGAAAATCTTGTTTCTCTGGTTCTGGTGTGTGTTACCTATTTCTTCTTTGTAGTTAAACTTTTTGAGTATTTTCTCTAGTGCTGGTTTTGAAGACATAAATTCCTTCAGTTTCTGTTTGTCATGGAAGCTTCTTATTTCCCCATCTAATTTGATAGAAAGTTTTGCTGCATAGGAAATTTTTGGCTGGAAGTTGTTTTCTTTCAGAGTTTGGAATATGTTACTCCAAGCCCTTCTGGCTCTCATGACTTGGTTTGGGAAGTCTGGAGTGATTCTAATTGGTTTGCCTCTGAATGTCACTTGGCCCTTTGTTTTTGTTGCCTTTAAGATTCTCTGCTTGGCTTCCACATTGGTCATTTTGACAATTATGTGGCGTGGGGATCCTCTTCTCCGATCCTCTCTAACGGAGGTTCTATAAGTTTCCTGGACCTGTGTATCAACCTCTTGCTCTATGTTTGGAAATTTTTCTGCTATTATTTCCTTGAAAAGATTGTTAATCCCTTTGGTTTCACCTTCTTTTCCCTCCTCTATTCCAATTATTCTTAGGTTAGCTCTCTTAAAATGGGCCCATATTTCTTCAATGTCAGATTCCTGCTGTCGGATATTTTTTTCTAAATTAGAAACTATGCATTCATTTTTTGAATGATCATCTTCTAGAAGTGAGATTCTATTCTCCATGTGGTCTAATCGGTTGTTTGTAATTTGAATTGAGGCCTTTACTTCATTAATTGCATCCTTTATCTCTCTTTGGCTCTGAGTTCTTTTCGAAGCACCTCTATTATTTCTACAGTTATTTTCCTGATTTGATCTTCTAGAAATCTCTGAATTTCTGTTTTATCAGGTTCTGATGTTGTGGGGTTGTGAGCATTCATTGCTCCATTGTTATTCCTCTTTCCCATGATTTCAGAAGTTTGTGCCTTCTCTGGGTTCTTCCCTAGGTCACTACGTCTTCACTTAAGGTGCTGTGGATCTCGAGTCTGTGGTATCTCAGTCCCCACTACTCCTTTACTGGGTTGTATCGCAGAGTCTCAGACCCAGGGGGTCAATCGAGGCTGCTTAAACCATGGGGGGTGCCAGGTTGGGTGTTCTCCTATGGTGTAATATCTCTGCCACCACCACTCCCCCCTGGGTCAAGTCCCTGGGAGTACAGTACTGGGATTTCTCCTCCAGGGGCCGCAATTTGACTCACTGTTGAGTGCACAGATGGAGCTGTCGTGGACTCGGTAAATTCGCTGCTGCTGCCGTCGGTAGCAATATGGCGCCACTGCTATGCCCTCGGCCGTGAGGCTGGCGTATTTCTTTTCTGTTTTTGAACTCCACTCTGAGTCCCTGCAGGGTGCGCTGAGCCCAGACCCTGGGAGCTTTAGCTGCACCCTGAGCCGAGAAATCTGCCGAATCCCGCCCGGCTGTTCCGCAGCGACTCACCTCGGCTCGCTGTCCGCCACTTCTCTCTGGAGTTTGGTAGGCTATTTAGTGTGTTGGTCTGGTGCTGTCCGGTGAACTCGCCGCTGCTGCCAGCAGTAAGGCGCTGCTGCCGCGTTCTCAGGTGTGAGGCCGGCGTTTCTCCTCTCTGGTTTCTGAGCTCTGTTATGAGTTCCCTTCCTCTCTGGAGCCTGGTGCTGCAAGGCAAAATGGCGCCCGCCACTTCATGCCGCGGCTCCGGCTGCAGCACTGCAGTCTGGTTTCTGGTGTCTCGTTTTTCCAGCCCTCTTTTTCTCTGTCCCTTAAAATTACATTTTTTGTTTCTCTGCTGATGGTGTTTTCTGGCTATGAAAGGCGCTGATTTTGTGGTAATACAGACTGGTTGTTAGCGGGGCTCGTAAGCCCTGTTTTGCTCCGTCGCCATCTTCCCGGAAGTCCTCAGTTCTCTGTTTTAATAGTGGATTATATAGATATCTAAGTGCTTAGAAAAGAAAGTGCAAAGATAAATACGAAGTTCTTTTCTATAAATTGCTTCTGGGGTCTTTCACATTTTATTTTAAATGATTCTATATTGAGTTAAAGTACTTTATGAAAATGTACTCATGTATCACTTACATAATTGAAAATGTTTTAAACTAAACATAGAAAAATAGAGCTGGGCGTGGTGGCACATGCGTGTAATCCCAGTACTTGGCAAGCTAAGACAGGAGGATCCAGGTTTGCAGCCAGCCTCAGCTACTTAGTGAGGCTCTCTGCAACTTAGACCCTGTTTCAAAATAAAGAATAAAAAAATCGGGCTGGGAGTACAGCTTGGAGGTAGAATGCACCTGGGTTAAATCTCCAGCACCACACACACACAAAAAGTAAACATAGAAAAATAAAGATAGGAGGTCATATGTGGTGGCACACACTTGTAATCCCACCATTCAGGAATCTGAGATGAGAGAATTGCGGTTGGCAGACAGCCTCAGCTACTTAGCAAGACCCTTTGCAAGTCAGTGAGACTCTGTTTTAAAAATAAAAGTACTATTGCCGGGCGTGGTGGCGCACGCTTGTAATCCTTGCTCTTGGGAGGCGGAGACAGGAGGATCATGCTGGTTCAGAGCAAGCCTCGCTGGCTTAAGAGACCCTGTTTCCAAATAAAAATTATAAAAAAAATAGGTCTGGGAGTGTAGCCCGGAGGTAGAAGGGCTTCCAGGAACCCCAGTACCAAAACAAAAACAAAAAATAAATAAAAGTACTGTCGGGCGTGGTGGTGCACACTTGTAATCCCTGTGCTTGGGAGGCGGAGACAGGAGGATCACGCTCGTTCGGAGCCAGCCTCGCTGGCTTATGAGACCCTGTTTCCAAATAAAAAAATATAAAATAGGTCTGGGAGTGTAGCCTGGAGTTAGAAGGGCTTCCAGAAACCCCAGTACCACCAAAAATAAATAAATAAATAAAATTAATTAATTAATTAAATAAAAGTACTAATTGTTGATGGGACTGCAAACCACTTTGGAAAACTGTATGGAGAATCCTCAGAAGAATGGGAACGAATTCACCATATGATCCAGCAATACCATTTCTGAGTATCTATTCAGAAGGGAAACCAAACTACCAAACTAATGCATGTGTGTCTATGTTCATAGCTGCACAATTCACCATTGCCAAACTATGGAACCAGCCAAGATGTCCATCAACAGGTGAATGGATTACAAAACTGTGGGATATGTACACAATCGAATTTTACTCAGACATAAAGAAAAACACAATTACATCATTTACAGGGAAATGGATGGAACTGGAGGACATTATGCTAAGTGAGATTAGTCAGTCACAAAAAATAAGAAATCAGATGCTCTCCCTAATATGTGAAAGCTCAGGAGAAAATGGATGATGGGTGGAACTTTAGACAAAGGAGATACTATAGATGAGCAAATAAGGCAGCCTAACTGAGGGGACTGGAGAGGGGGAGAGGGAAATTCTCTAATGTTCATGATGTACATGAACAAACATATCAAAGTCAATCACTACGCTAAACATGAGAAAGAGGGAGGGGGAGGGAATGGGGCGGGAATTGGGTAAGGGTAACTGGGTGATGTGTGCACGTATGCCTCCACCATCTTGTACTCCATTACGATGTATGACTACAATGCACCAATAAATTTTTTTAAAGAAATGGAAAAATAAATAAATAAAAAGACTAAAAAATAGGGCTGAGGGTGTAACTTGGAGGTACAATGCCCCTGGGTTCCATCCCAAGACCCCACCCTCCAAAAAAAAAGATAAAGCTGGGCGTGGTGGCACATGCTTATGATTCAGAAGGCTGAGACAGGAGGATTACAATTCTTGGACAGCCTCAGCTAATACTTGGTGAGGCCCTTTGAAACTCAGTGAGACCCTGTTTCAAAGTAAAGAATAAAAAAATAGGGCTGGAGATACAGCTCGGAGGTAGAATGCCCCCTGGGTTCCATTTCCCAGTACCACAAATAAAATAAGATAAAATAAAAATAGAATCCCAAAGCCGGGTGTGGTGGCTCACGCTTGTAATCTCCGCGCTTGGGAGGCTGAGACAGGAGGATCACACGAGTTCAAAGCCAGCCTCAGCTACTTAGTGAGGCTCTCAGCAACTTAGTGAGACCCTGTTTCCAAATAAAATATTTTTTTAAAAAAAGGTCTGGGAGTATAGCCAGAGGTAGAAAGCCTCTGGGTTCCACCCCCAGTACCACCAAAAAAAAAAAAAAAAAAAAAGAATCTCAAAGGCAAACATGCCTGTGACCATATGTTTGTGTAGTAAATTTATACACATGGACAAAGGAACTGATCTAACAGGAGAGTATTAGCAGTAGACAGTCTGCATTGTAAGATCACAAGTGTTATTGATGCTCCCTTTTTGTTTGTCTCGAGTTTCCACAATTAGCATATATTATCTTTGTAATAAGAGAACATAATCAAATCTGTTTCTGTGTGTGTGTGTGTGTGTGTGTGTGTGTGTGTGTGTGTGTGTGTTTTACTGGAGGCTGAAACCCAGGGGCAATTGACCTCTGAGCTACACCATCAGACCTATTTTATTTTTTTATTTTTAAACAGCGTCTCACTAGGTTACTGAGAATCTTGCTACTTTGCTGAGACTGGTCTCGAATCTGTGATCATCCTGTCTCCGCCTCCCAAGTACTGGGACTACGGGCTACAGGCGTGCACCACCACACCCAGTTTCCTCTGTGTGTGTGTGTGTGTGTGTGTGTGTGTGTGTGTGTGTGTGTGATACTAGGGATTGAACCCAGGGGCATTCTCTCTGTGGGATACACCTCCAGGCCTTTTTTATTTTTACCTTTGGAAACAAAGTTTCATTACATTGATGATGGCCTTGCTAAGTTGCTAAAACTGGCCTCTAACTTGGAATTCTCCTGTCTCAGCCTCCCAAGTACTAGGATCAAAGATGTGCACCAGGCTGGCACAAGGTATTTTTTTGGCAGTACTAAGGATTGAAGCAGGGGCTATTTCTGAGTTATACTTCTAGCCCTATTTTATTTTGAAGCAGGGTCTCACCAAGTTACAGAAGGCCTCGCTAAGTAGCTGAGGCTGGTCTCAAACCTGAGATCCCCTTGTCTCAGCCTCCCAAGTACTAGGATTAAATCCTACCTCAAAAGATAAAATTTTTAAAAAGCTGAGATTGTACAAGTATATACCATCATGTGCCACCACACCTGGCATCAAGGTACTTGAATGTCTGAAATTACATTTCCTGTGATAACTTTGTTATTTTGAGGAAGAATTGCCCTAAATCTCCTATAAATATAAAGTTTAAGCTGGGTGTGGTGGCGCACGCTTGTAATCCCCGCGCTTGGGAGGCTGAGACAGGAGGATCGCACAGGTTCGAAGCCAGCCTCAGCTACTTAGTGAGGCTCTCAGCAACTTAGGGGTATGTTTCTTTGTTTCTTTCTTTGTTTGTTTGTTTGTTTGTTTGTTTGTTTGTTTTGTGATACTGGGAGTGGAACCCAGGGGCCTTCTACCTCTGGGCTATACTTCCAGACCTATTTTATATTTTACTTGGAAATAGGGTCTCACTAAGTTGCTGAGAGCCTCACTGAGTAGCTGAAGCTGGCTTTGAAACTGTGCGATCCTCCTGTCTCAGCCTCCCAAGCGCTGGGATTACAAGCGTGCACCACCACATCTGGCTGCCCTTTTTGTTTTGAAACAGGGTCTCAACCTAGTGAGATCCTGTTTCAAAACCAAAAATAAAATAGGGCATTCTACCATTGAGCTATACCGTCAGCTCTTTTCATTTTGAGATAGGGTCTTGCAAAATAGCTGAGATTGTTTTCAAAACTGTGATCCTCCTGTTTCAGACTCCAAGTACTGGTAATACAGGCTTGAAATATCACATTTGGCAAAGATTACATTTTAAAATATAAATTTATTTATTTCAGTACAAATAATACATAAAAATAAAGTCCATTTTATTAGCCCTACCTCTAAACTCAGTCCTTTCCTAGAGATCTTACTAAACAGTGTGTATGTGTGCATGTGTGTGTGTGTGTGTGTGTGTGTACACTAACATGGAGTAAACGCAAAGATATATTATTAAATGAGAACAGTACTGCAAACCATCATGTCACATATTTTATTAACCTTCATTAAAAGCCAGGTATAGAGCTGGATGTGGTCGTGTGGTCCATACCTGTAATCCCAGTACTTGGAAAGCTGAAACAGCAGGATCAGAGGTTTGAGACTAGCCTCAGCAATTTAGTAAAAGCTTGTTTCCAAATAAAAAATAAAATAGGGCTGGGGGTGTAGCTCAGAGTTCCCTGAGTTCAATGCCCAATACTACACACACACACACACATATTCAGAGAGGGGGGTAGAGAGAGGGGGGGAGAGAGAGAGAGAGAGAGAGGAGAGAGAGAGAGAGAGAGAGAGAGAGAGAGAGAGAGAACAATACATCTATAATCCCAGTATTTGGATGGAGACAAGAGGGTTGTAGGTTCAAGACCAGTCTCTGTAGTTTAGCAAGACTCTGTGTCAAAATAAAGAATAAAAAGGGTTGGAGGTGTAGCTCAGTGCTGGAGTTCCCCTGGGTTCAGTCTCCAGTGCTACACACACACACACACACACACACACACACACACACACACACACTCATTAACTATGAATTCTATATGCCCCAATTGACATCCCCTCTTTTTTGACACTGAGGATTAAACCCAGGGACATTCTACCACCAAGTGACAATCCCAGCCCTCTTTTATTTTTTTTATTTTGAGTCCATTCAAGAACTATTTGCTGGGAATGCTATGCCACTAACTAAGCCTTATGGGCTCATTCTGCACGGAGAGGGACTGTAAAGAGACCCTAGGGCAAAAGGGGCTTGGTGAGCAGAATGGTCACTTTTTGGGTGTCTGTTCTGGGGCCATCCCTTCCCTTTCCTGAGAAGTACTCCTACCCATCCACAAGGAGGAACCTTGCAATCACTTCTCAGGGCTTGAATAGCAAAGTATCATTCACAGAAATCTGTTGTCTCAGCCAAGCATGGTGGCACACGATTGTAATCTCAGTACCTGGGAGGCTGAGACAGAAGAATCTCAGGTTTGTGGCCGGTCTCAGCTACGTAGTGAAGCCCTCTGCAACTCAGTGAGATATCTGTTTCAAAATAAGGAATAAAAAATTGGGCAGGGGGGTGTAGCTCGGAGGTAGAATGCCTCTGGGTAAATCCCCAGGACCTCAAAAAAAAAAAAAAAGTTGTCTCGTAGTCCTAGACGCTAAAAGTCCGTATTCAAACTGACAGCAGGATCATGTGCTTCCTTGCTTCTTGTGAGCTTCTTTTTGATAACCATCTCTGGTGCCTCTTGGGTTGAAGATGGGTCTCTGCACATGGCTACCTTTTCCCTGTGTCTCAGCATCGTCCCTCTGTGAAGGACTGAACCCAGGGGCATTCTACCTCTGAACTGTAGCTCCATTCCTATTTTTATTTTTTTTATTTGGAAACAGGATCTCACTAATTGTGGAGGGTCTCGCTAAATTGCTGAGGCTGGCCTTAAACCTGCAGTCTTCCTTCCTGACCCAGCCTCCCAAGAACTAGGATTACAGCTGTGTACCATCATAGCTGGCTCAAATCTCCCCTTTTTGTGAGGACACCAGTCATATTGATTAAGGACCTACCTTATTGTAACTTAATTACCTTTATAAAAATTCCATTTTGAAAAGCCCGGCGTGGTGGTGCACGCTTGTAATCCCCACGCTTGGGAGGCGGAGACAGGAGAATGACGCAGGTTCGAAGCTAGCCTGTCTTAAGAGACCCTGTTTCAAAATAAAAATATAAAATACTGCCAAAAAATTCCATTTTGAGCCTGAAGTGGGTGTTGCATACATGTAATCTCAGTACTTGGGAGGCTGAGACAGAAGGATCACAGGTCTGAAGACAGGCTCAATAACTTAACAAGATCCCATTTTATTTTTTTTATTTTTGGTGGTACTGGGGTTCCTGGAAGCCCTTATACCTCTGGGCTACACTCCCAGACCTATTTTATATTTTTGAAACAGGGTCTCCTAAGCCAGCGCGGCTGGCTTCTAACCTGCGCGATCCTCCTGTCTTTGCCTCCCAAGCACAGGGATTACAAGCCTGTGCCACCATGCCTAGCTGACAAGATCCCATTTTAAAATAAAAAATAAAATAGGGCTGGGGGTATAGAGAGCCCTTGGGTTCCATCCCCAGCAACACACACACACACACACACACACACACACACACACATAAACACACACACACACACACACACACACACACAGTCTCTAAAGTTAGGTAATACTCTGAGATACGAGAGCTTAGAACTTCAGCATATCTTTTGGGGTGTCCACAATTTCTCACACAGTAGCCCCTCGGGGAACCACATTTAGATAGGTGGGATTTCACCCAGTGATTAAGGTGGTGGACTAGATAGCTAGGCTCCAATTTCCTTTCCTGTACCCTTCCTTCTTTCCACTGTGGCTGATGGGACTACAGATGGACACGTGGCCCAAGGTGAGTCAACGAGGCTTTTGCTGTTAGGAATGTGGGTTTGGGACTGAAAAAACTATAGTCCCCAGTGTCCCAGTATTGACCCCCAATAAAACACAGTCAAAGCCTGAGTGCTGCACTCAGTGCTGCACACACTCAAGCAGAAAGAAACATGTAGGGAGACTTCCGGGAAGATGGAAATGGAGAAAAGTGGGGCTTACAAGCCCCACTAACAACCAATCTCTACTACCACAAATTCAGCGCCTTTCATAGCCAGAAAACACCATCAGCAGAGAAACAAAAAATGTAATTACAAGGGACAGAGAAAAAGAGGGCTGGAAAAACGAGACACCAGAAAGAAACCAGACCACAGTGCTGCAGCTGGAGCCGTGGCACGAAGCAGAGGGCACCATTTTCCCTTGCAGCACCAAGCTCCAGAGAGGAGGGGAACTCATAACAGAGCTCAGAACCAGAGAGGAGACACGCCGGCCTCATACCCGAGGACGCGGCAGCAGCGCCTTACTGCCGGCGGCAGCGGCGAGCTCACCTGACGGCACCAGACCAACGCACTCAACAGCCCACCAGATTCCAGAGAGGAGCGGGGTACAGCGAGCCGAGGTGAGCCGCTGTGGAACAGCCGGGCGGGATTCGGCAGATTTCTCGGCGCAGGGAGCAGCTAAAGCTCCCAGAGGCTGGGCTCAGCACACCCTGTGGGGACTCAGAGCGGAACGCAAAAACAGAAAAGAAATACGCCAGCCTCACGGCTGAGGGCAGGACAGCAGCGCCATATTGCCACCGGCGGCAGCAGCAGCGAATTCACCGAGTCCACTACAGCTACATCTGCGCACTCAACAACAGTGAGTCAAATTGTGGCCCCTGGAGGAGAAATCCCAGTACTGTACTCCCAGGGACTTGACCTAGTGGGGGAGTGGTGGAGGCAGAGATATCACACCATAGTCACAACTCCCCGCAGGAGAATGCCCAACCTGGCACCCACTCATGGTCTAAAGCAGTCTCGATTGACTCCCTGGGTCTGAGACTTTACGATACAACCCAGTAAAGGAGTAGTGGGGACTGAGATACCACAGACTCGAGATCCAGAGCACCTTAAGTGAAGTCGTAGTGACCCAAGGAAGAACCCAGAGAAGGCACAAACTGCCGAAATCATGGGAAAGAGGAATAACAATGGAGCAATGAATGCCCACAACCCCACAACATCAGAACCCGATAAAACAGAAATTTAGAGATTGCTAGAAGATCACATGGAGATCACATATTAGACCACATGGAGAATAGAATCTTGCTCTTAGAAGATGATCGTTCAAAAAATGAATGCATAGTTTCTAATTTAGAAAAAAATATCCGACAGCAGGAATCTGACATTGAAGAAATATGGGCCCATTTTAAGAGAGCTAACCTAAGAATAATTGGAATAGAGGAGGAAAAAGAAGGTGAAACTAAAGGGATTAACAATCTCTTGAAGGAAGTAATAGCAGAAAATTTTCCAAACATAGAGCAAGAGGTTGATACACAGGTCCAGGAAACTTATAGAACTCCCTTTAGACAGGATCGGAGAAGAGGATCCCCACGCCACATAATTGTCAAAATGACCGATGTGGAAGCCAAGCAGAGAATCTTAAAGGCAACAAAAACAAAGGGCCAAGTGACATTCAGAGGCAAACCAATTAGAATCACTCCAGACTTCCCAAACCAAGTCATGAGAGCCAGAAGGGCTTGGAGTAACATATTCCAAACTCTGAAAGAAAACAACTTCCAACCAAAAATTTCCTACCCAGCAAAACTTTCTATCAAATTAGATGGAGAAATAAGAAGCTTCCACAATAAACAGAAACTGAAGGAATTTATGTCTTCAATACCAGCGCTAGAGAAAAAACTCAAAGAGATTAACTACAAAGAAGAAATAGGTAACACACAGCAGAACCAGAGAAATAAGATATTTCATCCAACAGACAACTAAGATTGGTTAACTGTGGAGATTCATTATTTATGTTAGTCTTATACCTTCTTATACCTATCTCTACATTGTATTGTTTGCTTTTATTGTTGCTAATTTTTAGGATTTCTAGTTGGGATATTAAGATACCTTCAGATATAGCATTTGGAAATATTTTATCCCATTCTATCAGTAACTTTTGACTCTGTTTACATTGTCTTTGGATATACAATTTTTTTTATTTTTTAGGGAATTTATATACTCTTCTGTTGCCTGTGCCATTGAAATCATATCAGAGAAATCACTGCCAATTTCAGTGTTGTGAGGTTTTATGACCCAGGTTTTCTTCTAAAAGTTTATAGTCTTAAGATTTATATTTAGGTCTTTTATCTATTTTGAATTAATATTTGTATATGTGTTAGGTAAGGGTCCAATTTTACTCTTTTTCATGTAATTATTATTTTTCAACAATATTTGGTTAAAAGATTATTATTTCCTCCACCAAATGTTCGTGGAAACCTTGTCAAAAATAACTTGACAATATATGGAAGAATTTATCTCTAAGCTTTTATTTAACTCCAATGGTTTATATATCTGCCTTTAGAACAGTACTACACTGTTTCAATTATTGTAGCTTTATATGGTTTGAAATCAGAAAATATACATCTTCTAGCTTTGTTCTTCTTCGAGATTGTTTTGGGTATCTAGAGTCCATATTCCATATCAGGATAGATTTTTTCTGAAAAATAAATAAATAAATGTATGATAGCTTCAACTAAAAAAAAAAAGAAAAAATATTCTCTGGTAAGAAAGAAAGCAAAAAGAAATATTGAACTGTTATCTTTTAGTCATCAAAAGCTTGGTATCAGACAAATGAAACTGTTTTGTGAGATTATCATCGTTAATATTGGATAAATTGCTATAAAACTAGATGTCAACCACTAAGCCAAGCATGGGAAGGAGGGATGGGGAGGGAACGGGGTGGGGATCGGGTAGGGGCTAACTGGGCGACGTGTGCATGTATGTCTACAAAAGTATTTTCTTTATACCATTATGATGTATGAATACAGTGCACCAATAAAAAAATAAATTAAATAAAATAAAAAAAGAAACATGTAGCCTTGCCTGTTACATTTCAGAACTTCCTCTCCCTCGCCTTTGCCTCAATGTTAGCCCATAGTAAGAATGTAAAGGCAATTAGAGCTTTAAGAATATATAAATAATCAGGAGCCCCGAAATTGTACATAGTTCTACCACGCACATTTTAAAACTATCAGAATAGCAAAATCCTTGTGTCTTGCCCTTGGAGATTACACACAATTCCATCAGCTGCAATGACTACCTCTCTCCCCGTTCTCTGTGACCCAGCCTTGGTGGGGTGTAAAATCCATATGCTACTACAAAGCACCCCTAGTTGGTAGGCAGCAGATAGAGCAGAGATAGGAAAAAATAGACTATGGTACCTGCATTTAGCAGCTAAAATAGTAAGTGGGCTATCCAGAGATAAGATAGCACCACCTGCACCTGATGGAGAAGTGAGTTACCAGCCTGGTTGACATGGTAACATAGATGAAGAAATACTAGCAAAAACTGTATTTAAGAGGCAGAGCTCCAATGGCAGGGAGAGTTCCTTTTTGGGCTCTCCAGCGCATTTCTCTCTAGCACACTGATTTTTCTTTTCTTTTTCTTTCTCTTGCTTTATAAGAAAGATTTGATTAAGAGCTGCAACTCAAAAAATTTCAAAAATAAAAAAGAGCTCTAACTGAGCTGTTTATCAGTTCTTTAATTTCCTGCTTCAACATATCTACGTGAACTGAGGAAAAGAACCCACTGTGCCATTACAAACCTAACACCCAGGTGTGGCTGAGACTGTACCATGTGCATTGAGAGCTAAAGAGTGCTTTATTTTTCACTCTATAGACCAGGAAAGCAGAGAGAGCTAGTCTGTAGATGGAATGTTGGAAAAGATTCACACAGAGAAACACAGGACAAAGGCCTGTATAGGCTATGCCATTCCCGTTTACAGAACACTTACAGGGTACAAGGGAGCCAGGTGTGGTGGTGCTCACCTGTAATCCCAGTATTTGAAAGCCAAGACAGGAGGATTGCAGGTTCCAGGAGACAGTATTCAGTAACTGAGACTCTATTTTAAATAAAACAAAACTAAAGTCTAGGGGTGTAGCTTGGAAGTAGAATGCCCCTGGATTCAATCTCCAGTACAAAAAAAAAACCCTAAAGATCGGGTTCAGGGGGAGCGGTGGTGCATGCCTATAGTCCCAACCACTAGGGAGGCTGAGGCAGGAGAACCCCATGTCTGAGACCAGTCTGGGCAACTTAGATAGAACATATCTAAGGAAATAAAGGTTTGGTAGCACATCCCCTTCCCTCTGACTGCGTCAGGGGCCCCTTCTCTAGGCTTCCACAGCACTCAATGCTTACAACTCTCAGAACACCTGACATGTTACCCTATGCTTCTCTATCTTCTCTACTCAAGGACAGGGGCCATGTCTGTCCTATCATATATTCTCAGCTCCTAGCACAGTGCCTGGCAGCCAGTGTGTGCTGTGGGTTCTGCACCTGCAGTTTCAATCAACTGCAGTTGGAAAGTAATAGAAAAAATGTTCATCTGTATTTTTGTAGTACTGGAGATGGAACCCAGGGGCACTGGGTATACCCCCAGCCCTTTTTTATTTTGTGGTACTGGAGATGAAACCCAGGGGGGGCCTTCTACCTTCAGACTACACCCCAAGACCTATTTTACTTTTTATTTGAAAACAAAGTCTAGCCGGGCGTGGTGGTGCACACTTGTAATTCCAGCATTTGGGAGGCTGAGACTGGAAAATTGTGGTTCACAGACAGCCTCAGCTACTTAGTGAGGCCCTCCGCAACTCAGTGAGACCCTGTTTCAGAATAAAGAATAAAAAATTGGGCAGGGGGTGTAGCTCGGAGCTCAAATGCCTCTAGGTTCCATCCCTAAACCCACAAAAAAAAAAGAAAAAGAAAGAAAAAGTCTCACTAAGTTGCTGAGAGCTTCACTAAATTGCTGAGGCTAGCTTCAAACCTGTGAGATCCTCCTGTCTTAGCCTCCCAAGTACTGGGATTACAAGCGTGCACACCTGGCTTCCCTTCTTTATTTTGAGACAGGATTTTGCTAAATTACTGTATGCTGGACTTGAACTTATGATTCTCCTGACTCAGGCTCCCAAGTATTGGGATAGCAGGTGGGTACCACCATGCCTGTAGAGATTCTTCTCCGACACTTGGGAGGGAGAGACCTGAAATGAAGGACCCGGACAATTGCCTCTTGTGCAACTGACAATTTTATTCTCTGAAACTAGGATTTTTATACCCTTTTTCCAACTAAGTTAAGTATCACATTCTCATGGGAAAAAACAGACACCGCAATACCATGAGGAATGTTAGAGATAGGGAAGGTGCCATGAATCACTAAGGTACAATCATCAAAGAAAACTAACAAACTAACAAACGTGGAGGAGGGCAGAGCAGGTCAGTGAAGGATTA